>NC_053405.1:15465259-16100259 GCF_016859285.1 Xiphias gladius
CTGTTACTGTATTGTACTGTATGTTTATATGTAGATTAACTAATAATTCAAAGAACCCATGGTGACTATTAATATCTTCAGTATTCAGTACCTCTGTTATATGGAAGCAAGTTGATATGAGTCATGCCAGTAGGATTGAAAAACTCAATAAGGACAGGTTATTTTTGAGAAGCCACTGGGGAAAATATACATAAAGACATAGTTTAAAGTTGCTGTATGTAAGTTTTTGCTATCACTACATAGCCGACGTTAGCATTAACAGCTGTTAACTTATCAGTGTAGAAGAAACGTTGCTAGTTCAGCATCAAACTTCATTCCTTTACTCGCCAAGAACTTTCCCCAGCTGTGGAAAGCAACGCCAATGTTAACTCCAGTTTTGCTTCTATTTCCATCATTTCCTGTCTTCTAGTGAAGTTAGCATGCTAACCAGCTAGCCCTGGCCCGCCCCGTCTCATAATACCACTTTGCAATAGTGAGTCGCTGTAGCATCCAATCTGCCCTCAATCCAACATAAGAGGATGAAGAAGTAGTGCTGCCCACGGGGCGTATTCTAGGCTCTTGTCCTGTAAATGCAGCGATGGTTGAAGCAGCTGTTAATGTTAACGTCGGCTATTTAGTGATAGCAAAAACGTAGATATAGCACCTTTAAGTAGTCGACACATAAAAGTTCGACACAGTAATCCAAACAGATCAATTTCCGCTCTGTCATCAACAGTACATGAAAAGAATATCCACAAGTTCAGCAAAGAAGATATAACAGCATTAAACTATGTTTGTTCTCATGTTTTTCAACAAGATATAAGCATGAAATTATGAGTCCAACCAGGATTACGAGAAGAAGCAATATGAATGGCAAGTTCAGCCTGAAGGTCAGCGAAGGCATAAGATTAAAGATTTTTGTGGGTTAAGTATGGTTATTGAGTCCTGAATTGACTTTTGGTTCATAATAATGCAGAAAAAAAAAATTAACAATAGTTAACTACTCTCTACACATACTGTACATATTAGCCTATATTGCATACAGAACCAGTTCTGATTCTCATATTGGAAAACACTAGAAATCAAAAACAAGAGGCAGGTTCAAGCAAATGGGACAAATTAAGAGAAACTACACCAAAAACATCACTAATATCTTCTGTTTTAGAAGATAACTGATCGATTGTATCATTATTAAACCTCATCTGAGGGGGGGGGTTCTGTTAAACTAGTCTGAATTTATGATGATGAAGGACAGTGTTGGCAGGATGTTTCACCTCGTAAGTCCACAACTTTGATAAACTTGTGTTTTTAGAGATTATAAACATTACTTCCTCTCACAGTAGGGGGGCTAAGCATTTTAGAGATTAAAAGCAAGTGTCCTTCTTTCTATAAGAACTGAGAAAAATATGTGATAAATTTGGTCCATTCATTCCATTGTTTTATTCAAGTGAGAACCAAACCACTGACATTTCAGCATGTGATGAATTCAATCTTTGCCAACAGAGGAAAAATGTGAGCCAGGAATTGAGAAAAGTGCAGAGATGCCAGCGTCTTTAAAAGGAGCAATCACTGCCTTACGTAACACTGGTAAGTCCACTAAATTGACTCCAAGGGAGTCCAAAGTTCTTCTGTCTTCATTTTTAAACAAGTCTCCTGTGTGCGAACAACAACAAACATCCACAGATACCCATCTGCAGCTATTCTATGCAGATAAAAATGGTTTATATGGACACAGTCCGATCTCCTCTCTGTCACTAGATTCATTTATGGGATCTGTTTTTCAGCAGTTTTACAGACAGCACCAAGCAGGCTGTTCGTGGCTACATAGTGTTTTCAGTGTGGATAAAATGTCAAAAACCTAGCCAGCACCAGCACAGACGTTTGCCTGCAGATGTCTAATAGGAGGACACTTACAAGAAAAGACAATGAAGCACGTTGCACTGTAGTTGCTGGGACAGTATCCATAGGCTATTCCCATGGCATACACTTAAATCCAGTGAGAAAGCTTCTGACCTTACATCACTAATGCTCACTTCAATGAAATTCAAGCAGCCTACTTACCACCAGTAGGTGTGACCTTGCAGCCACTTGCCTGATATTGCTGCATTTCATTTGCATTTTTCTCCCTGTGGAGAATGAAAGCAACCAGTACAAACTGCTGGAGAAACAATCGAACACTTATGAAGCTGCTGGTTGAAGTTGTAATGCAAGTGTCTCAATTATAAACTCTTATAAAACATTTAAGGCTAAAAAAAGGACTCCTTAATGTGAAATTTGGTATTTTTTTATGAATTTGAAGTGGGCTTATCATGTTTAACATGGGGATGGGCCATAGTGCTTGAGCTGCAGAGTGAAGGTCGACGTGGAGCTGAATGTTTGAGAAGTTCACACTGAATTTTTATACAATCAGGCCGCATCAGCATGCATCAACTTTTAATTTTAAATGCTTTTCATCCAACTACTTACAACCTCTCCGTCACATTCCTGTCACTCCCCAGCCAATTCTGTGCAACTCCTCTGTCGGTGAGCGGACAGCAGCCTGTATTTTTTAGTAATCACCTTAGGTAATTAGTCTCATTGGGGGAATGTGGAAGTAATGAGTGAGTTAGATTTCTCTAACTCATAGTGAATAGTTGGCATGTGGCTACACCCCTAAAAACAGCCTCATAAATTATTCTTTTTGCTCAATTTAATAAAAAAGGAAGGAAGGGTGCAGATCCTGAGGGGACCATGAGTAAATGTGAAATTCTTCAGAAAAAAACTTGCTTTTACAATTCCATTTTTTTTTGTACTTGGTAAAAGTCTCTGCATACCTGAATATGGGGCAAGTCCTTCAGAGAAAAGAACAACCCCCCCCCTAAAAAAAAAGAAAGAAAAGAAACTCCTGCATGGTGTCTTGCTTCCTGCTAGTACATTTATCAGCTTATGCATCAGTATACCTGATGAAGGTCAAACAGACTAAAACATCAGACAATGTGTGGGAGTTTTTTTTTCCATTTTCTTTTGGAATTTAAAAAAAAAAAAAAAAAGTCATCAGGAATTTCACTGGTCATACATTTTGTCTATACTTCTGGGGATCAGCTCACAGTCAGACCACCACCGGAAGTTTTATGGTGGCTTGAGTGTTGCAAAGTCTATCAGTGACAGTAGTGGGAGCAAAGAGAGGAGTCTGGTAGAGAGTTTTATTCGCAGGCAGATGTACTGTACAGCTCTGGAAAAAAAAAAAAAAAAAAAAATTAAGAGACCACTGCAAAATCAGTTTGATTTTACTATTTATAGGTATGTGTTTGAGTAAAATGAACATTTTTTTTTTTTATTCTGTAAACTACTGACATTTCTCCTGAATAAAAATATTGTCCTTTAGAGCATTTATTTGCAGAAAATGACAAAATAACCTGTTTAACAGCAGTGTTTTCAGATCTCAAATAATGCAAAGAAAACAAGTTCATATAACCCTGATTTTCAATCACAGCTTTCATGCATCTTGGCATGCTTACCACCCGTCTTTCATGTCGCTGTTGGGGGACATTATGTCACTCCTGGCGCAAAAATTCAGGCAACTCAGCTTTGTTTGATGGCTCGGGACCATCAATCTTCCTCTTGATCACATTCCAGAGGTTTTCAATGGGGTTCAGGTCTGGAGATTGGGCTGGCCGTGACAGGGTCTTGATCTGGTGGTCCTTCATCCACACCTTGATTGAACTAGCTGTGTGGCATGGAGCATTGTCCTCCTGGAAAAACCAATCCTCAGATTTGGGGAACATTGTCAAAGCAGAAGGAAGCAAGTTTTCTTCCAGGATAACCTTGTACGTGGCTTGATTCATGCGTCCGTCGCAAAGACGCATCTGCCCGATTCCAGCCTTGCAGAAGCACCCTCAGATCATCACCGATCCGCCACCAAATTTCACAGAGGGTGCGAGACACTGGTTTGTAGGCCTCCCCAGGTCGCCATCTAACCATTAGACGACCAGGTGTTGGGCAAAGCTGAAAATTTGACTCAGAAGATGACCTTAATCCAGTCCTCTATGGTCCAATCCTTATCGTCTTTTGCAAACCTCAGCCTGGCTCTTCTTTGCTTATCATTGATGAAGGGCTTTTTTCTAGCTTTATACGACTTGAGCCCTGCCCGTAGGAGCCTGTTTCGAACTGTTTTCGCCGTGCACTTCACCCCAGCTGCCATTTGCCATTCTTTTAGTAGGTCACTTGATGTCATCCTACGGTTGCTGAGAGACATTCGAATGAGTTGACGGTCATCCCGGTCAGTGGAGAGTCGTTGTCGCCCTCTGCCGGTCTGTAGCTTTTGTTGTCCCCAATGTCTGCTGCTTGACCTCGTTCTTATGAACTGCTGTCTTAGAAATTGTAAGGATGGAAGCAACTGACGCTCACTATATCCCCCTGCCAGTAAAGCCAGAATTGAACCCCTCTTTTTCTCACTCAAAACTTTTCTTTTGGCATGGTCATTAGTTATTATTTGATTCCAATTACGTTTGCGGTACTACTAGCGCTGTTATTGCCATCCAGCTGGTCCTATTCCAAGAGGATAGTGATGACCACAGCAGTGGTTTTTATATTTTTCCTCGTTAAATTAGATTTGGTTCAGGTGATCACCTAATCAGTACCTCATTAAGTAGAACCAGGTGTGCTTGTGTTGGTATTCAACAGACACTGGAATGGAATGGCTGTCATACATTTTTTCCAGAGCTGTATATTTGAATGGAACAAGACAGCACTGAGCTCTGTCACGGTAGTGGAGGTGTATTAGTCTTACAAGCACATCAACAACTAACAAAAATGATTCTGTCAACACAGAGACACAACACAAGGGAGAGCAGAGCACAGTGTTGTTCTCAGGAGGACTCATAAGTTTAAATACATCTAATCTACCACTCTGTATAATTGATCTAGTCATAAGTCATTACCAGTTTTGTAGTTTTATTAGGTGGAGTGTTGACACACATATATTTAGATATGCAGATTCAGTGCACAGCACAGTATATTTTTTACATTTGTTGGAATGTGTACATTTAGTGCACACACAAAATTTTTTAATCCATACTTTTCAGAAACTTCTTTCTATTTTTGTGTTTCATCCTTCTCTACTTTGGTAATAGAATTGTTGGTTGTGAATGTCTATACAATGCCCATGTTCTTTATTTTTAATTTTATTTTTTCTAAATGTCTATCAGTCTATCAGCACTTTTGTTTGATTTATATGCATCTTTTTTTTTCCGCTTCCTTTGGTCCTGGGTCTCATTGTGATGAATGATTTGCATAATTCTTCAAGCAGGATTTGCATGATTCCTTTTGTTGAGCTGCAAACATTTGGTGAAACTTTGTATTGTTCAAAGTACTTTGTCTCGAAAAATACTGGTCTAGTTTTTTTGATTGAAGAGGAGGAGGAGGAGGTGTACGACCCCAGTCTTATAAACAAGCATCAAACAAAATATGGCAGGTCAGCGAGAGCTGATATGTGAGATTGTTACGTGACGTTTGAGAGCTCTCAGAAAACAGACTGTTCCCCTCTAACCTGCCAGTCCCAGTCCCAGTGGTTGACCGCTGAATCATGCTCCCTCTCCACACAAACAACAGCAAACATCCATCCATCCATTTTCTACACCCGCTTATCCTGTGCAGGGTCACAGAGGCATGAAGCGTATCCCAGCACACACTGGGCAAGAGGCAAGCTTCAGCCTTGAGAAATTGACAGTCTATCAGAAGACTAGCAACATTCACACCTGTGGGCAGTTTAAGGTCACTCATTGTCATAAATCATATAATCAAATTCTTGATTCCACTGCAGTCTGTTGATGCTGAGAAATGTGTGTGTTCTGTATTGACAAAATGTCAAGCAGAAGTATATTGGCTGTGCGCACCTCAAATACTAACTACAGGGTTATCCTTTGGGTCATCTGCAGTTAGTGCCATTTTTTTCAGAGTTATAATGTTATTTTCATGTGCTATGTAGCTCAAATATGGAAGGATGTTTTCTGCAGCTGTTTCTGTTCTGTCATCTAGTTCATTTGCCTGTAGACAGCTTTCAGGTTTCACCCAGCAGTGGCCGAGGTTGAGAGGTCAGCATTTGATGCCATTTCTTAATAAACATCCTGGCTGTCTAATCATAATGCAAATGCAGATAGTTACCAAAATCTGATTTATATTGTGCATGAACAAACTCATTAGCCCTTCACTAAAGACTTGATGAACAACGCAAACAAATAAAGATGCATTACAAAATATAGATAGATAGAACACAGATATTAACAAAATACACATTATATTGTAGAATTGTAAATGGTCTCTTGGTTGTTGACCATTTAGCTGTTCTCCAGGTAAATATGATCATTTCCTCAACCATCAGAAAAGAGCTTTTCCCTTTCCCCAACAAGCAGATTTTACAAAAGTTTATTGAAACTGGGACTGTAAAGTAAACAATTATGTACTAGCTAGTGCCAACTAAGAAAAAATCGTCTTTGTTTGACTGATTTAGCGGTAACCTCGGGAGGAAAAATATTTATCAATTACTACAGCACAAAAGTGTAAAGTGCATTTTAATAATACACACATAAATCAATAAATAACTGCACAATTCTCAAAAGAGGAATTCACTCTGAGGATTTTATCCTCACAGCAAGCAAGTAATCCAGACAGTCATTTCCATGGCATATTTATCATTGCTGCTTATCTGGAAACATATATTGTTTCCTTGTGCTCGATCTTCTCTACATTGGAGGGACTAATTTCCATTTATATTGCCACTTAATGCTCACAGTCGCCCATGGTGAGGTTAACCCTGACACAGCAGACAGGCCCCTCGCTGGGCCAACACTGCTGACATGTGCACTGGGATGACTCCTCGTGGGTCAACTTAATGTATTTAATGTGAGATGGGATGGGACATTTGACTGGTTGGCAACTAGTGAGTCAAAGGACTGACACCCCCCCCAACTAGTCTAACAAGACTAGTTAATAGTCTTGTCTTTATTAATGAATGAACAATCAGCCCAGTAAGACACCAAACACAAACCAAACAGTCAGACTTTACATATTTGTAAAAAGAATTTCTTATTTCAAATGTCCAATACTCACTGTTGTAATTCAGAAGATACCAATGCTTAAGTTAGATGTTTCTTAAAAGTAAACAAAGACAATGAATGATGAACAATATATACATTTTAATTAAAAACAACAGCTCCTCTCTATCTACATCAATATTTAACCACATTACTGGAAAATAAAGGAAGATATAGATGTTCAGAATGTCAAGTAGGATATTCATGAATAACTGAATTAGTTTGGGGAAAAAATGTGAAAAATCTTGGGTACCAGTGAGTGGTGAAGTAAATTCTATAAATAAACACACAAGTCTGTAGTTTGTTGATATTTCAATCAGAAGTTTTGTGCAAAGGACATTACACCAGCATTGAAACTTATTATCAGACTCTTTTCACATTTTCCTTAAGGAGCTGACATTGGCACAATAAATCCATTTGGTAATGAAACATTCATTGTGATTTGAACAAATGTTGCCATCATGTTCTGACACTACGACAGCAGAGTAAACTAAACCATCCAGATCACTTCTCTGACATGACATTGGTTATAGAGATACAGTACATTTAATGAGTAAAGGGCTATCCCACGCAATGCTCGGGATCATCTTCACCAGACCCCATACAACATGTACTCATGTTAATATACAATGATTTTACCCAGACATTGTACCCCCACAGGTCTGTGTGAACACGTGTTTTATAATGACAGGTAATAATGACTGACAGCTCTTCCACTGTGCTCAGTGTGAGGGTCATACCTAATAAAACTACACTACTCAAAGTATTAAACCATCACAGCTTCAAAAGCTTTTGATATAACAATACCATCATTCATTCAACTTTGCAACAAAAAAGACACATTTAAAAAAGCAGAGCATTGAAGAGTACAAGAAAAGTTAACTGATTCCGAAACATTAAGTCGAAGCTTGTGTAACACATGCTTTGTACACAGTTGTATTTCATCAAAGGCTTGTATTCAGTGGGATAACATGGCACAGGCCTTCTTTTGAGTAGTGTTTTTGTATTAAATGTATCAAAACCTACACAGTCATATTACTCTACATACTACAATTTAACTAGATTTACTACTGGTTGTTTTGTTCATTGATCTGAATTGAAATTTGGTTTAATCGGATGTTCTAAGATGACGTCTGAAACAAAACCTCTTTTTTCAAAAAGCTCAGACAACCTGAGAATCACATTCAATTTCTTTGGAGCTTGACGGAGAAATTTTTGTGCAGTGACAAATCATGTGCCTGCTGTTATTGTCCAAAGTGTAAATCTGTCTGATGACGGCTGCACGCTGGGCCTCAAATCACCTACTGTGAAATCTTCCCCTGCAGTACCACTTCACAGTGACTGAGAGGCTCTGCTACACAACACAAACTACATGTCTTCATCCTTTGCTAGTGCTGCTGTGTGTACAAGAGATCGCTAAAAATATCAGCTTGTGGCTGATTTACTTATCATGTGATCATCTTTACAGACACGTAGCTACAGTCTACCATCACCTCCAGATACAGGGGGGAGTTTCTGAAGTGTCAGGTATCACCCTTGGTGCTGCCCGGACAGAGTGGGACAGCTGGGTGGAGGAACCACTGTTTCCTGGGAGAGACAAGAGTGGAGAGAGGTTACTATTGATCTGGCTGAGATGACGCTTCTTCACATCTACACAGGTGAATTCACAGTGAGAGTGTTGGGGTCCAGGCTGCTGCGTTATCTAGGCCCTATTGTGCAACCTTAGAGGCACTGATTCTATAGTGCCGCTTGCCATTGTATAACCGAGCTATGGACGATATAGGTGCCTAAAGCTGGATAGATTCAATTAGAACAGCAATAGATATCAAAAAACAGGTTACAGAAAATAATCTTTTTTCATTTCTGATTTTCCCCTACACCTCCACTTCACTTTTTGATAATTTGACAAGAAAAACTTATGATAATCAAATAAGTGTTTCTGGCATTTTCAAGCAAAAATGCCAAAACTTCACTGGTTCCTGCTTGTCAGATGTGAGGGTTTTCTAATTTTCGTGCATGATAGAAAAATAAATACCTTTGGATTTCAGATAGTTGGTCAGACCAAACACATAATGTATTTGCATAATCCTGAGCTCTGGGTTATTGTGTTGGGCGCTTCTTCACTATTTTCTGCTATTTTGTAGATCAAATGGTTTATTGATTAATTGAGAAAATAATTACCAGATTAACTGATGGTGAAAATAATTGTTAGTTGCTGCTCTAGTGTCCCAGCCATTGTTAAGAACGTGAACCACAACCATTCATACCTCTTACTCTGTCGAAGTTTAATATTTGTAAGTATGGTGTGATGAAATACTAAAAAACCTTGACTGTAAAAAACTGATCTTAGTGTCCTAAGATCATCAATTTAGTTTCAATTTAGTTTCCTTTATCCATTTGGTTATAATGACATGTTACTGCAAATGAGCTCTGCACAGATTGTTGTTTTAAAAGTTGGATTAGGGACCTGCTGAACATCAGTCAGCTCCAGGTTCGAAACTGATGCAACTCTTTCTTTTAGCCCCCTTTTCTATGTTGTAGGCAGAGGAAGGTTCCATAATTGGCTCAGCTACTCTAGGTAGGCACTTTGCTGAGTAGGCTAAATGCAAATATGAAATGTTGAGAAAGTTAGATGTGAGAAATAGGAAGCTCTACGTGTTTCAGCAGCGAGGTGTCGGTGTGGCAGTTCATTCACTCTGTGGTTTGAGTTGAGTTGAGTTAATTTGGCTTCAACATTTTTTATGTCCCTGCAAACAAATAAAAATCAGTGCTTTCTTTGCTATTTAAAAAAAACAAACTGATACTAGTTGCCTGATTTAAAATCTTCCATTACAGCAGTAAAGGAGGTCACATGTCTAGTTATTTTTGATGAGTGTTGGAAAAGAGGGGAACATTTTTGTTTTGCAAATGGTGAAAGGAAATAAAGGAAGCCTCCAGCAAATAGTCAGTTGGAGCTTCTTCTTTCAATAAACCTATAGGTGAGTTTGGATTTTTTTATAGGTGGTGATGAAAATGAAGAGTACAAAGTTTTACTGATATTATACTCATAAAATTTCCCCGCACCTCTGTCATGAGATGCTGCTGCAAAAGATCAGAGGTTTGAACTACAGTGATAAGTGTGTGTGTGTGTGTGTGTGTGTGTGTGTGTGTGTGTGTGTGTGTGTGTGTGTGTGTGTGTGTGTGTGTGTGTGTGTGTGTGTGTGTGTGTGTGTGATGAGACTTTGTTTTAGGATTGTTTGGAAGATTTCATTGGCTGTCTCATGATGTATGAGTCTAATTTGACAGAATGGTGATACTCTTATATAAAAATATCCAGCTTTCAGTTTGAAGATGAGCCAGTTTAAATAGGGACAAACAGAAACTGCGTGTAAACCACATTAAAAGCCTCTTGGCAAATTTTATTCTCATATTGTGTGTTAAAATGTATGTATTGTGTGTGTGAATGACGTGATTTTGTTCTGCTGGATTAAACATTAATTTATTAAAAGTCTAATGTATATGGATATGGGCATAAATACATATGTTGGTATGTGTATATACATGTGCAGTTATGTATATGTGTTTATAGGTGTGGTGTGACTGTTGTCACTGTCTCTCAAATTATCTGCCTGGGCAGATATCATCAGTGTGTAAAATGGGTCAACATCAGCATGGTTGCTGGGTTGATACATCAGGAGCATCAGAAAGTCCAATATTCACTCGCCGTTTAGCTCTGGTTTGCTCTCCACCAACTCCTGTGAAAAATATATGTTTTTAGTTTGAAAATGTTGACTGTCTTCGCCAGCTAGTTGCTAACTTTGTCTACTTCCTGTTTGGTGCTTACCAGGTAGCGTAGAGGGAATTTCTCAGAGGTGGTTATCTGGAAATGTACGCCTACGGGAGTTATTGAGAGCAGCTCAGATTCAACCAAATGGCAAATATCCGGGGTGTAAAACCAAAACAATGAAATAAAGGAGAGCTGCAGAGTTGGATGATAAATCTTCATTAACAGCTCCTTCCACATTTGAGAGTTGTTTCATTTAATACTAACATTAAAACATGATTAATACAAGTTTGATGAAAGTAGTTTTAAGATGCTTTAGATTGATTTATTTTGTAATTAACCAAAACTGGCAGGTGTTCTGTTTTGAAGGAAGAAATATTTCTACAGAAACACATATCTACAATGAGTTTAATGCTGTAACTCTTCCTGCTGTTTCCCAGTTTCTTGGTCACACAAACCAAACAAATATGGTGTGAAGAAACCAACTACTAAAACACACAAGTGTAGTAAAAAACATACAAAATTAAGATAAATGTTTCACTGCATAACATATTTGTATACCAGCAGCCCCTCCACTCAGTCTTTGCCTGTGTTTGGCCCCCAATTCAAAATGTAATGGACAAGCCCGTGATTGTTATTTTAATCTAAAATTTGTGTAGTTTGTAGGTGTATGGTAAAAATGAGTGACTTTGAGCAAAGGTGCAGCACCTCATAGAATGATGCTATCAGTCAGTCTTAGCAAAGCTTGATATTGAATTGCTGGATGGCTGCATTTCTATAGGTCACACTGAAAACTGCAATATGCTTAATTTTCTTCCAATTAAACCCTAATCCTTTACTCAGTTTTTGACCCACACAGCAGTCCTGTGGGGTAGGGGAACAGAAGTGAGAGAAACGCTCTAATTGCAAATGGCCAATTAAGAGCCAAAAGCTTTGCCCGTGAATCTGGAAGTTGAATGGCAAAGTGTTCTCTTGTGTCCTGTACACTGAGGTAATGCTTCACCATCTACTGGGGGTATAGCAAAGGTGAAACATCTCATTAAGTCAATGAAACCATTATTTCTGGAGTGTTTTCCAATGTCATCATAGTCCAAATGATCCCCAAATATCTAAAACATCTGTCTAATCTACTGACTCAAAATGAATACTAAACGAACAAAATGATGTGACTTTGAGAAGTATCCATTTGTGTGTGTGTGAATCCAGGTGTTTAAATTATGATGAAAGACAATTTCATCACTTTCAAAGTTGTTGCTGTAATAAATGCAACAGCCTTGTGCAGATGGATGAGACCTCCGCCTGGGCAGCCAGCAGGAGTAATTCTAAACTAAAATTAGACAAAGGAGAAGAGGACAACGTAAAAATAGGCACGTCTTTTTTTTCTTTGCAAGCAGAGCTATTTCTGTCTCATTTCCTCTTACAAATCCTGACAAGTCATTATTTGAAGCCATTATTTCTAGTTGTTTTGGCAGCTGGGTCGTTGGCATCGTTAGTCAGAGTATCATCCAAGATTCATCTTCTCATCAGCTCAGGCGCTTTAACATTCTTCACTTCCTTTTTTTCAAAATTTTCTCCAGGAACTGTTCCTATATACTGGAGTTACTAATGCTGACACCACTTTGGTTAAAGCTTTAAACTATGAATTAGAATTTTTTTTAACTTTGTAATGGTTTAAAATCTGTGACCATACATCGGACATTAGTTGTTTTTTTCTACCTAATCATTTACATTTTTTCAAGAAGCTTCTCGGTGGCACAGGTTGCCAACGTTTTACATTATCTATGTGCAGCTGTTTGGGTTTCAGAAGTGGTCTGAGGGATGCGGCGCCCCATCTTAGCTCACTTTCTTTTTTCACTTCATCAACAATTTCACACGAATTTGGTCAAATAACTACCAGCAACCCTGACAACCTTTGTGTGGTTTTGTCGACGTGTCCTGCTTGACATTCACACAATTATGCACATTTGGACTTGTAAGTGACCCAGAGCCACAGCAGTCTCCTAGTTTTCACCACATGCTGTACAGTAGCAGTCAGGAGATAACTGTATTGCTTGGTACATCAAGCCAACTTAATGAAGAAAGAGTGTTTTTCTATTCACCAGCTCCCATCTAGACGTTCCCACTTTTTCTCTTTTAGGATTAGGATTATAATTTTTTGTCAGATTGGCTCTCTAAATTTAATGTCTAATCACTGTGCCAACCAGTCAGTCAAAAGAAATGATGAAACTTTTCTTTTGATTGGGGTCTGTATATTGGACACCAAGCTAAGAAGGCACTGGAAGAGTCAAAGGCAGCATTGTCAGGACAGTATGAAATGTAATAATAATGATTATACCCTCTGTAGGCCTAAAAAGTGTCCACTTTTTGTAGTTGTTACAGTTTGAGCTTATGCATGTGCCACTCCTTTCATATTTTTGTTTAGGTAACAGATCCTTTTATTTTTTTCTGAAGACAAAACTGTTTGGAAATGCCAGAGGATTCCATGCAAGATTATTTCGGGAAAAAGGCGCGTGTGTTTGTATCTGTAAATGTAAAAGCTTTCATGCTCTGATTAGAGAAGATGTCACTGCTACTTTACCTAAATCTCTTAATGCAGTTTAATATTCCACTCACTTCCTGAGGAATTATAACATTTGTGTAGATTGCCCTCACAAATTATTTCATTGAAACTGCTGGTATTAAAAAACGTTTAGTTTGCTCTGTGGCCACTGTGCCACCATGCAGCATGACAAGTTTCAGTACTTGACAAATTCCATTTTTAGCAGCGAGTTAGAAGGTGTCATGGTGACCCGGGCTCCATGTAGCTGCAGACCGCCTGGGGGGGTGCTGCTGGCAGGCAGGGATTGGACTCAGCTGGCACTTCAGGAGACTTCTCGGGTGGGAGGTTGGTTTGGTGGGGGGCAGATGCATGAGAAGCTGGAGCCAAGATGGCTGTGTTTTCCAGCGCCAGAGGCCAGGGCTGCCCCAGAGCGCTGTCTGCCTGTGTGAAGCAGCTTGTGCATATGTGCTCTTGTTTCTCTATTCTTATGAAGACTCATTGCCTCAAAACAATACAAGGGTGAGGAAGCTGCTCTGCAAACTCTAACAATGTGCTGTTCCTCATCCATTTAAAGGTGCTAAAATTAAATCGTAGTATAAAATTCAGGATTAAGATTAGATTTTGGAGGTAAAGATTAAGGTTAGTGCCACAGATTAAGTAACAAAAACACTGAGTAAACATGTGTGTTAAGGTTTTGGTAGTAACAAAATACTATGACTTCACAAAAGTCTGTATTTTATTATGTTGTGTAATATATGATACAGGGCTTGTATTCCCAATTTAATATTGCCAGTGAATTTGCATAAAAATTAAAATACAAACTGGGTTTTTAAATTTGAACTATGTCACAATTTTTGCACAAATCAATGAAAATAAAATTGGTTTCATTTTGCTGTGCCTCTGTAAAAAAAATAAATAATTATATACAGCATTCTGATCATTCATAGTTGTAAAAATAGAAGTTTAAAAGTCAAAGCAAGACACCAAAAGGTAATTTTAAAAAACTTGCGGGTGTTCTGTGTCTTTATGAAATATGGCAGAGGAAACTTTGTGTTTGTATGCAAATGTTAGTCTTACTAGAGAAATTTAAATTCTGCCATCCCCTAGGTCCAATATCAGGGGGTTGTAATCTAAAATATCTGATGCTGCTCACGACTGGACAGTTTGTTCCAGGCTCTCTTTGTTCCCACTGTGCACAGGAACACAACAAGTACCAGGGGGCACGTACCTGTTACTCAAGGGAGATGTTTGGAGAACATTTATAATTTGTGGCTCGAATAATTGCACTGAACTTTGTTATTTTTTAAATTTCTTTTGAGGTTTTTATGCCATTAATACAGTAAAGTGATCTGAACATTAAAAAAAAACAGAATTTATTGTTTTTTTGTATCTCTGTGCATGCTGACATTTGTATGTGTGTATTCATAACGGCGGGTGGCAGATACCCTATATGAAGGTTTCTGGAGGCTGGAGGGCAGTTGTAGGATTGAGTCCACTGAGCCAAGAGAAGACATCTGCACTGACCATCTATCAGTCTGCGTCAGACATGACTATCTGAGGATCAACTGAGTCATAGAAAGCTTACGGCAGAAATATTAGCATATCTACAAAAACATGAAGAAACTGACTAGAAAATAAAATAAACACCTTAATGCAGAAAATAACAAAAGAGGCATATTTTTTATGTACTGCAGAACATTAAAAATACACTCACCAAGCACTTTATTAGGAACTATTAACTACTACATACTAATACTGGGTAGGGCCTTCCTTTGCTCTCAAACCAGTTTCAGTTCTTCATGGCATGGATTCCAGAAAATGTTGGAAACTTTCCTTTGAGATTGTGGTCCATGTTGACATGACTGCATCACATAATTTCTTCAGATTTGTCAGCTGCACATTCATGCTGCCAATCTCCCGTTCTACCACATCCCAAAGGGGTTCTACTAAATTCAGATCTGGTGACTGAGGAGGCCACCGAAGAGCAGTGATGTGGTGCATTATCATGCTGGAAGTAGCCATTAGAAGATGGTAAATTGTGGCACATGGTCAGCAACAATACTCAGAAAGGCTGTGGCACTCACACAATGATTAATTGGTATTAAGGGGCCCAAAGTGTGCTAAGAAAACATTGCCAACACCATTACACCACCACCACCACCACCAACCTATACTGTTGACACAAGGTGGGTGCTGCTTACACCAAACTATGACCATACCAACTGCTTGCCTTAGCAGACATCCAGATTCATCAGACCATGCTACGTTTTCCAGTCTTAAACTGTCCAGTCTGGTGAGCCTTTGCCCACTGCAGCCTCCGATTTCTGATCTTGGCTGACAGAAGTGGAACCCAACGTGGTCTTCTGCTGTTGTAGCCCGTATGACTCAAAGGTTCAACGTATTGTGCATTCTGAAAAGACTTTCTGCTCACCACAGTTGTAAAGAGTGGTTATCTTTGTTGCAATAGCCTTTCTGTCAGCTCCAACCAGTCTGGCGGTTCTCCTCTGATCTTTCTCATCAGAAAGGCCTTTCCGCAAGACTACCGCTCACTGGATGTTTTTTGTTTTTTGCACCATTCTTAGTAAAACTCTAGAGACTGTGAGAAAATACCAGGAGTTTTAGAAATACTCAAACCAGCCCATCTGGCACCAACAATCATGCCACAGTCAAAGTCACTGGGATCACATTTTTTCCCCATTCTGATGTTTCATGTTAACTTTAACTGATTTTATGCTACTGCTGCCATATGGTTGGCTGGTTGGATGATTGCATGAATAAGCCGGTATACAGTTGTTCCTAATAAAGTGCTCGGTGAGTGCATTTTCTCTGTATTTGATTGGCTTTGCAGATTTTAACTCAGTTATATTTTCAATGTGCCTACTAGTGATGGAGTGGTTAAAGCTTTGTTTGACCACCATCAGCTTTAAAGACTCCAAAGCAACCTCACGGCAGCAGAACCTTGTCAAGAGTCCAGGAGTTAGGGAGCGACACGAGCCTTCTGTTGGAGTCCCTTTTCTCACAACCTTTCAAATGTAAGTCCAGTATTTACTTGTGAATTTGATGAGAACTGTTGGTAGTCAGCCATATTGACTGGGGAGTTTGGTGTTGATTCTTAGTTGGATTGACAGTACAGTACCAGCAACCACCTCACGTATATGTAATCAATTTGTTGATGTTCAATGTGATTGGAGGTTTCTTGTAATGAAGTATTGTCATTACTTTTCGATGTTAGCATTCTTCCTCAACCTGCCTCGTCCACTTCCACTTGGTAATTTCCCAGAAATTACTTCTGACAACAAAAGAGGATGTGAACTTGTTGCTCTCTATCAGAAATTTATGTTTCCTTGTATAACTTGATGGGTCTAGGAAGAAGCATTTTCACTTTAATTCTGTTTGCTTTGAATTCTTTCTGGTATTTGAATTTTTTTTCAACACTGCAGATAAAAGAAGAATTTGATGACCAACAGCAAAATGAAGGACGGAACGCTCATCAAGAGCAACAATAACTATAATTTTTTTGGTAAGATTTCTATTCCATAACCACAGTTGAACAAGAACTGAATCTCCCCCCAGAGATTCTCAGCTTTTCTTATGACTTTATAAAGCAATAAATACTGTGAAGAATGGGGGGTAGAGTGCCCAAAAAATCTATGAGCCGCATCTCTATCATATGTTCCACATATAGGCCTCTCTTAGTCAGTAACACCCAGGTAATCAGCTGTACTATCCCAGATGAAAATCCACCTGCTTACTGCAAACTGTTTTCCATTTGAAGTGTCTTAGTTTGGCTCTAATGGGCTCCTCCTCATTTTATGGTCTCTCATTGCCCTTTTCACACACAATTACCCCCTCAGCTCCATTTCAGGCTCATTAGCAGGACGTGCCGGCATATCCTTCCCTAAAAGAAGAGGCTTGAAGGAAAAAAAGAAAAAAAAAGAAGTTAAAGTGAGATTGAGTACCAGTTTGCTCACATTGAACCTTTGTGACAATGAAAAGTATCACTGAGGGAAGATAAATGCTAGTTTGAAGTAATTATATCAACTTACTCTATAAATTAATCTATTTGGCTCCTCGCATCTCTGTTTTACATTCTTCCTCGTTTATTTTAAATCACCTGGGTATAGGTGAGATTAAATCCAAAGGGGTGCAACCTTTCAAGGTGTTAATGAGCAATAAACTGGTCCACAGCCCTCCACCATATGGAATGTTTCTGTGCATAAAAGAGGGTCAGCTGCTTATTGTCCAATGTAAGCCCATGTAGCAGAGCCTCAAATGCATTGCATTTAAACACAGATGACCTTCAGAGCAGGGCATAAAACTCTGTAGTCAGCAAAGAGCTCCATCCAGAGTCACATGTGCACTTGGGCATCTGTACAATATAAAAAAAAGTAATAAGAATGTTAACATTTTAAAAATTTAAAGTGAATGAAACAGCACATTAAACATCAAACACAATCTTGCCTTTCTTGAAAGAAATGTTTTCAAAGCACAGAAAGTTTGATGCAGTTAGGCAGTTCATATTTAAAGCTTTGTCCAGGGGGCTTGTCTAATCAGGATGTTGCTTGACCTCAGGATATGAATGGATGTTTTTGAAGTTCCTGGAAATAAAGTTAGACATTTCTGTGGATGCACTGGAAAGTCAGAGAGAGACTTTTGAATGCTCAACTGGAGCTGCCAGTACACAAAAGCTTGTTCAATCAGGAGCGATTTATTGTCTTATTGTATTTATTGCGTACTGAGGTTAACAACAAGGCAAGACTTGGGATTAGACTCAAAATCAGTGTTAAGTATCTTCATGAAGCATATGACCCATATGAAGGCAGGATACTGGACAGGATCCTCCCCGGAGTCTAGATGCCCATGGTGGGGGAGTGAAGCCAGAAGGTGGTCGATGGAAACTCTTAAGTTAAATCCCCTCAAGCATCCTGGAGGTCATGCTAGTGATGAGGAGATGGTGGGTTATGCAAAAGTAGGTCTGGGAGACAGAAGGACAGAATTGAAATAATATTTAAAGAACAACATCCAGGGACTGATTGGCTCAAGAAATGTAGGCAGAAAGATCATTGGTCAGATATGGGGACGTCAGAGCTGTGAATGTACTGTAGGGAATTTTGAAAAGCGTGAGTAACGGAGAAGTTTAGAACATGAGAAAATAACAGAAAAATGCAAGAGAAAAGATCTTTATAGTCAAACGTTTGCCAAATCTTCACATGATGTGATGTTTTTTACACACATGTAGCAGAGCTGTTCAGTAAAGATGCTTTACATCAGTGGATGTGGGACTTTTTGGAATGAATGGAATTTTTTGATAAAGCAATGTCTACTTCATATAGGGTATCTATAAAGTCTACTGTCTACTGTACCCTCGACATGATTGAGCAAAGAGTTACTTTCTTTCTCAGATACTAAAAGTATCCAGCATTTCAAAAGTAAAACGTGTAAAAATTAGAGGAAAGTCAGAAAAGAAAAACCTAACGTTTTGTAACAGAAATACATGCTTTTCTTATTTACTACCTTAATCATCTTGTGACCACTTGTATATATCTTGGGAAACCTTGGGGGGTCCTGACTCCAACAGTAGTTTGGAAATTACTGCTTTGCATCCATTTGGCATTGTTTCTGTTTAGCAGGAGGAAGCTGTCCTCATGTAACTCTAATGTCTAGATGGCACACTTTGTGATGTAATAAGGCAACAGAGGAACAACGAGAAGTTGTATGTACAGCTCAGTCTGGTCGTGATAGTAATAAGATAAAGTGTCATTCTTCTTAATAACATGGGTAAATGGAAAATGAAGGGGATTGTGCTGAGAAATGATCCTCGTAGGATCTTGCAACCTGACAATATCTCCCCAATATCTGATGCAAAATTACATTGAAAGTGTTTGGAAGTTTCGGGTATTGGAAATCATAGAAACATTTATTCTGCATCTGAACAAATGCAACAGTTTACATGTATGCCTATCTCTTCGTGTAAATATGCAGTTTCCAGTATTTTTATACTCCATTTAATTTTAGGTTGACAAATATAATATATTCCTAGCAGTGTGATGGAGTGGATGATTTCACCTATGTCTCCTTTTTTTGTCTCTTTCAGACAGTCCTAAAAACTGCAACTCCTTTATCTGTAATTACAGAGTCACAGGAAAGCAAGTATAGAGAGGACTTAAATACACCAGTCACTAAAATCTGGATAAATAAATAAGACATCAAACTGCTTAATTCATGTGGAGACGAGAATAGCTTTGTGATGACACAACACAGGAGAGGACTTAACAAAAGCTAACTGCATTACACTTAGCTGCAATTCAGAGTGGGATTAAATATTTAGTGACACAACTCTTAGAGTTTCTTGTCGTCTTGCAGTCGAGGTTTGTATGTTGGTCTTCTTCAGCAACAACCATCTGTTTTGCTGTTGGTTTATAGTGGGTTTGATTTTATAAGGATTGATCAAGACTAGATTTAGAAACTGACACTAACAAATGCAGTTAATTTTGGTTATAGCCCCCTATATTTATTAACACCCACTTCTGATGTAATCAAGTCATCTCTCTCTCTCTCTCTCTCTCTCTCTCTCTGTGTGTGTGTGTGTGTGTGTGTGTGTGTGTGTGTGTGTGTGTGTGTGTGTGTGTGTGTGTGTGTGTGTGTGTGTGTGTGTGTGTGTGTGTGTGTGTGTGTGTTTGTTTCTCCAAATAGCCCTCGAGGTAAATCTGATAAAGCAAAGTTATTTTACCCTAATTCAGTCTCTTCATTCACTACTCTTGCTGTCTGGCACAACTTCATAACATTTTTTTCCTTTACAGAAGAGTCTTCCAGAGGGATTTATGTAAGTTACTGTGTCTGGAGTAATCTCAGTTTGGATCCTGTCTGATTAAATATGAACACATATTTTATTTTATTTGAAACTAGATTCTCTCGTCAGTGTCACTTTATTTCAGCGGGGTACCCACTCTTAATTCAATAAAACAGTTTGACCAAGTGGAGAAGCACCACTGGGAACATTTTAAGAAGTGAAACAGTTAAATTAATCTTTTTCTCTAGTCTTTGTGTTTGTAAGGTGCTTTTATAGCCGATGCAGAAGTGCCCTCTTGTGGAAGAGATTCAAATCTTCACATCTCCACATTGCACAGCAAAAGATAAAAAAGTGTTGCTTCAAAACAAAAAAGTTACCAAAAGTAAGTAAAAGACAGCTGAGAAATAGAAGATTACAACATGGCAGTTTATTAATGGCTCAGTAGTTGACCATATATTATCATTAATACTATAAATATTGAAAATGCAACCAAGCCCACGGTCCAAGACATGTGGTGCCTTCTGATGCCCGAAGTGGATATTTGCTTGTATGGGTTTTCTTAACCTGCCAGACATGAGTCACGAAAAATATCACTTCAGAAATGTACAGGCCATTGTATAGTTTAGTAGAAAAGGATGTTTCTGTCTTTAATTTGTTGTGCGATAACAAAATAATTAGTATAAAACAAGTAGTATGAGTAAAAACACAAAAATATCACTTCACTTAAAACAAAGAACATAATATGAATATGGTACTGCAAAGAATGCTGAATTAAATATTGAATGGATAATGTAATAAGTTATTTTATATACATGGTGGTTATGTATAGTATATCCATTTATACACGTCTATGTATAGTATACAGTACACAGCCTGCTTAGATTTATATTTCACAGAGATGGAGGATAAGTCAGGCCTATATCAAGGAATTGTTTCTGACACTACATAAGTGATTTAATTCTTACTTCTTTTATACAGTACAGTCCATAGGTGTAAGGACAGTGATATGTTTTTCATCATTTTGCTGCTATTCAGTAACTCTAATGTTAAAGTGCTGATTTTGTGGCATACTGGAGTGTGGACAGTGTAGGGACTCATAGCCCCCTTTACCTTAGGGGTTTATATAAAAATACCAGGTTTACATGATTTATTGGGTGAACATGTAAACACCCTCAAGTTAAAGTTGGCACTTAACCTCATAATTACTCATGTTTACTCATGTTATAGTCATCATTCTGCAATACCATCAGAAAAACACAACTGAATAATTCGGACAGACAGCAGGCAAACAGTTTTTTACAAAGATACAATTTAGTTTTTAATTCATTATCTCTCTCTCTCTCTCTCTCTCTCTCTCTCTCTCTCTCTCACACACACACATAAACACACACGTTCAAACTCACACACGTGTGCACACAGACAGGGTTAATGAATCTGGCCGCCTGCTCTGTTCCCGTGCTACTATCTAATAAAAGGCCTTAATTAATGTATTTAACCTTTAGCTATCAGGCAGACAACGCTACCAAACACAAATCCCAGTCCCAGACTCCTGCTCAGTGTTTTCCACTCTACCACTTCATCAGTTTATGACTTGTGGGTTTCATTAGTTTTTCATAGAAACATTATAGAAAACCACTGATTAAGATAAAATACAGCAGTAGTACTTGACTTGTGCAGATTAAACCAGCCATTTTATTCAGACTACTACAACACCATCTAAGTCTAAGACATGTTTGCCAGTTACAGTCTGTGTTAGATTAATCTACCTAAACTTTGTTTTTTTATGAATGAGACAGAGGAGGAATTCTTGTAGATCTCTGGCTTCCCCTGCTTTAGGAGTGTCTGACTGAATTTCAGTCATGACTAGACAAACAGATTGCCAGCAGGAAGCAAGAAGTTTATAAATCATTTTAGGTTTTAATCATTATATGTGAATATATTATGTTCACAATGCATTATTATGCTTTCAAAAATATATGTGTATTTTAGAGATCTTCACTATGTGAATATAGTGGAGCATTTAGCAGATAAAGAGTCAGATATTCCACCTTTATAAGGTGATTATGTGTCAATTTTGTGTTCACATCCTTTTCTGCTGCCCCCAAGGGGCCAAAAAATCCATTATTGCAGGTTTAATGGTGCTGTGGCAGGTGTTATGACTGCTACTTACTCATTTACCATCATGGTGATCAAACCAGTGAACTTTCTCTAAAGTGCTGTTGTTGTTTAAAGTCCTCAAGTCTCTGCCTCTCATAGAGGCCTCAGGATGACCTCTCTCCTGTATGAGAACCTGGTGAGTTGGACCCTGTGGTGCATGTTCTCTCTGCACTGAAGCAGGCGGTAAAGAGACAGGATGACCTTAGCCAGCACCAGTGTGCAAGTGATCTCCACCACCAACAGTGCAGTGTAGATCAGCATCTGACACTTGCACTGCTGAACTTTGTTTCTATGCTGATATGTGAAGGAAGGTGATGGCTTCTGGTTCCAGGAGAGACTGGAGACTGGTTCCACTCGACAGGTGAAGATCACTGGAGTTTTTGGTGGAGTAGGCATCGTTATTTGGGTGGTGGTTGGTTGGGTAGTCCGGACGGTGGTGTTTGTGGGCATAGCTGTTGTAGGTGTAGTTGTGGTCATAGTGGTTGTGGTAGTACTTGTGGTAGTAAGGGTGGTAGTGGTTGGTACTGTGGTTGGGATTGTAGTGGTAAGTGTGGTAGATGTGGGAGGTGTAGTGGCGGTTGGCAGAGTGGTGGTTGGTGTTGTAGGAAGAGGTGTTGTGGTAGTAAATATGGTGGTTGTTGTTTCTGTAGTTGGGATTGTAGTGGTGGGTGTGGGAGGTAGATTGGTGGTTGGTGTTGTGGTAGTAAGTATGGTGGTTGTTGGTTCTGTGGTTGAGAGTGTAGTGGTGGTTGTAGTGGATGTGGGAGGTGTAGTGGCGGTTGGCAGAGTGGTGGTTGGTGTTGTAGGAACAGGTGTTGTAGTAGTAGGTATGGTAGTTGTTGGTTCTGTGGTTGGGATTGTAGTGGTGGGTGTGGTGGATGTGGGAGGTGTAGTGGTGGTAGGCAGAGTGGTGGTTGGTGTTGTAGGAAGAGGTGTTGTGGTAGTAAATATGATGGTTGTTGGTTCTGTAGTTGGGATTGTAGTGGTGGGTGTAGGGGGTAGATTGGTGGTTGGTGTTGTGATAGTAAGTATGATGGTTGTTGATTCTGTGGTTGGGAGTGTAGTGGTGGGTGTGGTGGATGTGGGAGGTGTAGTGGTGGTTGGCAGAGTTGTGGTTGTTGTTGTAGGAAGAGGTGTTGTGGTTGTAAGTATGGCCGTTGTTGGTTGTGTAGTTGGTAGTGTTGTGTCTGGGAATGTCATGGTAGTTGTGGGAGTCGTTGTGGTGGTGGTTAAGAGAGTAGTTGTGGAGGGAAGGGTGGGGCAAATAAACTGATCTTCTGTTAAGGATTTGATTTCCTGCCCTTTTAGATCATCTGGATACTCACAGACCACAGGGGAATGAATCTTGTCAGAGTTCGCTTTTATCCAGAGGTGAAAAGAAATCAGATTACAGTCACAGTGCCAAGGGTTGTCACTGAGGTAAAGGTTTTTGAGGTTTGTTAAAGGCTCAAAAATACCCTTAGGAAGTGTCTGGAGGTCGTTGTGAGCTAGCTTTAGTTTGGTCAGTGACTGTAGCTTTTGAAACACATCTGCATCCAAAGACTTTATCTTGTTGTTCTGTAGTATCAGCTCTTTCAGCTTCTCGGGGCCTTCAAGGTTTTCAGCCGATAAG
The DNA here is from genome assembly GCF_016859285.1 of Xiphias gladius. Classification (NCBI taxonomy): domain Eukaryota; kingdom Metazoa; phylum Chordata; class Actinopteri; order Istiophoriformes; family Xiphiidae; genus Xiphias; species Xiphias gladius. The sequence goes on from NC_053405.1 coordinate 15,489,170, forward strand.
CTAACAAGTTGATTTTGAGATAGATCCAGCATCTGGACTTTCTTTAGGGGGCTGAATATTCCTTTAGGAAGAGTGCGGAGATTGTTTCTGCTGAGGCTCAACTTAGTCAGTTGAGGCATTTCTCCAAAAAGCACTGGTGGTAGTCTTGTCAGTTTATTCTTCTGTAGGTTCAGAGTATTAAGCTTAGGGAAGCCAACGAAAAATTCTTGAGGTAAACCAGTCAGAAGGTTACTATCCAATGTGATCTTGTGTAGTTCGTCTTTATGTGGAAATAGATTTGGTGGTAATTCTGCTATTTTGTTTCCTTGTAAGGCAATTTCCGTCAAGTGTGGTAAATTTTGAAAAATCCCTTCAGGAACGGTGGTCAGCTGATTCTCATAAAGCCGTAGTATTTGAAGTTTGTTTATGTTTGAGAACCAGTCTGCAGATGCACTGGAAAGATTGTTTTTAGCTAAATGGAGTGACGTAAGGTTTTCAAGATCATCAAACAGCCCATCTTCTATCGATCCGATCTCGTTCCCATGTAACTGGATCTCTGTTACATTTTTAAGGCCGTCAAACAAGCCTTTCTCCAAACTACGGAGCTTGTTGAACTTTAGTATAATCTTCTCCAGGTTGCTGAGGTCTTTAAATACTCCCACTGGGATCGACATTAACGGAGTGCTGGAGATCTCAATGTGCTTGAGGGATACCAAACCTTCAAAAGCTCCTGGCTCAATAGATAACGTGTGAGTGTTCATGAACTCCACCTTTTCAAGCTGGGGGTTTTTAGCAAAGGCTGCTTTGGGGATTGTTGCAAGATGGCTTTCCAAAAAGAAAACCTCTGTTACACCTGATTTCAACTTGTCAGGAATTTCTGTTGTAGATTCAGAATAAAAAGCCTGGTTCTCTTTGGGACAGTCTGTCACTTTGCTGCATTTTTGTTTTTGAGTCAGTAAAGACTCAAACAGTAAAAGCAGAAAAAGAACAATGATTTCTCCTCTTGACATGCCGTTCACTATGAAAAGAAAAACAATTGTGTGATAATGTATAACTTATCAAATTGAGTACATAAAATTTTGACCTTGTGCACGGTTTTTTTGTGATACCTAATCAGTAACATTATAATAAGCTTTGCCATGTTGTCATTAAATCTATGTTCTGTTACGCTCAAATACTAAAGAAACATTGACCTACCTGATTATTTCCTGTCCCAGGATAAAGCAGAAGGTTGTTAAATCAGCCGAGACATAAACAAACTCAGTCTCATTAGTTATTTTCTGTCATGATGTTGGGCAGCAGGTCTCGTTTGTGGTGCATCCCACATGAGGTGTGGTGTAACGTACATCTGCAGCTTGAGATAAGAGCAGGGACGGACGGGTTTTAAAGTTTCAGCCTATACCTACACTGCTCTGCAGCATGGCTTTAAAATTACATAATGGATATAATTTTTTCTTATAATCACTGACATTCCACATCTATATCACATCTTTAAACTGTTCATTTTCAATATTCTGAATATTCTAAATTAAAGTAGTTTTCAAAACAGTGTGTTCTGCCAATGAGTTGAATGTTGATTTTAAACTTGGATGATTAAACTTTTGCCACTGAGTCCATAAACAAGACTGCAGTAGCCACCAGCCTGATGTATATGTGAGGTTATTCACCTAGAACAGTAGTATAAACAGCAGTTTTTCTTTTTAAAAGTTTGAACATTCTTCACATACTTTAAACACTAACACACTCTATGGTATGTAAACATTTTGATGCATCTGTTCCCACATCAGGACAGGCAGAAACAAAGTAAAACTCTAAATATCCCCAATGTTCTTCCAGTTCACATGCAGTTATCTCCGGTTTGTTGATTATGTTTTGTTTTAACTTCTTTAGCAGATCATTGTTATTGCCAGTTAACAAATAGAGAAAACATACATAACAACGTTTGTGATTCTTTTGTTTTGTTGGAATTTTAGTATTTAGCCAAAATATTCTCAAACATTAGTTGGACTTCCAGTAGATGGCAGTGTTTTATATAGAATTCATTATTGGCCGAAGTTATTACCAGTGCTAAATGTACACTATCACTCCAATACTCTGTGTTTATGAAAAATAACATAGTTTGCTGATAGACTGCTGTGAATACAAAGCCCAAAGGTTTTGGTACAGTATCATGCTGTGCCTCCTTCCCCTCACCATGAAGACTAACAAATCTACTTAGTCTCTACTGGTGATTTAAAAAAAAATCATGTGACGTCTAAGTGGTTTCAACAGGATCAGCATCCTACAAAAAGCAGGCCATAACATGCTGTATGAATAACAAAATCTCACAATACTTTTAGGTGTGTTAATGTATGTATTTTTCTTTCCTTTTACTTCATCTAATACAAGGTATAACAGTATGCCAGTGTAATACTACTTCCTTTTATAACTTAACCTTTATTTTGTGGGTAAACCTATTTTTCACAAGCATGAAAGAGTTTTAACCTCCACCACATCCCTGAATAACGTGTAAATAAAGGATAACTTGCTGTCAGATTCTGGGAGAAAGTTTATATGTTTGTATGTTAAAACATGAATTGCTTAGTTCAGTAAATGATTACTACAACAGAAGATTGCTCCAACTAAAAGCAGTCCATTTATTCAATGTATAGTAGCATTTGCATGGTATTGTGTTACAGAGGAATAAAAATTACATATTTGATTTTTTATGGATAGCCCTTTTGCGAAAATGTGAAGTGTCTCCTAAATGTATTGTTGTTAGCAGAAAAAGGTATTTTCAAACTGTAATAATTAATAATGAAAAATGAAACACCATTGAACCGAATAATGAGTGCAGTCTAAATTTGACTAAAAGAAGTATACTGTTTCAGTGCATTTGAGTTTACATTCACCAAAGGTCCAGTTTCCCACAAAATGGCATGGTGGTTTTAACAGTTTGCCTTCTTTTTATAGCACACAGTACTTACTGTTAAATGTGATAATTACTAACTGAACACTAATGAATAAAAAAAAGTCTGTTTACTTGTGTTTTCTAGTTGAAGAGGAAGGAGCTGAAGTGGTTCTTTCTATGCTTTTGAGGCTCTAAAATCAATTCTGTGCTCCAGATTTTCCAAGTAAACCACAGTAATCAGCCAACAGTTTCTTTAAAAGTTCTTGGGTTACTGAAGGTGGGATGGTTTGGTCTACAGCACAGAGTTCTTATTTCTGCGGCCTATATTTCCCCTGCCTCTCTTGTTTTTCCTCCAGCATACACAGCTAATGATGATAGTGCTGATGATGACAGTGGACACTACTCCGATGATGATGAGGATTATTGCAGTATCATTAGAAACTGTTCCTTTTTCCCCTTGTCCACTGCTGGTGACCTCCTCGTGCTCTGAGGTGGGTGTGGCCTTGACAGCAGGTGAGGAAGTGCTTCTTCTGGTTGGAGGAGTATTGGGTTTCCTCCTCTTCTCCGTTGATGTAAACACAGGCTCCTCGGTGGAGCTGAGAGGCATCAGGTTCTCATTTTGCAGCTGAGCAATCACTTCACCATTCAGACTGAAAGGTATGTCACACACCACAAGGGTTTGGTTGACCTTTGATGGGTGCTGTCCCAGCCAGTCCCTAAGAGGCAGAATATCCTTGTCACACCTCCACGGGTTCTGTTGTAGGAGTACTTCCTTTGCCATGGTTAGCGCATCTAGACTTTCCTGTGGCAGGTTGGAAAGGGAATTGTTTCGCAGGTCTATCTGTCCTAGGTGGCTCAGGCCCTGCAGAAAACCCAAAGGGAGGGAGCTTATGAAGTTGTGCTCCAAGGAAATGTTGACCAGGCTGGGCAGACGTTGGAAAGTCCCAGCTTGCAGGGTTGTGAGCAGATTGGTGTGAAGTGATACCTCTTTTAGCTGTTCCAACCCTCTAAAGGCCCCAGTCGAAACATAGCTGATCTGGTTGCGACTGAGCACCAGTAGATGCAACTGAGTCAGATTTCTGAATGTGTCATCCTCCACACGGATCAGCCTGTTGTCATACAGCCACAGCTCCTGCAGGGCCATAGGCCCAAACACCCCTGGACCCAGACTCTCTAGCTGGTTTTCATACAGTGAGATTTGGGAAAGGAGGGGCAGATTTAAGAAGATCCCTTGTGGAAGTGATGTAAGCCTGTTGTGGGAGAGGAACAGCTTCTTGAGCTTCAGAGTCTTAGAGAACAGGTCGTGGTGGAGGTGAGTGATTTGATTGTCATTTAGGGATAGTTCCTCTAGGTTTCCAAGGTCATCCAGACTGCCAACAGGGAGTTCCTGTAGCGAGTTTTTACTAAGCCGCAAGCCCTTAAGGTAAGAAAGACCCTTGAATGTCTCTCTAGACAGTTGGCTGATGTTGTTTCCGGAAAGATAAAGGTAATTTAGGTCAGTAAGAGGGTGAAAAGTTTCGACAGGTACAGAAGTGAAAAGGTTCCTACTGAGGTCAAGAGATTTCAGATATTTCAGTGGGGAAAACCAGTTTGGGCGGAGCACCAGGAGTTTGTTGCTCCTCAGATTCAGAGACTCAAGCTTCTGAAGATTTTGGAACAAGGCCTCAGGGAGATCTTGCAGTCCAGTGCCAGTAAACCCTAAGGCACCTATATTCAGAGTGGAATCAAATGTGCCAGGGCGCACTTCCCTCAAAACAGTGTCTTTAATCACAAAGATGCCAAGGGCATTAGAGAAATCAGTGAGGTCCTCTGGTTTCAGAGAGTAGATACTGCAGTTGGAGAAGTAGAGGGTGGTGGTAGACGAGGGCACAGCTGTTGGGAAGTCCAAGAGGCCACTGCAGAGAATTTTGGTTCCTTGACATTTGCATCCATCCGGACATGCCCAAACAACAGCATTGAGGGAACAGAGAAGTAGGAGCACATGAAGGGTCAGTGGCAGGTCCATTTTTTCACTGGAAGAGAAAAAAGAAATGTATTACAAGTTGAAGCTGGTTATGAGTCTTCAAGCAGATTTACAAGGCTAACGGCTTTGTAAATGCTGGCATGGTCATTATGTAATAAATTCACCAAATTTTTTGGCATTTTGCATATCAAACTCAATTAACTTGTCACTGGCAGTACTTTCACTCAGCCTGTCTTTTAATGTCTTTTGTGTCAAAATTAATGTAGATACTTAAGTGAAATTACTTCAGTACTTTTGGGCTTGGAGGTTACAAATTTTTAAAAGAAAGCCAGTTTTAAGAAGGAAAGACGTGCATTTGCACACACTGGGACGGAAAGCCTAGCAAAAAGTTGTATTATGGGAAATGTAGGAAATGTTTGTGGAGTTTTACCGATATTACAGACTAAAAGTCAGATGGTGTCAGCCTCTGCTGTTTTAATTTGGTCCCTTCTTTTTTAAATCGGTCCTTTGCAAGTCCAGTAATTTTAAGGAAGTCCAAATTGCTGGAATACCCCTTTAAGTCATTGCTGAGCTTTGCACCAGTTGAAGTCTTTGTTGTGTTTTTACTTCACTGCAATACTCTCTTTCTCCTCTCCCTGAGAGAACAGCCACAATGGTTATTCTCTGCACTTTAAATCACCACCATAATAAGACAGTTATACTGAAGAAAACTCTAATTAGTAACAGTGTCTCCATGTTGCAGCCTCAGCATTCTTGTTTTAAACAAAAAAAGGCATTAGCATAAATTGATCCTGTGTTGTATTTTGCTGCCTGTGGCTTGGAAAGTTTCCCATCAGCATTGCCAAAAGGACTGACTGGTAAAACACCATGCTTAACAACCTTTTGGCATTAAAAACATTTATTCGTGATTCATGTTCAAAAGCAGTTTTGGAGCTCAAATATGCTTGAAAAGTTTGATGCAGAATGTTTTTAGAAGTAAATGCCCATACTGTTGAGTTTATGCTCGTGATTTGGACATGCTGTTTGGTTTGCTGCCACAAGCAAACATTATTACTATTATTTTTTATCTTTGGTAGGTCTATATCTCAACTTGTCACACTTCTTGCATGTGTTTGAGGCTGAGGCTGTGCTCACTCTTTGCAATAGTAAAGGAGGCTCTTCAGATAAAACTGTGCCAACATAATGGCGTGCTTCTCTGTACAAATCCATTTAAAGTTCTGCAACTTTGGGTTGGCAAGCATGAGTCGTTTCTCAGTGGCTGAGGTGTATTAGGGTGCAGGAGGAGTCTTTCTGAGGAAGTAACTTTCTAAAGAGGCTGTTATGTCCTTCAAATGAGCTCAGCTTTCTTTCTTTCTCTTTCTTTCTTTCTTTCTTTCTTTCTTTCTTTCTTTCTTTCTTTCTTTCTTTCTTTCTTTCTCTCTCTTTCTTCCTTCCTTCCTTCCTTTCTTTCTTTCTTTCACACTAAAGTTGGAGGGTCATAATATCTGAAATACATCCTTTTTTCCATTCACTCTCCTTTTTTGATACATTTTGTACTCATATCTGCTTTCGTTCAAGTGGTGGGGTGCTAGCTCCCTGCTGTGAGAGGGAAATAAATGTTTTCATTGTTAGTAGAACATTATTACTCTGCTATGTTAAAAAGAAAACAAATATTTTTAATCTCTAACCCTATAAACTTGACCTTACTAGTATCGATTTCCCTAAGCCTTAGAAATATATTGGTTATGACCTTCCTTCTCATTTCTTCATATGAGGTTTGTGAGGGGCAATACCAACTGGTTTCATTACATCCCCATTTCCCCTTTTTATTTTAACTGCTGTGAGTGTGAAGGGTCAGGAGTTCACATTTAACTCAGGGATGTGTTTCTTATTATGCAAGTACCTAAATTACTAAAAGTCAGTTATCAGTTGAGTAATGTATTATCTGAACACAGTTCCACTTCAGTTCTGTGTGTTCCATTAGAAAACACCACCACATGCAACTTCAATAGCTTTCAGAAACATGACACATCGTCTCATCACGATTCCCCAACAAAATATCACTGAGAACCGTGGAGCCAGTACGCCTGTTGTGACTCCCCACAAGTATAATTTCAATAATGTTGCCATTTGTGAAACGTGACAACCAAACCATGTTTCCTCTCTGGAATAGAAATTATAATGTCCCAGTCCAGCGAAAACCACTGTCTGCTCTTGCCTGGGACAACCTGGAATGGTCTGCAGTACAGTGTAATGGCTGAAGCATTTCCAGGTCACCATGAATCAAATAGACCCACACAAACACACACATACACACACACACACACACACACACAGATACACACATACACACACGCACCCCACCCCCCCCGCCACAGCTGAAGGATCAGCACTTTGTCTGCCATGAAAAGACTGCACTAGCAGAAGAGAACAGACACTCAGTAGTCACGCCATTGAGCTTTTACCGAGCGTTGATTCATTGTATATATAAAATGGTTTTGTTTATCACTTTAACTGACACAATGTGAGAACTCAATTCCTCAAAAATAGCCCAATCTTTTAACAGACAACTTAATTTATTCGCTTGATTCAGTCCATATTAGGAATCCCAGTAGGTAGTCTCCTGTTTTACACATGAATACACACATTTCTTGGCAAAATCAAAAACTGAATTGCTAGTAACATATTGATCATTAACACTGTCTTATTATCTTATCTTATTTATGATAAATCCCCTTCCCTGAAATATTTACGTACCATGTTTTCCTTGACAAGTATGTTACTAATAAGTACCAATCAGCAGTTTGTTTACCAGGACAGCATGCCGTTGAGCAGAACTTACCTCCAGTAGTGGCTGACGACTGAGCGAACAGACAATGAGTTGGTGTGGTTTTCTTTTATGTACGTCCCCCCCTTCCTCCTCAGCTTCACAAATCCTCTGATGAAAGTTTTCCAGCACTCTCTGAGTCTCACAGCATCACATTTTCCTACTGTTCGTCATCACTTGATTCTCTTCATCAGTCAGTTTTTTAGGTTTTTTTCTTTGTTTTTGTTTTTTGTTTTTTTTTTTGCCCTGAGCTCATGAAATCTGCAGGTTCTTTCTCTGAAGCTTCACTATCACTGTTCACCACACGCTCACACTCACACTCACATTTTTCGGGGGATCAGGCAATGGGGAAGCCCCACCCTCTGGAAATGGATTTGTGTTTATGTGGGAAATAGAAAACTTCTAATAGGATGTGTGGATCTGTATTTCATCTTACAGGATCCACATATTTTCAATTATGTAACTACATGTTTTTCTTGTCTTCTTCCATGAAAAGAAGGTATCTTTGTTTTGGAGGATAGTGTTACAGGGAGGTTTAGAATTTGGTGTGGTTAAAGACAATAGAATTGTTTTTGTGGTTTTTTTTGTGAAATAGTTTTGCTTGTGTTTCCCCTCTTGTTTTGGTTGTGCAAATTTAAGCATCAGCTGCACATAGTATCTTTGGTATGACGTCCCTGATTTGGGCACTTGGCAGACTTGGACGTGTTCACAAAACCACTGTTAGGAGATTACAGATTGCGAGATGATCCAAAAAAAATCCAAACAACCAGCACAGTTGTGGTCAGACTCTTTTGTTGCAAAAATAGTGAACTTTCAGTACTGTATAATTCTGGATAAAATTATGTGATGAGGCTTTCCCTGCTATTGCAGAGAGCCTCTGTTTGTGTGTATACACAATATGTGGGCATATGAAACTGACTAAATCATAAATATCCAGATTGTATCCCGAATCATTCAAGTATGCTCAGTATGGCAGAACACACAACATCGGCTCTGAAAATGTTCTTTTAAGGATTTGTTTTTCTCTGAACCTGTCCATGTAAATTCAGTGTGATTTGTCTGTGGTGCTGAAATGTAAAATGTTGTGTTCTTCAATAAATCAGTGGAAAAGACAAAAAAAAACCCAAAAAAACAGTGAACAGTGAGTGTCGGTTTTAAGATTCCTGTGTTGTTGTGTTGTTCTAAGTAAATCCATCTGTTAAGTAACATGACAAACTCTCTCTTTACCACAGAAAACAGATAGTGAAGGTGGAGCCAGCAGGAGCCTGCAGTTTTCTGATATTTGTTGTAAAGATAAAGGAAGATATATTGAAGATAAAGTAATAACTGTACTGCAGCAGTACATACCAGTGTTTTATAATTGACATAACTCACCAAAGCCAGTTGACAAAATCATCATGAAGACCTTTTACCATTAAAATTGCCCACACATGATTCTCTGTATAGCAAAACGGAATGGAAGAACATCCCATGTATATCCCATAATGTTCATATTATAGTTTTCCAAACTTGGATATAACCTCAGTCGTGTGTCAAAACAAACAAATGACAGTCCTGGGATACTATCTTCACTTCTCTTTTCGAGCATATGTGAACTTGGATACTGTCCTCTTGAAAATTACAGTTTACTGTCTTAGCTCCCATACTTCCCGTACACTTTCAGTATACATCCATTTCCATTTGAAGAGCATTTCAGTAGCTAAAAAATACCAATGAATTTGCTGCAGGAGTGTTTCAACCAGATGGTCAAGAGTTACAAATACAAAGGCAGTAATGGCCCCTGACTGATGGGCCTGTATGGATAAAAGTCTGAGTTACAGTAACAGCCATTCCTAGGGGCCCTACATGGTAATATGTAATAAGTGTATATTTTCTCCAAAAGATTTGGAAATGAATGTTTACCTAGCTAAATTGGTCATGTCCATACTTTCAACTTGGCTTCATGACAAAACAATTCCATTTAAATGGGAACCAGTTAGAGATCAAAAATAAACATAACAGTAACGTTATTGTAGCTGTCTTGGGCAAATGTTTTAGCTAAGACTACATTTTGTTAAAGTCAGAACTGCTGTCTAACAGTTAATTATTGGACCTTAGAGGATTATCGCTGTACCCTACAGCCAAGAGTCTGCTAAGACCAGGGTTAAAAATGTGCTGTGGAAAATCTCTCTGGATACCAGGTTAAAATAAGTTCATCACAGTTATTTTTCGGATGTGTGATATCAACAGGTTTTTCCACTTTCCACTTGTTTTTCACTGTGGTGAAATAGTGTGTGACACCTGCAGTGCAATTTTCTGTCACCATGCTCATCCTCTCTCATTGTGTGTGTGTGTGTGTGTGTGTGTGTGTGTGTGTGTGTGTGTGTGTGTGTGTGTGTGTGTGTGTGTGTGTGTGTGTGTGAGTGTGTGTGTGTGTGTGTGTGTGTGTGTGTGTGTGTGTGTATGCTCACTGTTGTATAAGCTCAGTGTACTGGAAAGGCCTAATCACCCGTTGTCATAGCAATGAACTTGGGTGCTGTACACCAATTCATCTTCTTTTGTTTGCTGTTTGTTTTAAAGTCCAATCACTTCTCGTGGAATTCATGGCATCCAGTGTCATTTTGTGAAGGTTTAAAAGCTTCGAAAGCTTTTTTGACCAGCAGTCGAACATTCTCTGTTGTTTCGCCCCATAAGAACAATGGTATCAGTCTAATGTGTAATTGTAAATACAACTGGTTTCAAATATAACTTTAGCTGTATGACCTTTATTTGCCTTTGTAATCTTCTCCAATTTTCTTGTGTAAAAAAATTTGCATGAAAACTTTAGGATGAAATTAAGAGCCAAAACTTTTCTCAAACTTTTTCTAGGTTATATTTTAAGTTTTGTCATGAGTAATCTTGGATACCACTCCAAAAAAAAGCAGTCATCGCTGTATGCAGAATTTTGTGGGGGTTTTTTTCATAATGGAGTCTTGTGAAATTACAGGGCACTGTTTTGCAAAAGAAAGTAATTACAAAAGTTATTTTGCTCCATTACCTTGTGAAATCTGAAAGATGACTGGTTAACAGCTTCCTGTTTTAAAGGCTGATACAATAAGGAAGGTGTGCTCTTCCTGGTTTCCAAGATAGGATGCACTTAGGAAAAGCATATTTCCTCTTTTGGGAAAGCACATTCATTAAAATGCCCCTCTATTATTCACCTGTAGAGAGGAAATCCAAATAGGAACAAGATTGGATCATAAAACACACTGCAGTGCTGGAACAGGCTACACAAGAGTAAGGTTTCTTAAAAATACTTTAATAACTTTTAATTTTACTGGTAGAAATATAAAAAATATGACCAAATTGCAACAAACATCTGAGCTCCCTTACCGCTATTGCTGCCAAATAACAGTGTGCGAATGTACAGATAGTGAGAAGAAGTAAAGAATAAGACCAAAAGAATTAGATATTCCTGTATGTATGACCCATAGACTGTCTTCATTATGATATTGATACTGATAGTGGTTCTCATTACTACAATGTGATGTCTGGCCTTGGTCAGATCCAAACCGATAACAGATGTAGAGCAAAATGTACTTTTAATTACTGATGGGAGAAGCAGGAATAACATCATTATGGTGTAGCTCGATGGGAAGTTTATATGTCTCCATTGCAGGAAATCAGATCTTCTACTCACAAAAAAGCATTTTCTATCTGCCAAAATGTCGAGAAAGAAAGAAAGAAAGAAAGAAAGAAAGACAGAAAAAAAGAGAAAGAAAGAGAATAGGAAAGAGAAAAAGAACAAAAGAAACAAAGAAGGAGAGACAAAAAGAGAAGTTAAGAAAGAGAAAGAAAGAGGAAATAAATAAAGATAAAATTATTTAGTCAGAAATTTGCTTGATTGCTCAAACATTGCAGTAACACTGCTTTGAGGCTGTCATTGTTCTTCATGCAGTTTGAAGCTTTAACCACTAGAGGGGAAAAAAATCACCTGTGATTACAATTGATTACGGGGGCTTGGTTTTGTTTATGGTGCTTAAAGTTTCACTCTGCATAGGTTTGCCTTAGTCCTAAGGAAAAAAACTGAGAAATAAAATATGGAAAACTTGAAAATGCAGTTAGTCATAGTATGTATAAACCTTCATGCATGCAACCTTAAGACAAGTAGCTAGCAAAGGAAGAATGTCAGAAAGAAAGTTTTATTTCGTGTTTATTTTAAAGCTTAAATCTGGCTGAAGGCTGAAACTAGCAGTTATTTTAACTATTGATGGATCTGGCTAATATTTTCCAGATAAATGCAGTAAATTCATTGTGTAGTTGCAAAATGCCAAAAGTAGTGTAAAACAACTATCACAACCTGCCAGAGCACAAAGTGATGTCTTTAGATTGCCAGTTTGTGGAACCAACAGTCCAAAATCCAGAGAGACGTCATTTACTTACATACAAGACAAAGAAGAGCAGAGCATTTGAAAAGCTGAGGCCAGAAATGTTTTTGCATTTTTGCTAGAAAAATGACTGAAACGAATGAACAAAAAAGTTGCTGATTTAGTTGACTATTTGATTAATCAACCAATCCTTACAGCTCTACATAAATTATATAAAATTATGACCAAATGATTAGTACAAAATGTTGATTTACACAGCTCTGTTTTTAAAGCTTATAAACAGTATTGTATATTGTATTCTATAATATTTGATTATTCTATATAGTATTATTATTATTATTATTATTACTTTATTTTTTAATGTTACAATATTTTATTCCAAGTCTAGCAGTCCTAAAGTAACACTTGAAGATGCAACTTAATCATCATCAAGAAAAGCAACAAACAATAATAATCTTTTATGAAAGGACAGTTTATCTTGGACTCTCGTGCACCAGGCCTGATAACATGTTTGGTTACCCTTCATTATGTGCACACTCGTCCTTTAGCTTATCTATGGTCTTGCTAAGGAGATACATGCCATATATGGCAGCAAGAATGAAGAACAAGCCTGCGGCCACAAGGAAGATATGGCAAAACATGAGGAACCAGGCCAAGGCTGTATATGAGGGCAGGAACCACAGATACACCCAGCCCCTGTGAAGGTTGTGGTGAACAAACTCAGGCCCCTGTTCAATCACAAGACGGTCATAGAAAGAAGGCGACATGTAATAAGTTGAGTGAGTCTCAGCAATGAGAAGAAACTCTTCATTGGGTAGACCAGTGGTTACAGTGTGGAGGGATGTTGAGAGTGTTGTGGCATCGGGGCTGGTTGAAGCTGCAGGCTTGGTGGTTGCTGGGATGGTGACTTGTTGGGTAGTTCCTTGAGTGGCGGTTGATGTTGTTCCGGGTGGTGTGGTTGTTGAAGCAGGTCTTTGTCCACTGGTTGAAAAATAACTTGGGACCTTCTTAGCATCGCAAAAGTTGAACTCTTCATCACGCAGAGAGCCAATTGTTCGGAGCAGTTGGTACACTGGACTATGACATATCACATCCTGTTTGTCAATGACCACATGTTCGTTATGTCTTATCCATCTTGCAATACCTCTAATGCTACAAGTACAGTCCCAGATGTTGCCACTCAGAGTAAGAGCCCTCAAAACTGTATTTGACAAGAAAATATCTCCTGGAAGAGTCTTGAGGTCGTTATTCTTCAAATCAATGGTCATAAGCCCTCGAAGGCCCTGAAAAATGCTTTCTGGTAGATTCTTCAGCTTATTGTTACTGAGAAACACTATGCCCAGTGTGGTTAATCTCCAGAACAGCTGAGGATGTAGATAATGGAGGTTGTTGGATTTCAGCGAGAGCTTCTGAAGGTTGGGAAGGCAGCAGAATAGGTCTGAAGGCAACTCCCTCAGTTTGTCATTAAAATGTAAGTTAAGGCTCAGCAGCCCAGACATGTTGGAGAATAAATTTCCAGGAACAGTAGTGAGATTAGTATTATACAGATAAAATTCTCTCATCTCAGGCATGTGACCCATCAGGTGGTCTGGTAGAGATAGCAGCGGGTTTTTATAAATGGTAAGCTTGCTCAGCTTGGGCATATTATAAAAGCTTTTTTCCGGGATAGCCTGAAGTCGGTTGGAGGACAAGGTGAGGACCTTCAGGTTCCTCAGTGACCAGAACACCTGAGGTTGAAGGCTGGCAATCTGGTTGTGGTGGATTTTTAGCTCCTCAAGGTTGACAAGTCCATCAAACATCGCAGCTTCTAGCACCTCCAGCTCATTGTTATAGATCATCAGGTGGCTAAGTTTGGTCAAGGAGCGAAAAATGGTGAGTGGAAGCTTCTTTATGGAGTTCCTGCCAAGGTTAAGAAAGGTAAGGTTGGTCAGTCCGTTAAAAACTTCTGAAGCAAGACTAGTCAGTTTGTTGCGGCTCAGGTCCAGATCCTGCAGCCTGACAAGTCCGTTAAACATTTCCGGAGCAATGGTTTCCAACTGGTTTCCATCTAAATGCAGCTGCTCCAGAGTGGTCAGTGGACTGAACACTCGAGCAGGAAGGGTAGAGAGATCGTTGGATGACAGCTTGATAGACTTGAGCTGTGGAGCAGCGTGGAAGGCCAGTGGATGGATAGTGTGTAGTTGGCTGTTAGTCAGACTGAAGCGCAACAGGAGGTCCTGGTTTTCCAGGCTCTGCTCATTTATGATCTTCATGTTTGTGTCGTTGAGCTGCAGTAGGTATGTTTGGACAGGCAGCTGCTTTGGTATATCTGTGATGGTGTAGCCAACACACTTGACGGCTCCTATAAAGTTGCACAGGCAGCTTCTGGGACAGATCATGTTGCAGGTGAGGTGCGGCAGTGTGAAGAGGATAAGAATCAACCGCAAGGGGCCTGGGCATTTGAAATAAAGACAAATTTAAACAAATATGATCAAATTTGAAATTACACTTTTATTGTAAATGTTTGTCTCATTAATATCATCTAAAATAGCAGTGTAAGGTAATAATCTTCCTCTATCTATCCAAAAGGCCTACATTTTTCTTCAACACAAATTTTATCAGGTCAGTTTTAATGCGAATCTGGAATTCAATACTTGACATACTTCTCCAAGAGTAATTATCAAAGAAATAAGTTAAAGTGTTCTTCACTTAACAGTCTAAGACCAAAGCTATGGCTAAAATGACTTGGGTTAAATCAAAAGAAGAAAAAAGAAAAAATTAACTGTTCTACCAACCTCTGAAGTAAGAATCCGTCATCTCCCGTTTGATACTGTAATGATGATGCTTTGTGCTGCTCTTGGGGCTGGAGGTGTCTGGAGGAGCTGGGCACCCTCTGTCTATCAAGTCACCCTGCCCCCTGCTTAGCCACAATTACACCACCCATCTTTCATGCTACTCCGACCAGTGCCCTAACCTCCCAGTCCCTTCTACCTGGCACCTTCGACTTTGAACGATATGAGGACATCAGACTTTTGAAATGACTTTATTCATTAAGTTTATTTCACCAGACATAACACTTATTTTATTAGACTTCTTTATATTGAATTTATTACATACATTACTGTACTGGTCCCATCATAATGTTTTTGTTGGATTATAATCCCATTAGTTTAAAGTTTATGAGTTTACCTAACTGTTACTAACTTTTGTAATTGCCAATTTCCTATATTAAGCTCCTTGCACCCTCTGTTTGAATTGCCTTTTATTTTCCTTATATGGAAAGTTTGTGGGGAGGTTTTTTTTTGTCTTCTTGGAGAGTTTGGGTTGGGTTGGGAACTGTAAAGTCTATCGTATATTATATTTAGCTATACATTATAAAAAAAAACTCAAAAAAAATTATATGAATGACACAGAGGATGTTTGTTCATTTCCTGTGGACTTATCTTCCCCGGATGGCTTCACCCCACTCTGCCTGGGCTCCAGTTTGTGGACTGAACTGAAACAGATAACACCATTTCCTGAACCATATCAGTCAGGGAGTTTTGTGTCTGATGCCTGTAATGTGACAGAGAAGTTTGATATAAAATGCATTTGGAAATAAAATTTGTAAAGGTGTGACTTTGTTTCAGATTTTTATAGATTTGACAGCTAGAGCTTCTTCAGTGTGTCACCTCTCAACATGTCGAGTGTTGGTAAAACAGAGATAGAAAGAAAGTGTGTCTGATTCATTGGCTGCTCACTGACCATTACACGGAGTACCAGGCAATGATGATGTACTGCTTATCAGTAGTCACTCCCAGATCCCAACAGGTTCACAACAGGGTCCCATTAGTTTAATCATAATGGTTGTCTAAGTGTTACGAATGCATGATGCATTTTGAGTCAGATTACACTGACTCACTCACACAATTTAGAGGCAAAATCATGAAGTCACTATTGCGAAAAGAGAAACAGAATTGTTAACTTGGGAGACATTTTTCTTTTAAGTCTAAATAAGTAAATTGCAACTGATTGCTGATTAGTTTTATCAAGTGAAGTTTCTCTACATGTCGCTTTTTTCTGTCTCAGTTGCATCCTCCAAGAGCTGATCGTGATGGAGGAAAATACTTGAGTGTGTTCTGCTGTAACCTGCTGAAAATTATGTAGTAAAACTGAAAAAGAATTATAGTTCTGTATTTCAAGAAAAAAGGTTCTTACATAAAACCCAGTAATAATTATTACTGAATTTTACAGGTATATCAATTTACATTTTAGATATTTTTTTTCATTGACACCTTATTGGGTGATATATTGCAACATGTCACACAAGAGCAGATACAGTGCTAAAAGAGCAGTTATGCCAAGTAATGTTGAATGACTGAAATATACAAAATGAACAATGTTAAATAATAAAAATAATATCATACAATTATTTATGTGTGCATATATGTAAGCACAACAGAACAGTCTATTGTAATATAGAATTGCTTTTTCTTTTTTTCCCTTTCAGTCTTTAAATAAAAAAAGGTAAATGTGGACAATTTACTCTGGAAGCACTAACTGATGGAAAAAATTCTGCTTTCTTACACAGCCTAATTTATCTTCATACAATGCCGATATTTACATCATATTTGTTATTGCATGTGCACAAATGAACTGCGTGGGTTATACTGTAATGTCCTAGATTGTGTATGTGTGCGTGTTTTGTATGTGGATATCTTGATGTGCAAATGCATTAATAACCTCTGAAATCACAACAGCAAAAGACTTACTGATGCAATGCAAGGGTCATCCCTCTTTTTTGATGCTGCTGTTTTAGACTGCGAATGCTGTACAGCGTCATATTCGGTCTGGTTTCCCTGAAGCCTCACTTGTTCATCATGCTCTGTCTGGTTCAGGTCTTTTCAAAGCAGCGCTCCCTTTATTTTAGCCTGTGACTCAGCTTTGTCAGCCTCCTCCAAGAGATCCAATCAAATGAACTTCACGGTAGAGTAAATCACCCGTCACTGCAGATGAGCACCACATGCCACACTCCTTCACTCAGACACTTATTTCCACTGGATAAAACATCTAATATCCAAAGTGAATAAAAAATAAAAGTGGGCATAAGGGTTAAAAGTATGGATATGTTGTACAGCAATATTGTATATGCCATTTTTTGATGGGAAATGAATGCAAAAAAAATTGTCTCCTTTTTTAAACCTCTAAAGAGAGTCCATTCAGTGACCAAGTCATTTCCAACATTTTCTCTTAAGAGCTTTTAAAAGCAAAAACAAAACAAAATTACCCCAAAAAAAATTCAGATTCATGTTATGATTTTATTTGTTTTGTAAAACGAAGGGCATTGCATTTCTAAAAGCAGCGACAGATGTTGGCAGTTACAAAAAATGTTATGCCCAATTCAGCCACAAGATGGCGACATAAACACAGGCAGTAGGCAAATAAAATCCCTGCTAAAATAAAATGTCTTTGCAGACAAGTATATTTTGTCATATCTGACCCTCAAGTATTTCCAGTGAGTAGCTGATTATTTACACATTAAAGATTTGCCGTCACAGTCCTTAGATCTCTCATGAGAGCATCTCAGTGCAGTGGTAATGAAACGTTTATTGATGACACTGATTATGATACAACTCTATGCTGCTGGAATAAATACAGTGTGATTATATTACTGGTGTTGTGAGTCTTAAGGCTATGTTGGGCTTTGCAGCAAGATTTCACAGTGGTCGTCCTCCTCTTGTATCCATCTCAGACACAGTACTTCCAGAAGCAAGCTGCAGACGAAAAGGAGATAAAGACTTGTAGAAAGACATTCGACATGCAATGTATATATACTGCAATGGTTATAATTGATGACAAATATTAATCAGATTGCATGATGCATAGAAATCCGTAACTACTGAATTTAACTTACGTTCACCCCTCTTCTGAGTTAGGGATTTGCCTTCTGCCAAACTGGCTCTGATCTCCCTCTCCAGCTCCAAGTCCTCCCTCAGCGCCCGCAGCTACAAGCAGAGATCACAGTGATTAAACACAGAGGTGTAGCCGTCATCTCAGTATCAATACACCACCTAACAAGAGTAACAGGTTTTCATTCAGATCCTCCTGGGTGAAAGCAGAAGGTATTCATATTTTGAGAAATTGAAAAAAGATACCTGCACTGCAGTTATATGCAAACATAATATGTCACACTGTATTGGATCATGACAGGTTTCCTTGCTAGTCACATTTTTTCTAAAGTTGCTTCATGGTGAATCTGTAAATATCCTTACCTCCTCTAATTCAGCTAATTTATTGGCCTGCTCAAGACCTGTGGATAGAAAAACCAGTAAAAATCCCACAAGAATGTGTTGTTTGTATATGTGTGTGTGTGTGTGTGTGTGTGTGTGTGTGTGTGTGTGTGTGTGTGTATTTATATATAATTTTTTTTTTTTTTTTTTAATTGTCTCTCACCTAGAGGATTGTCCTTTTCAACTGGAACTAAGCTTTTGTGTAGTAAGAGTGCTAGAATCTTGCTCTGGGCATCTGTGTCTTGGGCATCTTTGGGATTAAAAACATGGTTTCCTGTGCATACAAAGCAAATAAAAATGCAAGAAAATGAAGTCATATCCATCCCATTTCATAGTCAAGCATTGTCTTTTAACTTGTTGCATTTTGGCAAAACTGAAGCCAACAATAGTAGTAATTTAAAGGTTTGCAGTAGTTGTATGCAGCCTCCTCAGAAAAATCTACAAACAACTTAACATTTTCATTGTATTTAGACCCAAACAAAAACTATTTTGTGAACTCACCGGGGTTAAAAAGGCTCCTTCCCTCCGCATTCAGCACTCCCTGCAGTAGTAACAAACCCAGGAGTCCTAAGCAGTAGTTCACAACTGTAAGCCTGTCCATGGCACTCAATGTATGGTCCCAGACAAACGCCGCACTATGAGTTGTCCCTCAACCAAAGCAAGCAATCTACTGCCTTGAGTCCATCCAGTCAATATATTTATCCTTTCAGAGGCTGGGAGGAGGGGCAAGTCAGCCCCCTGTGCAGTAAATCAATAGCTAGTCATCGTGCGTTTCGTCAATAGACCACCTTTTCATGGGGCTCATGGAGCGTCTCAGTGAAATGCAGTGATCTGACGTCGTAGGTGAGGCCCGTAACCCTACATCACTCTGACATGGGCAAATCAAACAGAGAGAGGAAGTTATCAATCTGCCTTTAGGTTATGAGGGACCAGAATCAGATGTTCTTGGCACTTGCAAGTCTTTTTCTTTTACATTAATTGCTTCTTGAAATAGGTACATGGGAGTGTGCTGTCTGGGGGTGGAGGGGGAAGTAAATTGATTCAGTCTCTTAAGTGCATCATTGCCAGAGATGAGCTCCTCAATCCTGGCCTCAGGACTGATTTGGAGCTGAAGGATAATCCATCAGTGCGGGCAAGCCAACCACAGGACACCTCCTATGTCCATGTAGTCTATTTTGTGTATCAAGGAAATCACATCTCATTCCGCTGCCAGGGGAGCACGTTGTGTTTGTGCAGTGTTAGGGAAATGATATGGCTGGAAACTGCTGACTTTGGCCTGTGAGGGTCTCATAAAAGCCCCTGGTCTCCTTGAAGCCCTCCAAACTTGACTCAGGAGCCGGTTGATGTCTGGCGTCTCGCTTCCAAGAACCTTTCACAAATCCAATTCGTCAGTCATTCAGCTGTTGAAAGTACAGCAACTCAAGGACTCAATGAAGAGACTAACAACGTGGAGCGAACTGAAAGAGTCAGGGGAGTGTCTGCTGGGGGGATCTTGGGGACCATTTGTAGTTATAGCCATAAAAGTAAAATTTCTGTTTGATAAGGTACCTGATACTAATTCAGACAAAACAGACGTAATTAGCAAGGGCAGCAAGTAACAACATTGTCTGCAGGTTGGCATTTTCTCGTTATTTATATCAAGTGAATTCCTTAGTTTGGGTAATGCATGCTCAAGGAGCTTTTCTCTAAAGTGCACAGCAAGATATTTCAAAGCCAAACAATTGATCCAGTTCTGAGTTGTTGTTTTTTTTAATGTAAGAAATGTGTGTGATGTGGGAGCCAAAGACGTGCAGTCATCAGCCCTGTTTCTATCCTCACCCAATCCACTGCATCACTAATGAAAAAGGTCAGGGTCATGTTGACCTCACAGTATATGATTTAAAAAAAAAAAAAAATTTAAGGCTTTTTTAGCATTTAGTATGTACACTGCCTGTGGGTGTCTACTATTGGCGTTACTGATTGGCTAATAAATGGAAAACGAATTCATTTTAACTGATTTAGGTTAAAAAAGAAAATCATTTGAAACAGGTGTGGTTCAGGTGTGGCAGACATCTGCAATTTGAAATGTTGGACATTAGAGGGAGCAGTTATATTAACATAGTCAGATACCAACTGCTGTCAGATCACATGACACGTGTATTTGTTTGTGCAAATTATATATATATGTATAGAGAGAGGGGGAGTGAGACAGCAATAAGAGCAAACAAAGCTTGTAACACATTGTCACTTATGAATGTGTGTCCTCTTTATTCAAACAAACAGGTGTGTAGTCAGTCTACTTTGTCTGTTTTGGAACTGTCGCCCTAATACCGTCCGCGTACAGAGCCTCGAGGTCTGTCCAGTCATTTGGCCCATAGGTTTGGCCCGGGGAGGTGTGTTGTTCCCTTTGGCTTCGTGGCGAAGACTTCCTGTAGCTGCAGACGCCGACAGTCGCTGCACCTTGCGGAGGGAGCCGGGTCACATCGACCAGACGTAGCCACAGTTATACCGGAAATGTGATAATTTCGCCTTCAAAATTAAAGATGGAAACATGGCTGTTGATTGGCCTCTGCACATTTTTTTTACGAGTATCCTTAGATTTAACGATAGGTCAAAGCCACTGTTATTTCGGTGATAATATATTCTAAACTCAAAGTTTACTCACAGTTTTGACCATATCTCACAACTCTCTTCAGTGAATGGCACTTGCTCTGTTCCTCAATGTGATCTATGTGCAGAACTTCAGTCAAAAATTTCAACAATTTGAAATGCAGGGCTGTGAAATCCAATAAACACGGTATGAATTTTAAACCTGAGATGCTTAATTGCTTTGCTGTCAAAGGCCCTAAAAACTAATTTTCTCAATCAGCTACTTACTTTGAGTGATGGGATCCTATATGAACAATCTATTTTCTGCCGAAGTTATAACATGTTTGATCATGTCACATATGAGATTTCTGTATTGATCCTTTCACAAACCACACCCGCATAGTTTTTGAGTCTTTAACCGATAAAATCTTAAGATGTTTTTACTTTGAGTGTTGCTTACTTAGTCATGAATGTTAAATATTGGAAGAAAATACTTGTGATTTGAAGCTAATTTTTCAGGGGCTTTAACTATCCAAACTGAAATATGTAGATGGAGTTGTGATTAACTCCAGTACCTTACTTGAGTACATATCTGGGGTACTTGTACTTTACTTGAGTATTTCTATTATAAGCAACTTTATAATATGTAAATATTGTACTTTTTACTCCACTACATTTATTTGACAGCTTTAGTTACTAGTTACTTTGGAGAGCTGGATTAGTAAAACAAAATAAATATATATATATATAATAAATCATATATAATTATGATACATTAGGCCCGTTATAGTGACGGTTACACATTAATGCATCAGTAATTATCATCCAGTGATATAATTTACAGTCTATTATTCTGAAATGGGTCATTCTGCATAATAAGTACCTTATGTATTTATTGATGCTAATACTTTTGTACTGTCACTTAAGTGGGTGTTTGAATGCAGTACTTTTACTTCTAACAGAGTAGTTTTGTACTGTGGTATTGGTAGTTAATCTTATGTAAAAGATCTGAAGACTTCTTTTTTCAACACTGCTTGTCATGGACGGATTATGAAACAACAGAAAGATGGGCAAAGATATGTGGAAGCCCCCCTCCACCCCCAGATAGGAGCAAGAGACCCAGTCTGAAAGAGACATGTCTCTTTGTGGTCATTTTGAGTCCTATTGTGCTTCTTTTGCTTGTCTTTGCGGCCCTTTTGTGTTTCTTTGCGGATGTTTTGCATCTTTTTGTAGTCACTGTGCAGGATTTTATGTATTTTCTGTTGTTGAGTCTCTTTTTGGTTGTTTTGCATCTTTGTGGTTATTTCGCGCCACTTTGGATTAATTTTTTTGCGTCTTTTTGTGGGTGTTTTAATGTTAGCAGTCACTTCCGACGGAGGCTTTGGGCCCGCGGCCGGTGTGCCCGTTTACAAATTCATCCATGCCGGCGGTTATGAAAAGCGTTTAAAGCCAGTACATGTAGTGCTTTGTTATTCAGCTCTATGGCATAAAGTCGTACAAACGTCTTTTATTTTGACGTCTGTGACAGGAAGAGCCGGTGTTTACTATCTCCGACTTGGCGGGCTGGCTTGTAGAAAGGGCCGGGGAAGGAGGGACGCTCGTAGAAAATCTGACGCCAGCTTCCGCAGAGTATCTGCCAGGCAATTACAGCGGCGACGTACCGAGAGAGAGGGAGAGAGGGGGAGACAGAGAGAGAGAGAGAGAGGGGGGAGACAGAGAGAGAGAGAGGGGGGGTGGCTACCGAAACTAATCAACAGGGCCGTCCAGCACCTGAACCATCAATCGGGTTTATGAGTAAAGGCGATCAATCAGCCTGCCGTTAACCTTCGGAAGAAGCGCGGAAGTGTAATTCACCGTCAACGGGTTTTTTTTTTTTGTTTTGTTTTTTTAGTTTTTTTTTTTTTAAATACTTATTATCAGCGTCAACATGGCTGAATGTAACATTAGCATCGACCAGAATAAACTACCTGGAGTGAAAGAGGGTAACGTCCATGATATGTTTCTCGTCTAAATGTGAAGCAAGCTAGCTGTTTAGCATATGCAGTTAGGCTGATGTTAACCTAGTGCACACAGGTGCTTGTTTTCGCTCTCACACACCACGGTTATGATGGTTGTTAGCACAGCTTGCTAGTGGATGCTAGCACAGTAACGTTAGTCCTTAAGGCTGGAGACAGGTAGTCGGCACTGATTAGACTCCTCGGCCTGGGTACAAGTGTCGTGCCAGCTTTTGTGTCCCAGTCAAGGTTACAAGGGGAAACATTATTGTATCACGGAGAGCACAATATGTCCCCCTTCATATTTCCCACGGTGTTTGGACTATGGTGAAGTGGTGATATACACTCTAATGGATGTACACAGTGTGGATAAGTACAGCGTTACATGAGTCAGGTGACTTAATGGCCTTAATACTGATCACATTGAAGGTGTTTTTTCTGTTGCAAGGTATGTGGTTCAGCCAGAGATCTGAGGACATGATGCCTTTGTTTTTTGAGATGCAATGGACTGATGATTGCCAATTTCATATCTGACAAATCTGATTAGACTTTGCTTTGGGCTGTAAAATCTGTTAACTGCAATGAGTCATTATCCTAAAAGATTGGACTGCATCACCAACCCCCTCCCACATAACTTTTATACACACCCAAAACTTTGTCTACTATTGTTACTGGTGGAAAAGCAGGTGGAGAGCGGGGCTTTAACACCGAAACAGATTTTGAATGGGATGCCGTGCTGGTGGAAAGAACCCATCCTGTTTGTGTGAAGCAGCTGCTCAGCAGGATGCTTGTTATTCTGGTCAGAGAGAGAAGGAACGTGCATTTCCACTGCTTGGGTAGTCTGCAGAGGGAAAGACTGAGAAAGCTGCTGGAGAAGTTTAAGTTTCATCCCTTGTGGGTTAGGAAAATAGTAAATATTGTGAACTGTCTAGTTGTTACTGTAGTGTTACTCACAGATGAACTGAGCTTGTATTTTGACATTCCCCACTGCATGTGAAAACTCTTGTGGTCTTTGTGCATTGTGGCGTCATGTTAAGCTTATCTTCTGTTTCTTAGCCTTAGGTGATTTCATGATGGAGTGAGAACTTGAACCCCGCTTGCAGATATAATTGCCTACTGTCACTTGTTGCTTTGTGTTTTTGAGAAAACTATGTCCAGTTAAATACTGCCACAGTCAAACAAACCCACAGTCCTGGTAGAGTTAAAACGACTAGCGTATATAAGTATACCAGCCACTATAAATCTCAGGTTTCTTGGCTTAGAAGATTAAGCATATGGTTGAAAAATGGTCTATGTTATTTAAATCCCGTACTGATCTGAGGCAGCGGGGGGCTTGGTTGGAGGTCTTGTTCTCCTCTTTCCAGCATCTGTTTATTCCAACCACTCACCCTGTCATCCACCCTTCTACTATAACCAGACGATCTGGACCACTCGTCAGTGTTTTGTTTGGTTCCCAGGCGTGTTTGTGCTGTTAGTAATAATGGCAAATAGTTCTTATTTTTTCAGAGCTATCTCTATTGCATCCTAACACATAGTCATACTGTATTTCTGGTTATTCTTTTTTTTTTTTTTTGGGATGAAGTAGTCTTTTGAGAGCAGATGATGGTCCAAAAGCCTTGGAGTGTGAGGTTACTGAGTGTGGCTAGGTTCTGTAATGAAAGCTGGGAGGAGGAGAGCTTTAAATACAAGATTAGTGTCAATGAAAGGATTTATAAGACTTTTTTATTATATATATATATTAATATAATATAATATAATATAATGATATGAGTGACTGTATGATGTGAATAATTTGCATTGTAAAACAAACGTGGGTAAAAGAATTATTAAAGCAAGTTAAATTTTTCTTTTATTTTGGTCCTCCCTCAATAGGACCACTTCCAGTAGCAGAGAGGTGCATGGCTTCTTTCAAGATGAAATCATGGCTTCATTTTCTTCTTCTATATTTGATGATGATGTTTACACAAGTTTTGCAGCTGAAGTAAAGTTTCTTACTGCAGGATTTCAAGAATATCATTGTTAAACAGGAAGTAGTTAAATCCACGTGGACTGAACCGTAGAAACAGATGGTATACTGTAAGTACTTGCTGTACATATGCTATAAGGTCCATCCAAATCCATAATTAGCGCAGGCTGTGATAAAGGTCTCACATGTCCCCCTTAGTTTCTACTGTTTCCTACACAGGAAACCTTCAGCATTTGAAGACCTCTGGATCCCGAGTATTCAAAGGGAGAAAAAGAGAAAAGCTGTCCGCCTCATTTCAGAACACTTTAAGAGGGATGCGTAGTGATAGTTTGGGGTTTTTATGAGGAAAACTCCCCTCCTACAATGGTCTTCTCAGAAATGAATGCTCACAGCATTTTGCCATCAGTAATATTGAAATCATACATGGGAAGTGCTTTATTTTAGATTTGCTGTGAAGATATCTGTGCAAGATGGAAAACAAGTAGTAAAATATAGACTTTTCCGAAAAACAAAAAAGTATTGCTGGCCAATAATTGTGATCATCCTCTATAGACAATATCTGTATCTAATTGCAATCTTGACTTTAGCTGTAATGGTGGACCTTTAGTCCTCAAGCTCAGGCCCAATCATAACTATATTTCTGTCATCCAAACTCAGCTACTGTGAATGTGAATCACTGATGAATATGTTGTTCAGATGATTATCAGCCTTTTCAGATCTCACGCTGTCTGCTGGTGTACATCCCAGTGCAGTTAGTGCCTATTTTGTAGGGTAGAGCTTTAAGATAATTCATTCTTAGTGGCTGATTAACTTATTTTAACCACATCGGCGTTTAGGATACATCACACGATTAAAATGCACATAAATACGTTAAATGTAGCTCTGTCTGTGCCTTGTGGATGGACACACAAAATATTGGTGAGAGTTTTACCCATGGTCTTGTCACATTTTGTCAGCCAGTTCAGTGATGGCAGCTTGTCAGTAACAAGTCTACAGTACTTCTCACTTCTTAAGGATCCTCTCACCTCTACATAATGTTTAAGAAAAAGCTCAAAAAGTTGCCACAACATCAGTCTTTATTTAGGTTTCTATATTGTTTTTTTTTTTTTTTTTTAGCCTGAGTGTAAACGATGGTTCCTCATTCACAGTTTCACTTCATGCTATGCTGACCAAAAATAAAAACCCATTTGCCAGATGGCCAAACACTTAAACAGACTGATTAAAACTGTTTCTCCCAGTTTTTAATCTGTGAAAAGTATTACAATTTTTAACTCTCATACCTTGTTAAACTAGTCATTAATAATTTGGGTTTCAAGAGTTAAACAGATCTTTTGATTTTGCTCCAGTATCATCCAGTGGTTATCCGAGAAGAGTAGTTCATGTTTATAATAATACTAAGTATTTTGCTGTTTTTCATTCATTTTGCTATGAAGCCTACTTGTCAGCTCATCATATAAAAAGCCACTGAACATAAAATGAATTCTCAAATTAATTATTTCTTATGTTGCGTTGACGACAAATTCGATCCTCTTTTTGCGTTTTCTAGTTAACCTGTTAAACTTTGCTTCCTGTTCTCGATTGTGTGACCGTTTATTAAATAATTTTTCTATTCAAGCATGTGTGTAGGCAGATGGGCTGGATTTTAACACCTGTGTATAAACCTGAATATGACAGATTCGTCTCTCTTGTATTTTCAGTGTGCCGAGACTTTGCTGTGCTGGAGGACCACTGCCTGGCCTATAACCTCCAGGAACAAGAAAGTAAGAGACTATATATTAGCCATTTTTTGATTTGTTGCACTTAGTCCCCATGTTTTCACCCAAAGGAACATGTAACTCCTACTTATTTAGAAGATCTTTCCTGCTTTTCTGCTTTCAATGCTCCTTATCACAGGGCTGACCTTTGTTGAGCTCCAGTCAGAGTAAAAAGCTCAGGTGCCCTTGATGGGCTCTGTTCTTGATTAAGATTAAAAAATCCACAGAGTTCATACAGATAGGTCCATTCCCTTTTTTCCGGACTCTGTTTAAACAGTTAAGTCATTTATTGTTGTAATGTGTACTGCATCAGACCCCTTGCTGCATTCCTAGGTCACTTAATGATTAAATTTGCAAAGGAACAAAATATGAAAACATTTTTTAGATCTTAACAGTAAAAAAAAAAAGAACGCAGTCCACAATGCTCACCTTTTCCCTTTTGGAATTTTTGTCAAGTCTAACAGGGTAAAATGCAGTGTCAGTGGCTGCAGTCTGATTAAGCTTACATAAACCCTGCTTCAGCCACACAGTTCACCATGTGAATGGTGCAGGATGCCACAACAATACTGTATCAGAGCAGGGCTGTGGAAGAATACAGTGGACTGGTGCATGTGATTTATCTGGATCACATTAATTGTTTGTGCTGCAGCTGTAGCACAGAGAAGCCCTGATTCTGGATCTGAAGTTGGACAGCGCAATGAGCTTAGCAAGGGTTTTTATATTGAACACACTGCGAGATACTATTGTCTTCATCTGTGTGCGTGTGTGCGCTTGTAAAGAATTTTGTGTGTGCATGTTTTGCAAATTCACACAATCCCTAACTAGTCTTTTTTTTTTTTTTTTTTTTTTGTGCATCCTTGTTTGTATTTTGATAGGTGTGTGTTTTTCCCTGCATGCCTCATTAGATTAGCTGGTGCCTTTTTTTTTTTAATGTGAGATCATATGTGTGTAATTAGCCGGCATCTTTTTCACATGATTTTAAAAGGCACATTGGTGACTCACTATAGAGGTTTTGTTCCCCTGCTGTACATTATTTTATACAGTCCCTGCATTACAAATGAAATTACATTGTCTGCCAAGACGCACTGACAAAAAAAGACCCAGATATAATGAGGCCTTCCTTTAATCAGACACAAATTAATATCTGCAGATAGCTGATGGCCACCACACCTCCTCATATCCTTCACCTGCATTCATTCATATAAAAAGTTACAGGAACCAACAGATGGAGCTGACTGCTTCTATGTTCAGGTTTCTTTGGTGAGCTTTTGTTTTGAAGGGATGGATACATTTAGGGTGTTGACAGCGGAAACAGAAATTCCATAAATATGTGGAATATTTGGAATTTCTAATTCCATAAATATGTTGCTTTATATTAACATAAAAGGGTAAATGCAAAAAAGCTCTACAAGAAAGAAGGCCAGATGTCACCCAGTGCAGATTAAACTCTGTTCTAGCTGTGATTAATTTGCTTTTGGCTGGCCTTTCCGTGTGTTGTCATTAACCCTTTTAAAGCCTTAGTGATCCATAAACGAGGCTTATCTCCCTTTGTTCCCTTTGTTGCCACACTAACTGCTCTGGTTTGAGCTGGAAAAACGTTTGTTTCACCTTTGACCCTCACGGTCATTGAGGAGAATGCCAGCTGATGAAGCCTGGCAGTCCTCTAAATATGTAGTGTCCCTTTTTAATTTTTTTTTTTTTTTCTGGATCAATTCAACAGATGGCCATCCCAATGGTTACTTTTTAGCACATTCACTGCCTTTATTACCATTTAAAATGTTTAGAATATAAAACACTGAAGCATGCAAATGCCACGTGGAAAGTTTCGTTATGACTATGTTAGCACTTGGTGTCTTTTTTTTTTTTTTTTTTTTTTTTCCAGCGTCTGTTTCAGCATACAGCTCCTCAGACCTCTTCAAGGTTGAGTTTGTTGAATGAATGAATGTCACGATGTCCGGTCATGTTTTTCTGCCTTGAAAGATGAATCAATTTTCTTGCTGAAAAGCGTGGCAGTGGATAAATGATAGCCTTATCTTGCGCTGTGACATCAGTTTTGCTTTCAAAAAATATTTTTTTGTGAGGTGTCATAAACTTAAACAATTGATCAGTGTCATACAAAAAAATCAATGTCAACCCTCTGACTTTGTACCAAGTTGCCACAGATGTGACTCACAGTTTCCCCTTTCATCTCACCAGTCAGAAAGCAGAAACTTTATGGAGCCTCTCACGGGTAAATTGCCAAATGTAATTTGGTCCTTTCACATGAAAACTGTGAACAGATCGATAGGCAGGTGAAACAGAGCTAAACGAATGAGTGATGCTTTCCATGCTTACAAAGCGCTTGGAGTGCGTCAGCAAGCAGGATTTATCATCCGTTATGGCCCACAACGTGCCATCACACAACCTTGGAACAAAGCCGTGGCTGCGAACATTCATTTCTCAGTGACTAAGAGCGCTCTGTTTATTACCAGAGACTGAAGCATCTGTGTCCTCGACGTTGATCTTGTTCTCTGCAGACCATCAAAACAATGCCACTGCTCCTCACAAGAACATTAAGTGTGGATCTGTAAACACAACTGCTGTGCAGTGTTGTGCTGTTTGTCATCCATCTAATTCCTCATCAGTAGTCCAGTCCAGCCAGCTGACCTACTGCGGTTTGTGTGTACACAGTTTTAAGAGCAGTGCTTATGTGTTTGTGTCTACAGTTGAGAGCCACTTGGCATCAAACGTCCATAAGAGCCGTCTGGTGCAGAAGGACCTGCAGGTGGCCAAGAAGCTGCAGGAGGAGGAAGATAAGAGGGCCAAGATCAAGGGCCAGAAACAGCAAGGTGACATGTGGGTGTCTCTCTCGCACCAGAAGACACACACACACACACGCTCACGAACACCATTTATATAATGTATGTCTGTATCAAAGCAAAATTGCCCTGCCAAGAGATGGCAGCCTATAAAGAGGAGACATGGCTGAGTGATCACCTGGTAAAAATTTAAAGCAGTGATGTATTTGACTGTGTTAGTAAATTGTGCGTAAATTTATTAAACATTTAAAATGATACAGTAAATCACATGAGATCCAGAGTTTACTCAAAAGCTGTTATCTGGTATTATTTTATATAATTATATGGATGTAGATAGATCTATCTTTATAAGTGCAGAATTAATTAAATGCCTTTTGCCCCTAAAAGACTTCATTAAGTCATCGGAATACTTTGCAATTATATTTGTGTAGCTGTGTATAGTAATTTGTTGCTTTTTTTTTAGCATCTGTTTCAGTTTAGTTAAATCTAGTGTAATTACTCCCAAACCCTATACATAAAACAGATTTATGCTTCTCCAGTGAGGTGATCCAGCAGTCCCATCATAGGGACTTTTATTGTTGAAAAACAGTAGATCGTGTCTTGCATTCATTACTAGAAGAAAGCCTGTTTATGCTCTTTAATTCAGTTTATACTAGAGTGTGATGACGGAGAAGTTTGGTACTAAAGGCCCTTAGCTAAATGACAAAATAAAAATTTGTTTAATGTTACTGAAAAGGATATCATAGAGCCTGTCATCAGTTTTATATACTGTACGTTATCGTTGCTATCAACAACTGTTACCGGCATTCTAAATATGTTGGAGAAAAAACAGACAGCCCAAGCAGATCATTCAAAATTTTTCTGGTCTCTGTGTGGTATCATCCATAGCCCTGATTATGTAGATACTGAATTTTTCTTCAGGTGTTTGGGTCAGCCCCAGCTGCACATCCAAAACTATGCAGCATCCATGCACACTATCCACATTGATCTGATGCAGAAACATAAATCAAGCTTCGCTGACCGCTCCTTAACATAGCTAAGTTACCAGGAACAGAGCATGCAAAAAGGCACTTGGATTCGAAGTCCTTCTATCTGCTCTGTCATTTTTTTTTATTTTTTTTTAAATAAAAGTGCTGACTCACAGCTCAGTGAGGTCACTGTTTCAAGCACACATAGGCATAGAGAGCTACAGCAGTGGGCTTGCACCCCAAGGGAGAGGCCAGATGCTCCACCACAGATGCAGGCCGGCCATACTGCTCATCATGCTGGGAGCTCACACTGCCATCCACCCTGCTCTTTTCAGTGCCACTTCACATACACCCACTCTCACATTTGACTAACACAGACACACATGGGAATGCAGCATCACTTACTGCCTACTGATGAATGCATACTAAAGTTATCTTAAGTTCTCCTGAGCTGTCGGCTGCTCGGGTCAAATAAAGGCGGAGCGAAGGGTAGTTAACCTGTTACCGTACCTTATAAGGAAAGCATGCAACTCGTGTATGTACTCACACAAACAGAGAGATGTTATTTGCATACCAGCCCTCCGAGGCAGATGGTGTTGTGTTAAAATCTCATCGTTTAAAAATGTGAGTGAACTGAAGCGGACTGGAGAGATCAACTTCACAACAGGCGAGGACATTCCTGCTCCTGCTTGAAGCACCCACGTGCTCTCTCACAACATGCTAGAAAAGTTCAAAGCTGGGCTCTTGGTGTGTTCACTGCTCTTATGTAATATGACAATGTAATAATAGTTAGCATATTGTGATATCTGATGATTAATAATTGTTTATTTTTTGCAGTGTTTAAGTGTGTGTTTGTTCTTCAAACTTTTTAAAATCTAAGTCTGCTGTATTGAGTCCGTCAATACCAAGCCATGTGAGCTTGAAATATATTTAGGGGAATTAGTTAAAAGCCAAATGGCATCAACTGAAAGTGCTCAGAAAAATGTGTATTGAGCAGATATGAGGGAAGTATAAGAATATGGATTAAAAAAAAATAAAATTAAAATCTTTTTAATGTGTGTGTGTGAAAAAGGTGCTTTTATTCACTATGGAAAGTTTTCTTATCAACATAACATCTTGGTCATTATCATCATCATCATCATTATCATCCAAATTCATACTCTTACAAGGTGTAGATCTGTTACAAATGTTTTAATGTTGTCCACCATCTTCCTCATACACGCATTACTACACATGGGAACCTCAGTGAGCGCCAAGATAATGAGATTGCCCAGGAGATTCAGGAACAACTGGTCCGACAGGCAGAGCAACAGCGACAGCAGGAAGAAAAGGATGCGGTAAGAAATATACACATGCGCGCCCAATCAGACATTTCTGCCCACTCAAGCATAATGTTGGTTACATCCCCCCGTGAATGACTTGACTTTTTTTTTTTCTCAAAGTCTTAATCACAATGTGTACGACCTACTTAAAGAGCAGATGTCAGAATATTTTCATGAATGTTTTGTCATGATATTGTTGCTATGGTAGAGCAATGGAAAAAATAAGCAAATTGGGCTGAGTAATGCACCACAACACTTGCTTACTTGTTTTATTTATCTAAAACATCGGGGAATGATGGATCTCCCCACTATAATCTGATATGTTTGAAACAACGCTGGCTGGCAAATGAAAAAACTAAAACTATGTTTCAAAGTGACCATATATGTTACAGATTGGGTAAAACGGTGACTTTTTTTATATTCATGTGGGACAACATGTTTACTGTTGCCTTATTTTGTTTTGTAGGCCATAGCTCGTAAGCTGCAGGAGAAGGAGATGAAAGAGGAAAGGAGGAGACAGAAACAGCTGGAAGCAAACTTTGAGGAGGAGTACTTTGAGGATCACGGAGGTGGGTGAGAGTATCACTGGTTTTGTGTGTGTGTGTGTCTGTCTGTGTGTGTCACATTTGTATTTGTTTCCCATTTGAGCTTGTCTGTGTTTAAGAACATGGGAGAAGATATACGTTACTTTTTGTGGACTGGGATTTTTTTTTTTTTTTTTTTTCCCAAGCTCTGCATTTGTGAGGGTGTGCTTCTGATGCTGCATGGATGGAAATTGTTGCTGACTACAGGCAAAGCTTTTGGAATGCATTCATAAGCACATAATTAACCTTGAAAGGAGGCTTACATGTTCCTGCAGAGAAATAATTTATCATTTTGCTCCTATTCAAGAGCAAACACCGCTGCAAATAGGTGCTCCATTTTTAAGATGCAGATGAAATTTGTTTTTATATCAGATTTTACCTCAGATATTAAATGAATCCCCAGTGAGTGGGTACCAAATGCATTAAGAAAAAAATAGATTTACTTGCTGACGTTACATACCCACCTAAAACATCTTTGTCCATCTTTGTCTATGTTTGTTATGCTTCTATAACATATCGGTGACCATCTCACTGGCACATATTGGAATCCATTTCAAGTCTTCACATGCATATATCATACCTCTTTATGATTCATCCCACTGGAAGTCAGTTCATTTTTTACTGAAGGAGAAACAGTGACTCAGTTTAATCTTCCTCTTTTCTTTGACCTCATTTTTTAAATTGTTGCCTTCTGTCAAGTAACCTGTATAGGTGATTGACAAAGAACTTTATCCTGATTCCAGCGCCATCTCCATTATGAGAAATGCAGGTTCAGAGCAGGTCCTTTTATTGCAAAGGGCAATCAGTTTGTCAGCATGGGAAATTTTGATGCTGCTGAAATGTAGCAGCCATCTAAGAGTAGCATGGATAGGTCTGAATGCAGTTTTAGTGCTCGTGCCACCGGTGTGACTTTGAGTGTAGGAGGGGAATATATTTCTCACGGTTCTTTTTAACATTCCCTCCTCATGAAAGCTCAGCTCTTTTCTTTGCAGCTGACTGAACATGCTGAATCAAATCTGGCAGATTGAATCTGTTTTCCTGCCTGAACCCTCAGCCACGTTGTATTTGGATTTTGTCTTCTCCAGAGGCAGACATTTAGCCCCCACCACCACTACTCATGTCATCCCTAGATGGTGAGCAGAGAAGGATAATATTTTTAGTAAACTTCATAACACAGATCAATCAGTCTCTGCTTTCTCAACTGTTTTTTTTTTTTTGTTTTTGTTTTTTCCCTTCAGTGTTCCGCAAATATTCACCATAGATGTCATAGTCTTTACTCCCACTGGCAGGTTGCTGTTGTATATGTTTATTTGTCTGCTTACACACAATTTTTAAGTTTTTTCCACTTCTCGTGCTCTGCGGGTATGCAAGTAAAACATCGGATGCAAAACAGAGGCGGCGGTTCCCAGGGGAGGGTACAGCGTTGTATAGACACAGACATTGGCCTCTTTGTTGACATAAACAGGACTGGCCAAGTTTCTCCTGCTGTCAGTCTACCCGTCCTGTTGTGTCTGTATGGTTTTCCAGCCATTGCTGTGCTTTATCTCTCTAAAGAATGTCACACATGGCGTGTGGTCAGAATCGAGCTATGCCCTTGCTGACTGTGCCAATCTGCCCTGCTCTCTTTATACTAGAATATTTGTGCCACCGCCAGGCTCACTGTTTGATGTACAGCCTTGTATGTTACATAAGTATCCACCTCTAATGTCCCTGCTGAGTTTGCGTGTGCATGTAACTGCAGAAGTGTGAATGTGCTCACAGTAAACAAAGGTTCAGCTCCTTTGTTTACTGTCCGTCTAATACTATAATGGAATGACGTAATTTAGTAACCAGATGCATTTAATGCAGGTTATAAGATTATCACTGTGCACAAAGTCGTTTAGTTTTAAGGCTCACTCTCTGAGCATGTCAGTGTCTTGCACTTGTATATGAATTCTTCATAGTAGTGTTATATTTTAAATCTCCACCCCACTAGTTTTTATATCCTTATGCACATGTACACACACACATTCACACTTTTTTGATATCACACAGCTTCTCATTGGGCCGTGTAATTGGCTGCTCCTCACAGGAAATGAGAGGCTGCTGGCTGTGTTTGTCTTAATCCAGTGGATTACAGTTACACACAAACCAGCACGGGGGCAGAACCTGTCTCCACTTGACAGATGCACAACTGGAAAAGGAGAGGGAGGTAGATGGATAAGTGTTTTTAAAATTGAAATGAGAGAGAAGAGAACAAACACTTTAACCAGCCACGTCACGGCAGGTACCATTCAGACTGTCTGTTGTACCTGCCTCCTTTTTTTTTAAAATTTGAACATGAACAAGGTCGATTGGACATTTAAACAGCAGGTAAGATAGCTGGAATTCCATTGAGCTGACTCTCAGCACAGAGAGGACTTGACTTTGCTGTGCTTCCTCAATGTGCTTTTCCACTCATTTGTTTTCATTCAAACTTTTGTCAGTCACAGGCCAACTCCCAGCAGGACGCTGTTCTTAGAGATGAACGTGTTGTTCAAGTTCAGTTTCAGTCATGCTCTGGTTATAAAACCGTATTTGCTTGGTTGTCAGGTGTGGCACATACTGATTTTCACCTGTGTCTGTTGGTTGTTCCACTATGTCGCATCAAAAGTCTGACATGTTGGGAGCGTTGTCATTCTGTAGGACTATTATGCATTCATAAAACTGTATATTATTTAAGTTACAAACACCGGTTGCCACTGACCTCACCTATTTTAATTTTCCCAGAGTAATAACCACATCTCTGGACATTTTGGGTGTAGCTAATAGCTACACTCTTTACATTTATGGCATATACCTTGTCTTTTGACCATCCCTCTCCTCATTGGTACTGTGTCTCTCAGTGCTTACTAACCATTTCATTTTATATCATTCTTATCTGTTACTTTTCATCTCATGTTCTGATCAAAAATCGTTATTCTCTCCACTCCTCCCACCCTCACTCCTTCATCTCTGCCCGCCTCAGCTGCAGGACGACCTCTTGCTTTGGACAAACACAACTGTCACATATCAACTTCCCCAGGCCAATATGATGCATATGCTCCAGTGAGCTCACATCATGATTACTCGCCAGATTATAGCTCAGCAGAGCCCAAAAGAAGCAGGTATCCAAGACAGGACCCAGTAGCACCCCACAGCCGCTCCAGATACCCTGAGCACTACCTGGTGGCGGAGGGAGGGCGAAGCAGGCATGCAGATCCGTACCCAGAGCACCTGCTGCCCTCCAGAGGCAAGCAAGGGGACAGGTACCCAGAGTTTGAACCCACAGAGAGTGGCAGAGTCAGGGGCCTAGGGGGGGAGGACAGAGAGAGAGTGGTGAGGAGGAAGGAGAGACCAGCCAGACCACCTCCACCACTGATCACCAGAGAGACAGACAAGGCCTGGGAGAGAGAAAGGGACAGGCAGCGTGACCGAGACAGGGGCAGAGATCTGGAATGGGAGAAGCATATGGGCAAAGAAAAGAGGAGAGACAGGGAGCTAGACCTTAGGGGGACGAGAGCAGGAGGAAGAGAAAGGGAAAGATCCAGAGAGAGAGGACAGAGTGGGGACAGAGACAGAGAGGGAGACAGGCAGAGACAGAAAAACAAAGACAGACCACGAGCAAGAACCAGGAGCAAGGAGAGAGGACTTGATGAGGATAATTTGGAGCAGGGTCATAGCAGGGACTGGTGGAGGGAGGGCCAGGTTTCCAGGGAGGAGGCAAATGATGATGTTGAGAGGGAGAGGAGGGCCAGGGGCCGGCAGCGTGTCCACTCTGTCCCCAAAGAAGAGCTTAACGAGCCCAGGAGCGACGAGGAGAGAGGGGGCACCGGGGATTTCTGGGACCCTCGGCAGGGGGAGGGTCCCAGCAGGGAACGCATTCATAGTCACCCCAACGGAGAGACAGGTACCACCCTGAGCCTCCCTCTGGGCTCTGCAGGGGGTGTTTGTGTAGTGTGCTGGAGTTGCTTTTTCGCTGTGGCAATCTCAGGTGGTGGGTTGATCTACTGAAACATTGCAGTTGCTAATGAAACTAATGAAGATACAAATTTTCTATTCTCATGAGGACAATGAAGATTTCACAGTAATATCTGATTATTGATGTGATTCAGATTTTCATGGTTTGAAATTATTTGATTTGTTGCTGTTTTGCTGTGGAGTTCGCTCATTCTTGCATTGTCTGCTGTGTTGTTGAGCAAGGCAGCGATTACACTGCTGAGTCTGAATGTGTGCTGTGTTTTTGTTTTTTAATTTTTTTTTAAGTAGAATAGCTCCTTGCATTGTTGATAGTGGTGAGCTGGTTGTACTATTTTACACACCAGTGGAGTTGCACTGCAGCCCTTTTGGGTGGCTTATGGCTTTAATCCAGCTACAATTGTGTGTATTGTAGTACTGAAATGATTAGTCGATTAATCATTCACAGAAAATTATTTTGATAATCATTTTAATCATTTCATTTTGTCATTTATCAAAATGCCAAAAACATTCTGGCTGCATCTTCTTAAACGTGAGGATTTACCAATTTTCTCACATATATCAGGTCGTATTGTGCACCGAGGGAGTGGAGCAGTAGTAGCAGAAACTGAGTATGGGCTGAGCGAGGCCACCGAGGGGTTGACGAAGCTGGATCTCCGTGCGCAGGAGCTGAAAGACATGGAGGTGGCCAGGAAACTGCAAGAGGAGGAAATCAAGGTACGGAAGGAAACCAGAAAATGCATTAGATTTTGTTTATTTGTGGATACAAAAGGGCTGGCGAACAGTTTTATGTTTAATATTAAAATAAAATCAACCCAAAACTCATCAAACACTGAACTGAAGAAGCACGATAATGTGCCAGGTGAATCCTCTGGTACATAAGTTTTATAAATTTGAAAAGCCTTCCCCAATTAAACTACCATGTACTGGTGAGAGATCCCAAAATTTCTGACTGTGCATGTTAAAAATCCAGACATTAATACTTGGCAATAAACACTGTAAGCCAAGAGCAACTTCAAGTACTTAAACCTGGTATTAGTGATGGCTACAAAGAGCTGGTGTTAAACACTAACACTCAGCTCCTGGATAATGATTGATGTGAAGTCAGGTCAGATATACAAAGTCAGATTTTGATCTTATAATAAATCCAGTATCAGAAGAGTAGGCATATAATAGGCCCAGTGTAACAAGTACAATGTCAGTTCTTCACACCAGTGGAATGGGTGTGTTGGAGGCTTTTCAGTGTTCTATAGAATTAGGTTTTTGGCGTAATAACATGAAAACAGAATTATAAAAGAAAAACTTGTACGCTTTTGGTGTGTTCAAATTATGCGTTAAGTCTACTTTTGAATTGGCATGCTTACGTGAACATCGCAACTGCACTGTCGCAGCAGCTTCAATATCTGGAGTGAATACTGTATGAAAGAAGCAATTGGAATACCACTATGTGATAAAGTGAAATCCTCTAACATGTAAGCTATATATGACTTGAAGCCTGAGTGTCAAAAAAGCATTTTGAAAGGCTTCAATCTTAGTCATTACTTATGTTATACACTGTTGTAGCAATGTAATCCCATCTGGGGAAAATGTGACTTTTTGATTGTTTTTTTTGGTTTCAGGCAAGCAAGGTGCATGTACGTGCAGCCCAAGTGGCACAGGATGAGGTGAGTGGGCGTGAAGTCTGAAAACTTTTCTGACGCTGTCTGTCCTCTTTTAATATAATTTCATTTCCTGAGCTCAGCCAATGAAATTAGCTTTGTCATATAATCCTGAATATATAAAGCCATGTCTAGACCAGACATTATGTAAGAAGAAATAATCCAGTATAGTACAAGCGTTGTTAAATATGCTCTTTTAAATAGACATATGACTGTAAACCAGGTGTGTTCTGATAACTGTTTGGATCCCAGAGTAGGAATACACACTGTATGTCATATGACAGTTAAAACACATTATATATGTCATGTAAATACATAGTGACATGAAATACAATCAACATGTAACCCACAAATCGAATCTTGTAAGATATTGGAGCTTTTCTCTGGCTGTATATATTATGCAGTTGATGTGGATGTGTCTGCTGTCTCGCTCTGGCAGGAAATGGCCCGACTGCTGATGGAACAAGAGAAAAAGGAGTACAGGAAGAATCGGGAACGGGAAAAGGAGAAGGAACGAGAGAGGGAGAGGTTGGCCATGGACAGGATGGCAATGGAAAGGAGGCGGCAAGAGGGAGACTACAGGGTAATTTTCTGTAACCATACTCTTTTGAATTTCTGGGGGGGAAATATTTTTGCAGCCCATTTGAAATATATGTTTGTTTTCATTGTGGTACAAGAACCTTAATTTTAGATTTAATTTTATTTTTGTTGGTTTCCAGCCAAATGTGGAAGAAGTCGTCCGGCCCAGAACACGAGATGAGTACGAATACCAGAGGCAGAGGAACCACAACAAGCCTGCCAGGTACAAGACTCATTACTTCGTAAGAACAAATGTTTCCAGTCAGCCAAAAAGTAGATACTCAATCATTACATTAATTTTCTTTCTCTGTTTTCTTCTGTCTCAGGCCTCCTCAGCCTCGGGCACATGACTATGAGAATGTGAACCCTGGCTATGGCTACTCAGACCATCCTGTCCCCCCTCGTGCTCCCGCCAGACCTGAGGCTGCTTACAAAGGTATGATGTCCATGGGAGGGAGTGGCTGTATTGACTTCATCCTAACATAAAGTACTGTCTAATTAAATAAGGATGTACGCTGTGTTTAATGACTACACTGGTGATTTTTCATTATTGCCTACTAACTACAAATTGCATATTGTTAACATTACTGCTTACTATTTTTCTATACCATATAAGATGTTTATTCTTTTCACTTCTTACTCTTAACTGTGTGCCTCCAGAAAGCATGACTGTCCTAACTGCACATATTTTGTAAAGGAACTGTTGATTTTGAAATTGCTGAAAATAGAAATCTGCACATATCTTTCTTTAGGTTACACATCCTTCCTATAATGTATCAAGGCAGAAGAAAATTACAATACCATGTCAGTTAGTGAGTTTTAGCCATCAGATAATGGTATTATTTATAGGATGCTTGGATTAAAATGAAAATCCTCATACCTTTTTGATGTACTAAAATCGAGGCATGCAACAAATGATTATTTTCATTATTGATTAACCTGCTGATGATTTTCTCCAATCAATGAATCATCTACTCCATAACGTATCAAAAACCATCAGTTTCTCAGAGCTCAGAGCAACTAAAAGTGAGCCCAAAATTGCTCATTTTGACCGAACATCAGTACAAGATGACAAATGTTTGGGTTTTTTGCTTGAAAAATGACTGAAACAATCAATCGATTAATTTTCTCTCAATGGATCAGCTTTTGCCATGTTACTGTAAAGGTCCCTACCACTGCTTGAATTAACTCATACATCCTAGTATTGGGTGTACTTTCCCTGAGAGAAGACAATTGGGACACAGGAAGTGATGAGTTTTTGCCCCCCCACCCGCCGTTAATGAGTTGGCAGTCAAGACATGACAGGAAATGAGGATGGATGGAGAGATCGAGAGAGAGAGAGTTGGGGAATGAATCACTAATGGTCTGCGCCTTAACCCTAAGGCGAGCAGGACGCACAGGGGAATGATGTAATATTTCACTGAAGCGTAAACATTGCTCGTTTCACATAACTGGAAGAGTAGTTAGTGCAAGCAGCAGAAATCAGAATTCCACATCTCAAAGAAGAAAAAACTGATCTCTGAAAAGTGCGGTTAAGAAACACTGCAGTTACAATACAACTTGGTGCTGATTGATCTGTCTCTTCCATCTTTTCCAGGTGCCCATAACAAGCGGTGACTCAGGCTCTCTACCATGTCCAGACATACTATCAGTCCTCTTTTGTCCTTTTTTTTTTTTTATCTTTTTGTTTTCAACCATTCACACTCTGTTGACCAAAAGCCTTGGGAAAGTCTGATGAGTTGGCAATGGCTTTTTTTTTTTTTTTTTAATAGTACCCTCCAAAGTTGGCCCAGAGTTAAGTGGGTCTGGGAGTGCTGGAACCGCACTCAATTTTTTCCTTTTTTAATTTGTAAATTGTGATTAATATTATTTCTTTTAACTGACACAACATCAAGACAAGCCAAAAGAGCAGCCTTGTGACATGAACTCCCATGATTCATAGCTGTTGAGATTGAGGAAATGGCTCCTCATTTCCTGTGCTCATTGTGTGCTGATGTTTGTCCCATCTGTGGACCATGCCATCACAAGGGCTCAAGGCCTCTGCTGGATACAACCATGCAATCTCAGATTTCCTCATGACTCTTCATGGGACGTGCCTGTCTGGTCCAACATGGCTGCTACAGTGTCTTAGATACCAACATGGCAGCTGCTT
Organism: Xiphias gladius; assembly: GCF_016859285.1. Taxonomy (NCBI): domain Eukaryota; kingdom Metazoa; phylum Chordata; class Actinopteri; order Istiophoriformes; family Xiphiidae; genus Xiphias; species Xiphias gladius. Next base: position 15,529,720 of record NC_053405.1, read on the forward strand.
TGTATCACCCGTGCTGCAGTTCTGTTCTTTTGTCATGCTGTGCAACGAGGCTACACAGACCCTATCCATGTGCCGCACTGCTTATGTCTCTGGAGGGATACGTTTCTGTTGCTGTAGTCAAAAAACAAAACAAAAAATAAACCTTTTTATCAAGATGCTGGTAGCTTCGGCTTTGACATGTTTACCATCTTGTTCTGGTACAGAGGAGGGTGAGCTTTGTCACGATCCATGGACATTTAATTGGCTGTAGGCTGTGTCTTTCTTTTTCTGCTTTGAGGGGCACTTTTTAACCCTGTCACCCTTAAGCTAAAAGTGGATGGATGATATTCTGTCTGACTCACTGTTTCTATGTGCATGCTTACTGAAAGTGTACAACTGTGTACATGCATTTCAGCTTTATATCAAATTATCTGGCTCCCTCTTCTTTTTTGTCAGAAGGGGCTGAGGCACCAACACGCCAGTAATCTTCTTTGTGGATTAACAAAATGTGTGCTAGTTCATATACTTCGGTAAAATATCCTTTTTCTGCCACTATTTCATATCAGCTTGTCATTTACAAACCTAAACTGGCTCATAGAAGAACCAGAAATGAAATGCATGTACATTACTTGTCTGTGTGTAACCTGAATTCATGCTTGTGCTTATGGCACAGACATTCTGCAATTGAATATATGCTCATTTTATTTAAATGTAAATACTCGTTTTTTATTTTTTTTTTTGTTTTTTTTAAATGTGTTACCAAATCCTGTCCCCCATTGTGGAAAATACAAGATTCTCGCTTCAGTCCAAATATCTTGTGTCCCACTTTGTTCAGAAAGGGAGCCTTTATATTTTATTTTTATACCATATCTTGTTGGTCTTTCCTCAGATTGTTCCCTTACTTTCCATTCCCTCTAAACTTTCCCAGTGTCACTTCCGGTCCTCATCTGTTTGTCTCAAAGTCTAAAGGCAGACATCACTTCCTGCCTGCAGAAAAAGGCAAACATTCCCACAATAGAAGTGCATCTGGATGGAGGGAAATTCAGTCACATTAACTGGAAAAGTCAACAAATTATATATTACTGCTCAAAGGGAACATATTTTAGTGTTTTTTTACTGCTCCAGAATCCATGATTTTCTGTTCATATTGGATAAGGAAAATGAAGAGCACGTTTAGGCGTTTGAGTTTACTGAAAAGTTTGTATTAATGCCAACAAATTGAATCAGTCTTTGAACATTAAGGTAGACTCTGCTGGCCTCAGTGCTGCTTCCACGTTCCCATGTAATAAATGCTGCTGAAATTATGAATCCGTTTCGAAAATGATTTCCTCCCTCTTCAGAGAAAATGTGTAGTTGTCTTTGCCTAAGTGTGAGATGTTTGTATTGCTGAGGACCTGCAGCAATATGTACAGGTGTTATTGAATTGATAATGTGCTCATTGCTGTTGACAGAATGGGATTTGTGCCATATGTTTGTAATCTTTTCAGGGACTTGAAACTGGGAAAAGCTTAAAGTCGTTGTGGTTGTAGCAGAGCTATCACACCCACAAAGGTGAGACTCCTAATTTATTCTGTGATGGGAGCACCACCTTGTGGACACATTGACAATTTAGAAACAATGGAAACGGATCTAATCAGGATGCGTCTTTGTGTATATGTGGATGTTGTGCATCGGACTTTGAACTCAATTACTGTCTGCATCAAACGTTGAGTGTTATGTTTTAAATTTATTTTAATCCAGGGCTTGTATGCAATCCACCAATCATGAATCAACACATGTGTTGGCACTTGCTGTAACAGAATTTTTTTTTTTAAGTAAAGTGAATTAACCAGTGGCTTTTACTTACAGCATTCAAAAATGTAATAAACAGTATCAGCATTTCCACAGTTTATGAATATGACTCATTCATTAAGTCAAAGATAGTGAAACCGAAATGTGCAGGCCCTCAAATAACCTTAAAAAATGTGTTTAAAAAAGTGTCTTTAAAAAGACCAAACTTTAACCCTTTAATTACCAGAGTCACATCACAAATTGTCTACCTGAAGGACTGGTTTCAAGCTTCCCCACAAAGACAAACTGCCCAAAGCAGAGAGGAAGAGAATTTATGCATTTTCTCCAGCTCCATACTCTCCCTCCTGCCAGTGACCTGCCGAAACTTTTGGCCCAGAGAAATTCTGCGTAGCAAAACACAACAAAAGGCATTTACATTTGAAATTGTGGTGTTGATGGCTCTCACCCCAGGTTCATGTCACATTTTTTTCTGAATGTTACAAAATGTGTCACTTGCCTGCTAAAAGTGTTGACGCAAGTAATCCTGGTCAGTATTTGCACACTAGCTCAACAACACGACATAAAAGGGAGACCAGTTTGCAGAAACCTGTTTTAACTTTGTGAAGACCTCCAGCTATTTGCATTCACAAATATTAACTGCACTTATTTGTGCTAAAAGAAGACGAGAAGACTGTTTCACATACAGTAGTAACTGCTGTACAAGCATCTGTTTCTCATTTTTATTCCTGTAGGAGCAGAGACAAAAGCAAACATTCTCTCAAACCAAAGCCTAATTTACAAAGCTTGTACCTAGACAGGATTTTACTTAACACGTATACAAATAGGGTCCTCTTAGATTGATTCTTTTGCTTTCTTTATCTTGGACTCCTTAAAATCAACCATGTGCTTTGTATTTTCATTGACCAATTTCCTTATAGGAGGAGCTTACTGTCAGTGCTGGGTAGCATTTTATTGTCAGTATTTCTTAATAAATCATGCCACTCAAGAAAAGTACAGAGTTACACCCATCACTGGCTGATTGGAGCTGGTTCACCGACATACCTGACATACTGATGCTTCGTCTGCATGTGGTAACACCACTGCCATGCCCTCAGTGGGATATGTCACAGCCAAATTACTGGAGGCTACACCTCCATAACCAGAATAGTGGCTGCTGCTGCTGCTGCTAGAAGAGTTAAAAAGTTTCAAAATCAGACAGGATATCTGTTTTGCTCCTGGTGGCTTCAGGATGCGGTGAATTTTTAAATCATCTCCTAAAATGCTCCTCAGATAGGTCCTTGGATACCTGGTGTATTAAAAAAGGACAAGTAGACATAAAACCTAGCATTTGGCTTTCCAGTACTGCTTTAACAGATGTCGCCAAATTCTACAATGATGATGCAGGTTTTGGTTATGCTTTCCGGACAACAGAGCTCAGCTCAGATCAGCATATTTTTTTTTTTTTCTCTCTTTTAAAAAAAAAACAAAAACAAAACAAACTTCAGACATATTTCAAAAACAGAGTTCAATTTTGCACCTAGGCCTGAATACCACAGTCAGTCTCTTAAGAGTCTCCCAGCAAAAATCCATCCATAACTCCACTGGTTGGTCTTGGATGCACATTACACACACGACCAGAAACAATGACTGAAATTTTTGCGCACAGAAATTCCCAGGCAAAGTTTCCAGCTGTGTGGGTAACAGAACTTCTGTGAGAAGAACCCTGCGAAGAGAAACACGAGTTATTGTTTTGTGTATCAACATGGTTGTTGCGTGCGGGCGTAAGATGGGCCACCGTGGTGCACCTTTGATCCCTCTCTCCCTATAGCCTGCCTGCTGCTTCACAAAAACACACAATCTAATACAGGTACTCACACGTGCGAGCAAATGTTTATTCGTGTTCGGGCTCGAACTCGCTTGACAGGGCCGGCAGATTCATTTGACTCATCGGCGTGTGCCACGCTATCGGCGGCGGAGAGTCGCGGTCCGGCACGCAACAGGTGCTGTGCACCGAAAACCGAGGCGGACGCGGTGGCGTGCATGACGACTGGCGGGCCCGCGTGTTCGTTAACCAGTGTTCACCACAGCCGCAGAGACGAAACACGACCATGTGTAGCCCATTTAGGGGTCAGTGGACTCACCTGTCCTGGCCGGTGCCATCCGGACTGTCGAGTGGGATGGTGAATGATGAGGTAGCTGCCGTGCTGGCGTCTCACCTGGCAGGTAGGGAGATGAGTGCAGGCCGTCCGACGACAGCACGCCGTGTTGAGACACGAAGACACACCCACTTGTTGGAGAGGGAGAGAGAGAGAGAGAGAGAGAGAGAGAGACTCTCCATGTGTTTCTCTCCTTCCAGGTTTAGCCTTGATCAGCAACGTAAATCCTACTGAGAAAATAAAAAAACTCCCCAGACTCTTTGATAGGACTCTGTAACAGCAGGAGAAACGGTGATACTTAATAGGACGCGCTGCGCGTTTTTTCTCTCCCTTTCTTTCGGCCCGATGAGGCCTGGGGCGCATCTTCAGGAAAAACCGGTAGAGGTAGTCAGAGAACGGTTTAGTCAGACGCTGAACTGATCCGGCCCCGTTCCCCAACAGAGAGAAACCGGAATCCGTCTGCGCTATGGGAGGAGATCATGACAGCCGTTGCAAATTAAAATGTGTGACTGAAATCCAAAAAGCAAAGGCTAGACGATCTCATGCGTTACCTCCCGTGGCTTAACGTGTCACAATATGTTAGAACTACGACCGTATTTCCGGTTCTGCTTTGTAATCTGAGCACTTTATAAGATAACCTTCTCTCTCTTTGTCAAGTATTAATTCTACACAGACAGGATTGCATCAGCAGAGCTGCCGCTGGCACCACACCTTCGTCCAGACAATGTCTTTTCCAAAATCAGTAGCTACCAACTACTTATAACTGGGGGATTTGACCTTGTAGCTGAGAGGTTAACCTCAAATCTATCCACCTTGCGTTTGCAGAAAAAGAGCTCATAGTCTCACACGAGGCTGCACAGAGTACATTCAGTAAATTCAGGTCGCTTTATATCAGGTGGCCCTTTAGTATCTGACCAATGTTGGAGATGTGTCATATGCATTTTGTCCTTATGTAGGGTCACGTGCATAATCGTCAAAACAAATTAAGAATGTCACTCTCAAAGCCCTTGAGGAGTGTCTGTCATACTTTAAAAGTTGAAATCGAGCTACAGATGGCGACGGCTCTTGAATCCTGTGGACAACAGCAAACGTTGGGGGGGGGGTGTAAAAATTAATCAGGCCGTTTGGCCCGAGGCACTCTGCGCTGTGCCTGATGCTGGAATGACATCGGACCGGTTTGGTGCGGCACCCGGGCCCATCTGTGCAGGGAGTCACCCTTGTACGCATGCCAAGGCAATCCAGAGGTGCTTTTGTTGAAGCTTGCAGAGAGTAGCACCACTGACAGGGGACAGAGTACTACTGAATTCACTGTAGGATATTAATCAGCTGGTCTGGTTGTAGTTAAAAGCAAGGCCATAGAAAGACCTAAAGAGATTGGAGAAGAGAAATATGAACAATACAGCTAATTGTAACATGCGGCAACAGAAAGTGTATCTTACGCAACAAAAAACAAGATACTGTATATATGTAGAGTAATGTAAGCCTAAAACACTCATGTAAAAATGTGTATAACTGTAATCGGAAACAAATGTACAACCAGCAGATCAGACGTCTTAGGAACAGCTCTTTTGGCTTTCGTCCATCAGCAGTTGGCACAGGAGTGCGGGTAATGGGCATTTTTCACAAACAACATTTTGACATGTGACAGAAAGGAAAAGCAGGCAGGTGTAAATAAAAAAAAATGCGTGATGACTAAATTCCAGTTACCTGCTTCACTTTCAGGCTCCTGGTGTTTTTCACGCTGGGACACTATTGTTAATGTTGGTAGTAACACCTGTAGTTTTCCGGCTATGACGAGTCAAAATGTCAAGTGATTGTGTGAAAAAGCCGGATAAAGCTTCCGAATGACCTTACAGTAGGAAGCATGCGCTTTTGTCCTTGCTGAGCAGCCTTTATGTAATTCCTAGCTTTGATACGGCGCAGCGCCGACTGCACTACTGCTGCTGAGTAGTGCTCAAGTTGGGGGGAGAAGAGGAAAACCTGTGCTAGGTCTGATTTTACAAACTGTATTGATTTTCGTGGGCAACGTCTTCCTCTGTCAGAATTAATCATAATTTTTGGTGCTTTCATGCACCTGATACCATTTTTTTTGTCAAAGTCACTAAGAAGATTGCCTACCACCTGGTGAGTTTGCACTGTAGCAAATTTTATTAATGAGTGAGGGAAATCCCCATCAGCAAGCATCAAAAAATAGACAAAGGAAATATGTATAAATTGTCAATGACACAAATGTATAAAGACAGAGGTAAGGCCTGTTTCAGTAAATGACTGTGATTTTCTCAATGCATAAGCTACTTAGAGAAAGTCAAAAACAACCACTCCACACGTTATGTTTTTTATTCCCAGAAACCTGACACGCTCTCACAGAATTTGGTCACACCATGCGTTCGTTTCGGAAAAGCACAGGTGTATCTAATAACACTGGCGATGGCTCTAAACCCTGGTGGTGAGCCAGCGTGCACAATACAGCACCAGAGCGTTGTCCCTGAAGCACCTAATGGTATGTAGTCATAATTAATGTCACTGTTTACGCCTTTGTTTGACAAGTCAAACCTTCCTAGTGTGAGAAAGCCTTATTAGCAGCCAATCCCCAGTTCTCCCAGTGGCCAACTGTGAATACTGGTTGTTATAACACTAGTAACAGTGAAAATTAGATGATGCAGCTGCAACGTTTAAAAAAAACTTTACATTTCTATGCCTCTCTAACAGTAATTGTTTGAGACACTTTGTTCTGTGCCAGCAGGTTTTCGGCTGTGTATTTGATGGTTTCTTCATTAATTGACTCTGTAATATTGCAGATAAGTCAATTAGCATAGATACTATGTGCCAGTATCATCAAATATATAATATACATAAAAATTATATAAATTGCCCTGTGATTACAGCTAGGTTGTCAGACTATAATCTCTGTATCAATCCGGTGAAACCTCCAGGTTGATATGCTACTTTACTGAAAAGTAAAATGTGAACAGTGTATTTTGTAAACCACTGTTTTGGTAATGACGTCAGCTTCAGGAACTCTAACAAGTGTCTCTGCGTGTCCTCAGTGACCCCTGCTCCTGGTGGTTGTCCTGCTCGGATTGGCCACTAGATGACACCTTCCTCACATAGTTTGTGGGATGCCTCCCCACCTGCCCAAGTCACTCGGTTCATTTAACTTACATTCAAACCCCTCCTCTCTACTTGGCAACCCAGCCAAATAAGTATTTGGGTGTAATTAACCCCAGTGGGTTACTGCTAGTCCCAGAACAGAGATTACTCTGTGGCTCCTCCACGATATGTGCTTCCTCCTTTTGTGTGATGATGGAGAGCATTAGGCAGCGCTTGAAGGAAGTCATGTGGCCTACTGAATTCCTGAGATGGTAGGGAATGAGAGGGACCTCCATCCTTGTCCCCTGTCGCAGGACATGGCTTTAAATTACAGTGATAACCTGTATTTAATAATAATTTAACAGGTGGTGATGTCATATTTTCCAAGAAATGAATCCTGCCTACCATAGTATTTCAGCTAAACTGGCTGTGATTGTAATGTGTACCAGCCGAACCCTTCAAAAGGGCTCAGTTTGAGTTTTCTGTAAACAGTTTGATTGGTTCACAGGAACACAACGCCCATTACTGAAAGTTGTAAACTAATCACAGTCATGCTCCAATTCCCTTAATTTTAACTTTGCAAAAAGAGTCTAAGAACTGCAGTGTGTCGGTGTTGATCATGTGTTGAGGATGATCTTTGCTTCCTGTCACTTCACTTCGGGGTGATAGAGTAGATAACTTAAGAGAGGAAACTGGTTTCGTCACTTGTGTATAAATCACAAATTTTAGAAATTGCAAGAAAATCACACATGGGGGAACACAACAGATGTCAAAACATTTCACAGCTAAGTGCATAAAAATACTCCTAAAACATTTTGTGGGGCATGCACATCTTAATAATCCTGCTTACCCCAACATGGCAGCACAGCATATGTGGCACTGGCATCAAAGACTTAATAGAAAACAATGAAGAGTTTACAGCTGATCTCCAAGGACCTCAGTTTCCTGAGAAAAACAATCTGCACTGTGCCTTTTTAAATGCAGCAATTACACTTTATAGCCATTTCATAATTTATTTCCACATACAAGCACCCAGACATTGCGTTGTTAGAGGAAACAACCTCAGCCTGCTGATTTTTGATAAAGAGTGGAAAAACTGCCTCTTTCTTTGTTTCGAGGGTCAACTCAGGGAATGTCTGTGTGTGTGATAAGGTTTCGTCATTTGCCCTCGTAGACATAGAGCCAATTTTCCCTTCCTAGCAGCGTTGTGTTATGCTAACATGCTGATACTAAGCTCAAGCCATGGTTACCATGATTGCCATCTTAGTTTAGCGTGTTAGCATGCTAACATCTCCTAATGACCACTAAACACAAAGTTCAGCAGAGGCTGATGGGAATGTCATTAGCTTTGCAGGTATTTAGTCACATACCAAGTATTGAACAAATTAAAATTTTGACACTAGACAAAAGGTTAAAGGATGACGATAGATCAATCAAAAAATCAATCATCTTTCAAAAGTAATCGTTCTGTAGTAAACACTTATACTGCTGTGTTTCAAAAAACCCTTACAGTCAGATTCGCTATTAGAAGAGGAATATGACACTTACAATTAGTATCTGACATCCTTGGACAGTGTGTGTGTGGGTGTCACATTTGAGGTTTTCCCAGATGTCTTCATCTCAGACCCTGACGCTACATTACTATCTATAGGAAGTGGGTGTATCTGCTGATCAGCCATCAGAATCATAGTCATGTCCACTAACTTGCCCATCATCTGAGCAGTCACAGTGACTCCTCCCCTGTTTTGAATCACACAGTGAAAACTGTTTCTTAATGTTCCAGACTACTTTTACACATCCCCCCTGTGACCTCTTGCCCTTTTGAGATTACATGATATCTATTCTGAGGATCCCGGAGATCTGCTTTTTTTAGCAGCTAAAATGGAAATGTGAAGGCCTAATTTATTTTTGGTTAAAAATAGCGAAACATAATGCCAACAACATGATAAAATCACATCAGTGTCCATTATGATGATTCAGAGTTTTGTCTGTACATCATTAAAATCAAACAGATGTTTGCAGTTGTTTGGATGATATCTTTGTGCCTGTATCACAAAGCAAGTCCAAAAGAGTCCGGCTTCACTAAGACACTGGTGTTCCTTGAAGTGTCCTCACAAAGTTGGTTATCAATAGGCCCTGTTCACCAGGATTTTTCACTCAAGCACAGTTGCATGAATGATGAAGGGTTTGCAAACAATTGCCTGCAGAAAATTATGTGCAACATCAGCAGATCAACACACAGTATTAACCATATTCAACATCGGATATTAGATACCATTAAAGTATTGGTGAAATCAGGTTGTTTCAGTGATTAAAAATTAAATGATTCTTTGGGTTACAGGGATTTAGATGCATACAAGCAGAATATAAAAAGAAGGACTTCAGTTAGTGGTGCATTGGTTACACAAGAAGGTCCTGAGTTCAAATCATGCACCTGTGACTCAGACTGAAGAATTGGCGGGGCCTCTTTGGCCTTTTTGTGTGGAGTATGTGCTTAAGTGAGCTTCCCTCCCACAGACATGCAATACATGCAGTTCTGGTGAACTATAAAGTAGAAATAGGTGTGAATGTAAATTGTTTTTTATCTATATATTTAAACCCTGTGAAAGATTGACAACCCGTTGAGGTAGTGCCCCTGCCCATTGCGAGCTGGGATAGGTTTTAGCCCCCTCTATCCTGCAAAGGATAAGTCTGTATAGATAATAAATGAAATTAATAAAGAAAAAAAATAGGGCTAGGTGCAACACGATTTTAACATGGATAAACAAAAGCTAAAAAAAACAAAACATTTTCGGTCGTGGCCTCTTCCATGACTCTGAGAAGATGAGAAGAAGAAAAGATAATGCGAGACTGTCTTCTTCCCTCACTACGTACATGCACAGCTATGAGCCAGGCACACGTCTAATAAAGGTGGAGGACAGGAACTGGCCATTTAAGTCTTTACTGGAAGCAATTGTGAAACTGAAAACAGGACTGGAAAACAAATTCAATGATGGTGATAACAAATGAGAAAACGATGGGCTTCCATAAACAAGAGTTGGACCAAAGGGTGTTTAATTAGTGCAGTGTGTACAAATTTCACTGCCAGAAGTGTAGACTAGCAATAGCTGTCAAACCAGTTAGTTACATTGTCCCTCAAAGTATCACTAGAAGAGACTTGGTCCTCTGTGCAAACAGCTTATCACGACCTACGACGTAGCTACGTTTTATTGTCAGGCAACCTCTAGCGGCTGTAGTTACTATGACAGGAGCACGAGAGGTAGTCAGGTGACAAGGCTATAAAGATTGACTGCGTTGGGAGACTTGATCAACAAAACACAAGAATTTCACATAAGAGACTACTGGTTTTTTTCCAATGTGAAACCAATAGTCAGCGTTGTTTCTTTTAAGCATGACTGTTCCACAACCTTAAATGCTGATCATTATTGTAACTATAACAACGAAGGTCCTCAAACCTTGAGGAAGTACGTATTTTAACCCAAATCACAATATTTTCTTAAACCTAACTAAGTAATTTTTGTGCTTAAACTTAACCTAAACCATGACCGTGTGTTTATTATTGTTATCATGATGATGAAGGTCCGGCACACTTGCTGCTGGTACGTTCCAATGGGTCGCATCAGAGGGCGGGGGAAATCTATACGGTTGTTTAGGTTGGAGGACTTGTTCCGCACGAAAACTATCAACATTAGGTCAGCTTTGGAAGTATGTTTACTAGTAGAGTCAGCAAGATTAGGAGCAAAAAATAGTCAAATACAGATAGCCAAACAGTTAACCCAACTGAAACGGTTCAACAGTAATTTAACAGTTACTTAGCTAGAATGTTACATTAGCAACACATTGGCTTCCAACAGGTAGTAAATCACCAATCACACTATAGCTGTAATAAAACCAGAATCGATAGATAATGCTCTAACGAGGGTATCTGGGGAGTGAGTAAAAGATTCCTGTCAATAGTTGCTTGGTCACTCACCTGACAAAACGCTGGATCTGACAACGTCAGGTTAAACTGCTAGAGAACTTTGCCAGTGGTGGTTGCTATAGCAAGAAACTTTTCAGCTGAGACTAACTGCTGCTGACCGAATACTATGAACTTAATGAATCATATAGAAACGTGCTGTTTCAATATAAAATTAGGGAACACTTTATAATACAACAATACAACTTTGTAATGCCCCGTATTTACAAAACTAAAACCCCATATAGCCTTTCCTCTAAAATTCCCAATTGCTACTCCCTTGTTCCTCGTAGTCCTGTTTTCTTCCACTGTATTTACATACCAGTAGCAACCAGTCAGTAATATTAGTACCTGATTCATACCATGAAATAACACTGCAAATTGCAGGCTGATGTGCTTCTTAAACGTATCGTCTATTCTCCTGCGTTTGATAGAATACAACCATGATTTATATCCTCACTGAAAGTGTACCTCTTTTCTATCTCAGTGCACACCTGTTAAACACACACACACAGTACTTGTTAAACGTGCTGATCAGCACATCTACAGATGCATCATAAATTAATTTTCCATCTTTATCATTTTCTCACCAAGTCCTCCCAGGATGTGAATCAGTTATTACATGTATAGGGGCGGGTAATGCCGTCACGGCTAATTTACAAACGCAATATTGTTCCTGTGGGAGGACAGAGGGCATATGTTTTCTTCAAGTTAACTTACACATTCCTCTGGCACTGAGCATACTGTAAGAGGAAGTCTGTTTCTATTCCTAGGCCACGTGACTTTAAAACTTTTTATTGTGCATGTGCCAGATTAGACACTTGATGGAAGGGTTAGAAAACCACAGGGAAAATAGTCTATGTTTTCCTCATATTGTCATTAACCATCTGGCCCAGCCTACAGGCTGAAAACATACTACAGGAATTCCTTGGATATAAATTTTTTTTCCCCAGGCAGACCTTTAAAGTAATATTAAACAATGGGAGTGAAAAAAAATTAAACAAATAAACTAAATGCTTGAAAGGGAGGGATACAAAACGACTTGTTTTAGGCAAACTCAGATGGGAGCTAAGACTTTAATTACAGCAAAATGTTTTGGTTGAGGCTTAGTTCAGGAAAGGGCGTACACTGATTCAATCTAACAGGCAAATGAGGAGTGTTTACAGACTGGCATCCCCTTCACCAAATATGGTCAAATAATTTGAAAATTGTCTGGGTAAAATGAAGACTGTTTGTACACATAAACACAAGCTTGCTGTTTTAAATTGCTGAGAAAAGGAATGACAATTGAGCATGTTAACCACCACTTGTTTGGGTGAAAGACCTCCTCTTTTACTGATGTTCTTTACCCTTTGCTTCTTGTGTTCTCTGGTTGTTGTTACTGTATGCAATGATGGACACCTATTGCACCAAGCTCACTGAATAATACAGCAATGATTTCCTGATGTAGGCTCATGCAGGCTTAAAGTGAAACATGGACGTGCTTAGTGCTCATACTGTTGTAAACGAAGGATAACTTGGTAGGCATTATTATGAATTCATCATCCACATTTTTTTTTTCAATACATCATCAGCAACCAGCTTAACAGTGAAACAAGGAAGCTACAGATTTGACATCAAACGTGTGGATGGAAGAGGACTGGATGAGCAGTTTTTGCGGTTCAGATATAACTGTGATGAATAAAGCCTCATACTGGTGGTTCTGCATGTTTTTCTTCCATTCACTGCAAAATTGCACCGACATAACTGCAGACCACATGTAGAAAGCCATGAGTAATGGTGGTTGTAATAAAAATAGTGTAATTGTAATAATAATGTTAAGCTCCATTATTTCATTAGTGGTGGGCTAAATAGACTAAAACATGCAGACGCACCTGGTCCTTTCAGCATTTCAGATTTTGCCGGTGGAGCCAGGGCTCGCCCATGACGAACCAATCTCGGCAAACATCCAGACTTAAAGTTCAACTACACATGCAGATGAAAAAAAAAAAACAAATTACAGAAACTGCAGTTCATTCTGCAGCTCTGAACTGTGTAATGACAACAAACCTGAAGTCTTGATCATATTCACCTTTCCTGTCAACATGTCTATGTGGGCACCACGTGGGTAAGAGATTGGCCGACAGCCAATCTCTTACTGAGAATGGGTTATTGCACACATGTGCAAGTTTACCCAGAGACTGTATCAGATGGGGGCTCGGGGAGCACTTTGCAAAAATATTAACCCGTAATGTTGTTTTTCTTTTAATTGAGAACGTGTCGAGACGTGCTCATTCAACTATACGGACGTTTTTGGGATCGTTTCTTCAGCCCACATTAATTCTGAGGATTTAACTTTACATCACATTGCCATCGTTGCTCGAGGGCTGCAGCACGTCTCGTAAAGTTTGCACGACACTCCAAGAGGAAAATCGCGCTTTCGCCCAACTCTTCTGGGGCCGCAACTCCTTTTTATTCGGAAGGGTCTGTATCTGCCACCATTTATTAATTGGGCTGATACGACTTCCAGAGAAAACCCCCTCCCAGCATCTGCTGCAGGTGGAGTACAACCTCTCGTGCGTCACGTCCCTAGGACTTTATATAGAGGCTGCAGAGGAGCGAAGGAATAACGGTCTGCGGAGGTGCGAGGAGGCGTTTCAAGCGAGATCACCGTAAATCAGTGAGCGTTGACTTCAGCGACCATCGATCACTCTTCCTTTTTTTTTTTTTTTTTTTTAATTTTACCATTATCATTTACATTTTGGGCCACATCCAACCAAGTTCGCGGACTCTTTTCCATTCACCGAACACGCCCTGTCCGCTGTTGTCGGGAGACGATGGCCAGCTCGGGAATGCAGCTCCTGGGTTTCTTCCTCTCGCTGGTCGGCCTCGCCGCCACCGTTGCCGCCACTTTCATGGTTGAATGGAAGAGGCAGGCGCAGGGCAAGACGCACCGCATCTACGAGGGCTTGTGGATGAGCTGCAGCGGCAACGAGAGAACGACCTGCGAATTCCACGAGTCCCTCCTAAAGCTGCCAAGTAGGTTTCATCGCAGTCGACACTACTGGCTAAAACACCTTCCACTGGCAATGAGTTAGCTTTAATTAGCCAGACGTGCGTCTTTGTTGTATGAGCTCTTTGACTTGACCTCATCAGACTTTAGGGTATCAGCTCTATATTCACATAAGGAATGTTTATTTAGGGATTTGTCTTTTCTTCTTGTGGAATTTAGGGCCAGCCAAAGTCCCCCTCCGTCTATTTTGCAGAATTATATTTTTGTTTCACCTTCACATTGTATCATTTTCTGCTGTTGACAAAGGGTCAACTAGAAAACACATAGTGTGATTGTAACACATATATGAGTAATACGTAGGGTCTTATAGAAAAGGAGACACAAACGGAGAACATGTCCAACAATCACAGACTGCATCCACGAGAAGCCGGCTGTAGATATGAACCGACATCCCCTCCTCTGTCCCTCCAGCTGAAGTCCAGGCTACCCGGGCAGTGATGCTGATCAGCATCTTCCTCTCTGCCGTGGCACTGATGGTCTCCACAGTTGGGATGAAGTGCACCCGCTTCATGGATGGCAAGTCTGAGAGCAAGTCCACAACAGCTATGATCGGAGGAATAATGTTCATGGTTTCAGGTATGTTCGGTGGCTTAGCAGGACCTGACAAACCGTCACAGGCACTACAGATGAATTCTATGTCAAATATAATATAGCAACATCATCCCTATTCATCATCTTTGATGTAAGTATAGTATAGTAGGTGATTGTCAAAGTCAGTCAAAAGTTACTTTAATCTTTTTTATAATTCACATGCCATAAAATTCAGAAAATTATCTTTTATTCCTCCTCTATATTTATTCTTTTCTGCTACTTTTTGCAGTCATTCTATAAACAATATTTATAATGATAAAAATTAAACCAATCCCCTGAGAAATAAACAACATGCAAGCACAAAAGATTTTAGACCTGGGACAATTAGTCAATTCATTGATTAGTTGATTAACAGAAAAAAAATTGGCCATTATTTTGATAAACAGTCGATCGCTTTCTTTGTCCTAAGTGATGATAAATATTATATCTTTAGTCTTGAAGTGTTGGTAGGAATAAATCAAGCAATCTGATACCATCGGTCTGGGCTTTAAAAAAGTGTGGATGTATATTTTCCTCTGCTCTATCTCTAATGTTCCAAACACTTCAATTATTCATTGATAAAATAACAATCGACAGTGAAAAGTAATTATTAGTTGCAGGCCTAAATGATTTAAGAACAGTAGGATCTTGGAAAGATTTGCAGAATTAAAATGAGCTCTACGTTGATGAACAATATGATAGATGATGCGTTTTCTTTTTCAGGTTTATTGACCCTCATCATCACCTCCTGGTATGTCAAAATGATTGTTCAGACCTTCCATTCATCCCATCGCCTGCAAAGGTACAGCAGTCAAGAGAACACACACACACACACACACACACACACACACACACACACACTGATCTTGTAAACATGCACATGCATCTAAATGTGTGCGTATCTGTTTTTCTCGGCAGCTTCGAGTTTGGTAAGGCAGTGTTTGTCAGCTGGGCTGGTGGCCTCCTCACTATGGCCGGTGGCGCTTTCCTCAGCTGTCGGCGATGCTCACGGTCCGAGTCGTCCGAGTCCATAAGCTCCAACCACCTCCTGCCCACCACCAACCCCAAGTCCAACTACGTCTAGTCAGGAGGGCACAGGAGAAAGGTTGGCACAGTCTGAGGAAATGTACCACTGTGGGACTGTTATGAATATACTACCTAAATTCAACAATTAATTATGAGCAAGATCGAGCTGTGTGAAATGACTTGGAATCTAATTTATCGTGTGGGTGCAAACAGCCACAGCTGTAGCTTGTCCCACTGTCAGGTGTGAGGATGTGAAGGATTCAATGTTTAAATTACTTACCAATAACAACAAATTATTTGTATTTTTTTTTTTAAATCTACATGTCCAGTTTAAACCCAGTGGACTGTTTCAGCCTGTTTGTATATGTGTGAAATCATGAAGTTACTCTTCACAACTACCAATGACGAACACTCGTTTGAATAGTTTACAGTTTAGCCATGAAGTTTTTACACTCTGTAGCAGGATTTCTGTACTCTAATGGTGTACTTTCCCATACAAATCCTTCCCCTTACCTCTTCAGTTCCACACTGGTGTTAATATTTGTTTGTGTATATTGTTTATTATATGAATAAAGTTTTATATTTTTAGTCTTGTAACTCCTCAGGTTGTTTTTATTGTTACGTAATACATTCTATGGCAGTTTGAAAGATAATAGTATGTAAATTTTGAGAGGAAAAATAAATTATTTTGTTTTCTTTAATTTTTATAATTGAACCTTGTGGTCTATTATATTGCACATATTATATATATCATATTGTGTATATTATATTTATATTATATATGCAATATAATAAATTCTTTATCATCTTAAATGTTTTGTGTACCACCATCATCAAAACGCCAAATGAGGGAACATCTTTTGGAAGAATGGTGCTTCGTCCCTCCAGTAGAGTCCAGAGAGTCAATGCCAGGGTGCGCTTAAGCTCTAGTGGCCCAACACCATACTGAGACACTGATTTCAATGATGTGGCTGGTCGCTGCATTATATACTAACAATTCATTACATGAAAAAACAATTTGATTATTTTACACTGTATTTAGCATGCAGTTGCCATATCAAGGTACAATATCGATAACAGGAAAAGAAAGTCTTGTTAACATCATGATATTACTTTCACTCATCTCAGTTGGTGCTGCCTGAAACATTATATTTTAAACCCACTTGCTATGTTGGCTTTTCACACAGCCAGGATTTTTTTGGCTTCACTCCACTGAAGGTTTATTCATAACAGAATAACTACATATTTTAGGTAAATTGTGTTATATTTTTTTCTTTTAACCTCTACACATGGCACTGGATTAATGTTTTCTTCAAGACCCTTCCATACTTAAATTACTCTTTAATTCTGACTCCCATGGTGCAGTGCAGTAAATCATTCGCTTGCTTTACATGAACCGTTTTTTCTGAGAGTGATGAAGACTTACCACAGTGAGAAACACTCCATTACAAGTAAAAGTCTTGCATTCAAAGACTCATTGTGCAGAATGGCCTACTTCAGAATTATATGTTATTCACCATGATTGTTGATGCATTAATGTGCGAGCATCAGTTTAATGTTGCAGCTGGTAAAGTCAGAGCTAATTCTAACTACTTTATATACCGCTGGCAGCATAACCAAAAAAATTCATTTTAACTTAATTTTTGATTACATTTTGTATCGATAATCTGAATCTGCAAAGTAACAAGTAACTAAAGCTGTAAAATAAATGTAGTGAAGTAAAAAATACAATATATGCCTCTGAAATGTAGTGGACTAGAAATATAAAGTAGCATAAAATAGAATTAATCAGTTCAAGTACAAGTACCTCAAAATTGTACTAAAGTACTCAATGTTAACTTTCCACCTCTGGTCATGATGAAGATTGCGTGGGGCACCCCCGAGGCCTCAGTCTCTGTTTCAAGTGTAGTATCAAGGGAAAATCCATATGTGAATTAGTTTGCGTGGCGTAATAAAACAGCCAGTCTAATATTAACATCTCTGAACTAGTCTGCCGTTAGGAGTACGATGACTTAATCACACAGCAGTTTAATTTCAGCAAAGATTCGACGCATGATCAAATTTCACATTCAGCCTGCACTGAATCTGATTTGGTTCGGTTTAAACTGTAAAACACTGCTGTTTGCTGTGGCGAAGCAGAACCCGTTGCCTTGAAAAGACCTACAATGCTTTAGTAATGAGAGCTTTCCTGGCACAGGGATGTTTTCCTTCCTTTCATATGTACTGACATTTTACCCTTTAAATACTGTATTTAATGGCATCGGTTATTATAGCTGCTACCACTCAGAGTAGAGAATTTATTGGAAAAGGAGTGAGAGTTTCCCTCCATGGAACAGAGAGACAGTGTTGAGATATCACCTGTGAAGGAGGGAAATACTAGTGAAAAATACCAAGTAGTTAGTGTGTTAAAACTCAGCATTTAAGATGCTTAAAAACTGACTGATAAGTGAGGAGATCAAGCTTTGTAGGACTTCCCACATTTTGTTAAGAAGCATACAAATAAAAAGAGACAAATACACAAGACGGAATGTATAAACAATGATGGATAAAACATTTAAAGTGTGCCTCAGTGTTTTCTGAGATGACCTGACCTGTGCCGGTAGATCTCAGAGCCAAGACTACAAATCCCAGCACCTTGAGTCCTAAGTTTTGAACACGTTTGAACCTCAGTTTTTGCTCCAATCTCATACCATACGACTGAGCCAAAGTGTGTGTAACACCTTGTGTGACAAAAATCATTTGATGCTTTAAAACTATTAATTGCAGAAGAATGCCATCCTGGAGTGGCAGCTGTTGTCAGTGTTTTCCTGAACGCCACGGCAGTCCGACGGAAACATCTTCCAACCTGACAGAGCCAAACTGTTGGAGGAAATTTCCTCATTCTTCAGTTGAAACACAACAAATACAAGGAGGCTGTGTTATGCCCTCAGTGGATGTAAACAAAGGCTAGAATCCCTCATGGGACGGATGCAGTGCCAACCCTTCCTGAACTCTCAGACAAAAAAATTGAAAGTAAAATGGGAGAAAATGCTAAGCTGCACAATGGATGTTTTGTGGCAGTGGTATTATGATTTTTCTACCCTGTTTTATTCTATTTACGTCTGTATTAACTTAAACAGTTTTAATTATTTGTAGCACTGTATCCACAAACAGACCAAATCTTTACCAGCCATGTGTCTCTTTGAGGAAAGTGCACTGCAAGAGTTTTTGGCCTGAAAAGTTGGACTTGGCTGGAGTTACTGTATGGTTTTATTAATCTGGCGAAGTATAACTGTCAGACTCCCTTCATCCGAAGTACATTCAATTGAAAAGAAAAGAGGGCAGAGGAACCAATTAAAGAGCACTTACAAGCTCACCCAATTTTCATAATATATTACTGATTGCAACAACCACAAAATTAAAGAATCATCCATGATATGTGGAATTAATTAAGTCTGGGTAATGGTGAAACCTTCTCGAGCAAAAGACAGCAGACTGAAGAGACACACCCTTACAGCAACTGGTAATGCTGTACTTCTACATGAAGACAAACAGCTGTAATGCAATCCAGTACAAGAGCCCTGCAGGGAGAACTACCAGTCTGAAACTCGTACTGAGTTGTTGATTCCAGTCTGTGGTCATTTTTGAGATGCTAGTCTCTCGTGTTTGTTGTGTTGCATTGCGTTAACTAGGCTATGACATTTCTGTTATTTTGTCCGTTTCTTGTAGGACCCTTGTACAAACAAGCCGAGACGTTCATGTTGAGTCCTTTGTCCGCTATGGTTTTGTGTTTCCTCAACGCCCATTAAATCCTACTCTTTTTGCAGTTAATCATTCTTATGGACAAATACATTTAACTCATATAATATGACCTATAATTGTCTCTGAAAAGGTCAAATTTTTTCTACACTCATTGTGCCATACTAATTAAATTATGAATGAAATAGACAGGGATCAAACAGATCACATGCTCATACTTTAAAACATTTAGTAGAGTGTGTACCGAAATAGAGGAGTCATCCAAATGCAGATATAAATACACAGGAGTGCCTTCGTCCTTACAGTAAAGAGCATGAGACATCTGTAGCAGAGAAACACTTCAGCAGATGTGATGTGCCTACATGTTCTTCAGCAGGGAGTACTTGTGATTCTGCAGGATCCTCCCACACATTCACTGACTGATGCACGGGGGGGGGGAATTGATTATCCTGGATGCCAGTAAAGTGCATTCTAAAGGGTTTTCCTGTTAAAGTAAATGTATGTTTGTGTTACTGAAAATGAAATTTCCTCCAGATAAAAACGTCTCCTGTGTTTACTGCCCTCTAGTGGTGAAGTCCGCATGGAGTAGCTTTCACAGTTTGCTTTCAGATTACAGTTGTGAAAGCTTTTGCTTGATATGATATTTAAAACCATCACACAGACATTTTTCAGTTAGTTTTCAAGCTAATAAAAGTTTGGACCCAGACTAAACTGATAGACACACACACACGTAGATTAACCACATACCTGTGGCCTCTGTAGTTTCAAAGATGTTGCTGTGCAGGTTAATGTAGTGTTTTTTTTGTTTTGTTTTTTGTTGTTGTTGTTGTTGTTGTTTATTAATTTATTTATTTTTAAGATTCACCCATGTCTATTCGTTGTCCTGAATGATAAGATGCGGGAGTAGTTTTAAAACAGACCGGTGATTAAACTGCTTGTAACTGAAACGTCCTCAAGAGGGAGACTGTGTCTTTTAAGTGGACAGTGTCTGACGGTGTCTTGACACACAACCGCCTAAACAACAGTCTTCCAGAAGTCAAGGGCGCCAGCATTTGTACACATACCTCACCAGAAATGATACGAATTTGTAAATATTATAATAATCCAATGTCTGTTAAGAAACTGAAAAGTTTCAAACTTTTATTTAAACAGCCCACTTTTTTATTTTTTTTTACCATTTATGGGTTTATTTCACATGAACAGTGCACATTAATCAACATGCCTTGATGCAGGAAGTTAGCCAAGAGGTTATTTTTCATCTGTACCCACTGGGCAGATGTTACAGGGTCGCCCTGAAAAGGAATATAAAAAACTAATATTGCAAATGTATCGAGTTATTATCCTTGCGCCACTTTCCTGAAAAACGCACAATACCTAATAAGTACGGGGCTATATTTAACATTAATAGCTCGTTTAGACAAAAGTCGAGTTTTAATTGAGTCTATTGCTGCAGCTCTCCTCTTGAACCTGAGGAGAACTGTCTTCTTCGTATTGAGGCACATTTCTTTTTCAGGCATTTCCGTAGTCACTTTATCCAGCCCGAGAAGGAGCCCACACCTCTTCTTTTCATACTGCGGAGCATCTGAACATTTAACGTCTTATGGAACAAAAACTTATTTTTTTTTTTTTTTTTTTAAAGAGAAACGAACCTGACAACAAAGATTCGGATGTGCGTGGTGAAATACACGTACATTTTTGCTCCTGCTTGAGGCTACCCTCGGGGATCCCTGAAGGACCCCCGTGACTCCGCGCACTCGGCTGCTCCGGCAGCCTGTAAGGAGAAGCTCTGATTGTAGTCTGGCCATTCACGCCTCGGAGGGGAGGAGTCACCCGAGCCGGAGAAGGGTCACAGCAAAATGTGCGTCCCCGACTAAAGTAACATTCCGCCCTGATCCGGTGCCGTCCCGACTGTCTTTGGGAGGAACATATAAATGGACTGTAAGGCGAGTCTGAGCTGACTGTTGTCGTGACTGACAGCCGCTCCGTCTGCTCCCCGCCCGTCGCCCCTCACGGTCTGAGCCGAAGCTGAGGATGGATGGAAACTTTCCACGGGCTGCTGTCCTGTCAGTAGTCCTGCTGACCGGCGCGTTGTCATCCTCGGCCGCTTTCCTGGAGCCCTACGACCTGTTATACGACAACGCGGTGCGGGCATTTTACAGGAGCGACTATGAAACTATGGTGCGCTACATGGAGGGAGCGCTCAGCAGCTACGGAGAGGTCCGGCGCACCAAAGTCCGGTGCCGGCTGAGTTGCCACGACCAGCATCCGTTTGATGAGACCTTCGCGGACCTGCGCTTCTTCGACGTGGTCCTCCGGAGAGCGGCGTGCATGAACACATGCATCGACGAGAAACTCGGCACGCAGTCTGTGCACGCAGTCAGCGAGGATGTGGTGCAGGACTTCCACAGGAGGATCCCCTACAACTATCTTCAGATGGCTTATCAGAAGGTAAGGGGGCTGGGGGGGGGGGGGTCCTGCATGTGAATCAGCGAGGCGGGTCTGAATGAGCGCTATTGTTGTCCCCCGGCTGCGCTCCGCACTACCTGCTGGAGCCTCCGTCAGCCGCCGCTGCCGCTTGCCGAGCACCGTGATGCGGAGAAGCGGAGTGATGAGAGGAGAGCTCAGAGGAGCGTTTCGAAGGTGCTGCACAGCAAAGGCGCAGGCCCGCAGAACACTGCTGTTACCTGTGGTGGTTCGATGGCGTTTCCACTCCAGTAGCTGTACATAAAAAGCAGGGCACACACACACATGCACCAAGTGCCTCAGTCCTGTGCAGTATAACCACATACATGGGACATAAGTGTATGTATTTGCCAGTAAACGTGTTGGATTGACACCTGAAAACTGAGAAAATTCCTGCATCAGTCAGCAGTTGGCTGACAGTGAAAACTCCACAGCACGAGAAGAGTGTTGGATTTTGTAGGTCCCGATATTTATATTTAAGAGTTTCATTCTTTTTTCTCTTTTTTTTTAAAAATCTCATATTTTCCAATCTTTACTTTATTCAGGAACATAAAGTAAAGCCAAGTTGACGAGGATATGTAGCTATAATCTGATCTTTACGGCGCAGGATGTTTTACAGTTGAACAACAAATGTTATTTTCAAAGTCGAGGGGTGATTGTTAAGACAAAAGTCAAGTTTTAGGTAAACCTCCCTGGAATTACATTTTCTGTAAAGAATAAATGGAAACATACACATATGGACATGTGGAAAACGTGAATCTAACACAAATCAGCCATACACAGGCCAGTGCAGGCCAATAATATTGATCAGACTCGATGCAGAAACTTGTATATGTATATTGTATATGTATTAGTTGTTTAAAGGTGAATACTATGGAAACATGGAGTTGTCAGCCCTGACGGCCGCAACATGCGACAGGTTGATGTAACATGCACCTCGTGTGCCTTTGTTCATGCACCACACTCATGTCAAAGACTATATAATGTTGACATTTAGATTTATTTACAGGTAGATCAAGGCTCAGTAGCTCTGTCACAGCAGGTTCACTCTACAGATGTCTGTGCACTTGCTTCAGTCCTTTGTTTCACAACCCCTTTGCTTTTTATGGCTCCTCTGTGTGCCATGTTGCGTTTGAACAAATGTTTGTGGGTTTTTTCTGTTTCGGCGGCTCCAGCTGGGGCGATGTTGAGGAAGAGGCGTGGGAACAATCCAAGAGACAGATAAAACAGGACAGCTGGGAACAAAGTGTAATTGCTTATTCAGACTCTGTTTGACTCTATGCGGTGTAAGTCCCCCAGGAGCAAGAAATTTTGATGCTTTTGTCAGATTCTAAGAATATTTGCCATTAGATTTGTATGTGTAGTGTCACTAAAGATGGATGTTTTTATCGGAAGCTCCTTATTTAGAAAGAGCTGGAAACCCCCTTGTTATGCACTGATTCTGCATCTATTCAACAGTATTTTCAGGAGTTTTCTTGAATGTTTTTTGTGTAAAGAAAAGTGTCTTCCAAACTCTTTGTATGCAGACTATTATTTTGGACTGACAGCAGATGAAAAGAGGGGAACTTGAGCTTTACAAACACTTCATTCAACATGCAGGCGTACAATGACACAGTGATTCCTGCGAGGAATCAGTCTTTCTGTATCTGTCCCTCAACAGCACGGTCAGGGTCAACTTCAGGACACTTCAGGGGGCGGAGATTTGCAATTTCAGTGTCTCGAAGTGTAACTGTCACACAGCAGTGACTACATGTCAGAATCTAAGGAGAACTCACTCAGGCTGTAGTTGAATTTTATTCATCTTTTCACCTTCATGTGAGTAGGAGAGTGACATTTTAACCCAGTTGGAGCTCGGCTGGAAAGCTGGCACCATCTCCTCACACGAACCTGAGACCCAGTCGAATTCCACCGCCGCTGACTGCAGACCAGCTCCAAATGCCCGGGTGATGACACACAGCTTCCACTGCTCAGAAGTGTTGGAAAGTAATTGGCCCTGGTACTGTCTGCGGGCAAATGGTTTCTCAATTTTTTTCTGAATCAGCAGAGAAAGACTAAGAGCTGATGTTAAAAGTGCACACTCCTGTCTAGACATGAGCAGGGACACAGCTTGACAAAAAAGAGCTTCAACGAGCTGCAAAAATAATACTCATCTTCTATGCAAAGAATTATGATTTCTCTAACATCTGTTTGGAGAAAAAGTGGCCTATTATGGTTTTCCTCCCACAACAAAGTAGTAACCGAAGCTCTCATGAATAATCGAGCAGATCTTTATTTCGGCCTCCCCTTTGTTGCTCTGTGTTTCCTGGCGTCTTTATGAACTGAGCAAATGGCAGCACATCAAGGATGAGAGCTCTCATGTTGATCTTCCCACAGGTAAGGGGAGGCAGAGATGGAGGACTCCTATTGGCCAGGCCGATGTGAGCACATCAGACCAGCCAGTGTGTACACATGCATATTAGTATCTGGATCTTCTGTGGGTGTATACTGTATGTGTGCAGGGACCCTCCTATGTGTGTTGATAGGGGAGTGCTTGGTGGTGTTTGTGAAAATAAATAACATTCCTGCAGTATTTGACATTCCAGCGTCACACACCCTCCTGCTGACAGCCTCTGGCACAATGCTGCCATTGGGTCTGTCAGAAGAGGCTCCACAGTCACCAACTGTTCTCCTTGCTGAGGCTGCTGCGTATGTCCCCAGCTCGCCCATCATTTAGCCTGGCAAATATTTTATTTTCCTGTTGTGGTCTGTTTGCTTTACTAAAAAAAGAGAGACACGCCACCGTTTGCAGGTATTAAAGGGAGACTTTTGCAGCTGCCGGCGGGCTGGAACCTGATGGTCTCCACTGATCTCTGCCACTGTCCACAGCTCTTGCTACAGCTGCCCGACTGCAGAGCAAATCAAAGGCCCTGAACAGCCCTCAGGGGAAAGAAGAGATTGTATCTCCAGCTGCTGTAACCTTAATCTGAAAGGTGTCCTAGTGCTGCTATTCCAAGAGGTGATTGTGAAAGTAGGGCTTATTAGTTTTGTTTGAATTATAACAAATTTGGTATTAACATACCGTTTGAGCAAACATTGCTACTTTAATTTTTTTATTTTGTTTTATTTTTGTTTTAGTTAAATAGATTTTAACGTTTTTTTTCCTTTCACTTTCATTACTGCAAGCGCTTCCTGTAGTGAGGGGACCTTATGGATGCCTGGGGACATTACATGCTATTGAAAATCTGTTTAAACTGTCATATCCTTTTAAGAATCCGCGTATTTTCCCTTGAACTTCTGTGAAAAATGATGAGCTTTAGGTATAAAGAAAGGCAATGCAGAGGCATAAGCTTAACCTCTTCAGTCACACTGACACACTCCTAGTCACTCATAACAAACTCATGCTGTGCAGCCAAACATTCTTCAAACCCACTGAACGTTATTATAATTTCTAGTGGAGGTCCCAAAGTTTCCAAAGATGCCAAATATGTCAGAGTGAATTTTGAGCGTTTATAGAACAGGGAGTCTGGGGTTTGAATATTTTACTCAGTATAAACATCAAATAGTTTCAGTGAAGGGCTGGAACCACATGGTTTAGAATATACATATATATTTCTGTCAGAGTGGAATAAGATGATTTTAACATCCTTAAAGCTTCTCAGTGGGAAATTAAATGAAACTGGACGTTATGGGGTTAAACATGTATACTTCAAAGTACTGAAAAGGCTATATAACAGGTTTATGTAAAACAATATACAATCTTAACCGGTTGAATCACAAGGTGAGGCTAGCAAGCCCTTTGTCACCCATCCTGATCCAAACCTCCCAACTTCACCCTTCCTGTCAAAATAAAATTCTTTCATTGGGTATGAGAAAGAGTCTGCACAGATAACTATCCATTATTAATCCCCGTGGAGAAACTTGTCCTCTGCATTCAATCCATCAAAGTATTTAGGAGCCTAAATGCAGCGCCCAGAGAGAGCTAGATACACACTGCTCTCATCGTGCTCATCTCACAATACATCAATCTCATATAACCAGAGTGTAATGGGGGTTGTCTGACAGTTTGCTTTACAAGTCTGCCAGCAAAAATATCATTTTTTGCTAATTATCCAGTTTGTCCAAGGTTTGAGAGCTTGGGACCGCAATTACCAGTAATTAAGGTGGTTGATGATGCTCCATAATGAGCCTGTTGACATGCCAATCCTGTATGCACAGTTCAACCCCGGTTCTGAGACCGGACAAGACTTTTGAAGTTGTTACTTTAAATGTAGCACTAGTGTTGAGGAACAAAGATTTACAGGCTCCATGCCGAAAATATGGAGATTTGGCAGTAATTGCAAAGTGTAAGCTGACTGTGATTTGACACACATAAGTTATTTCTTCTGATTGAACTGACATAATAGAGAGAGGAGCAGCTTTCTCATGAGTTGATTTGTCTTGGGAATTAGAAAACGTGATTCAATAACCATCACATCATCATTTTGTTTTGAGAACTTCAGAGTCTCCCAGCACGATGTTAAAAGGTGAAAGTAGGTCAGGACAGTATCTGAAGCCTGTTGATGTTTTGAGCCTTCTCTTGAACTTTCTTTTCAAAGTCGGATTGATTCGTGATTCCCTCTTCTCTGTAAATATGATGATTTGATTACAACACAGGAGGCAGCTTGTGGCTCACGTGCAGCCCTACTTACCTTAGATGGCCACGTGGTTAGTGGAAATCTGGTGCCAGACATAACAGCACAGGCTGCAAATGAACGGACTTTGTACTGAAAGAGCTCATAGCGGTGAGCATTTGTGCGCTCGATGGGAATCACAGATAATACAGTCACCTGCAGATGATAATATGTGGATTGAAGCTTTCAGACACAGGGAGAGTGAGCTCTGTCTTTGGATTGGTTAAAGCAAGCAGAAACGCTGCAATTTGCTCAGAGGCAGGTAGGTTGTTTGCCACTAAGTCAGATTTTTGTGTTTGATGTATCTGCAGGGTTGTTTTGCGATGATCCTATCGGCAAAGTGACTGAGGGCCCGGAAGGGGGGTGAGAAGTAGTGCAGGAGTAGATGACAGTAGAATCAGCTCCCCACTCCGCTCCTGACTCAGGTCGGTTACGCCACTGTGACTCACCGAAAAGGTCCATTTATAGTTTGTGATGCAAAAAGCAGCTCAGCATCAGGGACATGAAGCAATAACGTATTGTGGCAAGTTTTAGCATCTTAAAGCAAAGTAAGTGTAAATAGAAACTTTAAAGGAATCGTTTGACATTTTGGAACCTGGAGTCTCCGCTGGTTGTATGGCAACCTCATGGTGATTACAAGACTCCAGGAAGTTACTGCACCCAGCCAAGAAATAGTCCCGCACATAGTCCCCTGTAAAAACACAACATGTTGTTTATACATTTAAATTTTTATATGGATTTACCAAATGAGATATATTGTGTTAATTAGTGAGCTTTGGAGGTGCTAGTCTTTGTGCTGAGCTAGGATAACCTGCTGCTGTAGCTCTATATTTACAGACATGACAGTGCCCCTCAGGCACGCAGCTGGTGACATAACACTGACTGCTGGTGTGACGTCGGATGACCAGAATTCAATGTCAGGACAACGTGAAATGCCTTTGTCAATTTGTCGTAGAATGCTGATGGCGGTGGGTGGCGTGGTGGTGCGGTGGTTTAACACTTCCGCCTCACAGCAAGAAGGTTGTGTGTTCAAAACCCGTTTTGGCCGGGGCCTTTCTGTGTGGAGTTTTATGTTCTCCCCGTGCCTGCGTGGGTATCCTCCAAGTACTATGGCTTCCCCCACAGTCCGAAGACAGGTTAGGTTAGTTTGTGACTAAATTGCCTGTAAATGTGAATGTGAGTGTGAAGGGTTGTTTGTCTCTGTATGTCAGCCATTTGAGAGACTGGCCACCTGTCCAGCGTGTATCCTGTCCCTCGGCCCATGTCAGCTGGGATTGGCTGCAGCGAGACCCTCAGTGGATAATTGGTATAGCTAATGGATGAATATGGATGACGGCTGACGTTGATATTTTGCTGGTTTTAAGTTGTGTTTTTAAGTATCCAAAATCCAATGTCTTCCAAACGTCTCATTCCAGCGGCACCTTGACCTAGAATACTGACAGTTTAGTCATGAAGTATGGTGACCAAAACCCAACATCTGCTAAACTTCAGATAAACATTACAATATCAGTTAGCCAACATTGGGTTTCGACATCAACCGATTTTCATTTCTAACTAAAATTTAGCATCTGTCTAATGTCTTTGTGATGTAACATCGACATCCAGTGCCAGCTTTAATGTACTGTTTGGTTGACTATGAATATACAGCAAAGCCAACATAATAGCTTCCAGGACTAAAATATCTTACTGTTAAGGCCCTTAGTGCCGTGGCTGTTTGTTCTTGTGTTGCTCTCCTCTCTCCTGTGCCTCAGGTACTGTCCCTCCCTCACCCGCAGCTGACTCATTACTCATCCACAGATGTATAAAGGGGGAGAGAGGGGGACCCCCCCCCCGCTGTTCTTTCTTCCTCTTGGGCTCATTTTACATGTGTTACTCACTTTATCCTCTGGAAATTTTAAGGGGACATAACACTTACCTTTATACTGGTGCTGTTGATGATGAGATGATTGAAACAAATCATTGGTAACAGATTAAAAACATCCAGTCTTGACAATCAAATGACTATTACAGAAACATGTTTATTTTACTGCCTGCTCCTAAAATAGATACTGGAAAAAGAACTAAAAGAGGCTACAATTTTTTCTAGATGAGATCCAAGTACTTCCAAGTCCTCACACATTAAAAAAAATCATTACCTTAAAAATATATATCACACTGATGATGGAAAATGGAAATTGAGAGGTATTGCACGACTGGATTTAATAAATGTAAATAATTCTCTGTCCCCTTCTCCTTTCCACACACCTGTGGCATTCGGCTGCTCTCCTGGCTCCCCCTAACGTAGCCTGCAATACTGTGCTTTACCCAGACAGCCAGACATTGTGGCACTTGGCTGTGCCAAAGGTCTTCTGCATGACTGGATTTGAGCGGATAACACACCACAGGAATGTGGGGGC
This sequence comes from Xiphias gladius, assembly GCF_016859285.1. Classification (NCBI taxonomy): domain Eukaryota; kingdom Metazoa; phylum Chordata; class Actinopteri; order Istiophoriformes; family Xiphiidae; genus Xiphias; species Xiphias gladius. Next base: position 15,558,567 of record NC_053405.1, read on the forward strand.
ATGCTGTGGCATGACACACCAATATTGTTCTCGCCCTGATTAACAATTAAATGGCTACACGGGAGGAGGAGGAGGAGGCAGGAGGCTGGTTAAGGATCACTCCTGAAAACACTGCAGCGGTTTGTGATCTGGGATGAGACAGCAGCAGGTTGCGGACTTGGCTCGGAGGCGACTTTGTCAAGTAGTGTAGTTGTGTAGTTGAATCCAAACAGCAGACCAGCATGAAGCAAGAGCTGACGGGAATCACGATATTTATGATTCAAGTTGAAAACCTGCACTTTTGATTAATTGAGATATTAATCACAGTGTTTTCTCAATTTATGGAACATCATAATATCCCTTGTCACAAAAAAGAGAGGATTTGGACCAAGATTCACTTTTGTGAGCATCCATATACTGTATACATATATGTCTATATGTGATATTTTTTTTTTTTTTTTTTTTTTGGAAAGTTGGCAGCAAGGACAGTTGTTGCCACTGCAAATTCATTATGTGTTTGAGCTTGCGTGTGTGCCTGTAAACCCTGGTTGTGTGTGTATTATTCTTTGTGTTTTGAGATGATCAGTCTAGCCAAAGAGTCCTTGGTTAGGGTGGAAAAGGAAGAGTTTGCCAGGCATCTGTTCAGCTTCACTTGTGACTTGAACTATGTGTAGACTGCTGCAGGGGCGCAAGCAGAGAAACCACCTCTATGTGTCATGTTATGTTTTTGCATTTAATCAGCACATGGAAAAGTTGTCTTCTTGAAACACAAGGAACATTTATTTCAGTCAACTCTGACACCCGCACCGTGCAAAGAAACTGAGTAGAAATGTGTTTGCATGCACTTTTTCTGTGTCTGATTAACGTGTTGACTTTCTTAGAAAAACACTCAACTTTTGGATGAACTGCTTTGGACAGAACATCTAGTTTCCTGTGAACCCTGCAGTGGTTGCATTAGAGGAAAGAAGCCTTTTATGGACTAATGATTGATTCTAATGAAGTTGAACATACAATGATCTCTGTAGCTGAGTTATACATACACCCATGGGTGTGTTATATACTATAAACCTGGCTGTTCAAATAGAGGAGATGGAAGGAGCCAGAGTACACTGACTAGTTTGGTGTTTTCTTAGTATTATATAGTAAAGGATTTATACTAAGTCGCGCACTGTCCTTAGCCTAAACACATATTTGGCTTTGACAGGACTGCTGGCACGGATTTAAGCCAACCTTTTAGTCCACTAAAAGAGTAAAATGTTCCTCGGGTTTTCTGAGGTATCCTCTATCCACACAGCTTGTTCTGCACAACCGTCAGCTATAAATTGTGCTAACGTCTCAAGTTGCTTCTGTCCTCAGCAGATCATTTCTAGGAATTGGAGAGCTGTGGGCTTAGGGGTGGAAACCACAATGAGGGTAAAGGGTACAGGAAGTCAAATCTGTCGTGGAAAACACTGGAAAATGAAGTCGTTTTCATGGTAGTTTTCTTTTCACTTCAAGTACACATGATTCTTACCCTCTTTCCTTTCATCAGTTTTGACATTGATCCCAGCAACACAGTGTTCTCATAGTTGAATAAAGCATTTCATTTGTGCTTCCCATTCATATATTGAACTGAAAGCTCCTCTGGTAAATTGGGTGAAATTTCATTTGCGTCCTCTAAGGCAGGAGGTTTGTGATATTTGGTATGCGGCCTCAGTAGCAGGGAGTGTGCGGCCTCATATGATCGGAGCAGTGACGCAGCAAGGTCACATGTCTCCTAAGCCTTTTTTACACTGTCTCGGTGAAGCACGCTTAATCCACGTTGTGGTCGTTTGCATTTCCACTGCATCTTCACGGCAGTGAATAAATGGTATTGTTCTGATATCATGGTTGTGCTTGGGAGAAGGGCCAAACAGTGACCGTCTCCACCCCCTCAACCAAGCTGCGTTGAGACTGACGGGATCAGCTTGAGTCTGGGTCTGACAACAATTCAGCACGAGGATAGCAGAGATGAAAGTATACAGTTGTATCGTTGTTTTGGGTTGAGTGTGGCTCCAGTGTTAGTTGTTTATTGTGAACATAACTATTGAATAGAAGCACTTAGGATGCATTATACATTTTTAATATTACTCCTCTCCTATGTTTGTTTTTTGAACATTTTCTGTATTTTGCAGCAAGAATGTAATATATTTCTTTTTTCACAAACAAACAGAATTTATTTCTTAGGTAGATATAACCTAATGGTATACTGTAAGGCCTCCCAAGTGTTGTGAACCTTGTTGCCTGAAAGGGTCAGTCAAGGTCATGCCCAGTCATGAGGCGCAGACTACAATTAGTAACTTAAAACATACGACCGAATGAAATTCAGAATGGAATACGGTACAGCTGGCACGATTAGTTGATCACCAAAAAATTAATCTGTAACAAGTTTGAAAGTCTTTGAGTCGTTTAAATAATTTTCAAGCAAAAATGCCAAACATTCTCTGTCTCCAGCCTCGCAAATGTGAATTACTGTAGGTATCCAATCAACTATGTTTGGCTTTTGGGCTGATGATTGGACAAACCAACCTATTTATAGACATCGCCCTGGGCTCTGGGAGATTGTGAAGGGCATTCTCTGCTTTTTTCTTACATCTTATGGACCAAACAATTTAGACACAACAAGATTGTCTGTCATATTTGAAGATTTAAATTACGGATCCTGTGTCAAATCATCCAGTATTTGTCAGATGTGAGACATTTTCACATTTTGAGGGCAGTTTGTTTGTCTTTTTGATCCCACAGCTGTTTCCTTTGAAATTCAGTTAGAAGTGTTTATGGTTTTATGCAGCCCTGCTCCACTGTCGTCAGCCTGCAGGGCAGTGGTGCCATGGTGAATCTGTGGTAAATGTGTGCTTATGTGGCACTTTGTGTGTGTTTGTGTGTGTGTGTGTGTGTGTGTGTGTGTGTTTCATTGTTGAAGAGGCTGAAATAGGTGGGTGATATTGCAATATGTCTTACATGAAAAGGTCAACAAAGTCAGGCCTGAGATGCTCTTCAGCCACGTCCTGTCTGTGTTCTATTATAAACATTCCAGTACAGATGTCTTAATTTCACGCCATGATATGACAACATTAAGTTCTCTGAATCCACCTGATGCTACACAACAGCTAGTTAAGTTTGACAGCTGGCATAGGGAAGGGGGACTATTTCCAATTCGCACACCTCCCTCATCCTCCCTCCAACTGCCAAAGAATAATTAATCTTAGCTGTGCATATCGCCAGGATTTCCAACTGTTATCCCTGCTTGTGACCTTCTTATCTTTGTCGTCACATCAAAGCATCTCCTCTGACCGACAGCTTTTTCCCTGCAGGGAATCAGGTAGTATTACACCTATTTAGAGTACAGGAGAGAGTAGTTTTCATGATCCCATGTTGACCTGACCCCTGGCCAGCACTGACCTTGCAGCAGTCTCCACATCTGGTTCAGATCTCTGTGAATTACAGCTAATAACGCAGTGTTGGGCAAAAGGAGCCACAAACAGGCGGGTCTGCTTTATCAAAGGTGTTTGATAGCAAAGGCTGAAAGTGAGGTTTGGGCTGGAATGTGTGCTTCGGTACTTATTTCTTTGGTATCACTTATGGTAGCACTTTGGTAACACATTCTTAGTGGAGTAAGCTCACTGTCAGTTGTATTAATTACTTTTCTAAACACAGTGTTCTTTATTTCAAAGCTTTCTATCCTCAAACTGCCTTGTTGTTTACACAGTTGCCCATGCTGCTTAAACAGAATTTAGAAAGTTATTTAGATAAAAATAATTAATCTTTTTCTAAAACAAATCCCCCAAGAAAGCTGAAAGTTTTGGACTCCCAACATGTACCTGGGTCATATCTCAGAGCTTCCAGAAAGTGGTGGTGAAACAGGATAAACAGAAAAGTGTTTATGTGTTGAGCTCACCTCATAAGCATTGAAATGAGCCAAATGTCCTTAAAGAACCTTTGCACTAAGCTCAGGATGTTCCCTGAGCAGCAGGACTATATCATCTGCGAAAAGTTAAAGTGAGATTAGTTTTGCATCATCTCCTGCTGGCTCCTTACCTGTTTTAAATATCAGCTCAACTGAATAATAGTGTGAAAAGTGAGACCTAAGGATTTACTCAGTTTGGAAGATCATTGACAGCTCTTTGGCTTTGAAAATAAGAGTTCAAAACAAATTACTCATCTGTCTAAAAGAATTAGCGCTAACAACCGTGTTGCTCAAACCAGCAGTACCTGATTTAATGGCCATTTTGGGGGCATGGAAAACAAGTTGTGAACACAGTTTTTAACTTGATATGGTGAACTTGTTAGCGTACAGTGGCTTAGTTACACATTCAGCAGTCACAGAGTCATTTTTTTGCAGGATCATGGTTTTATGGCCTCTAAATAGTAATTTGTAATTTGTTTTATTGGTATCACATTTGGCAAAGTTAAATGTTTTATGATCAGAAAGTTTTTAGCATCCAAAAGTAGATGTATGACTATGGCAGTGATGTTTGCTCTCTCATCCCATTGTTGACCGTTTTTAAAAATGGGCTGAAACTATGGGTTTGTTCTCTGTCTAATACACCTTAAGACTTTCAGGATGATGTAAAAATAATTTACTCATTAAAGCACATCCTAAACTACAATATGCAAGTCCTGGTTAGATCCCTGAAAACTGCTGTCAGCTAATGCCGCATGTCCAATTTTTGCTTCGTTTTACAACAGCTTTTAACATTTGGCCTTTATGTTCTTTGCCATTTTAGTAATGAGTCATTAGGAGTGTAGATTTGGAAGTTAAGTTCATTTGAAGCATTCAGGGGGCTGTGATGTCACCCAGTGGGAGAGCCCCTGCAGAGAAGGTCAACTTTTTGGCTCCAGTTTTGATTTTGAGAGAAAACAACCTCAGACCTGACACTTCAAAACGATGTATTACCCTCGGAGCACCCATTAAAAGGGAAGGCATCAGGCTTCATGTCTACATGCAGAATTAATCATTTGAAAATAAGCGCTTCCTCATGCTGTAATCATAAACATTACGACACAGCCGAGGCCAGAAACGCATTCAGTCCTGGAGAAAAGAGACTCCTAGGAAGTTCACAGACTGTTTGGTATCCATGCTGAGGGTATCCAGTGTCGCTTTGAACAGGTCTGCTTTGTATAATGGGGTGGCATGTTTACAATCATTTATTGTTTTATCCTTGAAGCTGTTTTGTAGGACCGTCTCTGGTTCTTCTTTGCTAAAGCCCAGTGTTTTGTTGTTATAGTTATGTGAAATATTAATGTTCACTGCCGAGGCCCTCAGACAGAAAGGAATGGGAAATACACTGGTGTGGATTGTACAAAATATAAAGCATAAGGAAAAGAATTCAAAACTTATTTTAAAATTTTGTGTTCAGTGAACAGTTGTATGTTGTTCATAGCCTGAATTTTAGTCATACTTCCTGAATACAAATTCTCAAAACTTCTATGGCAAAGGTATTGCCATTTACTCATCTCAGTTATTTTGTCTCACTGTGTGATGAGTCCTATGTCCAGCTAAAGGTAGAAAAAGTGAAGGACATGATTATTGATGACAGAAAGTCCTAATGACTGAGGGTGAAAAAAAATCAAGCTGGTTGGACACTACAGATATTTAGCTGCTGTTTAGGAGACGGAACAATTTTGATTTTAATATAGATGCCATTTAAAAAAGGGGAGGAAAATGAACTGTTTTTGTTTCTGCCGTGATAGATCAGGTTTTTAGGAATTTAATAGAAACAGGATTATCCTCCGGTATTGTTATCTGGTATGGAAATATGGCCAGTAAAATGGGCTTGACAGGCTTCTTAATGTAGCAGGCAAAATACTTGGAGTGCTTTAGGCCCAGCTCGAAGGTATTTACAGAATGTGAGTCCTCTGAAAGGCCAAGGACGTCCTGTACTATACTGACCAGAACTCTGACCATGTTTGTCCTAGGAAGACTTAAGGACTACTGGTTACTTTTGTATCGATGGCCATTAACACTGCTCAAGATGGAATATCTTATGCACAGTAGTGGCTGCCTCCTCTCGCACTGTTGTATTTTCACCTGCACATGAACATGTATTTGCATATTATACTTCCTCAGTTGATTGATTGATTCAACTTTCACTGGAGTTTTGGAATTGAATCGTTCCAACTGAGGCTGATATTTGTTATTATATTTATTGTTATCTTATAGTATAAGGTCATGTTTATGTGTAGACATAGGGGTGGTAACGCTGTGTTTATGCTTGCTAAGTTGCAATAATAGCTGTGGATAAACAGTTTATACCAAGTTAATCATATTAACACAGGCCAAGTTGATACTAAAACACGATGAGTCAATGATAAAACGCACAGTTCAGATAAGTGTTATCTTGTAATAATAATTATTCAGCAACAATCTGCTGGCAACATCTACCATTGTCTTCCACTTAAAAGATTGCACTGTTGTGTAACAGTGCTGTTAAGTTTTGCAGCAGATAGCAGTGGGGATAGAGAGCAAATGGTGCTGAGTGGGTTTGTAATCTCTGACAACAGTGGATCTCTTGCATAAGCTTTGTGGTTGTTTCATCCCTGTCAGAACATCTGTAAAACAACCATCTCACTTACTCCGTGTTACACATCCTGCTGTTTCTTGACATGTGGATAACTCCCCAGACTTTCCAGATCTAACCCGTCTGTTGTTAGAAACATAAATACCAGCTTAAATTAAAATAAATAATTAATAAATTATAATCAAATAAGTAGCTGCTTCCTCTTTTCAGCACAGATCCTGAGTTGAAATACATTTAGCTTTAGATGGCCTCCTCAGACGACTGTACATTTTTCTGTGGAGGCCTAAAGTGCTGACCTATTACAAATCCACAGGACCTTTCCTTTCATGTTGCTTTACTGGCAAACCCCAAGCTCTTATAAAGTAAGGCCTAAATAAGGCCTGTACGTGCTAGTTGAAGTGGTTTACGTTAATAATAGGTTTTAAGCCCTAAGAATATCTCGTATTTATGGCATATGTTTCCGAGAGTGTGATGTTTTGAGACCTTTGGCACAGCTGAAATAAATCACAAATTGTGTAATGTAATTAACTGAATTCCTTACTTTAACGATGGCTCGCACAAACTGAGCCACATCTCATTAAGATGCTGAACGTCAGCTGAGCAACAATGTTGGGGCACATTTCCCCTACTAATTAAGGAAATCCAGTGCAGTAGCTCACCTTGTGGGCTGGTTTCTAAGCAGCAACAGGGACACAAACAGAACCAAAGAGGGCTGCTGCTCTGTGGTGTGGTGGCTTATAGCATCTCTTCATCATGGAGGAATTTTTACATGGTTTGGGCAGAAAACTGAATGTTGGAGACTGTGTCATTCTGAGGAAATGAATGGTTAATTCCCCCAGAGAGGCTGTAATATGGACTCAGATTGGGACGAGAGAGAGGAATATGACTTTCTGTACAGTAGGACCATTGTAGCGCTGTGCAGAAATGACTTCATGACATCATGTAGATGTTGGAAAGTAAAACAACCATCCTTTGTTACACATAGTTTGAGTGGGAAAATCTTACTTTGGGTTATTAGAATTCCGCAGTGTAGTGTCTCTGAAGTGAGGGTTTATTGGTTTCACGAGTGGGAGTATGTCACTTTACCTTGACAGCTTTTAATATACTGTACATCAGGCCACTGTTGGCACTAGTTTGGCCTGCTGTCATGGAATACAGACAGCAGGTCATTTTTATCGAGGGATCTTTTCAAATAGCTCAACAGAGCATTTTAATTAACTTTTGCACTGAGGATGCTCTCTTGTATGAAGCAGGCTGCTCTTACTCTCTGTGTCCTGGCTCTTTAGCTCTTGTGTGGGCCCGGACTCACAGCTGTTCCATCAAGCCAACAATAACACAGATCTTTTTGGCCTCTTGCTTGCTGGTTGCAGTGTGGTTTTCAGTAATGTGTGAGCATGTCATACTGTACCTGTGGAGTGAAGCCTCCGTGTTTCGTCCTTTCCATGCTTCTACTGTACAGTCTGGCCGTGGTTTATGGCCGAGGTGTTGAGGTTTTAGTGCACCGTCAGCCTGTAGGAGGCCTCAGCTCAGGCTGCGTGTGTGGTGTGAGAGGCATAGCCGAGAGGCTCAGTCATGGGATGCACAGGCGCTGACTTGGCTTCAGACATCGTATGACTGCCAGGGCAGGATGAGCTCATCTGAATTAGTGGTGCTACAATAGAATTTAAATGTGGAATGAATAATGCACGTCATACAATCATAGTTTTTACAACATGGAACCTGTCTGTGATCAATGCTCTTTATATTTATATGATTGAGCCAATTTCACATCAAACATGTCAGAATAATTTAAAATCAGGATCGGTTATTCCTTTAGTACAGTTTGTGTGAGCAGGTATGATCACAAAACTAATCAAACTGGCATCAAACTGTATCACGATGTGTGAGACTCTGACTCTCCAGACAAATAAAATTAAAGTGTAGCTCAGAACCAAGAATAGAAATAAAGAGCATCATAGCCCGGTCAGTACTTGATATTGGAACTGATATTTGAGGTTTTAAAAAATCTGATGATAATATATAGTATCAGCTGATAGCAATGTTTTTATATCAACACATAATATGCACAAACATTTTGAAAAGGATTCCTTAATTATTCTTTTTTTTTTTTTTTAGGGACTGATCATGTGATCAAGATACATACTGAGTGAGAAATCTTACAGTCGAAAAATAAACTGTTTCTAAATTACCTTAAAAATAGTTTTGGCATTTCCGTACTGCAATGTCTGTTACTTGTCGGCTGACATATACACTACATTGATACAGTACCTGTAATAAGTTAATATTGGCCAGTATATATGTAAATTTAATGGTCTAGCTCTAAACGAGATGATTGTTGACATATCTAATAGTCATACTGTACATGTTGACTGCATGAGCTCTGGATTGGAGAAGGGCCTCAGATCTGCTGCAGATTTGTCACTGTCTCCCTGGTTAAAATGGTCTGTGTTGGGGTGAGGTGTGGGAATTGTGGGAATGTCAGTAACATGTAAGCTTCGTAGGGAAGGATACTCAGTCACTTTCCTTCACCTGCTTGAGGATAAAAGGCAAGATAAATGTTTGAAGGTCTGTGGGACTGTCTTTGATCTGTTTTTCTTTTTCTCACCCCCCCAACCTCCACATACAGCTGTCCTCACTTAGTGTTTAAATTTACACTCAAAACAATTCTTCATCCTCGGTTATCCTGCGGGCCTAGGGAAGACTACCATAGGTATTATTAACTGCCTTACAAGTGTCTTATTCCAACTCTTGTGGTATGCAAATGTGGGAGCATACCTATGTGGATTGCTCAGTGAAAGTTTAGATACATACATGTCACTCCCTGCTTTGTAATTTAGCGATTTTTGTTTTGGAAATTACCCCTCTAATTATGTATGTATGTTGTTATGTTTTCTGTTTCTAACAATACCCTCCATGCCCCCTGAGGCTATCTCAACTGTCAAGCGAGTCCATTTTTCCAATGACGTGATGGTGAAGAATATGAAGTTCAGGTTTTATGAGATTTTATGTTATTATCTCATTTTCTGCCTCTTTCCAGCTTTTACTCTTCCTCAAAGTGCCACAAATAATGGTCACAGAAAGTCCTGGTATTGCAGCCTGCAATACAACCCAAACAAAAGAGCTTTCATTTGAATATTATGTCTGTGGATTGTACTCGGCAGCCAATGAAATTAATGGAAACAGCAGTTGTGGCTAGAGGCTGCATGCTTGGATACCATGTCACATCTTCATCCAAGATGAAAGGGTGGCAGAAATACCAGAGAAGCAAAGATAGGGCTGGTTTCATTCTCAGGGTCTCAGTGTGACTCAGCTGTGAATAGAGAGGAAATGAGGTCAGTCACATTTTTGGAACTGCCCACACACACACACATCCGCGATAATAATGTTGCACTTCTTCAGTTCTTTTCATCTTCTCCCCATATTTAAATACATTTTTTACGGAGCATTAGTCTAGCTGAAAAGCCACCTGGTTCAATTCTTAATGGTGGCAATGGTCGAGCCCCCCAGAAAGCTTTGTTTTGTACATACACTTCACTGTATGTGCAGTTGTGTTTTTTCCCCTGCAGATTGGAGGGAATTTCCTCTCCCTCCTTGGGACATCCTGTTATCTGAGCTGTGACTCAGTGGAAAAACCTCATTCCAGTGACTGGACCTTTTCTTCCCCCTAGATCATTACATTTGATTGATTCAGGCAGTTTTTCTTGTCTAAAACTCCAAATTTAAATACCTTGGTTCCATTATTGAGCATTGATGTAGTATTTCATTAGGTTACAGGGCAAACTATTAAGTTATTCAATTACCAGCTGGCTAAAGGAAAAGTGAAGGGAATACAATCAATCATTCCCTCCTATAACTCTAGCAGCTGTGTGCGGGATGACTCAGCTCTGGACAAGAGGAAGCACTTTTTTAAAGGGGAAATTAATATAACTCCAAAATATCTTCTTGGGAAGGGAAACAGAGTTCTGAAGCCATCCTCTATTGTTAAGAAGATTAATTAATTAAATTTCATCTGTTCAGAACTAATTCTTTTTATTGTTATCAACGACATAAGAATACTTTAAGTACGGTCAAATGTTGTTTTGGAGAACACTGAATGATTTGGCACAGAACCACTGAACAAGCCTTTGTCCAAGACAACACCACTAAAATGAGAATGCTTAGCTCAACTTCACAGTACTTAAAGAAGAAATATCTTGACTAGTGTTGGGTGGATTTTGATAAAAACATTCAAACATTCTTTTGTCTTTTTAAACAGTGCCATCAACAGGCTTAAGATACAGTTTTTCCCAGTGGACCTCCAAAACTAATTCCCATCAAATGAACTCTTGTCAGACCCAGCTGTACATGGAGAGAGATGTTAACAGAGCTAATTTTTCTTTCTAGCGTGTTAGATACTGGCAAGCTTGTACCTTTTAAACCTTTGGATAAGCTCTAAATTGGTACCAAAATGTTTGGCCTTTCGGAAACGCAGTCACCTCTTTGATTCACTGTCTTGCCAGGGAAGACTGGTAAAGAAACCTCCATTATTTTTTGATGACATCAAACTGTCTTTGTGAACCTCTGGCAATATTTGCTAACTATGGACATGTTTGTGCAATCTCTGTTCAGACACGAAATCAGCTGGCTATTACACAGCATTGACAATTTAAACTAAGACCTTTCCTAAGTGATCTCATGCTGTTAAAATCCGTCCCCGGGGATTTCTCTTGTGTTAACCTTAAAATGAAACACACCCCAGTGAACCAGTCTGACCCTAGCTCGATGTAAATCTCTGTTTGCCCTCAGCTTCTAACTCTGGCCTGACATTATGACAAAACATTATGGTCAAAGTTTGGTCACACAAGGTTTCTCCAAGGAGTAATTAACATTACTACGTGATGTGAAGTAGAGAGAGGGAGACTGATAGAAATATAGGCCAGTTGTGCCTGAGGGCCTCTTGTTCAGCAGCCGGGTGGGGTGAACTCTGGCCTCTATGGCCTGTACTTTGATTAACATGTCAGTTTGTCATTTTCTTCTCCTCCCTAGAAAGAATCTTATTAGTGCTTTTCTGGCAGAGTTACACCCAAAACTTGAGTGAAGATTCGTCACATTAAAAAAGATGCTGTGTAAATTATGATGGTATTTTACTCACACCACAAGGGACTCGTGCATCCAATAAAGGCTGAAGGCAATATTGCATTAGCTGTTTATACCTTGTTTGCCTACATTTTGTCCAAAAACCTCTCGTTTATGAGTCTACGTGTGTTACTGGGCTTCCTGACTCAGAGTCTGAGTCATGTCCAAGTTTGGTATAAGACATTTTCCCCTCTTCAATTCCTCTTTCGTTTAGATTCGGCAGTGATCTAATTTTTTCTCTGTAGTAAAGGAAGTATTACAGGGGGAGCAGCCTCTCAGGTCTGGATCAGGATGTTGGGATCAGCATGCATGCGTGAGTCCGGAATTTACAAATTAATCCGTATCAAGCTTCAGGAGACACATACCTATTCAGTCAGGTTGAGAATTTGCTGAAGTCATGCAAACACTTGGCTTCAGGTGATTTAAAAAAAAAAAATTCTCTCAACATGCGGTATATTCTGTTCACAATGGTCGTCACCTCAGCTCCAAAGAACACCTACTGTATGTCTGTCCAAGCTCCCATCTTAAGGAACTGAGTAACATCAATGGTCCTGGATGCTTACATATTGAATTGGTCTGTCACTCCCCCTGAAAGAGCAAACTATTTATATGTAATGCAGATGTTTGTCCCTATTGTGTTGCCATAAGGCCTCATTTTGTAATGGCTCATGGCCACATTTTGTGAGTCTCTGAAGAGTCTATGCAAGTAAACCAGAGATTTAAGTATTTTATTAGAGGCATTATATTATAGTTTTCTTATTAGGCTGATATCCATAACTTTATCCATGATCAAATCCAAGCAAAGATGATGGAAAAAATTTCAGGGCATTTATGTCGTCGTCTTCGTTGTTGTTGTTGTTGTTGTTGTTGTTGTTGTTGTTGTTGTTGCTTTGAGAGTGTCACTGGCTGACCACAGGCCTGTACCACGAAGCAAGTTCGACATACCCAGACATCTTTTCGTTATCTGGCTTCACTGAGCCTAACATTTGCTGTACTGGATAACCTGTATCACAAAGCTGCTTATCAACTAGCTCAGTTAACTCTGGGGTTTTCTGTCCAGGTATGAGTGCGTTCATGTGAAAGAGGCGGAGTGATATTCAACAAGGTGAAATGGAAATAATATGATCACATAACTAGACTAAAGTCGGGCTAAGGATATACTGTAAATAAGTAAAGAAATTATTATAAATTTTCTTACTGAGTATTTTTGCTCCTTTGTCTTATGAACAATCTATTATGAGTATGTGATGCAGATTAAAAAGAAAGGTCAAAGTAATGTCAGTCTGTTTCTTCTGCTAAAGAAGAAACAAAAGGAGAGGAGAGAATAAAATTCATGTCTGATGAGGTCAATCTTATTGGCATGTTAATTATAACCATGAGAAGTATTCAACAGTGTGTGGATAATTTTCCAATAAAAGGAAAAGTTAGTTTTTGTTTCCAATTATCGTCACAAAGTCTCGAGTATAAAATCATCGACACTCTCAGGAATCCTGTTGGGAATGAAAGAATCTTTGTGCAATTAAAATGAAGCTATAATAGTTAATATGTAGTTATTTAGTGGGATAAACTCTCCCTCCATTTGTTAGAAGCTCTGTTTCAAAACCAGAGTGACACATAGAAAACCTCAAGCAGCAAAACAATTCAACTGATCTACAAAAATATCTATTACTCGTTATTATGTGTCACTTTATTGTAAACTCTTTTGTCCACGTCGGGATCCCGCAGAAATGAGGACTGTGGTTTTCCAGTGATCTGATTGGTCAGTAGTAGGGCTGTTGACAGGTTTTGATCTGATCCTCTGAAGTTTCCCTGCTCTGGGGCAGGTTAGGTGTGCAACACAAGTTCCCATGGTGATGTTCCCTGGTAAGAAGTGAACCACGGTCATTACCCTGAAAACCCAGGGTCAAACCTGAAGTAACCTCGCTAACCACGGATCCTGCTTCGTAGTACAGGCCTCAGATAATGTGAAGGTGAGTTATTGAAGTAATTCAATTAGGCGCAACCCAACAAACCCAACTGGCATTTCTCAATTTCTCAATTTCTCAATTGCAGAATGTCGCCAATGACAGTGAATTTTGTAAGTTTCACCACACTCCACTTCAGTGATTTTGGCTTTGGTTTGTCAATTTTAATTCTGCTTTTGGATGAGTTGATGAGTTAACAGGTGAATTTTCGTGCAGGGAAGCACTGATTTCAGCCTGGATTTCGTTGGCTTGTTGTGGTGCATTCATGACTTTAAGTACAGGTGTTTATAGACCCTTTGGGATATTTATATGCTTTGTGTTTTCTTTGATACCCGATCAGATCAGCTGTGTTTTCAGCTGCTATACAGATTATTTAATAATTCCATCGTCAGGATAGAGGTGTTTGGGAAACAGAGTCAGATGTTAGTGGGGTTCTGTTGACCGCAGTCTACCAGCTACAACCAGGATTTCTCTGCAGAAGAGAAGCAGACTTGGTATAATGAACAGATGTCTAATTCCAGACCTCCTGTGTGTCCTTCTATGCCAAACCACTTCCTCACAGTAGTATAACAGCACAAAGACCAGACCTGAAACTGAGACATTTCAGCCTCTCACCTCTGTAGTTACAGACGACATCCATCCAACAAACGTCTCAAAATACTAACAGGGTTCAGTAGACGCTGAGGTCCAGAAGCCTCCCTGTTAACTATTTTAAGTGGCAGCTAGCAGAGTCCCAGCCCTGAAAATAAGTTTTTAAGTGGAGCAGAGATTGTCCGAAACTTCCAGAGTCTGAATGTTCAGGATTCTTGGAAGAAGAGATCATCTTATCTTAGCTGTTGTGGTGTTTGGTGGAAGAAAACCAGGACTCTCTGTCTCTGCTTTTATACATTGCTGGGGAGGTTGAGAGGTTAGAGTGTGCAAAAAATTTAGAGAGCATCTCTCGACACTAATCATTGTTTATTCTCCCTGCCCAGTTAGACCGAAGAGTCTGTAAACTCTTCAACCCCAGCGGGGAGACTGCAGCACAAATTGGATGAGCACACAGTTGCTCAAACAAACCTGTGCCTGAGGTGTGCACATGCAAGACTGCACACACAGGAGGTGGTGTGCAGGTGGGACACGTCAACAAGCAATAACTCAACACATGCATCCTCCTCCTGCCCACACACATCTCTTCCATCTTACTCCAGCCCAAACTGATCTCATAGTGACTCTAGTTTAACCTCGATAGGTAATCTCAGCACGTGCTTTTATTTCCCGAGGTGCTGTTTGGAGGAAGGGGCTGGTGTTCGATCGTACAGTAGAAAGTGTGTTGATTTTATTGCCTGTGACCCAGCGTGACCGTAGCAGAAACCATTGCCAGGTGGGCTGCTCTGCCATGCAGACTGAGGGGTGCCGATGGATATCTCTGTCTGTGAGTGTTTCAGTGAGGCGGATACCGAGGCATTAGCCGCTGTCAGTCATTCACTGTCAAGGGCAGTGCTCAGAGAAACACATACAGAAACACTTATTCCAAATGGAAGCTGGTGCTGCTGGTGGTTTTGTTTCTGAGACAGTGTCGGGATGAATTGGGTGCTCTCATTCAGTCAGGAGGCAGTCAGTGAAGCTGCATTCAAACTACAGGCCTTTGAATTCTTGCTGGTTTTTAAACTGTTTACATTTACCTTATAAATACCCCTAGGTTTAAAGAGCAACAACAAAAATTGGGCTCGATTTTTATTTTTTATTTTTTTTTTATTTTTTTTAGCCACACTAGTGGGGTGGCTCTAGAGATGGCGATATCAGTTTGACAGTCGGTCTGCCACTTTGCTCAAAACTGAAATACCTCAACAACTATATGATGGACTTTCATGAAATTTCACACATACATTCATGGTCATCAGAGAATGAAGTCAACTTAATTTGGTGATCTTGTGACTTTTTGTCCAGCACCCCCAGCAGGTCAAAATTTTCACTCATCCAATACCTTCTACATGAATTGGTGAAAATTTTGTGCAGACATTCATCATTCACAGATGATGTATCCTAATGACTTTGGTGACCCCCTGACTTTTCATCGAGCGCCACCATCACTTTAACATTTTTGTTTTTTAGTGAAATGTCTTGACAACTGTTGAATAGACTGCCATGAAATTTGGTACAGATATTCATGGTGATCTCTTAAATTCTAATCTACCGCCATCATCAGGTCAAAATCTTAATTTGTTCCCATCAGCCTCAGCTAATGCTTCATTAGTAAATTTTAATAGGTGTATACACTATAAACAAAGATGGTGAACATAGTAAGTGTTATACCGTCTAATCATGAGCATGTTAGCATACTGATGTTAGCATCAAGCTTAGAGCAGTGCTGTGCCTTGGTACAACCTCACAGAGCTGCAAGTGTGACTGTAGACACTGTTCCTACACTTTTAAACCACTAGATGTGGAAAAAAAAACAGTCTATGCAGCTTGTTGCATTTCACACTGATTATAAAGCACATATCAGATAAAGTGTGTGACTTGTGGCGGAAAACATCAAAATTAAAACACTTTAAATTTACAGATCATATCTGGAGTCAGTCAGTCATATGCCTCATTTATGTAAAAGTCTTCTCAAGAGACGTTCAAGGCTCTATCTCCACAGGATATGAGATATTTTCTAGAGAGATGGAGGTGATTATTTTCATCTCCCACAGTGCTGACCTCTGATAGTAGCCTCAGGTACTGGTGTTAATTTGTGGTGGTGCTAAAGTACATACAGTCGCTGACATTTTTACCAGTGTTTTGCATTGCCTCTGTGATTTATAGCCACTAAAAAAAACAACTAAAAATGTCACTATTTTTATAGCAAAATCTGTCCTGGTTATTTTTAGAGTGTCACTGATTAAAACCCTAACATGTTGAGTTTACAGTGTAGAACATATATCGAGCATTTTTCTCATTTACTGTACGTAGACACATAATCTGACGCACAGAGACAGGTGAGGATACTGTGGGACTCTCAGTGTGTGGCCACGCTGGATTTGCTACAACAGGAAATAGAATTTAAACGATGTTATCAACAGACAAACAAACAGTGTAAGATTGTAAACACACTGCCCACATCTGGGCCAGCTCTCTCCTCTGTCGCTTTTTAGGCCTGGGCTTGGTTTCTTTGCCTTATGAGAGCTCAGTTTCTCTAAATAGGCCCAATCGTAGAGACACAGACTTTCACTCTGTCTTTAATTTGGCATGGAATAAAAACCAAATGGACAGGCTTGGACTCAAACTGGGGTCAATTGGTTTCCATTAGCCTGCATCCACATGGCTAACGGGTCCCATACCTCCAACAGTAGAGGAATGTAAGGATTGCCCATTTAACAAAGAACAATAGTGAGCAGAAGTAAAGTGGAAGCAGCTTTTCTTAATCAGGATTGGAAATCCTCGCTGGAATTGTGTCTCAAGGAAAGACCACATGGAGCATATTATTGCTAGGTCTGAATTTATGATTGTGAGAGATTAGCATGGCTTATTAATGTATTTTTTTATTTCTAGGTACGTTTTTGGCGATGGTGTCCTCTGACTCTATATCATTTCAGTTTAGTAGCTTTCACAGAAAACATGCTGCACGTGCTTGGCTGGTGATTCTGAGGTTGTGGCAGCAGAGACGAGCCAGCAGCAGCACTGACACTGACATTACAAGCAGGATCCAACTCCTCGCTGTTTCATTCATGTTGTAAAAAACCACAGCTTTGATTACATGGTGCAGTCAAGCAGTCCTACCCTGCCCTATTATTAGGACTTTCCCTCCAACACACTGTCTCTTTTATGAAGCCAGGCAGCGCCATCACAACTCACCCCTTTCACCACACTGGTGAGGCTTCTCTTTTACCTTCAGATTTTTCATATGGTAGAGTAAGCCCACCATAGCTTTAACAGTAAGAGTGAATGAAAGAAGGCTTGAGTTTTCCACAGAGGAGTCCAAGTCTGCTCTTCAGGAGTGTGATTCTATGAGACCTTTATATTTGTAACTGTTAAGGAGTCTGTTGTATGTTGAAATGCTCACTGGTAACTTATTAAACAAAAACACATGAGTTAGTCTTTGATTGTCAGTCTCAAACTATCTGCCTGCCTGTGTACCTGCTCACTGTGAGCTCATTCAAATCTAAAAAAACAATGGCTGTCGATCAAACAGACTCTCAACTTGCTGCCTGTTGCGCTCCTCTGCACATAATGGCAGCATCTAAACTCGTCTGTCGTCAACCTGGTGGTAAACTAACCAAAGTCAAAAGATTAAAATTAAAAACAAAAACACAAGAAAGAGTCAGCAAGTTTTAATTTTAAACTCTAAATCAGTTCATTCGTCTTTTTATTAATATTATGCTTAGAATGTACATTGTGTTCACATAGTAAACAGCGTTGACCAGTAACCTGACCAGTGTTAGTTACATTTTTTTTTGTTGCTCAATAGCCCTTGAAGTTGAGTACATTCAAAGACTTTTCCTGCTCTATCAGAACAATGATCTCTGAATTGACACATCAGAGTTTCTCTTCATCTCATGGAGCACTGAGGTGGCCCCCCAGAACTGTGTGTCTAGTCCGAACCCCACGGCTCCTCCGTCACTGCTTGAGAATGTGAAGCATTCCTAAGATGTCTCACCACTAGGTCATCAGCCTGGCACCCACACGACCCCTGACCTCGGCCCTGTCCAGCCACTCACAGCCAGTCACATCAGGAAGAAGACAGGAGTCCCTGCCTGTGCAGAGGATTTAGCCACAGACAGGAAGAGGTAGACAGGCGTAGACCTGCTTGCTCACACGCTCGCTTACTTATTTCTTTTACGAACTTGTTTTTACCGTCTGTAAAACTGGGAGCAAGTAACATTTCTCTCGAAAGCAAACACAGCACAAACTGATCATTTGGATCCTACTGTGGTGGAAAACATCTGCTTATAGATTTGACACACATACATATACACTGTTTGGGCACAAAAACACACACACACACACACACACACACAAACTTTAGTCCCAAAGCTCTGTCTGGTAATCAATATCATGTGATTGTGTGTGTGTGTGTGTGTGTGTGTGTGTGTGTGTGTGTGTGTGTGTGTGTGTGTGTGTGTGTGTGTGTGTTATTTGGCCAGTTTGGCCTGACTTCCAGTCAGCATGCTGTGTGTCAAGAATGCTAGATTTATGTAATGTGACAGCAGCAACAGGAACTCGTCGTGTTATGAAGGGAGTACAAATTTCTTTAGAGGCCTGCAAAGAGATTTTACTTTTGTGTTTGCTTCTTAATTATCTCCAACAAGGAAAATGAAAACAAAGTTATATTGTTTTTTTGTAAAATACTGATAGGATGAGATTAGGTGGGCACATTGCTCTTTGCCTGAGTGTCGATCTAATATTTTGATGGTGACTATTTTCTGGGGCTCGCCCTGTAGATCACTCAGTTTTAGCCAAAACAGTTACGCTGTGGTGGGGAAACGAGGATTCCTCTGCAGAACCGACTTTTTTTTTTCTACATCAGGAAACCTTGGTGTGCATTATCACGCTACGACGGCGGCCAATTAGCAAAGGAAAAAAGAGAAGCTGTGCATAAATTTTCATCTAGTTTGATTCCAGTCAGTTTAACCCATGGTTAGGTTAGTTCATCAAGCAGTGAGATTAAACTCCTATTGTAGAGTGAAGCACAAGTAGTGTTGCTATAATTATATTTGATATGCGGTACCATGTGATAGAAACAATTAGTGAATTAACCGATTAGCTGGTTGAAAGAAAATGAATCGGCAACTATTTAGATAATCAATTAATTGTTTATACACATGTACATACAAAGTTCTATTAAGTACATATAACCTGAGCTGGAGATCTGCTTTTTTCAGGTCATTCTTATCCATACTTAACTTTTCTTTAATGTGTCTGTGGAAATCCTCCCTGAAATCACTGCAGCAGTGTTGTTTGAAATTCTCTAACTTTTTTATTACAGTTTTTGTGAAAATCAGTGATTGTACTGTAAATCGTCAAATAAAGCTCATGGCTCAACATGTTCTCTTTTACCCCCATTTCACTTTTTCTTTCCACATGGGAACAGTGTCACTAATTAGTCTCACTGCAGTAAATGATTCGCCTTGTGTCCTCGTCTGTGTGTATATAGAAGAGTTATGGCCACTCGCTCACACACCAACCGACATGGCCTCTCACACGTGGAAACAAATTCACAAGGTATGGGTTTTCTCACACAGGTGTCCACACACGCCGACTCACAGCAAGTGTGTGTAAAGAGCCAGATGAAATGCGGCGGGGTGTAGACCCCCTGACATGTCAGCGTGGTCGGGTTTTTGAAACAGCACCCCAGAGGGAAGTGGCGACGGGCTGAGAAAAATGTCTGCAATTAGGTCTTGTCAGCTTTTCTCCCACTAAACTTTGTGTATCAGCTCATCGTGCACAGAGTGTATTTTGAGTGTTTGAAAATGCACATACAATAAATTTGAGTTATTGTTGCCGTCACATGCATGCAGCCTGTGCCAAGATCTCCTAGTGGGTGAAATGTAGAAGTGTGTGTGTCTGGGTGTGTGAGTGTTTGTGCACATTGTCATGCATATTTCTTTAGAGACTAAATCTAAATCATGTCGCAGTTTTTTGTCTTGGCCACAACTATGTCAGGAATTTCTTCGGCCCACAATAACGGTTCCAGCCTGTCAGTATAATGTACACCCAACGCTTTGTATTTATTATATCACAAGGATTCATTCTTAAATGGCCTTACTGAATGTATTGCACAGTCATTCATTTACCCTTATAATAGAGACTATTTTTCTCCATCAACTGGACACTGGTCGTTTTTACAGTTTTTCTTTTCTTTATTGAACATCTGAACAACACAGAAAAGCCTCCTACTATTGTCCCAGATTTATGGGAAGCCAGTGGAGGCCAGTCTTAAATAAGCTGCTAGATTTGCTCTGTAATTAAAATAACAAGCTAAATAATTTTAGGTGGTGATGGATGCCACGCCTCTCAACAGGGGAAAACTGAAGAGGACCTGCAGACCGTGTGTTTTTGCAGGATCTTCATAAAGATAGGATAAAAAGTAAGCATTAGATGTCGTTCTAATTTTGCTGTACGAAAAGAAGGGATAGGAAGGACAAGAGAGAGAAGAATAAACACTAAATCAAAAGAAAAATTAAGTTTATCCCTTGCTACTACAGCCAAAAGTCACGCTGCTTATATTTACTGATCAGGAATCAGTCTTTTGCCTCCCGCTGAGTGCGTACATGAACAACCTGTGTTTGCATCTCTTGCACCCCTTTTCTCTTTTCAGCATCTGGACAATTTTGCGGCTGAGCATTAAGTCCCCCTCCCCCTTTCCCACCCATAAAATCTGACCGTTCAACCCCGGAGGGAGTAAATCCTGGATCCGGTTGCATCCCCTGTGGTCTCTGCAGGGGAACAAAACTGTTGTAACTCCAGGGGAGGCAGTGAAAGGGAAACAATGAGGGAAAGATACTGTCCTTACTCAAACTCTACACCATCCTACCTGTTCAGTGTGTAGGGAGATGAGGTTTATTTTACGGGCAAGTGGACCCATTACAGGACCATTTTATCATTGAAAGCAGTTAAGCTGGCCCTCCTTGATGCTGGAAGCTGCTGTATATATAATGGACTTCTGCTCTCTCCTGGTTGTTATTGTAGCCCTCATGCTCAGCTGTGGATCTGGATGGCTTAGTTTCAGCTCACATACCACCAGCAGCTTTAGGAAGAGGCTAAAGGAGATGCATTCTTCCCTCCTGTAGGTAATCCTTAAATCTGGCAGGCGTTACTGTTTTTGCTTACTTTCCTGGCCATTTCTTGTCTTTTTCCATACCATAGTCTGAAGTATGCCTGGTTTTCTTTTTCCACTGCTCAGGGGCTGGCGGCTTGATTGATGGGCTGAGTTTGTGATGAAACACTGTACAGGACCGCTCTGTCATTGTTTGATTTAGCCCCCTAGAAAAAGCTGGATCCACTACCTCGTCAGAGAGTGAGGCTGAACCATGTTTGAAGCTTGAACCAGGAAATATTCCTTCAGGGCAAGTGAACCTTTCATGCTCTAATCTGGGGGAAACACAGCAGTTAAAGAGTCCTTTAGATGATGTTTCTGTCTTGACATGGAACTGTTTAGCATTTTTCAGTGACATGGGAAGTTGCTCTTGAGTGCATGCTTCCTCGCAAAAGGAAGAGTTTATGTAAAACTCCCCTGTTAAAATTGAACATATTAATGATCTTTGCATCCATCACTCGTTCTCAGATGCGTTTCAGTCTCTCAACAGCTGAAGTTGACTGTTTTGGGCATTTTGTGATGCCCCTTGTCTGCTCATTGCTACAACACCAGATTGATTTCAACATGAACAAATATATTTTATATTTCTCAGGGGTATGTGGAAGCCAGACAGTGTGAGAACCGAGCGGCTGGATGAATGCTGGCATTGTCTGCTGGGGCACACATACTCAATGCTTCACACACACACACACACACACAAACACACCTACATACAGTTTCCCTTTGTGTACTGTTCTATGCATCTCTTGAAGACCTTGTTGTGTGTGAACTAAAGATTTGTCTGCTTTAGATTTAACACTTAAACACCACATCATGCCCACCATTTCTTATTTTTCCAGCCTGATGTCTTTACAACCAAAGTGGAAAAGCTGAGGGTGCCCACTCTCATGTGAACGGGTGACCTTTGACCCCTGTCTCTGAGTGGCATGCCCGTAAATGTTTCCTTTAAATGCGTCATTCCTTGTAACGTTCCTCTCAGGCGGGAAATCCCTTCATATCTGGAGCTATATGGGGAAAGGTCTACAAAATTTCTAAAGTGGTTGGTCTCATGTTATCTCTTCCGAGGGAGAAGTGACTTCTGAGCTTCTTTCTGAATGGCGTAAAAGGAAGTTTCACATTTTGAGAAATTCCCTTATTCTCTTTCTTGCAGAGAGTTCAGCTGAAGTGATGCGTATAATAGTTTCACGTCTAGCAAACCACAAGCTAATTACCCGAAGAAATTCGGGTAATGGAATTTAATTTTACCCTGATGACAGTGTAAACAAACCACTACATCCATGAAACAAACATGAAAGAATTTGGATTTATCAGCATAAACGGACGTGACAGTGACAAAATGCGAAATGATATTAAGTGCCTTGAAGAGGAATTGCTCTTCTTATGCTCTGCTAAAAGATCACTTGCGGCTGTGTGCTGAAATGTAACCCCGAAATCTAGAAGAAAAAAACAGAAAAATATCCGACAAGATGTTGGATCAACCAGTCAACTTGCTTGACACGCATTGTTGAGATTACGGGGATGTTCGCATCAGCTCCTCTTTGAGCTTCTGCAATCCAGGCTTTCCCACAACACCCTTCTCTGCATAGGTTTGCAAAGACATTTGATACCACTTTCTGTAAATATCATGCTACACCCAGCAGTTAGCTTAGTTTAGCATAAAGACTGGAAACAGGTGGTAAGAGCTACCCTGGCTCTGTTCAAAAGTTTAAAAAACACCCATATACCAGCAGCCTCTTAAGTCCAGAACATAACCCCCATAAAGCCAGAGTTTTCACAACTTGGTTTTCACAACAACTACACAACTTGGTTTTTGGTGGGATTAAAACCAAATTTTAAAATAATTTTAAAAAACATATAACATGTTACTGGTAGACCTTCAAACAGAGCTAGGCTAGCTGTTTCCTCAGTTCCCTGTCTTTGTGCTAAGCTAAGCTAGCTGGCTGCTGGCTTCAGCTTCATATTAACTGTACAGACATGAGAGCGGCATTGTTCTTCAAATGTAACTCTGAGGGAAAGTCTGCCTGCTAGTGTGTGTGGTATCCCATGCATGGGATCCAGTTCCAGTCTGTATATAGCCTTGATACACACACCACATCCTCAACCAAAGGCAAAGTGACAGAGACAAAACACAACTGTGAGTCACATTTCAGATCTGTGGGAGCAGTCAGTGTGTTTTTCCAGTCTAGTAAAAGGTACCTTTATGTGAATGGAACCTGGTGGAGTATGAGATCAGAGGATAGTAGTGTAAAAATAAAACGTCGGCTAACTAGGCCTGCTTTTAGTAGTTCCTGAGAGAAAAGAGAGTGTGTGTCTGTGTGTTTGTGTTTATCCGTGTGTGTGTGTGTGTGCATGTGTGTGTGTGTGTGTGTTTGTATTTTCGTGAGAGAGGTGTTGGGAAGAGAAGGAGGAGGAGGAAGACGTTATAGGTGATTTTCCACCATGTCTGCACTACTTAAAACGTACACACCTTGTGTTTTTGAGGTTTCAACACAAAGGTGGCCTTGTGTGTCCTGAAACTGCCAAGGAAGCGAGATCAGACATGGGAAAGAGTGTGATGGTTGACTAAGGATACAGTAGCTGGTGGGCTGTCAGATGGCCTCAGGATAGCTTAGAAGAAAAGGCTGTGTAGTGTCACAAAGCTTAACTGGACTGTCACTGGAGACGGAGAGGATAATGGAAGCAGTCATTTCCCTCTACAGCCAAATGATGTCAGCCACAGGGCAGACATGGCTACAGATGTACAAACAACCGCATCAGTTCAAGTTGCATGATCCAGATTAGCTCATAATGGACATGAAGTGTGTTTAGATAACTAATAGATTCTGTATCATGAGCGTCTGTTCCACATTCTGGGTTCCCAGTGAGTTCACGCCACTGCGGTCAAGTATGTTCGCTCATTTTCCCCCCTAATCAAAGCCAGCAATTTTAAAACACACAGCTCGGGCACGAAATGGAACACTGAAGTCATGGTTTGCTCCCGTGCACAGCGGCATTATTATTCTACCACTGTTTTTTTTTCAATCTACAGTCTCTGCTAGGGTATTTTAGGGAAGCTGAAGGATGGAGGCCGGTGAAGGAGGGAGCGAGGGCTGGCTTTTCCCAGGTCGTCATGCCTCCTGTGTCTTCATAGGGTAATGAAAGACGCTTTTTAGCAGCAACAGCGTTGAGGCTTTTTCAGGCATTCCTCTGACATGACCTTATAGAAGGAACACGCTCTGGTCCAGGGTGGGGCGAGGACAGGCAGAAAGAGGCTACTATGCAGAGCTGTCAGCAGGACCAGACAGATGAGAGAAAGGTGAGTGGTGTGATGGAGAGAGCAAGCAAGAGAGTGGAGGGAGGACATCAAGGTAGACAACTTTTACCCATGACATCACTAAGAGGAAACACTTCCCCCACAGCGTATGCTTAACATGTTAGCCACATTGCATGTAATGTGTACACCTTGACCGGCTGGCTGGTTTCCTGAATAGCATGGCAAATAGCATGGAAGTATGAGTTGCAGTTCAGATCCTGTGTGAAAGTGTTATTTGTTTTAGCAGCATTGCAAAAACAAACCATTGTCTGGTTCATTTAGCTGAGATTATAAAGGGACTTATTCATAGCCTCAGTGTACAGTAAAGACATTATGTGGCCTGTGTGTACAGTAAGCATGTGCTGAAGCAGTTTTATGTCCATCAAAGCTATCGAGTTAATGAAATGAAAGACTTATGGGTGCATGATGGAGAGGTTCATTTGTACAGGTCATAATGTTTTCCTGTCCAATTAGCGTCATTCATACATCACAAGCACCCGTTGCCTCTGTATATTTTGATGTTTGAATGTGTGCGTGTGCACAAGTGTGAG
The DNA here is from genome assembly GCF_016859285.1 of Xiphias gladius. Taxonomy (NCBI): domain Eukaryota; kingdom Metazoa; phylum Chordata; class Actinopteri; order Istiophoriformes; family Xiphiidae; genus Xiphias; species Xiphias gladius. The sequence goes on from NC_053405.1 coordinate 15,583,787, forward strand.
TATGTGTGTTCAAACAAATGTTTCATCCCCATTTTGTCAAATCCTCCCTCCGTCTGGTTGGATATGGCCAACATATTGTCTTACACTAGGGGATCTTCCAGTGTAAATACTCAAAAACAGACATAAGTTGTTTTCCAGGCGTCCAGGAATTCCCAAAGTTCCTTGAATCGTCAATCAAAGTCCTCACCGTACGCCTTTGAAACGATCCAGAGTGGAAGGAAGTGGGACGCTCGCAACATGGGGAGGTAATCAGCCATTTAGACAATCTTTCCTACAGTGAGTTCCTCGTGCCAGGTATTGGTGCCAATACCTTCACTCAGCATATCTGCTGCAGGTATCACTGGCAATAAAAAGCTCTGTTGAATAGTCAGTGGGTGTGTGCAACTTTCCCGGCCAGGCAAATGTAATCCCAATCTATCCCATTTGGTAATGATTTACACGTATTGTAAAATGATCTCAATGCTCTTTCCAGCCAGATGGTCATATCCAAGTTCCAGCCTCTTTAAGTGCAACATGTTTTCTCAAGCCTGAAGTTTATTAATTAAATGGACCTCAGTGGTGGAAACCATAATGACCCCATTGTCAATATTGGAATAGAAAGACCAAGATGCATTTCCCCTCCGTATTCAATAACTTGTTCAGAAAGATGTACCATTAATAATTAGGGCTGGATATTTGCATTTTTTAAAAATATATCAATACTAGGGCTGCAACTAATGATTATTTTCATTATTGATTATTCTAAGGATTATTTTTGTGATTAACTGATTAATTGTTGCCCATCACAATATCATACAGCATAAGGTTTCGTGATCAAATCTCTATTTTTGTCCGACCAACAGTCCAATATCCCTAAATATTCAGTTTACTATGATGTAACACCACGAAAATTTGACTTAGTAGTTGCTGATTACATTTCTTTTGGCCGACTAAGAAAAATTACTGACTAATCGTTGTGTTTCTAATCAGTACAATACTTAAGTTTCAGTATCAATAATAAAACAATACTTTTTTGATACCTTACATCTATAAATAAAAACATTCTTTTCATTTAACAAAAGCCAATCGTATCAAATGTTACATTTTGTCTAAACACATCTGTACAAGAACTTGTACCTACTGACCAAATTAAGTAGTCGAAAATTTGCAAAATTATATATATACTGTGTGTATATGTGTATATATGTGTATATATGTGTGTGTATATATTATTATTATTATTATTATTATAAGATGACAAGAGTACAAATCTGACTAGATAGATACCTGCTTTCAGTACTCGACAGTTGGCGATGCTCCATGCTGTGGACACATTTCATTTGGTAACAATAAAGTGTCGACATTGTATACCCAACACTACTAATAAACTTAAATGTACTTCTTTCCTTTTCTTCTCGTCAAGTTCACCTCATGTTGTGTCTGAACTTCTGCAATGTTTGTCTTTGTTTGGTCTGATTAAAACGCATCTACCGCCAAAATTTGCTACCAAACCAAAGACAGATATTATGTGGTATACTTGTTTGATTTGGGGATAAATACATATTGAAGAATATACTACTAACCCTCCACCTCGTGACACAAATATTGGTTTAGTGACAGTAAACTTGCTATGGGTCTGGTCAGAAAAATGACCTCTGTGATTACAGAGGAGGAAAGATTCTTCCCATTAAAACACTCCGGGGACAGGTAAACACAGGCTCAGTGCTCCCCAGACAGATGGCTGGAATGTTTAGGTCACAGCCGTGCAGCAAAAATGTCTTTTCTCATGTTTATAGGTCCATGGCTTTAGGAGTAATCTGTTCTGAGCGCTCGGGAATTGAAACGATGTCTGTCAACTTTTCAATACAGATGAGAGTTCCTCTCTAATGTGATTTAAGGACAGGGTTTATTTTCTTTCCATCCTCTTCTTCCAAGAGTTTTTACAAGCTCAACATTTTTTGTTCTAATATTTTTATCATCTGGTTGTTTACATACGGGGACACACCTCTTCAACATCTCCTGTGATGGGTAGGTTTGTATTAATGTGACAGGTACTCCGAAGTACATTCCTAAAACAGTTGTATCACATTGACCTTTGAAAGCAGACACAACATCTCCACTTCACTGGCCTTAAAACCATTTTTGGCTCCATCAGGACACTGTTATCACACTCGCAGATGTTCCTGCTGGAATGTGTTCAATGTAAAGTGATGTGAGGCAATGCTGTACCGTAGATAGCCAGTAATGATTTAATACACCTTTTCAGGAGGGATCCGTCAACAATTAGCAGGCCAAATAGGTATTTAAATGCAGCTCTAAGAAGGTGTTGGAGGGATTAGCAGTCAACTGGAGTTCAAAATGAAAATGGCTGGAATGGTGTGGGTTTGTTGTTACAGGTACCAGTAAGAAAATAAAATGTGATCTAGAAAGCCCCCTTTGGGTAATACAGCAATGTGTTTTGAGGGTTATTGGACTTCAGAGCACTGCACAGCATTTTATAAAACTATGAGACAGCATTTCAAGAACTGGGGATTTGAAAGACGCTGAGGAGAGAGTTCTGTGTGCTTCAACCTTGAAATGCTCTACGTGTGGACGTGTGGCATTGCAGCTGTTCTTGTGTCCACTGTTAACCTGAACACTAACCTCTGTCTACTTCATTAGAGTTTCCTAACCTCTTGAGAACCATAGAAACTCTTTCAAACAGCATTCAGCACTGCGGTTGCCAGGTTTGACCACTTGCTGCAAGCTCCTCAGTCATTTTTTGGGAGGTAAGTTCTGCCCCTGACAAGCCATCTGTGTAACTCTCTGCAGGCCTGTTTGTGGCTTTGGGATACGTGCTTTTTGTGACAACATCATCTCTACATCTGTGGCGCCAGCCCAGGCGTATTAACATACCTGTGAATCAAGCAGGAGGCCCAGAGGAGAAAGGCATGCAAATGTACATTTGCCTTGGCACTACTCAGTGCCCACATCAAGAGCACTTCTCTCAGAGTGGCAGGGCGGTCCAGCAGCTCTGACACTGGTTGCTCTTTAGTGAGGAGGGCAAACTGAGGGCTCATACTGAGTGGTAGTTATTCTCCTCTACAGGTGCTCCTGTGAAACTCACTAGGGAGCAAAAATGTCCTCATGTGGTACAAGACATACACTTTTGTACGTGTGCAGAGATTTGCTTTTCGTGGCAGAGTTTTAGTGTTGCTGTGATTTTAAATCGTGTTGTGTTCCGTGTCAAAATTAACTAACGGAGTTTAGATCAAATATTTCCGTTGTGTAGTACCAGCACCACAAGTTTTTTCTGTGTTTGTATTTTTCGAGCAAAGTGACTTACAAATAGAAAAGCATTCTTGAAACAGCAAACTGGTTCAATTTGTGTAACAGTTTCACATTAATTGTATATAACTGTAACATTTTCCGGTTCAACCATTTCTGCGTAACTTGCAGTTTCCCAGGGAAAAAAAAACAAAACAACTTATCAAAATGAAAGGGTTGAGCAACATGACGATAATATTCCATGAAATAGTATAGGTTTGTTTACTGTCAACACTGTAGCTATGCCTTTAATATCTTTGGTTTCATGGTGGACAGTTGACTGTATTTTTATATGATTCTTAAATTTAATGTGATGAAGTATCATGATTTTACAGCTGTTTAATTTGCTGGATTAGCTAAAAACAGGCATTTCTGTCTGATCATTTTAACCATAAATGGTTTCTCACAATATTATTATTATCACAATATACTAATGCTGCACAATTCAGTTTCATAAACCATGATAGGGGCGTTTCGCCCTACCACCCACTCCTCCAGTGTAACACAGTGGCTAATGATGCACAGACTGCAGTGTTAGGGGGTTTTCTTGGAAAATGACTGACATTCTCAGTATCCTTTTTCTCCTCTGTGGCAAACACGGGGGAGACAAGTCATTTTGATTTACCCATGCATGGCTGTTTCTAGGCTGTATTGTTTTCCATTACCCTATTCAGTATAATGGCAATCTCACTTTAAGACCATGACTGATTTCTGCTGTCGTTCTGAGGGAGTGTTTTAACCTTTCACTCTGCTCATTTTGATACATGAGCATGTGTTTTTAATTCAGAATCTCCAAGCTTGGACCCTTTTGGGTTTTTGACAGTTTGATACAGTAGTCAGATGCCAAGAAATCCTCCATGTTGAATTATCTGTCTTCATAAAGTACTAGTGACCATCTTGTATGTGTTAGCTCAAGGGCTATCAAATATGACGGTAAATCCATTATCACTACAGTGTGAGTCAAGCACTGAAACAAAGAGTAGATCTGTTTAACAAAGGATGCGCAGTCTTACGCTATATTGCTATATTGCTATATTGCTTAGAAATAGAAATGCTAGCTGTGACTGTGAAACCCACGATGAGGTAGGAAAAATACAGTGAGTTTCCCGTGTTCAAGGCTTCCCCGCGTTGTGGGTTGCCTATTCTCGGGACAATAGATCTGGCAGTAGCTGACCACAGCTGTGTTTGGTGTACTGGAGTAATTCACTCCTTCCTCCAGCTGACCCTCTGGACTGAGCCAGGTCGTTCCCGAGGGGCTGGGGGCAGCCGGGGCCAGAGGAAGTGGAGGAGGTGGAGGCAGGTGAGTGCAGACTGCAGACTAACTTTCCGCTCACCTCCTTCCTCCGAAGCCTTTGTGATCTTTGCCGTTTAATTTGCATGAGTTTGGACAAAACCTATCAATAGATGATCTGATCCAGTAAAGCCAAGTCGACAATAGTGTCTTAGGAGGATGTTCTCCCTGAACTATCTTGGGGAGACTTTGTGAGGAATGCAGCGGCAGAGGACACAAGATAGAGCAGTGTTGTGTGCTTGAGGTTGCAACATCAGTTAGGGGCGTAATCCACCATCAGATACACTTGATGAATTGTGATGTCTTCATTTTTAATGCAATCTAGGTTTTACTGTGTGCTCCACAAGTATTTCGGTCCAGTCTTGATTAACTCAGGTTCCTGTCAGTGTACAGTCTATTTCTACATTAGTGAGTAATTCATTTCCACATATTTCATAAGGACTGTTATGACAGCTGCCAGCATATTGGTTTTGACTTGTTGCGTGTAAGTGCATTTAGCTGCCCTGTTAAATTCCTGTGGTTATTTCTTGCTGTATGGTTGTCAAATTCAAGACATCCAAACCTGACCATCTCTACTGGTGTTTCGGAAAGCTGAATACCGATCAACAGTTAATCATATTTGCGTTGGAAATATGAAACCAAGGCACCAAGGTTGGGCTGGTAATCCATGTGAATAAGAAAGCCACAAAGCAACATGACTGATCAAGAAATGCATCATTCTCACAGGGGATATTTTGATTAAATTCTCGTCAAACATCTGATACATTTCTATTTGGCAAGTAAACTCCATTTTTTAAATCCGTTCTGTGGCCACTAGAGGGATCAGTGAGTTCTTACATTCAGTATTTCATAACACAGAATAGATAGAATAGAAGAAAACCTAATACTGTGTGTCCCAATCACCTACCCTAGCTCTCTTCCTCCCTTGGTGGTTGTCGGTCATGCCGGGTGTGCCCCCGTGGCTCCAGCCAGGTTATCTGACCAGGAATGCCTGCGACACTACCTCACTCTTTGGCCTTTCAGGGGTAACCAAGCATGTCCAGCTAGGCTTTTCTGTCCTGCCTCTTCTGCTACCAAATGAAAGAGACCCAATTTTTTCTGACAGGGGAGTCATTCATCAAAAAGAAGTAGGTTGATTGTGGGTGGAAAGAATTTCTGCTTCTTCTTTTTCGGCAGTTCGGTTTGTGTTTTATGATGTATTGTGCAGACTTTGTGGAAACTGTCTGCCTCCCCCAAAGCACACACAAGGTGCTTTGCTGTGTTGGTGTGTGCAAAAACAGTCATTGACTCCCATAACACAAATTACCCAAATTTTTGATATATGTGGGAATTCAGTAGATTTATCTCACTCAGTCATCCCCTTGAAAACAATACAAAAGGACCAAAGGTTTTTGTTGAAACCAGTATCTTTCCTGGCTAACGTGAATCAGTGCCGAGTGGTAAAACAGAGGGGCGAGTGTGTTGAGAAGGTCTCTCAGCCAGTTATGTTTTTGGCCACCAGGCATGACTGACCTTCTCAAATGTCAGGAGAGAGGCAGCGAAACACTGGGATCTGCTTTAGGTTCACACTTGTTGAGAACAGGAAGGACTGGGACGAATGCATTCAGAATTCTCTGAGATCCTGTGACTGAATTAATGTTGGGATATCAAATCCCCACACAAGAGCCGGCGCTGTTCCTCCACTGCTTCCTGCTTAAACCTTAATCTCTCTTCTGCTTTGTGCACAGTTTAATCACTAAAACGCCCCATAACTGCACTTTTTTAAAATCATTTTTTTAATGATTAGTTTCTTGATTTCTTGGTCATTGTGCTATAGAGAATGAATGGAAAAAGAGGAAAGAGTGAATGGACATGCAACAAAGGTCACAGGGCACCAGGTTCAAATGTTCAGCTGGCAACAGGCTCTGTTTTCTGATGGTGTATTGCAGTGAGCTGGATTCAGTGCGGGCTTTTGTGTAACCTGCCCATGTTGAGGCTTGAGCACGATTAGGATCTTATCTGACTGGAACCAGGCATGTTCTGACGTTCCAGTTCTTCTAAAAAGACTTGTGTTTTAAGGGATTAAAAAGTATCATAAAGCTGCAAGAAACTAGCTCACAACAGACATCCAGAATTTTCCTCTCTCACCTGAGCTTTGTTCTTTTTATGTTTTATTTTATGTGCTGTTGATGCCATAAAGTTTTTTGGCACAATACGGTTCAGAGAAGGAAAACTTCCAGACCACTTCTTGTATTATTTTCAAACAAATTTAAAGATATTCATGTAGACTTGCATCTTATTAAGTAAATATTTGATAAAATATAGTACAAAGTGATGTGGTCTCTTTTCTCGTTTGTTTCAAATTATATATTCATTAAAGGCGTTAAGGTGTTTTAAAAGAAATGTCATTTCTGTTGTATGATTTATTTTTCTGTTTCCTTGCATTTCTTTCCCAGCACTTGTTTTTTTTAAATCTTATTTTAGGTTGATAAATAGGTCATAACCAAGCAAATTATGGCTTCCATTTTCTCACCGCGCACTTTACAGTTTTTTACTCTTTGTATGTTTTTATTTTTTACTGCAAATGTATCTAAAACTCTAAACAATAAAAACATATTGTGAATTTTTAAACATAAGGTACTATACCTAATGTTTTGTGTGTAAAAATTCTTTAAACATATGAACATACTTTGTCTACTTGGGTTAGTTTATTAGTCAACCAGCTGCTAAGACTGAGATATGACAGCTGGTGGCTTTCATCCTTCAAGTCATTCACACAGGACGTGGTCTGCAGTGTATCAGTGGCTTTCACAAACACACATTAACATACATTTCCTTGCCACTCAGTATTTCTCTTATCCATTCTGCAACTATCAACAGTCAACCGCCTCTTTTCTCTTGTGTTTATGTTAGATACAGTACATTTTCCAGAAGTGGATAGCATTCCTGTGGTGATTATTTCATTCTAATACTCCCAACATCCATTAAGCTCAGGGACCTCTACTACTATATGAGCTTTAATAATGACAGGATGTGCATGGGAACTGTCTGTGCCTCTAAATCTGCTCGGTTTTTCTCTGGTCTGATGAACCAAATTTAGCAACATTACTTATTTAACGCGGAGTCCAAATTACTTGCCACAAATCCGTTTAAAAAAAAAAAGGCTAGACTTAAATTTTGGCGAGTTTGTTCCTCCTGCAGGGACGGCCTCAGAGAAATGTCTGCAGATTTATCTTCTTGATCATCCAAAAGCAGTTACATTTATAAGGATTCAGAGTAACATATTCATTTTTTTAATCATGAAGATGTTTCACTTTGTTGCTGTTGAAATTGTGTAAATAAAGTTTTTACATATTCTACTTCTTATGGAAGATTGATTTAGCAGTTTCTCATTGGAGACTTAAGCAAACACTAAGCGAACACTTTGTTCTTACAGTTACATCTCTCATGTCTGATGTTAACTCACTACATCAGTTTTATTTGTGTGCTTTTAAGGCTTCCATGGGTTATTGGACCAGTTGTACAGTAAGCGTAACCACAGTGCCAGTGTCTGTTTTGGCATCTGTTTTAATGAATAGTCTCTCTGTTTCCCTCCCTCTAGTTGAAGCAGCCTGACAAGGCAGCAGCGGCAGCTCACACCTATTTCCAGGCCAATCCAGAACACGTGGAGATGGGTCAGAACCTGGAGCAGTACAAAAACCTGCAGGGCATCAAGGAGGACCACTTTGTGGACCGAGAAGCCCGGCCTCACCAGGTAAGCCGGAAATCTGAATCATTGAGTTTCGATATAGGCACAGCGAGTTTCCTTTGTTGTTATTTCTTCCTTCTCTTTTTCTTGTCTTTTTCCTTTTCTGTCTATTTTTTAGGCCTCTTACATGTTAATGCCACAGTTAATGACCTGTTGCTGTTTAGCCATCTTTTATCAGCTTTGGCCAAAGTGTCTGTGCCAGTGTTTCTAGTTTTTGTACTTCAGTTCTTTACAGGGTAAAGTACAGATGGTCTTACCATATGAAGGGCCCTTTGTGTTAATGGTCCTTGAGTATAATGACTGGAAACTCATTTAGGCCTTTTAGTGCTGGTTGCGATTAAGCCCTGAACGGTAAAGAGTCTTGGATCCTTTGTCTGCTGCTCCAGTGTCTTTCTGCTGTTTCTCTCTTTTGTCATCCTTTCTCTCTTTATCTTCAAGTGAAGCTCATACCCTGAGTATGATCTTCTACCATCAGGACGACAACAGAGACTCACTCAATGCAAATCTACCACAAAAACATGTTAAGCTGTCATTCATACCTACCATACCTTAATTAAACTTGTAAACATCACTGATGATATAAGTTTTTTGTGTCTCTGCAACTTCACTTATTACTGAGCGTAGCTTTTCTATATTTTTTTCTGCAGGCAGCTAGTGTGCAACAAGTCCAAATCAAATTTTCCCTGTAGACAATATGTAGTTCGGTCCATAAGTATTTGAACAGTGACACATTTTTCATAATTTTGACTCTGTAGACCACCATAATGGATTTCAAACGAAGCCGTCACAACATGATTGAAGTGTCGACCCTTTCAGCTTTAGTTCAACTTTAATATTTAACAAAAATATCACATTAACTGTTTAGGAATTACAGCCATTTTTACAAATAGTCCCTCAGTTTCAGAGGCTCAAAAGTAATTGGACAATTGATTGACAGTCAGTTTCATGGCCTGTTTCTTTGTTATGTTCTGACAAGTTAAACAGATAAAAGGTCTGGAGTTGACTCCAAGTGTTGAATTTGCATTTGGTAGCCTTTCATGGCAACTCTCAATATCCGGTCCAAAGAGGTGTCAATGCAAGTGAAGGTCTCCATCATTAGGCTGGAAAAACAAAACAGACCTATAAAACAGATGGCAGAAAATTTAGGAGTGGCCAAATCAACAATTTGATGCATTCTTAAAAAGAAGGAATGAACTGGCGGCTCAGCGACACTAAAAGGCCTGGAAGACCACGGTAAACAACCAAAGTGGATGATCGCAGAATTGGAGGAGATAGGAGTCTAAGGCGACTAAGATGAACTTCTACCACAATGATGGGAAGAGAAGAGTACGGAGTAGGAAAGGAACGGCTCATGATCCAAAGCTGCCACAACATCTGTCAGACATGGTGGAGGCAGTGTTATGGCATGGGCATGTATGGCTGCCAATGGATCCGGGTCACTTGTGTATATTGATGATGTGACTGCTGATAGAAGTAGCAGGATGAATTCTGGAGTGTACAGGGCTGTACTGTCTGCTCAGATTCAGCCATATACTGCAAAACGGACAGGATGGTGCCTCACAGTGCAGATGGATAATGACCCAAAACATACTGTGAAAGTAACACAAGAGTTTCTGAAGGCAGAGAATGGAATATTCTTCAATGGCCAAAATCAGTCACCTGACCTCAACCTAATAGAACATGCTTTTCACTTGTTGAAGAAGAAACTGAAGGCAGAAAGACCCACAAACAAGCAACAACTAAAAGCGGCTGCATTAAAGGCCTGGCAAAGCATCTCATGGGAGGAAACTCAGCGTTTGGCGATGTCCATGGGTTCCAGACTTCAAGCAGTCATTGACTACAAAGGATTTTCATCCAAGCATTAAAAATAATCCTAATATTTGTAATTATGTTGGTGCGTCCAATTACTTTTGAGCCTCTGAAAGTTAGAGTTTATGTATAAAAATGTCGGTTAATGCGATATTTTTGTCAAACCCCTTGAAATAAAGCTGAAATTCTACACTTCAATCACATTTTGACGGCTTTGTTTCAAATCCATTGCGGTGGAATAAAAAGGCAAAATTATGAAAATTGTGTCACTGTCCAAATACTTATGTACCTAACTGTATAAATACCTTGTTTTATATTTATTCAAAAAGAACTGACAGTTGTACTCCTTTCTGGCGACTGTTTCCTGTCCTCCTTTTTATTCTAAACAAATGACCACTGCTGCCACAGGAAATTTGATGTGCACCGGAGGACTTGTAAAAGCTTTTATGAGCTGGCTACAGGTTTACTTATAGCATTTTAACTGTGTTAATGAGGAACAACCAGATATTTACTCATGTATACATGTCAAGGATGAATAGATTTACTGAAAACACCAAAGATCATAAATACTGATCCCATTTTTCTCATCATCTTCCATCTCTCCGCCGACTGCAGCACTCTTTCATGGCAGCAGTGACATTGTATGACAAGGGCGACCATGAGGGTGCCATTGCTCTGTTTGAGGAGGCTCTGGTGGAGTATTATGAAGCAGATACAGAGTGTCGGGCCCTGTGCCAAGGACCGCAGAGGTTTGAGGACCACGATCACCTCCGGTACCGTTACAGCCTCCACGAAGTCCTGTCAGGTAAGAGCCAAGAACTGAACAGGTTTACCCGAACAGAAAACAATGTTGACATACATTTATCATCCAGGAACAAAGAACTTGTTTTTTGTCTATACAATCTGAAGAAGGGAATTGGTAAGAATAAGGGCTCAGTCTTCCTTCCCTGGGTAATTAAATACTGTAATAAATTTCCAGCATGGACATGGACTTGATGTAGTTTTTGGATGTAATTTGTTGGTTTGTTGGTTGAGGTTTGAATTATTTACACAGTTTGTACTAATTAAAAAAAAAACATGCAAACACAGTGACAAAATAAAAAGGGAGGGAACATCCAACATTGGTTCGGAAAGTTTGGGTGTGAATTTTACTGTAACAGAACAGCATATTCCGATATTTTATCGCTTGTATAAATTGATTTTTAATTTTCTCATCTCCTGCATGGTGCACCACATTAAAAGCTTAAACAGGATGTGGTGACATATAGATACACAGCACTCTGACAGTGGTTTCATAAATTCTGTCTTGAGTTTATTCTGATGAGACTCAGAAGTCCCGAACAACCGAAGACGAATGAAGTGAGACTGTTCGGTTGATATGTGAAGCATTTTTATCAACTTGTCCTGACTGTTCCATCAACATGTCTGGCAGTACTGCATGGCAACAAGCTCGGGCTGGGCTTTTTGTTGTGCCGAGAGAGCCTGGGGAGGTTTAGGCAAGGCCAAACAACACTCTTCATGCTCACTAAGTGATCAAATCTGCCTGGCATTGGCTTGGCACTGGATGGAAGTTGGCAGATCAGTGCAGATGAGGGATAAAAGCCATGTTTGAACTGGAGGATGCACCGAAGATAAGAAAGGCAGAATTGAGAAAAGGAGTCACTATCGAGGGTGAAATCACTGCAGGTTATTAGAACTCTATCCATAACCATAACCCCTTAAAAAGAAACATTTGAAACACAATTAATTCCTTGGTGCAGCTTAATTGCTGACAAGTGTGCTTTGTCTTAAATACTGTGTGTATGGCCCGGTCGAAAAAACACTGAAAGACGGCTAATTAGTTTTGGCCTGGCTTTGTTTTACTTACAATCATGGGATTATTTTCCACGGCAATGCTATAGTAGAGACTTTGATTATTTTGTTTATTTGTGTAGTATATTCTGTTTTGTGAGCTGAATAAAAAAGAGAGGATTGCATAGAATTACTCTTTCATGCACTAGCTCCACTGACCGAGAAACAGCTTTACATGATTACTCCAAGATTCTGTCCTAACACAATTCAGATCCCTGCTCTGCTGGGACTTTGAGACAGCCCACAACTCTGTTGTCTGAGAGTGAGGAAAGAAGTGCTGCAGCTGCTCAAAAGTGACCTCACTGTACATACACACTCAAAACACGCAAACACACAAGTGCTCTATCATCCACTCTCCTGCCTGTCCTCTCGGAGATGGTCATAAGGAAACTATATTTGGCACCCTGTGAAATCTGTCTTCCTATAAGGTTCGACAAACATCAGGATTTATCACTACCTGGGGAGCAACAAAGACATGAAAGCCCTGCACAGTTTTCGAAGGGAACAGCATTTATTTGACCTATTTCACAGCAACAAGGAATGATAGGATGTTGGACTGGCTTCATTTGATTTGAACGTCATAAATAGCCCCTCAACCAAAGCTGGGCAACAGGGAACAAGAGACATTTACTACCAGTGATTCGCTTTAAGAGCAATTTTCAGCGTCTGTGTAATATACGGTTCTTCTGATTTTCGGCACTAGGACACGTTATGATATGGTCTCATGTTGGGGATCAATATACTATACATTACACAAATAATATTTTATCAGCTAATTGGTGTAGCTTTGACCTAGAATGACATGTTATGTTGGAGTTCATGAAATTTTTCTCTTTCTCACAATCCGTTTTCCATCTATCTTCCTGTGATTCGTCAGACATTTCATATGCTTTGATGCAAAACAGGTTCTGCTGTCATCAAAGAAAGTGACTGTATTTCACCATTCTGATAATTCTGTGATTAGTCACTGTTGTTTCCATTAAAGGGCCTAAAATGCTCGAAAGTAATTCAGTATTTTCAGCTGTTTTTTTGAGTGCCCATTTGACCCTGAGCGGATATCACACTGATGATCTCAGCAGAATTAATGGCTGTGGTCATAACACCATAATATAATAGTGACCATATTGCACCAGTGCATAAATTAATACCAGATCACACAGGGTCTTAACTAAGTGTAAACTGGCTGTAAGTCCAATGTACTGTAACTGGAAGTGAGATCCCTCCTTCTCCTGTTGCTCTGCCTTTGGCATTAAGCTGACATTAAGTAAACATCAAGTAACATGCGTCCAAAATGATTTCATACATGCAATCATTTGCGAGGACAAATGATAAAACGTTTTAAAAACCATACTAGTTTAAAAAAAGACTACTGATCCCAAAATATGAATTTTTGGGGGGATTTTCCTTTGCAGTTTTGAAAAAAATGTGCATTGCAACTTGGGCAGTTTTGATTAAAATCAAACTAAAATCAAACTAAAATCATCTGCCTTCAGTTACATTGGTGATAGGAGCACTGATATCCAGCCCTTAACCTGACGCTCATCTTAAATAAGAGTCCAAATGCCAAATATAAGAGGGAACTTACTATCTCAAAGTTATGCTGATGCTAAAAACTGATTTTAAACCATTTTGTTGCAGATCACTTCACTCAGGTGCTGCACTGTGAACACGAGTGTGTCAGAGATCTTGCCACCCGGCCAGGCCGGCTCTCGCCCATGGAGAACTACCTGCCTCTACACTACGACTACCTTCAGTTTGCCTACTTCCAGGGTAAGTCGAAGGTCTTTGATACGTTTTTTGGATAATTCATACTTCGTACCTTTTTGTACTTCATTATCATGACTTTTTCTTTAACACTGTGTAGCCTGACTATGCTTGGGGGAATTATCAACAAAGATAATGAATACACCCATAGGTCATACACCCAAACACACACACACCCATATGAGAGCTCATGGTAACCACAAAGAGCTGCAGAGAGGTCGAGTCAATCAACAGTGAGCTACACCCTCTTAAAAGCTCCACATTTTTTTTATATCAAGTATTTTGGATATTACCTGGTGTGTGTCTGTGTACCTGTCTGGATGACTTTTATATGGGTGTGTACAGTCTAAAGCCGGGCCTTTTGGGTGTGGGTGTGTGTGTGTGTGTGTGTGTATGTGTGTGTGTGTGTATGTCTGTGTGTGTACGTGAATGAATGGACAGCCTCAAGTTTCCTCTTGTTGATGGATTAATGAAAAGCTCTTCTAGACAAGAGCGTTGGCACAACAACAAAGCGTCGTTGGGAAGGACAGTGTGCTGAGCAACTGTGAGATCACCAGATTATACTTAATGACCCATATGCATGCGGTTCAAAAAAAAAAAAGTGGATCATTGGGTCTGTGCAAGCACATCGAAAGCAGGCTTTGACTCCTCATGGCCACTGATGGAGGTGTGTGTGTGTGTCTGTGTGTGTGGGTCTGTGGAAACCTGAAAATATTTTTTTTTTTTCCTGAGTTGATAAGAGCGTCTCATTGAGTCTACTGTATTGTAAAAGTGGAAATGGCTCACATCTTAGTGTGCATCACTTCTTATGAAAAGACTAATCTACTTCTGTTTGTTTCTTTTAAGTTATTTAATCATATTTTTCACGATATCAAACTACCTTTATCCCAGTCTTTATGGCTGGCATTTTTTCAACAATAGCCATTCCCTATATATGCATTCTGCCTCTCTGTATAGTACTGTAGATTTCATTGTTACTCGCTGTCGTCCTTTTCCACGTGAGATTCAAACTGCATGGAAATTATGCATGCATGTAGTGGCAACACTGCAGAAAACAAAAGTCGGGGCAAGTGAAATTTGATCACAAATTCAGTGTTATCACTCTGAATGATATCGTGTCATGTCTTTTAAGTCTTTTTTATCAAAGCGAAGAGACGCAATGAATCCTCTTAGCCCATGGTTTGTTCGGGTGCACTAAACAAATACACCTGTTGTTCCTCTATGGCATTACTGACACAATCAGTCAGAACTCACATCATTTTGAATGGGACTCTGTGATTATTAAAATGCACTTGCTGATAACACCAGCAACCACAGGTGTCACCAAATCAGCCAGGAATTCAACTTTAAGGATACAGGCTTGAAGGTCAGCATGGCTTGTAGTTTAAAATAGTTGAAAACATTTTTTAAAAAAGTTTAAAAACTATATAAAAGTTACAAAGATTTTTTCAAATCTTTTAAAATCTGGTAGCATGCTGTGTGCATGAAATGCGGCAGGACTTCTTCTGGTAACAGCAATTTTATTGTCAAAACTGTAAATCTAAGGCAGTTACTACTTTCCAATAGTCAGCATTCTGAGTGCCCTAACACCCAGCAGCGCTGTGACCCTGCTGTGTTTTACACTCCTCAGTGGCTCCACACCACACTGCCACAGTGGACGTCTGCCATCACTCAGCAGCCTCTGATTGTGCTTTGGCTGCTAAAGTTTCCTAAATAAACCCTCAGTGACGTATTTTCTGTTTGACTGAGCTCAAATCTCCAGACTCTTACCGACCTGGTAGCACACAGCTGACAGCAGCAGATACACGGCCTCAGCCTCGGCCCAGGCAGGAGGTCTTTGGTTAACCTCGCGCCTCTACAAGCTGGTAAAGAATGTCTTTGTGAGCGCACTTAGCTGCAGTAGTGTAGAGCAGGTTACATATGTGTGGTTGCAGGGACACAATACAGTATTGTGCAGATGTGTGTTTGCCTCACTTCATCCCCGACATCCTTCTGTTGGAACCAGCAGCTCCTGGGCAATTTGCGCGTGTGCGTGTGTCTGTGTGCTATTTCCATTATGTCAGAGCGCAGACTTCGCTCCGTTGTAGTAATGGTTTTGGAATGCCAATCGTGATAAATTTCCACGTTTCACTTTCACTGGTCATCCAGTCCGTTCAGTAGATAACGCACCATTTCTGCATAAAAGGCAGCTCGAGTGCACCTGGCGAGATCTTTGTGTGTGTGTGTGACTACACCACCTTATTTATTTATTTATTTTTGGCACGTCAGCCACAAAGACGAACCACTTAAACGACTCTCTGTCTCTCTGTCTCTCTGCAGTGGACAGGCTCGAGGAGGCGTTGCAGTGCGCTCTGACCTACCTTTTATTCCACGAGGGAGAGGAGTTCATGACGGACAACGTGGATTACTACAGAGAGGCCCTGGGACACAACGGCGCACCACGAGAGGTCAGGATCTGCTCTGGGGACGTGGGGTCTGAAGGGGTAGATGGTTTGAAGTCTAAGAAGGAGAAGAAGGATGGATGGCCTGTTGATTGTATTTTATCCTTTATTTTAGAGCACAACTACACATGCCACAGTTCCTTTTCACTTTTTACAGGCATTTTTTTAACTTTAAAGGGCGTTTTCACCAAGGTGTTTTGAAGGTTGCACGGATCTTTGAGTATTGTAGTTTTGTAATTTCTAATTTCTAGTATTTTTCAATACCAAGGTGTTTTACAAAGTGGTTCAAAAGAGTAAAATCAAAGGCATACGGAAGGGTAGAAGAACTAAAAGACAGCAATAAAAATGGGTTAAAATAATTTAAAGGCTTAAATGAGGATAGAATATAGACACATTGAAACAGATTTAGAAGACGAAGCTTTACAAATTATACAAAATATCTGCAGCCTGTCTGACATTTTATGGACAGCCGCTCTAAATTCCAGGGGCCACAACTACAACAGCAACTTGTTCTCCTTTTAGATTCAAGTTTAGTTGGTGGGATACTTAGGTGAACTTGTTCCGATGACCACAAACATCATGAAGACCTGAATACTTTTTAGCAGGTTTAGCAGAACAACATTCTCGGGGGCTTGGTCATGCCGTGCTTTGTGGGCAATAATGACCATTTTGAAACTGATTCTAAAACTAATTTGCAGCCAATGCAATGAGGCTAAAACTGGAATAATGTGAGAAGATCTTTTGGAGTCTGGCAGCAGAATGTTGAACAAGTTATGGATGATTAATTGAAAACTGAAAAAGAAATAAAGTGGAAAAAGACTTACAGTAATATAGGGAGGAATATGGGGAGAGACTGCAGAAGAGAAGGAAAGAGAGAAGGCATGCAGAGAGGAGAGACTGGAGAGGAAACTTGTGGACCTGAGGGAAAATGTGGAGACAGGAGGCAGCAGTGCCGTTTGCTGTATTTCTTGGACGAACTTGCTACTCGCTGTTTGGCAGGAGTTGCCTCTTAAAGTTTGCTTTTCACTTGTATATGTTCTCCATCCAGCTGGAAGTATTAATCACATTTTGCTACGTCAATGTGTTTACGACAGCATATTTTTTCCTCTTGTAGCGCTCATTATTATTTCCTTGCCCCTTGGTGTTCATAACGCTCGGAGTTATTCAAGGCTGAATATCTGCCCGCCTGTCTGAGAAAATTAAATTTGCAAAGTCTGGCCACTCATCAGCCACTTCAGCACTGAGAATTTTTCCTTCCTAAACTCTGATCAGCTACTTTGAAAAGTCAAGCACTGCCTTGTTTAAGTCCCATCTACACAACCTCTTTTTCCTGGAAAGCCTGGTACTCATTAGAGTGAGCGAGGCTCTCAGCAGGACTGTGTGAATGCGTGGGTGTGTGTGGTTGACGCTGCATATGTGTGTGTGAGATACAGAGAATCAGAGAGCTGACATGTTCCAGTTCATGCTTTTTTTATTTTTACTCATAGCTTACATTTCTCTAGCCCTCAAGTCTTTCCAGTCCCATCAGCTCGCAGTACAGTTGTTGGCCCGAAGACTGCCTCTCCTCTTTGCGTAGTCTCTCCCTCCAGGGGAGCTCGGGGAGCTCGGGGAGCACATTTACAGAGCCCTAGATCTCAGTGCCAGGTCCGGGCTGCCCCCCTGCCAAAGAATCTTGTCTTTCAGTAACATTGGAGGAGGAGGGAAAGTCATGTCAGAGTGCCCACAGAAGTCTCTGGAACAATTTGTTGAGAGTGATGCAAGCGAAGACTTTTCTTTTTTAATCCAACACAAGGAAAATAATATTGGCTGCTCAAGTTTCATCACGGCTCCAAGCCCCAGCTCCAACCCCCTTCTTACAAAGAGACAATAATACAAATAACAGGACATAGGTAGTCTTGTAAATCCTTTACAGTGAGATGTATACGCACAAAAACTGTGCTCACACATTGTCTCTCCGTTTCAATCACCATACAGGATGAAAACAAATGCAGAGACATATCCAAGACTGTTAGATAAATTAAAGATAAATTATTCAATATGTGGATCATTTTTGTGGATATTTTGGGATTAGTGTGTATGTTGGTTGAAGTTATAAGAAATAAAGTACAGAAATACCAAAGATACCAAATTAGAAACTGTTTCTCTATTACATCATTTTTCCACCACAGAGTACTGGTAAATTAAATTATGAATATTGCGCAATATATTGTTATTGAATTCTTGAACTTTTAAACTTTTAATCCTCTAAAAGCAAACACACTTTCTGTCACAATCCATCTTAATGCTAAGGCAAAAGTAGCACCCATTGTTACTGTGTTAATTTAGGCCCTGATTTTTTTTTCCATGCATATTTTTACTCCAGGAAACAGTAATAAAACTGTCAGAGATGACACACCCATGACACACTCCAAACAAAGCTCCATACAGAAGAATGGAAGATGTTGTAAAATGAATATGCTTGTCTTAGCTAAACATTGGCATGATATGGACATTCTCTTTATAGTACTGTTAAATATGTGATGTATTTTTCTGTCTTTTCTACAGTTATTTTCCTCTTTCCAACATCTCTCAAAGATGAAAGCATGCTTTACGCCTCATAACTCAGGAAACTGTTTGCCATGAACCTTTGGTGTGTGTGTGTTTTGATGTGTGTGTTTGTGTGTGTGTGTGTGTGTTCACAGAAAGCTGCATGGTACCTGAGGAGGCACAAACAGGAACTGGAGCTACTTCTGGTTGGCAGCAAAACCATGGGTGTGGAATTTACCGAAGGGGTGCGTTAATAGAATACAGCTTTATCCCAGTGTTACTGTTCATTACTCGTGTTTAACTAAAAAACTCAAAGCAGACTGGGAGCACTTATTGAAAGACCAGTGCCCTTTAATTCTCAGCTTTACCCTGAAATGAAAAGCGACTGTGTAATTTTCCCGTGCAGTCCTTGGTAAGCCAGTCCACATGTCTCTGATGCAGAGCAGATCTCCTGCTGGGTGTGTAACAGCCTCAGTGTGCCCCTGCTGCCGGTTACTCAAAGCAGGGTAACAGGTGTCTGGCTCGGCCGCCGAGCTCCCCTATATTCTCATTCAGCAGCGACACTTACTGGTCATATTGAGACAAGTCATATTTCGCATTTCTTTGTACACAGCATTTATAAAATTGACTATGCCGCAAGTTACCTGAGGTAATAGTCAAATCAGTCCCACTGGTCTGGTGTATTCTTGATCTAATTTTTTACTTTGACTGCTTTTACTTTTGAAAGTATAAAATGTGCATAAAAAGATTTCCCTTTGTCTTGCTTGTAGAATTACTGGAGCAGCACAGGTGGAAGAGACAAGTCAAACAGGTAAAAAAGATCGCTGAAACTGTAAAACAAGTTTCCTCTGTCATTGGTATCCTCAATAGTAGGCAGATTTTAAACATTTAAAGAAGCTATAATCAATACTTTTATAACAACAATGGATCAAATGACTGACAGGAACGACTCCAAAGAGAATTATCACCGGACTCTGCAGTTTTCTTCAGCTCTACGGAGATTTATAGCTTCTTTCAGCTCATTGTTTTGGTTCACAGTGTCGCTTTCAGCAGGCAGCTGTCGCCAGTAAAAAAGCTCCAAAAATCCAAAGCACGCTACTTGTCTAGCACCAAACAGGAGACAAAAAGTTAGACTAGCAGGTGAACAGAGTGGAGCATTTAGCAGTTAAAGAGCCACATATTTCCCTCAGGAGTTAGTGGAGGCCAAAAATAAAGGCAGAAATAAAAGAATATGGAATGTCGAACTTACATTTATCTGTTGGCCAGATTCACAACTTAAAAAGAATAATAACTTTGCTCTGTATCTGCTGGAAGTGTAATAACATGTCAGTGTTTTTTTCTCAGATTTATCTCGCTGCCTCCAAGTGGCCAAAAAAAAAAAAAAGAGAGAATCAGTTATAGCAAATTTATAGTTTAAAATCATAATTTTGGCTCCTCAAAATGAAATCCAATATCTGTTCTCTGCTCTCTCAGGATTCCCTCTGGTACAAATGGCTGGATGGAATATGTTCCCATCTCAGAGAAGAGGATCGTCACTGTTGCTGCTCCACAGCAACTCAAAGAAGGTAAATCTTCACTGCAAGCAGAGCTGGAGGGGAATGGGAGTTGAACTGCTAAGGTTAAGTCAGGGGCGTTCATTTCAATGTTCTCTGACCACTGCGGTTGAGATAACACGTTCCATTCTTTAAATAACGTTCTGTGATCTGTGTAGGTGGCCCCTTGGTGTATGACAGGGTGCAGCTGGTGCAGAACTCTGCGACCTTGAACGGGACACAGCGGGTGCTGCTGGATCATGTTATATCTGAGCAGGAGTGTGCAGAGCTCAAACACGTGGCACAAGTAAGGTCGTTACACAGTGTTAATAAAATAAGGGGTTTAAATCACCGGAACCGTCACGGACAACAAAAAATCTTATTGGGCAGGTTTTCTTTTGGTTGACAGTTTTAATGCCCCTTCAGATTTGAAAGCTTCACTTGACTGTTGATGAATGACTGTTTGAACCTGCTCTAACTGTAAAGTTCAGTGTGTGAATCTGCACTTGAAGCTTAACTCTGGCTGTACTCTTGTCTTCCAGGCTGTCACCATAGCAGGAGACGGTTACAGGGGGAAAATATCTCCACACACTCCCAATGAGAAATTTGAAGGAGCCACTGTGCTCAAGACCCTGCAGGTACACTAACCGCTAAAAAAAACTAATTTTAATTAATTATGTTTTAAATGTAAAAAAAAAAAAAACCTTTATATATTATCTAAGCAAATTTAGGGCCCAAAGTTGATCATCAGCTGGGGAGAAGTGTTGGATCTAAAACTGAGAGGTCAAAAATTCAACCAAGCTGATCGAGATTACAACTCAGTGGCTTTATCCTAGGCAGTCATAAAATGTGTCACCCTGTAAAGCTGCCTGTCTTGACTTCGTGTTACAGTCTCTTTTTGTTTTCTCTTCCCCGCAGTATGGCTATGAGGGCAGAGTGCCGATGAGGAGCGCTCGCCTCTTCTACGATATCAGTGAGCGAGCGAGACGCATCATCGAGTCCTACTTCCTGCTCAACTCCACCCTGCACTTCTCCTACACGCACCTGGTGTGCCGCACGGCCATCACAGGTCCATCACGCACGGACACAAATACCGTACACTGTCACTTGATAATGCGTCGAGGGTAACATTGAATGAGCTCAGCTGCACAATAAGCTTAAAGTCCTTACAGACAGTTGTCAGGGAAGCAGAGACGCTACACACCCCCAGTGGATTTAATAAATGCTATCTGCTGCTATCCTTGACGGTTCAGATGATGTATGAGAGGGCAGTGGTAGATTTAATTTCCAGGAAGGAAAACACGGAAATGTACAAAAGACTGTTTCCTGTGTTCATTCAAAAATATCATTTGCTGTGTAGACAAGTATTAATGCGAATTCTAATGACTTTTGTTTTTTTGTGCTCAGGTCAGCAAGACCACAGGAATGACCTGAGTCATCCCATCCATGCTGACAACTGTCTGCTAGATCCCGAGGCCAATGAATGCTGGAAGGAACCACCAGCATACACATACAGAGACTACAGGTACAGTATGAGACTGCTGTTTTAAAAACGCATGAAGGAAATACATCTACTTTGCTGCTGCTGTGTTATACAGTTACACATGTATAATGGTCACTATCATATCGCTCCATTTACTGTTGAGTCTGTACTGATCTTTACTTTTCATTTATTTTCAGCGCACTGTTATATCTAAATGGAGATTTTGAAGGAGGGGACTTCATATTCACAGAAATGGATGCCAAAACCATTACAGTAAGCTGGTTCCCCGGCGATATGAGATTTGGTTCAGAACGAAAGATTTGAAAATGGCACTGCTTTCTGTAGGTCAGGGGTCCGACACCCAGTGGAGGCAGCCATGCTTTATATACATGCAGGTTAATTATTAATTTATTACAGAGACAGTGTTTCTTTTAATCAGTTAGGATTCGACCCTGTAGCAGGACAAACCAATGCACCAATACCAGTGACACTAAACGTAAATGGAATAGGGAAGTGTTGGTGTGACCGACATGAACAGATAACGGTCATTTTAACCTCACCCCTGTCCCTTCTTCATCTCTTTCATCCTCCCCAGGCGTCAGTGAAGCCCAAGTGCGGCAGGATGGTGGGTTTCTCGTCAGGAGGGGAGAATCCACACGGCGTAAAGGCCGTCACTAGCGGGCAGAGGTGTGCTGTAGCTCTGTGGTTCACCCTGAACCCGCTCTTCAGAGAACTGGTAAACGCCTGCTGTAGTTAAAGCACTTGGGCAGCCATGTTGGCTCTGCATAATAGTTTTGCCAATTTGCCTCTAAGGTTATCCTCATTTTAATTCCACTTTTGAGTCAGACACAAGTTTTAAAACGTTGTTACCGCAAACTTATTCTTGTTATAATCTCAATTATGGATTCTTCATTTTTGTGAGCTATGAAGGGAATTTCCTTCAATCAGAAAGGTTTTTGCTCACTCCTTTAATTCAATAAAGCGGCAAGGGCACCATGGGTATATATAGTGATCCATTTTTTCATCTGACAGCTTGTCAACCCACCAGACAAAGCAGCTTTAAATAATCAAATCCTGTCTTTTCAAATCATAAACTGGGCATGACAAGCACAGGATAATTCCTTCCATACATAAATACGAGACCATAGAATTACTGTGTGCCCAAATTAAATTCTGGTTCTAGTGGTGAGCACTGGTGGGAGATTTTAAATTGTCATTCCATTTTGCTAATCGGCTAATTTGAATTTAACAAGTGAACAACTGACATACAATTTAATTTTGTTTGAGAATCACACTCATTATTGCTGTTGTTCCTGTTTATAATATCCCTTCGCTATTCCTGATACCCCTTAATCTCATTTCTCCCTTATTTTTTTCTTTTTCTTCTCCAGGAGAGACTACAGGCGGATGAGGTGATCCAGGCATTGGACGCACAGTCTGTGTGGGGTCAGGGCCTCAACATCAACCCTAAAGATGAACTGTAGAAGCAGAACAGCCCCCCCCCCCGCCCAATCAATTCCTTCCTTATATTTTAACTATTTATTGAATGACCTTTGGATCAGAACATTTCTATTTTTGTACTGGTTGAAGTCCAAGATCGATAAGATTGACATTTTTTTGTGTTTTTTCATATTTCTTTACACACCAGTACTGGAGTCTACCTTTGGTTCTTTTTCTCTCCTTCCAGTGACAGCCTCAAGTTAAGAAAAAGTCCGATTAACTTTTGTTTTGTTTTGGACCTGCTGGGTTTTCTATTGAGGACTGCTCAGACCTGGGATCTGACTGAACTGTGAAGATGCCAAAGAGAAGAACGGCAGTTGACATTTCTCTGCTTTGGTTTGTGCTTGTTCTTATTCTGGACACCATATTCAGTGGCTTATATTAAAAAACACTATGTACAGTGATTAAAAAATACTTTAATTTCAGTGGTCAGTAGTTCAAAATAATATTAGATTTCATCTTTACAAATGGTACTGTTACAGTAGTACTCATACACAATACGTTTTTTGGGGGTTTTTTTCCCATTCCAAAAATAATTATTTTCAAAGTAGGCAGTGCACTGTTTTTCCAATTTGGGTATCTAAGTCTCAAATAGCACTCATTCAAAAAACAAACGAAAAAAAGAGCTCTGTTCTAGTATGGAGAATAATCATTGATCATGCACTCTGTCCTCTGTGTGTCAAGTCTAAAATAGAAAATGTCTTCTGTCACTACTTTGTCCATTTTTCCTCTTGGTGTGATAAATCTCCCCTCTCCTGTCTGGGCACACGGAGCAGAATCCTTTTACATGTTCACTGACATGAGGACATGGTGTTTGTGTGTTGTATGTTGTACTTTAACTTATGTGTTTTTTAAAACAGACAGCTGCTGTTGTAACTGTCTGCATTTGATATGAGTAATTTTTTTTTCATAAAAGATGTCAGTCATTCCTGTTTCAAGGAATACATATT
Organism: Xiphias gladius; assembly: GCF_016859285.1. Taxonomy (NCBI): domain Eukaryota; kingdom Metazoa; phylum Chordata; class Actinopteri; order Istiophoriformes; family Xiphiidae; genus Xiphias; species Xiphias gladius. Next base: position 15,607,946 of record NC_053405.1, read on the forward strand.
TGTAAGGTCTTTTATTTTTTTCTATTTGTGTTGAAGAAACAGATGATAGGCCGAGTCGTGCACTGTAAATCCCATGGAAAGAAACATACAAAGAGTAGTTTTTTTTTTTTTTTTTCTACATAGATTTAAACTGCTAACCAGAAACTTAATCCTGTCGTTTAATGAGTTTGGCCACTTTTCCTTCAGTGATATTTTATTTTGAAATGCTGTAGCAAACAAAAGTTTATGTGTACATGCCTATGACTTAAAAAATATTATCTCACATCTATATTCAATTGTGTATTTTTGTTCTATTTATTCATGTTTTATTGTTGAGCATAAAATGTTACAAATTGTTCAGCAAAACAAAAATTTCTTTAGTATCAACTAAAAATGCTTTTTATGTCAAGAAAATGATTTGTTTTTTCTGTTTCACATCATCAAACAGTAGGCATATTTACTACAGTACTTTCTTCTTACAGATATATATTTAATTCCTTTACAGGTACATCAGTATAAGTAACCGCTCACAAAATGTAATGTATCCTTGTATTATATTAATGTAAGCAAATTCTCTGATAAAAGGCAAACAGTAAGAACTGGTTCTGCCTTTGTATCGAATCTGCGCAGCACAGCAGTTTGTTAACAGCTCCATTTATAATAAAGTGCATCTGCCTGTAAATAAACCAAAAAATAATTTAGTCAACACATTTTATCACAATTTATATTAATTTAGATTAATTATTTATCCAGGTATCGTCACACTGAGTGGAGGTCACTGCGGTAAACTTTTTTTTAAAGAAATGTGCTTTAACGAAGCACAGGAATCGAAATGACAAAACAAAAACCCTATCAACAACTGAACACAGAATGAACTATGTCTTGTGTTCCACACCGTCTTGTGTTGTATGGTCTGAGATTAAATTACTATATGAGCGGATTCACAGCATCAAAGTAGAATCTAATCCAGTTTTAGGTGATGCTGCGTGAATTCAGCGGGCTTGTCGGGTGTGTTTGGTTCAGAAGCGGTAGGCCAGTTGCTCAGTGAATCTGAATGGCTTGGTTTCATTGACAGTACACAGCAGGTCCCTCATACGTCGGGCTCGCTGCTCCTCCAGCACCAACCTGCGGGAGCGCTCTCGCGCCACCTGCTGCTCCGCTCGCTTCTCCGCCCGCTTTCGCTTCACCCACCTGAGGACGGAGAACATCAGGAGAGATGGTTTTGACACCAAATTTAATGTTAGAATATTAAGTGAACTATTGGCAGATCACATTAAATGCCTGGGCAGAGACACTTTTAGTATTATTACTGAGCATTTATACTAAATCATCAAAAGAAAACCTAAGATATTCTATAGTTTCTTAAAGCAGAGTTATTCTGCTTAGTTGTTGAAACTCCTTTACTAAATTTACTGTATTTAAATGAAATGTTACTGTAGCTTCAGCATGCTGTGCAGCTATTATATAAAGGAAAAATAAACAAAAACAAATATTGGATTGGATTTGGTTTGCAGATACTCGATATTAAAAGAGGATCTGATCAGGATCAAGAGCAAAAAAACAAGTTCAGGACCCTCTACTTTTAACTGATCTTTGTGACTTTCCAACAACAACTCTTAATAGCAATTACTTCAAACAAAGGCTCTGGCCCAGGGACGGCCCTGTAACCCCTAAGATCCTGGGCCCGTACCCAGGGGTTCAGTTCAGTAACACTTTCATGTCTGTGAGTGGCTGGTACAGTTGTTGACTATTACCGATAGCTCAAAAATGACTCTGCATGGTGCTGAGTCTTTTGAAAGTTTGAATTTTTCTGTCAGCATTCGCTGTGCCGACTGTTATTTCAAGACACTGCAAACTCTCTCTACACCTGCTGGGAGCTTTTGCCTGCTCAATGATAGAGAACAGTGCCACCAGCAAGCGAGCAACAAGTGAGCCTAGAACAGAGACTTGCATAAATGGAAATTAACTTAATCTAGACTGCAACTTCAACTGAATGCCACTAGAGGTAAGGAAAATGATAGTTTACTCAGTGCAATGTGTAATTATTTGAGGGGTTGACGTATCAAAAGCCAAATGATAAATACTAAAATTGTAGAGAAATGTTTGATTTAAAAAGGTTAAAAGGTTACTTCATTAATAGTTGAAAATGTAAAAATACTGTAATATTGGCTATGTAATTAATCAAAAAAAATTCCTAAGGGTTTATTACTACAGGTCTTGAATGAAAAAGCTACAAGGATTAAAGTGAACTCACAGTTTGAAGGCACGTTCACACTCCTCCCGGCTGCGTAAGAGGCAACCATCGTTCTCCTCGAGCTTCTGCAGCTCCACCAGCTGTCTCTCTCTCTGCTGCTGCTCCTGCTTCCTCCGAAGCCACAGCCTAAAAGCCTCCTTTGAGTCACTGTGCGAAGAGTCTTTCTGCGTGTAGAAGTAGAAATGAATGCAGTAATTAAGTGGAAATGATTAGCAAACATTCATTATGCGATGTGTTTGAATGGCTCTAACTAGTGCTGTAATTTGCTTTTCCTTGAATTTTCTGTGAACGAGTTTGGGATAACAGTTTTATTTCTGTTCTGTAATTACAGTTAAATTTTCTAAATCCTCTAAAATTAGATTACAGTGAAGCCTCTTGCTACCTACATGAATTCTGTATCAATGTTTCTTTTCATTTTGATATTCTAAAGCAATTATATTAGTTAAAGAACACATGACCTAGTGCTTGTTAAATAGTAAACCAATTGAATTAGACTAGGGACAGGACAATGAAAGGATAGTGGCTGACTAATCAATACAAATAATTGCTAATATCTAATAAAAACAAAACTGTTCAAATGACCAGCCATAGAGCCTTGTTTCATTATGATCAACTTTGTAATTGTGTTTTAGTAGGTTGGTGGGCCCCCTTGTGGCCATACCTTAGAATTCATCCTCTCCATCTCCTGAGCTCGGTGGATCCTTCTCTCCTCCTGTAGCTGCTCTCTCTTCCTCATCAGCCAGGCTTTGAACGCCAGCTCATTCTCCTGCCTCTTCTGCTCCTCCTCCTCATGTTTTCTATGCTCTGCCTGACATGGCGAACAAGAGGGATCAAAAACCCGATTCAAGTAATTAACAACATTACGGAAACATAAAAATGATGCATATGCAATTTTGTTATTTGATTGTAAATGTGCTATTTTTTCTGGTCAGAGTTCAGAAGTTACACATTTTTTATTAACTTCTATTTGATCAACTGTATCCCTTCTTTCCTACCTCTCTGGCCAGCTTCTCCTTCCTCTCCTGGATCCTATACAGCAGCTCTTTCTGCTGGGGGGAGAGGGCGTAGGTGGCCTGGAAGGGTGTCCCAGTGGCTGACTGCACCCGCCGCTTGCTGCCTTTCCTCTGGCTGCCTCTCTGGCTGTGGCTGGCTGAGCTGGGCCTGTTCCTGGGCTGCACTGGAGGTCTGGGGGCCTGGAGGTGATCAACGCCCTGCTGGAAGGGGGAAGAGCCAGCACGAAAACGAGGAGAGGAGGAGGAACTGTGGATCTTAGTTGAGCTCATAGTCTGCCCCTGGAGACGTGAGTAGTCGCTGTAGTTGCTTGCGATAGGAGGGAGCAGTCCTTGACTCTCCACCTCTTTCAAGCTGACCAGGTCAAACTTCCCATCTTTTTCTACAAGGACTCTGCCCTCCTTTACCCCATGCCCTCCATCACTGCTCCCCCAAGCCCTGCCAGATTCTCCGGATCCTACACTTTCTTCCCGAGGAGAAAGTTTTAGCTCAGACAGCTTCCCTGACACTTCAGTCTCTGCCTCCGTATCCTTCGCTTTAGCCTTGTTCTCCTTTCCCCCTTCCAACCCATCGCTTTTGCCATCTTTCCCAAACTGCAGGGGAGGCACCACCAGGTCCACCAGCGTCTCTTTAAAATGCAGCCGCCTGCGCCTCGTCATATCTGGAGCTTCCTGGTCCTGCAGCTCCCGGTTAGCCTGCTCGATCTTCTCCAGAATGTACTTCTTCTCCTCATCTGTCTGCTCATCCTCCCCTGGAGGAGGTGGGACTATAGGTGATGACTTATTTGGGCTGTCTCTGTCAGGGTCGTACTCCAATGGCTCCATAGGTGAGGGCCACCTCTCTTCATCTTCTTCCATCTCCTCTGTTGTGTTATCTGTCTTCTCTTCTTTGTATCTTTTCTCCTTTTGCTTCATTTCTTGCTGTTTCTCATCCTCCTCCAGTTCTTTGTCAATTTCTGTCTCGATGTCATCATAGTCGGGACCCTGTGGGATGGAAAAGTCGGAGGTACACTGTATTCATTAATTAGGTTTGAATGTAAATAAATAACCAGCATCAGTACTTAGCAGGTAGTAGGTTCGCTGGTGTGAGAACAGACATTTATAAGTGTGTTCATCAATATTGCATCCAGCAGTGGCACAGGGAAAGTATGTCACTGTATGTCAACAGAGTAGGTTTCACGTGCAAACAGTGAGATGTGCCAGCTCGGGTAACTCAAAACTACTCACTGTCACACTTTCACAGAGCAGGGTCAGGGACCCATTTAACACCCAGTCGGCAGTAAGCAGATCCGATAAAACAAAGACGCAAGGTGATAAAAAGGTAGAGCAAAAGTACAAAGAGGAGATGGAAGCAGTCTGCCCTGTGGTCGCACTTTGCATATTGAGGCCTGACTTACCTGGTCCTCACTCCGGCCTTCCTCACTGATCAACCAGTCCAGATCCTTCTCAAAGTCGTCCTCATACTCCTCCTGGGACTTTGTGCAAACCACCTGACTCATAATCTACTGAGAGAAGATCAGAGACAAAATTTTGCCACACTACTTGCTGGACCTAAGAAAAGTGATAACAGCCAGTCAGTCCTAAGCAAGATCTACTGGCCAGAAAACCAATAAATAAGTTCTGGGTATTCATGGCCCCCAGAGAATGACACATGTTGATTCCTGTGACATGCTACCAACAGGGAAAATTTCATATTTTAGCCCCATTACTAGTTAACTTTGATAATTAAAAAAAAAAAAAAAAATCATCATTATTTAGCTTGTTCCCTTAAACACTTCTGCACTCTGGGATCCAAAGCACTGCAGCCTCTATAGGTCACTTTTTGGTATGAATCCTGAAGATATGTTCTGGTCATTCTATCCATTCAGCCTCTCTGGTGCAAATCAAGGAATTAAATTTTCAGCCCAGGTTGTGTAGTCTTTGATCGTCTGGTTTATTTATATCTAATGACATCTTTGACATCTCGGCACATCCATAACTACACCACTGACTTAACATTTACACTTTGTACACTATGATGTACATATGTATATTGTATTACATTGTAGTGACCAAAGTCCACAGATGTTTACCGCACGGATGTCACCTCATTTAATCAAGGTATGAATAGCCCAAAGAGGTTAACATATCTGGGACTGCCCACCCGTCAGTGGAGTCACTCATGTGTGGGAGATGAGTGGCAATGCTAGATAACCTATGACCTGAGTGACTGAGGATCTAAACAGACAGGCAGCACCCAGCCTATAGTACGGATCAGGATGTCCCATTAGGTTCCCTCTATTTGGATAATCTAAATCACATCACACAAAACAAATTACAAGCCAAATACTCCAAATTATGCGTTTGGTTTCGTTTTTGTGTCACAGCGGGAATGAAGAACCACTCATATCAGCCTGGCCATCACCACATCACAGTATGTATATGGGTTACATGTGCGATTGGTCGCCATCTACTGGAGAGAAACCAGTACTGCAGGATTAGGAGTAAACTATTGTTATTGTTTTGAGTACACATATTCCCTGTCTGCTATCATGTGCGTTATGTTTATTGTAGCCGTTGTATCTGTATTTCTGTTGTAACTCAGAAACCACTTTCACTGGCTACAAGGCAGGATGTAACACAAATAGACTGTGTAATCCTGTTTATCTTTATAGCTCGGCGGCTTATAAAAATAAACAGGACAGATACAGAATAAGAGGGTAAGCTTTAGAACAGAGTTTGTGCCTATAGGACATATATTAATCAACATTTTGGCTGCCGTGAATAACAGCATTAAAAAAAATAAATAAAAGAATTCTGGTACTGGGGCTCTTAAACTCACCACCAGCTGGTTCGTAATAAGTGCTCCTGTTCAGTTAAAAGCGGTGAAAGAAGACCTCCCGCCCGGCTGTTTGGTGAGTATTTCTCCATCTAACCGGCCCACATACTGCCTGGCAGCCCGCGGAGCAACACCTGAGCACATAATCTGCTTCTGGTCCCTCCGCAGCCCTAAAAGGTTTACTGGGCCCGTCGTCATAGAGACCTACAACACGCTTTACTACTGGCGCATGCGCAGTCAGGACATACGCGAACCGAAACTCATTATACGGTTAATAAAATCTCCATGTACACAATGTAAACAAGTTAAAACACCCAAATGTTACAAAAAAATATTGTAGTCTGGTAGGAAATTTTAAAAGGTAACTAAAAAAAATGAAATAGCACTGTTTCTGGGGGTTAATTTAACATATGAAAAGCCAGCTACCGTATCAAACAAGATTAAAATGTATTATTGATTGCAAGGATCACATTAGCTTAACCATTTTTTTTCGTGCTCGGTCTATCTCAGAAAAGGGACCGGATTAAATGTGTGTCATTTGGATTATGGTAATTTGAATAATTGCAAATTTGTCTGGGAGTAGGCAGTACTAAAGCACAAACTCACCTGTAATTATAAAGGCTTTAAGGTGGGCTTTGTATTATCACCTCTCTTGTAGAGAGAGAATGATCAAAAAGTTGCAGACAAAACAATACAAGAGACAAGAACTTGAAACAAAGGCAACGCCAGTTCAGTGCATATCTACCATTTTATTTACAAAAATCTTGAATTAATTTACAAACTCATGTTTAACCAGGTTACAGACGTTTTCCTGGGGAAATGGGTGCCCACCCCATTTTTAGTTTGGTTAATATTTAGTCATGTTTACAGCACGGGACCATTGGACAGCGGTACCAGCCAGTCGACTCTATTTCTGGACCTTGTTCATAATGAAATGACTGAATAATATGAAATAGATCATTTAACATATTTTAAATATCCACATGGATTTGATAATGATGGGGGGTTATACTGCAAATATTACATTATGAGCAAAAGACAATTTAAACCTAAACAACGGTACATAACACAACAACAAAAGCAGCACTTGAATTCATCCTTACTGCTAGACAGAAAACGGAGCACATGAGGAGTACTGGAACGCAACATTTGATTTCGGGCGCACTGCACTGTGGGTTTTGAAGTCTCTTGAAGGCTTTCACCACTGGGAAAGCTCGGCAACGCAAGCGGCGGAGAACGACATCTCCCGTGTTGCGTCTGTCACTACCGCGGAACTACACGCCCCCTTGTCTCGAAGCACGACTGGAAGCACGTATGCACAACTTCTGATAATGTTTTGAATACTTAGTAAGAACACTGTAGCTGCCCACGACCGGTACGCAGTACTACGCACCGAGGAAGCAGCGGGTGTTTCTCTCAAAAATGGCTACCATCGTGTTTTGCACAGTAAACAAAACAGCTCTGACTACGGCCAGACAATGTTTGACTAAACATTTAAAGGGGTTTGCTAGTGCAAGACACTCGCATCTGCCGTCTCCCTCCACTCACAGCCCGTCAGGGACCTTGCTAGCGAGAACGAGATGGTTTTCCAGGGGCGCCGGGGTAAGGTTTATGTCCCATGGGACCGCAGGCAGATCCGCAGCCGGACGAACCAGAAGGGGAGCCCTGGCGCTCAGCGGAGCTGCAGCAGTGACAGCAGCAGCTGCTGTAGCTGGGTTTTTCGCCAACGCTAACCACTTCCAGCGTGCGGAAATGGCAACGAAAGTCTCCCAAGCCGCCGAGGAGAAGGAGCAAGAGGGGGACATACTGGAGAGATGCCGGGGGTTCATGTCTCCTCCGGTAACTGACATCAGCGTCCTGCAGGGAAGGAAAGGGGAGATGCGTACGAGGATGGAGATGCTGATCATGGAGACGCAGGCCGAGTTCTGCAGAGCCTTGCAGGATGTGGACGGCGGGACGTTCAAGGTGGATCGGTGGGACAGGAAGGAAGGTGAGGGGGTGGGGGTGGGGGGGTCACCCGATGCAGTGATGAAAAACTGCACAGCTCAATGTGGAGCAGAACAGATCCATTTTCATCCTAACCATAAACTCGAGGGTATTTATGAGATTCTCCAAGTGCTGGAGTTTCAAGCATGCTGCTTATTTTTGTGCTGAAAGCAATACAGATGCACGTCATAAACAGGCAGGCAGCAGAACAAACAATATCAATTCAGTCTTTTACCGTTCATTCCATCTTGACCCTGTATGTGTGTGTGTGTCAGGTGGAGGAGGAATCAGCTGTGTGATGCAGGATGGAAAGGTGTTTGAGAAGGCAGGGGTGAATGTGTCAGTAGTATTCGGGAACCTGACCGAGGAGGCCGCCAGGCAGATGACGAGCAGAGGGAAAGTCCTCAAAGGGAAAGATGGTGAGTTCTGTTGACCTGACATTTGTATGCAAGCATAAAGCTTGATATAGCTCCTCACCAGAAGAAGTGTGTTAACCTACGTTCAGAGTAACACATCATAGAGTGAGCAGTCCTTTTACGTAGCACTTCTGATACACACTCAGAAATTCACTGATTTTTGCATCTACTAACAGAGTTCTGCTCTTATTTTGCACTTTAAGCTCCTTTTTATGTTTTTGTATGATGCTCTAATGGACATTAAAACATGCCTGAACTGTGTCTATGTATGAACTTTTAATATTATGCTCTGTTTCTCCCAGGGAAGCTGCCATTTTGTGCCATGGGTGTGAGCTCTGTTATCCACCCCAAGAACCCCCACATCCCCACAGTGCACTTCAACTACAGATATTTTGAGATCGAGGAGGAAGATGGTGAGTGTGTGATTGTCAGTTCTTGACGTAAACAGTTTTGTCTTGGTGTCAGTGACACTATTGGGTAAGTGAATGAATGATGACCCTTGTTTCCTTCTTCTTTGTCTGTGTGTGATGTGTGTATGTGTGTGCTCCAGGCTCTAAGCAGTGGTGGTTCGGTGGAGGCACAGACCTGACTCCAGTTTATGTTAATAAAGAAGATGCGTTTCACTTCCACAACACCCTGAAGGAGGCCTGCGACCAGCACCACCCGCAGTACTACCCTGATTTTAAGCAATGGTACAGTTTGACTCATGAATAGTCCCCTGGAAGTGAAACTCCACATACTGTGTACTTATCTGTACGTCTGATTTCTGTGTATTTCTCTGTGTGGATTACAATGGGTGTTTCCTCACTGTAATATAATGATAAGAGGAAGTCTTTGCCTAAAATCTGCAGTTGCAGAAAAACCGTTGAGCCATGACGTTCCATGACAGAAATGGGTGTGGTTTATCTGATGTGGCGCGGAATAAGAAAATTTTGTCATCTTAATTCGAAGTTATATTTAAAGGGAATAGTTTGAAATTTTAGGAAATAAATGTCTGCATTCTTGCTGAGAGTTACATGCAAAGATTGATACCACTTTCATATCTTGCCATTACATATGGAGCTACTGCCAGTTGCCAGTCAGCTCTGGCTGACCTTAAGAGGTGCTGGTAGGAAGAATGTTTTGTTTTTATTAAACCTTCAGAAAGAGCCAGGCTAGTTGTTTCCCCATTCTTCCAGTCTTTATGCTAAGCTAAGCTCACTATGTCTTGGCTGTAGCTTCATATTCAGTGAAGACACAAGATTGGTTGAATTTGCATATTTCTAAAAATGTCATACTATTCCTTTAAGTAGTGACCAAAGCAAAAACAAGTAGCAGTCAAAAAGCAGTACCTTTTAAAATCCCACTACTGCGACTGATGTCCTCTCATCTGACCTATTTTCAATTCCCTTGTCATACCTGTACTTTAACCAACCTTTTATGATTCTTTTGGAGTACTGACCAAATTAAAACGACATGAAAACACACCAAATCTATAGTGCAGCTACTTTGAAGTTTAATAAAGGAGAAAACATGCAACAACCAAATTTAAAATACATTTTTATGTCAGCCCCTCAGCATTGGTTGACACAGGACTAGCAATGAAGTAGCAAACATACGTCATGTAGTGCAGGTGTTGCTTTCCACTGTAGCCACAGTTGAATCTTCCACCATGCACCTGACAGATAGCCTGACATGGAAACTAGATGATTTTCCAAACCAATTCTTTTGTTCTCTAGGTGTGACAGATACTTCTATATCCGCCACAGAGGAGAGACTCGAGGTATAGGAGGGATCTTCTTCGATGACCTGGACTCCCCGAGTCAGGAAGAAGCATTCAATTTTGTCAAGAGCTGTGCCCGCACTGTGGTGCCCTGTTACCTGCCTATCGTATACAAACATCTCAATGACTCCTTTACTGATGAGGAGAAGGACTGGCAGCAAGTACGACGAGGCAGGTGAGAAAAAGACACACAAAATAACGTGGCTGTTGATGAGTATTTCATATATTTTACATAGGAGATCGATAAAAGGAGATTTTGTGAGTTGATATATATATATATATATATTTTTTTTTTAATTTTAAAGCCAATTTTAGTTCAATAACTAAAGACTTTGAAGATTTCATTGGCCGAAGTCAATCATAGTGAGTCATAACTCACCGCCTTACTTCTATACCTACAGTAGTATCTGCTAAAGTCTTAATAGTTTTAGGACTTCTCATTCTTTCAGTCACTTATCACTTGCATTGTTTGACCAGCTATTAAAGCTGCAATTTTCAAATTGGCTACAGTATACTTAAAAAACCTAACACTGATCCTGGAGTCTTTTCCATACATAAAATTACTGCTTTAAAAGTCAGTCAGGTTAACATTTCGTTTTCTTAATTTTGTAAAAGTTAAGACTTTGACATCCACTAATGAAATAATGCAAAAATGATTTATGACAAAGCTTTGTTGTAGACTCCATGCACAGCCCGTGTGGTCCAAAGCCAGAGCAGATCCTCGCAGAGCTTACTGCCTCAGCAGGGAGTCTTGAGTCATCCAGTGAGAGATTAACAACACAGAGAATGAGCTAAAGTGCTAGTTTATGAAAGGGAAAAAGCATGGTATTGAGCCTGAACCTCGGGTAGGTGAAGTAATATGGGAGGGAGGAGAAAGAAGATGCTAAACTGGAGTGAATGGTGTAAATTAACCACGGGTCAGTTTCATCAGTGAACTTAAGTAAACTGAACAAATTGCATTAAAAAGTTGTGAGCTTCTGCCGCTGAAAGTGCAGATTCATTTGTACGTAAACAGTGTTTTAGGTTGATGTGTTGGTGACAGGCAATAAGCAAAGATGGATGAGGGTAATTTGAATTTGGTTACTTTGTAACCATAGAAAGGATGATGCTCTGCAGCCAAGACTACTATATCAGAGCTATTTACCAGCACATAAATGCACCAACCTGGGGGACTTCAATTCCTGTCCAACAATAATGTTAACCTAAAGCAAAGCTGACTAAATGTTCACTGTGCTGGATGGCCTACATAGCTCAAGCAAGTTTTAAATCAAGTCTGTTTTCATACCGTACTTGAAATACTGTAAAAAGAAGCCAATAGCTGCCTGTAAAGAAGATAAAGCCTCATTAAAATCCAAGATTTATGGTTCTCAGGTTGCTGTGGACTAGTTATCAGTTGTAGAATAAGGCACAAAAGATGTAAACTTAATATATCATAAATTATGAGAAGCCACGTGTCTACAGTAGGTTTTGTGTGTTTGTCCTGTAGATATGTGGAGTTCAACCTGGTGTATGACAGGGGAGTGAAGTTTGGCTTGGCCACGCCGGGCTCCAGAATTGAGAGCATCCTCATGTCCCTCCCCCTCACCGCCAGGTAAGAAAACACTGGTTTGAGGCAGCGGTTGCCCTGCTCTTGTATGACAGCGATGAGCTGTCTGTGTTGCTTGGTAACAAACTCACCTTTCATCCTCAGGTGGGAATACATGCACGAGCCTGCCAAAGGTACCCAGGAGGCTGAGATACTGGAAGTGTTACGAAACCCCAAGGAGTGGGTGTGACCACAGTTTAGGTTTACATGGGAAAATGCACAAAACATTCAGAAAAACGTCTTTGTTGTATTTGATAATTGTGTGACCTGTTTGACTAGATCAGCAGCGGTTAACATCACGATTACCAAAATAATATGAACTTGCTTTGCAATTGCGTAGGAGTTTTTTAATCTGTCCCGGTACTTTTCTCTTTCCTGTTTCCTATTTTTTGTCATATCACCCTTGTTGAAATTTAATCACAGGGGATTTTAATAATGTAATGTATGAGACATTGTGTTGTTCAACTCAATGAATGAGCTTTGTGCCAATGCTTACTGAAGTGCAAAGTAAAACAAGACCAGATAATGTAACTTCACAGGTGAACATTGCACCTGCTTTTAGGTCATCTCACATTGATGATGTGCTACTTTTAAGAAGTGTTTGTGTCAAACTCTACTTGCTCTACTTGAAGCCATCTGAGCTCTACTCTCCTCTGTGCTTCTTTAACAAGGCACTGAAAGGGAAAACTAGGTCAAACTGAGCCACTGTGTTTGTATGTGTGGCACTACTTGTACCAAATGTTAATAAATCTAGTTTTGATGTGCATCTGCTCACCACAATGTGCTATTCTTGACAGTCAAAGATAGATAAAAAGATTTAACTGTTCCCGGTTGAGCCCCATTTACACTGTGGTTGGTCATTCATTTGTGGTAAATGAGTCACATCCTGCTTTGTTTGAACAGCAGTAAATGGTACTTGGATTTTGGATTATGTCCCACAGAGAGGATAAATGTGGATCACAGGCCAGGTGGTTCCTTTAGAGACAGAAGAATATCTCCAAAAAAAATGTTCATGAGTTGTATCCTTTAAAAATAATTTATAGCTAACAATTATAATAAGTTGTGTATTTTAATACCTTTTACCCTAATATTCCACAGAAAACTTGAGTTAACCACTGAAATCCAGGACCAATTGTAATGCCTTCATTCTCGATTTCTTGTGACTTTGCACACATTTACCTTTTATTCACTCTTTCATGTAACTTTGTTCAGTCTCTCACAACTTTGAGTCAGTTTTTAGAGACTTAACAAAGCTCAGCGCTGTATCATTGTATTGTTTGTAAAATTATGATATTCTGGGGACACAAGCAGGGAAGAGGAGAACCGTAGAAAACGTTCACCATTAACTTATACACGCATTGGATCATATTCTTGAGACACTGAAAGAAATTATGCAGAGCATGTTCTGAAATTTTTTATTACAAATTAATTCAAGCTTTTGCACATATCAAGGATTTATAACAAGTTCCTTCACATTTCATGTTATATAACATTTTGTTTGTTTGATAAGGCATTGTAAAAACAGGGCTCTGTAAGTAACAGTCCAACAACGGACCTAACCAAAATGGCTACCCCTACCAGCACAACTCAGTTCTAGGTCATAGCAAGTGCTGGGGTTCAAAGGTCAACTCACAAAAAAGTTACAATAGTAGTCAGTACTCAAAGTCTGAGGTGTAGACAGGAAATGTGACTTTTATCAGTGTCAAGTGAAAACTAGATATATTTGGTTTTTAGAGTATGCAGCAACATTGCATACAGATTATGAAAACTTTTTTTTAGAGGATTACAGCGACATCGTTATTGCTGAGAGTCACGCTGAAGACTTCAAACCAGAGTGTCCTAGTTTTCATTAAAACGGCTCATTTGGAGCTTAAACACAGAGTGCCTTCTTTTATTCACAACCTAGTGTATAATCGTTTCATTAGTATCAATGCATTCAGTGTATTCCTATGCAGTAAAAACAATCCCACTGTAACTAACTTTCACACGCGGACTATACATATTTATAAACAGGTACATTACACATGCTAAACATGGACACTGTCCATAGTGATATTAAATACAGAGCTTCTCCCTTCTTTTCCCAAAGCTTCTGTCTCTATTGCTTTCTGTCCCACATTCCTATGCAAGTCACCCCACAACTTACATTTATTGTTGCAAACCTAGTTGAAGAATCCTCAGTGTAGGTTTAGTGAAAGTAGCACAGCAAAAGACCCTATAGCCATATCAAATACAGTTGCATTCGTTTTAGGGGAAAGAGTGGGGAAATATTTTCACAGCTAAAGCAGGCTCTGAGCAACTGTCAGCGGCCCAGAGTGAACACAGACGAGCGAGCACTGACCCATCAACGAACAGTGCAGAGCCAGATCCAACCTCGGGTGTACAGACCAAGCTGCATGCATTACCACACATTCACAAAATGTATTTCAGCACCCACTTTAAAACCGATGAACAAAACTTAAAACTCAGAAACACTCACTAGTGTATACTGAGGTTGGGCCAATGCATTAGTTTGGCAAACCGATTGTTTAAACGTGCGTTACAGACGCTGTATGTAAACTTCCTCTGCTGCCGAGGGTGGGTGGTGGTGACAGTGGTCGCTAACCGGTCGCTTAAGCCATTGTTGCCTTGACAAGGTAAGAGGTTGTAACGCGCCCTCTGGGCAGCGCTGCTTCCTGGGGGGCAGACAGAAACACCCGCAGCGACCCGCTGTCGGAAAAAGGGCCGAGACGGCCCGGCCGGCCCGGGGCTAGCCGGTTAGCATGCTAACTTCAGGTGATGGAAATAGAAGCGAAACGGGAGTTCACACTGGCGTTGCCCTCCACCGACGGAGACAGCTCTTGGCGGGTAAAGGAGTGAAGTTTGATGCTGAACGCACAACGTTTCCTCTACACTGGTTAGTAAACAGCTTTTGATACTAACGTTGGCTGTGTAGCGATAGCGAAACTTAGAAATAGCGCCTCTAAATGGTATTTTTCTATTAAACAATTAACCAAAAGAGTCATGGCAATGCGGCAAGGTCACTAGTAGTGCATCTCTAGACCGTTTCAGCTAATTGTTTTGGTTCTTTAGCCTAAACAGTTACTGTTTGGTTGGACCTCGGGGCTCCCTTTAACCCCCAATATGAAACAGTGGACAGCAATTTAACGGGTTGGCAAGCTCAGACAAGCCAGGCGCACGCTGCCTGCCCGGCACGAAGCGCCAGGGAGCTGAAGTAAACGAATGCCTGGTGGAGACATGTTAGTATTTTCTCTAGTAAGCAAAGGACCCAGATATTTCATGGGTCAGTCAACCAAACAAGACCCAGCAAGTAAATACTGGACTCGGATGAGTCACATGGGGGGTGAACAGTGTTGCTCCGATGAAGATGAAGCGAATAACATTGCTTATCTTGTAAGGTCCGGGATATATTAGACGGCAAGTGGACAGTCTTTTCTCATTGTCAGCGTGTTGGATGCGGGAGAAATGGGCAGGTGTAAAGACCTGAGCAGCTTTGTTTACGTGTATGATTAAGTCATTGGTTTGTTCTACTGTAACCGGTCACCCATAACAAATATAAGCTTGATCCTGAACATGTTTTAGATTCTTTTTGCCCCCTGGTGGTAAAAAAAAAAAAAAAAAAAGGCTTAATGCAACTTCAATTAGTCTGGGATTCAGTGAAATTGTTCTTTTGTTGTCTAAATGCTGTTTCTAGGTCTTGCAAAGCAAAAATTTCAGAATATACAAAACTGTAGGTGGAAACTGTAAATACTTGTTTTTTGACGACAAAAAGGTCAAATTTAAACATACTAAAAATAGGTACAAAACATCTGGTAAGCACTTAAGTCTAAAAAATTGACACTAACCTTCAATAAAGCATCGGTCCAACCCCTATATACGCTTACAATATTTGTCCTTCATAATGGCAACCATAACCTTTTTTCTGTATGTAACATTTGTTATGCCTACAGACTTAAATGATTTGCTACAGTGTGATAGCATAGATGCAACCTTAGGGAATTCAGCAGAGGTGTTGGTTGGTTTTGGTACTGCAATATCATTTGCACCTTCCTGCTATCACTTTACCTCATTGTTAAGAGGTTAGCGCAAATTTCAGCACCGCTGGTTCTGGTAAAAATTGCATTAGTCCACTGACCAGACACTTATTAGTGATTCTATTTGTCTTGAATGGGGAAGGCTGGTTATACCACAACAGTGGCACTGCTAGATGATAAGATAGTCTTAGTGTAGGTTAGGGCTTTTGTTGGGGGTGCAGTGAAAGACAGGTTTACTTCCCCTTACCGTTGACACTAGTAGCGCTGGTGTTGACTATGTCCTCGTACTGTGGAGGTGGCTCCGTCTCTATCTGGACGTCTGTATGACCCACAGCCTCCTCATAAGATGGTGGCGGGTCTCCGGCACTTCCTCTTCCTGATGTGATCTCTGAGCCTGGATAATTTGGGCTGCTGTGGACACTGAGTTCTGATTGGTCACCGTGTTGGTAATCCCTCCCCCAATGGTCCATAGAGACCACTGACAGGACGTGGTCATGATGTGCGTGTCCCAGGCTGGGGCTGCGCTGTGAGCGCTTGCGGGAGTGGCAGCGCCAAACAGTGATGGCTACGGCGGCGATGATGAGCACAACCAGCAGCAATGGCACTATCAAGTATAGAGAGTGGACTCCACCTACCACTGTCTCCAGCCCTCCAGATGGACTGGTCTCTCGCACATATTCCTCCCAGAACAGTCTCTGCAGCCAGTCAGAACAAAGAGACACATAGTCAAAAACATGGCAGGATTAAAAATATTTTCTTCAAGACAGGACTCAGCTACATTCATGCAGGCTACAGTGTGCCCATGGTGGCACAAAATTGTTTCCAAAACCATAGGTCACGGTACACACCGTGTACATTGTATGAATACGTGTTATATGGATTACTGCGACACAAAGGCACCAGACAACAACACTGAAACAAAAAGAGACCACATGATTTTGCACGTCCATCTGCGTGACTTTGCTCTCTCGCCTTTCACAATAGTTTTACAAATATGCCTCCCTCTCTAGCATGCACTCGGCTGTTCTTCCTGCTGATAATCATCACTTCCTGAAAAAACACCCACATTCCACAAGCTACCACTCCTGGCATAGGATTTATTACTGGACACATGAACCCTACAAAACAGCACTTCAAAGGGATAGTTTCGTTTTTTTTTTCTTTCATAATTGGCTGGAATCAGCTACTAAGTAGTAGCAATATTGATTTGTGGATTTTAGCTCTCGCTGTCCTGTGGAAGTCCTGTGTTTAGAGATTTCCAGCTGCCGTTCAAAATAAGAATTCATCAGGAGAATCAAGCAGCAGAAAGATATCTGAGTTTTTGTACTATCATGTGGATAGTTCTGTGTTCTTGCTGCTTGTGTGGTTGCTTATTATTGTTGTTTAACGACCACACAAGCTGAGGTAAATTTTTGTCTGCCCAGTCACAGGCTGTCCAGGAAATTTCTGAGCACATGACTTTCTGCTGGACATCCCTGTATAGAGATCGCAACTGATGAGTAGTTCAAACCACCTAATCCTAAAAAAAAAAACGCAAAGGCCACTTCATGTGGTTTGTGTGTGGCAGGGGTTCTAAGGTGTTCTACTTTTCTAGTGCTGTGTGTATTTAACTTTCAGGAGAGGAGGAATGTATTTAGTGTGTCTCTCTCGTGTCCTCACCGTCCTCTCGTCGTTCTCAAAAGCCTCGCGGGCCTCCTCATAGGTGCAGATCTCCTCGCGGCATTCCCTCTGGATGTTACCCTGCTTTATCTCCTCCAGCAAGAAGTTGGCCCTGCGCAGACGCCGCAGCACAGAGTGGGCTGCGTCCGCTGGCAGGAACACTAAGAGGAGGGCAGTAGTGGAGGAGTGGAGGGAGAGGCAAAAGACAAGGGCATAGAAGGGGAGAGGATGTAAGATTGAGATGTGTGAGAAAAAAAAAAGGAATGCATCAAGATAACAAGTGGAGAGTGTAGGTACGGGTGAGTCAGCAAGTGGTAAAGCAGGAAGGAGGAAACAGTGAGGCTAAGCAGAGAGAGTATTGAAAGAGAGAGGAGTGAAGTGGAAAGAGGAAAAGGGGATAGAGATGCTGGAAAAAAGAGAGAGGGAAAGAGGTGGGGACTGAAACAAAGGCTGCAGAGCAGAGCCGAGCAATGCGCAGTGCCCACATTTATGCATAAAAACAAAAGTTCCTTTGATATAGGCATCCATCCATGTGCCACATTAGAGACAGAGCACCCATCTGTTTCACGTATCCATGATAAGAACATAAAATCTCCAACAGAAACTGCATACAAGATGCCACAACATGCCCTGGAAATATTTGACATGCTACCGAATTAACAAGGCATGGCGTCTTTGTGATTCATATGTTCAGGGACCTGATGAACACAAGACTTGAAAAGAGAAAAAACATAAACACACCACAAAATGTGCTCAGTAGAGCGCAGACCTCCAGCAACGCCAATGTCAAACAACATATACCAGACTTTAGAGGAAAACAATTTTCCCCAAAAAATTCAAATTCAAAGTAAATGATGTGGATCTGCCCAAAATTTTAATGGATTCTTCCCTGGCCCATGTCCCATCCCTCCACCGAGTTGAGTGCAAATTGGTTCTCTAGTTTTGCCGAAATCCTGCTGACAAACATAACAACAAACAAACTGACACAGGCAATCACATAACTTCCTTGGCAGAGGTAATAAGGGCCAAAATGCAGGAAAGAATGTGAATTGTTTGCTAAAGAAAACAGAAAAAACCTGAGGAGTCAAATTCCAATGACGTGTGACAAACAATGTTGAAAATCACCACACAAAAAAAAGCAAAAGAGGAAAAAAAAAATGGAGAAGAGTTTTTTAAGTAAACTGTGTGATGAAGCAGGACTATAATGTCAATAAACTTACCACTCCCCATGATTCCTGCCAGTCTGTTTGGGGGGGGGGTTATCTGTAGAAACCAAACACACATTAATGTACAGCTTTGAACCGGCTGATACAAGTCTATAATTAACTGGCCCCCCCTTTGAAAAACTACACCTCTTCCTTTGTTTCTGTCTTAAGATAAACAGTCATTTAAAGAGACGTAAGAGCCAGTGAACATTACTGTTGGGTCTTTCAAACCTGCACTGCAAAAATGACCTGATAAATTCAAGTGACTGAAAAGTAAGTAATGTCACACATTTTCAAGAACTGTCCTGAGCGTCCGCTACAGGGAAGAATATCTGATAGTAGTCAAATCACTTTACTCAATTTAGGAAAATTCCTTTAAAATTAGATTGTAAAAGGAAACTAAAAGTGAACACAGTACACAGTAGTAGCTGTATGATATGAAACCATCACAGCCCCTTTGTCAGATCTTTCCTACACGCTTTGGGGGAAAATAAGACGTGAAGACTGTAATGAAATGAAGGGATAATGATATTGTTTTAACGGGCTGCTGTCAAAGGGCGTTGCTGCGTTGCGACTATGAGACATTCTTGATCCAAGTGTCGATGAGCAATGGCGGATGCAGGCCAGTGTTACTAGTACATGTGTCACATTTTTGGGCTGCTACGAATCCTGCTGCCCAAAACAGATGACCAGCAGCGGGAACAAATCTAACAAAGCGCCGCCGCCCCGCCACGCACACTGCCAGAGGGACGGAACAACAAATGGAAGCTACAGCAATGTTGGCTGGGCTTCGGTGCGGCTGCTGCCGGCCTGTTGCCGACTGGATGGCTGTGAGTCGGTTTAGCGGGCTGGAGCTCCTGGTTAGCGCCCCGTGTATCGACAAGCGGGGGAGGATTTGTAGGACCAGTGCGCCTCCAGCCCCAGATGTGATTTATAACGATTCAGACGACACAGAGCTCGAATGACTGCATAGGACAGATTTTTCCTTCATATCGAAAACAGACTGTTAGCACAGAAATCAAGTTGATCGGTCCAACTCACCTTTTTTTGTCCCCAATAATCGCATAAACGATCCCCCGTCTCCTCTGCTGCTCCACCGGACAGCGCAGGCGCAAAACTCCGTTTGCGTATAGCGGACCACGAACGCGATCTTTTTTTTTTTTCCCCCACCCGAGCTGGATGAAGACCCGCCCTACTATGCCTCCGATTGGCTTTGTGGGTAAAGTTTAGGCATGAGGAGTGGTGATATGGTTGGGTTTAGGAGAAAATGCCAGGGACAGAGCCAATCGGAGACAGGGTAAGGGCGGGTCTTCGCCCACCTCGGGTGGGAAAAAAAATACTCACCACAAACTGCCCCTTCCCCTGAGTTAAAGGGACAGTCCACACATAAAGATTATAGATTATACTGTCCGCTGATGACAACATACTATTACATCACAAAATAACTTTATGAAAGCTACTAACGGGAGATAACGGAATTCAAACAGCCTTAGTAAGTGTCTTAATGCCTTAAAACAAGGTTTTAATGTACTGTGTATTAATTAAGATGAATATTCAATCCCACATTGCTTCAAGTTGAAAGGTTACAAAGTTGTGTACCTCTTTCTTGTAAGGCACCATTTATAAAAGGTTTATAAGATAATGAATGCATTAATAGTTAATACATCATTTACTAGGTAAATGAGAACAGCTGTAGGGTTGTCAGATTTGGAAAAGCCTTCTCCAGCGTGATACTTTTCTTGCCTTTTTAGCGAGCGCATTTATTCATTGGTGAGACCTCTCCCATGGACCGTTTGATCTCCTACCCTCCGGAAAAAGGCTGCAGGACATCTGGACTAATATCCACTGATAAACAGTTTATAAACATTTACAACTGCAGACTCGATGGATTATAGAACCTGTGGTTTATTAACTTCCAGATCTGACAGATTAACATTTATAGCTGCAAATCTGATAACCTGATTAGAAGGTGTGAAACCCTAAGTACTTATTAATGGTTTACCAACATGTACTATTGCATTATTGCAGTAATAGAAACACACAGCTACGTCATTATCAAAGCGTTTTATTTTAACTGGTACACTGATGCAAGAGTGTCTTTATTCAAACAACAGAACAGGGCCTTCTTAACCTGAAAACGTACACAATACAAACAGCTTTTACTGTCAACATAACAGTTCAAATTCACTGTATTGTTCTGTCTGCATTTGCACGATTTAAAGATTTGCATGCAGATCAACAGCTAGTCAAACTCTATGTATAAATTAAATAAATCTTTATACCATAGTAACTCAGCTGTTGTCAAAAGTTAATTAGCGATTTTTAAATGGAGTTTGGTCCAGATGTCCCGTAGCCCTTCTCCAGTGGGGAAGTGGTCAAACAATCCATTGGAGAAATCTCCCTGATGAATTAAAGAGCTAAAAAGACAAGCATGTCGTCCTCTCCCAGGATTTTCCACAACCTGGCAACCCTACAGTTTTTCTTGTTAATGATTTATAACTGATCTATAAAGCATTAGTAATTGATTTATTAACCATTAACAAAGCCATTAATTACAGCTTATAAACTTTTAGAAATAAGACTTTATCAGAAAGTGGCACCAAACGGAACCGAAATCAGAAGAGCTCATCCTTTGCAAATGTTTTTGTGTCCAGCAAAAGTTACTCTTCACTGTCAGGTAATTGTTTAAACTGTGCGCGTAATATCAGCAGTTAAACATATCAACATATCTCATATAAGTGAAATTATATTTGTTTGTCATTTTCATTCAAATTGACTCCCTCAGTAATATGGACACAAAATGTTGTACCAAACCTACATTATAAAGTTATGTTATATTATATTATATTATATTATATTATATTATATTATATTATATTATATTATATTATATTATATTATATTATATAAAATTAATACATTACAGAAAACAAACAGAATACTATGTAGAATCCAAAAATTCTCTTACATTCCCAAATTTTTTCTGTATCCATAAAAATACAGTTTTTTAGAATTATGTTTTGACATAATGAATACGAATTTCCATTGACATGAAGGGAATAGTTCTAAGACTAAAATGGACATTTCTCAATTGAAATGGAGATGAGAACTTTAAACAGATTGGACAAATTATTATTAGAAGAAGGTAGTCGGAAGTGTTGTGTACGACAGTGTTACTGGTGGCCAAAATGGCGACACTCAGAAAAAGATTGTAATTTCTATGAGTAAATTTAAAGTAATTTAATTGAGAAAGTTTAAATTAATAAATGTAATTTGAGTATATTCACTTAATTGAGTAAATATAATTTAATTTAATCAATTTAATTTAATTTAAGACATATAATTTAATTTAATTAATTTGACTCAATTTAATTTGGGTAAATTTAATTTAAACCAATTTAATTTAATTGAGTTAATATAATTTAAAACTAGAAACACTGACGAACCCATTCAAAAGAGTGCCAAATATTTAAAAAAAAAAAAGGTCACCAATTAACCCAGGTTTGACAGACGGTGTATGACTTGTGAATCCATACACCATCCTCACTTAATCATTCCATATTAAACTTTTTTTTTTCTTAGATACCAGGTGAGGGGATTTGGTCATGTGGGCTAGTTCTAGGCCCCTCCCACTCTATGTGCGCAAAATCTGGGGTCTCTGGGACTACCATAACAACCAAGTACCTGGCTGACATTTGGGAAATTTTTTGGGTTGACATTTAGGCACACCGACCACCCCATTCAAAAGTATTCCAAATGTCAAAATTTAAGGAACTGACCTTTATAGTTTGACATTCAGCATACCTTTGAATAGGGCGATCAGTGTTCCCAACTGTCAACCAAAATGGCAAAAATGTTCCCAAATATCAACATGGAACTTGGTGTTAAAAAATTCAGCACACTTGAGGCAAGCGTGGCGAGAATCAAGGTAGTGTAAAGCAAAGCGCCCTTTGGGCCCTCTTGCAACATGAGTCTTTGACCCAACTGGGGTTTGTTAGATTTTTGAACCTGGACTTTGGCCCTTTTTATTGCTTTTACCCCCAGTTTTCCTGATTTTCCCTTGAATATCTTTTCTTAGCTATTATAAATATTTTGTGCAAAGGGCAGATGTTGAATCAGTAATAATAGTGAATTTGGAAGGGATGTGGCAAAGGTGGTTGTTACATATATGAGAAAGCACACACATACACACACAACTGTCATAAGATAGTGTAGGACTAATAATATTTTATATTTGCATATTAAAGTCATAGTTATTATTTGTCACGTACACGTGTTGTTGCCTTCTTTCACTCCCAGATTGTGAGAACAGATAAGGTGAAGCATGGAAATATACTTGTCATTATAAGAGTTAATGAGTAAAAGAGAAACAAAAAGGAATACAATACTTTAGGGCTTGTTGATAGACACTGGTTGGCAAATTACAGCAATTTACTCAGAATTATAGTAGCTCCTTATACACAATGTAATGTACACAGTTTGGGATGCAGTTCGCCGCCAAAGTTGAAAAATAAGGTTACGCTTCTGACGTAAATGAACATTTGTCTTTTATTATAATACAGTTTCACATTGTCTGAGTTAGTTCTCAATCGCCCAATCCCGGTCTCATTCTATTATAGATGGATGTCGATTTAATTAACTTTACAAAACAAATATGTGCATCAATGGGCATGTGATGCCTGAGATGGGCCTTTGTTTGTAACTAGAATTAGTTAAGCACACCCATACGTGAATTTTATTGGAATCAATGCACGGAACAACTTGACTCTTGACAGTCTTACCACATCTTATCACACGGTATAAGTGCTAAGGGAAAAAAGAACAGAACAACCAAACCGGAGGCGGGAAGACCGCCCCGCGCAAACTTGGTGTCGTTTGAAAGGCCCCATTAAGAAATAGGTTCTTTCAAAATTTCGTGCCCCTTGTTGCTTCGTTGATGGAGCAGTTATGCGTACAGACACACAGACACACACACAAACTGCTCTGCAATTATAGTAGTAGCAATATATATATATATCATTATTTTATATTATAACCTCACTTAAAAAGGCATTGATTGCAACAATTTTTCACCAACAGTGTGTGGAGTGTATGTAACTGCTGACATCCATGGCCTCAAAGAAAAAACAAAACATTCCAATGAATTACAATTTTTTTATAATTAAACAATATATGTGTCTGTAGTATTTGCTTGACATTTTGTGTTAGCTGTAAGTGTCTGTGAGGAATATGATCTCACATGTGAAAACAAGTCTCCCTCTGGCCCAATAAAGACTTTTCATCCACCTCCCCACCTGCTTTAATTTTGTTTTTTCGCTCATCAGCTAATCAGCTGTGATGCACTGCCGGCCAGTTATTGATGGCAGAGACATGAGTTATCAATTTGTTTCCACATGGTTTAACTTTTGCTTTATGTTCTGTGTACAAATTTGTGTGCTGCGACTCCACAGCAGCAATATCACATTAACATTGACGAGTTTTGTTGCTCTGTGGTTAGACCAGGATGTTGTGTTTATGTGTGTGTGTGAGTGTGTGTGTGTGTTTCTTCTGTTTGTACCCATCGAGTCTCTACTGATTACAATCTGTAATCATCAGTAATGATGTTGAAAGACTTTGCCACCAGGAACAGTTGACCTACACTCCTGTAACTCAAAGACACACACACACACACACACACACAGTCAAATCAAAACTGCTGTGAAGGACTGAAAGAGGGGTTTTGTCATTATAATATAAACCTGCATATAAAGGAAGTAATACAAATGTATTTGGTTGTGGTTGATGAAATTGAAATCTCACTAAAAGCTTGTGTTTTATTAATTAAATGACCACTGTTTTCGTTGATTCAGTGGTTCCACCAGCCAGCTAATATTACATGAACTGACAGTAAATTAACAAGAAGTCTAACAGAGATGTATTTCTATTTAAATATAACTTTGAAGTTAATTTGTTTCAAAAAGTGTGTATATGCGTGTGTGTGTGTGTGTGTTAATCAGTATGAATTAATTCTGAGATTCTTCCCTAAGGACAAAGAATTAGTTAAGTTCAATTAGCAAAAAAATGATCAGTGTAAGCTTCCCTCAGCTCAGTGTGTGTGTGTGTGTGTGTGTGTGTGTGTGTGTGTGTGTGTGTTTGTGTGTGAAAGACAGAAAATTGGGTGTTAAACAAAAGTGTTAAGTGTGAAGAGATAGAGCAGAGAAAGGGAAGTAGGGTAAAGTGTGTCACGAGAAAAGCAAGGTTGTGGTTTAAAACCACTAAAAGGATGTTTTATAATATACTTGTCTGAAAACAGATTTTTATTGTTTTGAGTATTCCACATACATTTGACATTTCTTCCCCAGAATACAGGGGGAGCAAAACCTCTCAAACAGCATTTGCAAAATCGCAATTGACAGTGACTCATACTGTACATGAAATCTTGAAATAGAAAACAGGTTCTAGTGGATGATGTGACCGAGTAATATATGGCATTTTTTTACACATGCGAGTCAGTGTTTGCGACGTTCATTAGTAGTATGCGGAAGAAGTGTTTTAATTCATACTTTGGATTTCCCCCCTTTTTCTATAGCTACTAGTTACTTTTCAGTTTAATGTTACACACGGAAAAACCTACGAGTTTTTAAAATGATACATTTTAAGGAATGACTACTCCATAGTAGCTATTCCTTAACAAAGCAGTTAAAGTTAGCTCCACCTCCACCACGTTACATTATACATATATGTAACATAGTACGGACCGGGGCCATTCTGCTGCCCGTTGAGTACTTTCGCCTCCGATACTTTCAGTGAATCTTGTTGCTAATACATCTTTACTTTTATTTAAGTCAAAATATGAATGGGAGACTTTTGCTTGTAGCTTTGGTAAGTTTTAGCATTATATTAGTATTTCCCCACATTGTGAGAAAACACCTGAATTCTTCCTCCCGCCGTTGCTGTTTGTCAGTGGGAGTGATTGAAATACACCATCCATCCATACAAGGCCGCACATTGTCGTCGTGTGCAATTCCCACGCTGCTCTTGTGTTTACCGCTGCATCAGTGAATATGAGGAGCACAGACAGAGAGAGAGAGAGAGAGAGAGAGAGAGAGATGCTGCGTGGCTGGCAGCCGAGGTAGGCACTAGGACCCAGCAGGTGCAGCGCCGTGTTATTTCAGTGATCCGCAGCGCGGTCCCGTCAGCAGAGCGCCCGGTCCACAGCAGCGGCGGCAGCGTCCTCTGCACTCGGGACGCGGAGTCAGCGGCGGTCCCCATCCTGCTTCCCACAACACGGGCACGGGCAGGGGGGGGGGCTACCACAACTTAAACCTGACTCATTTTGTAGACTTGAGGAACGACACAGGCCCCAGCACGAAAACACACGTGCTCTCTCTCCTCCTTTTCTTTTCTTTTTCTTTTTTTTAAATGAGAGAGCTACTTTAGATCGGCTATGGCTTCATCCGTGAGCGGCACAGAGGAGGTCCGGGTGTCGGCGTTGACGCCCCTGAAGTTGGTGGGACTGGTGTGCGTCTTTCTCGCGCTGTGCCTGGATGTCGGGGCCATGTTGAGCCCGGCGTGGGTCACGGCGGATGACCAGTACTACCTGTCCCTGTGGGTGTCCTGCTGGAAGCCCGTCAGCTCCGTGGAGTGGTCCTGCAACAGCACGCTGGCCAAGGGTGAGAGACACGCTCATGCGCCTTTAGCTCACACACGGATGGGGTGATGCGCCACCATGTTGTTCGGGAGTTTTAAACCGGTTGGGTGTTGTAGTTTTAGGGATGCTGCACCCTGGAAATGGCAGAGGTTGGGGTGCAGACAGACACCCACATTCATATTCAAATGGAAAAGTCAGATGCTCAGCCCCCGGGAATGACAAAGGGTCCCTGCAGACAGTGCGCTGCTGAACCAATCTGTTCTGTGGGTGAGAATTATAAAACATCACCCTGGAGAGTGCTAAATGTTAATTACTTTATAATTAGCTATTGCCTGGTTAATTTAAACTGCAGAACTTTTCTACATGAAATAAGATGGTGAACAACGGGGTGCACATTACAGTTTTCCAAGTGGGAGAGACTAGAGGGGGGAAAAAAACAACAATTTTATGCTTGAGTCTCAAAGTCTGATGAACAAGATACCTTTGATTTTCTATCTAGGGTAGTTAAGTTTTTCCCTGAAACATTTGCCCAAGTGCGACACTGAATGATGTGGGAATTTCGCCTCGCCAGGAGCGGTCCAGCTGGGGTTTCATTTGGCCTTTTGTTGCGCACAAAATGAGCCTTTGTGTGGGTTTCTTCACCAGCCAAGGAGCGAGGGCAACTCAGAGCGGAGAACTCCCCAGAGATCCAGATGCCTGGAGATTAGTAACCAGGGAAACGAGCGAAGCACTCCAGAAATGCTGATTTTCTCTATTAAGGAAACTTCTGTACGGAGTCCCCACATTAAGCTTTTTCTGGAAGCATTTCATGTTTCCATCACAGCTGGTCATTCGGGGGGATTCAAAAAAAAAAGAAGGTGGTTGAACTTAGAACTGGTGCCTATCACGAAATGCACAGCGTTTACAAAAATCAATCAAGATTTCAGGAACTGCCTTATGTAAAACCGGACAACTTTAAAATCTAATGTGATCCAAAACAACAACCATGTACTTTGTGAGGTGTATAATGTTCATTTTTATTGCAGCTGATTCAGTTCTGGCAGAGTTCTAGGCAACAGTTTGTGGTATTGCTGTATTAAGTTGCAATGGATTGTACGATGCACAAATTAACAGGTATAAGTTACAGTATAATCAAAGTCCAATACAAACACCATAATATACAACCTTGAAAAAGCCGCAACTCTTTAGAAAAACAAAAGTTCAGGATTTCTGTAGGGCTTTTTATGGGGTTGCATTGTTTTTTGTAGGTGTTTTTTGCATCCAGCCGCTGTAACTTAATATTATGTGAATTTATTTCAGAAGGATTTTTATCAGCCTAAAATTTGTCTAAACTCAATTCTGCAAATGTAAAAGGGGGGTAAAGCTTATGTAGACTTATCTTGCACTACATCCCTGACTACAGCTTCTTACACTTTGTGTGTATGCTCCTACTGCTGTGTGTGTGTATGTGTGTGTATATATATATATATATATATATATATGTATATTTCATTTTTTTGCTGCCTCTGACCTTCTCCTGTGTGCCGAGTGGTGAATAGTGATTTTGTTAGTCTGACAAAATGTTGTCATTCTGTCTGAGAGATGAGTAACTGTGGGTCATGCTGGCCCCGATCCTCGTCTGTCAGTGCAGACAAAGTGCACTTTGGTGCCATATAAAGACATGCCTCCGTGTCAGCTCTCAGCTCTCATCAGCTCTCAGCAGCATACCACAGTAAATGCACACAGCGAACTGCCCATTTCTTCAGGCTTGTGCTTGGCTAGGCTTATTGATTTGAATCCCAGTAATCAGTTTTTAACCCCCCCCGCCGCCCCCCAATATTTCCTCAGTGTCATGCTCTGGGCATTAAATAAATCCTGTTAGTTTGAAACACCAGCTGGCCGCTCAGATGTTTTGAGCTTGTACTGCAAGGCCTGCATGTGTGTATTTGTCTGGGAAAACACAGTAATATGCGGTGTGAATTAGAAAATAGACACGAGATATTGTCTTGTTACAGGCTCATGAAGTGTTTAAAATACACAGACACATATGGTAGCTCTCCCTCTCTTTCTTTTTCTCTCTCTCTCACACAAACACACAGACTTATGGGGGTCAGAGGTAAAGTATTATAGATACAGACTTGACACAGGGGTTGGAATGTGGAACGGTTGTGCAAGAGCAGTGTGTGTGGATGCCAGGTCGCTGCGAGATGAGGGGACAAATGTGGAGCCAGGGTGTGAGTGGGTCAATGATATTAATAATGCAATATGTTATCAATCCTGCATTTGGGCGATTGTCCTCTCTTTGAGGGAGGTCAAAGCAGAGTGTGGGCTACATGGAGCTGGTAGGGTTTCAGTCTCTTGCTTAAGGACTCTGGGGTCTTGAACCAAGGAGCTCTGGTTGAAGATCTTCCTGCTACCTACACTTCTCCATCCTGCTACCTTGAGAGAGGGAGAGTGAGTGTGTGTTTGACAGCGAGAGAGATACTCAAGGCTCCTCTGTGACACAAATCTTCCACCATTGTTGTCTCAGACAAAGAAACAGAAATGGGGCCCTAAAGGATTTTTTTCGATTAACACTTCAGCAGTCCCTGACATGCACACAGGGGACCATAATTAAAGCTCAGATTGGATCTTGTGTACTGTATCTCCTTTTCCATCTGTCATCATGCGGGACTCAGATTAATAGTTTGGCACTTCCGGCTCGTCAAAGCCTTTAAGCACTCAGACTCTGGCTGTGTTTCTTGCGCAGCGTACAGGGTGTGTTCCAAATCTGAGATGAAATGACTCTCTGTCTCCTGCTGTTTCAGGGACGCACTGATAAGGCGTCAGTGCGCCGCAGTGGTTGCAGACTGGCTGGGCTGAAGGCACCAAACTGACCTAGAGAAGATATTTCACCAACAATCTGCTGTGACAGCTGCAGGTCAAGTCGCGGTGGCCTTTTTACAGAGCGTCAGCCAGTGAGGCAGTGGCAGGGAAAGTCAAGGGGTCACTCTTTGAGGGGGCCTCGTGTTGTGCAAGCTGGAGGCTGGAGGGAACGGGTGCTCTGCTTTTTGTGGGCTCCTTCCAACATCCTGTGGTGACAGGGCTCATTTTTAAACTATAAATCCTGAACCATATTTGGTCAAAAGTAGTTGATGTTTGTTTATATTTGAGCTGCTTGGCCCCTGGAATAAAGTTTCCCTCCAACATGAGCGGGAACTGTATTTTAAGCAGCTTATGTTCCGTCACGTTCTCCCCGCTGGTGAATGTTTTAATGATTTTCTGCCTCAATAGAGAAGAAATAGTCTTGGCAATGTTTAATTTTTTTTTAATTTCCTCGGGCTCCATAATAGACAGTACCATGTATACTTACCAAGAAAAAGACACAACATATTCAAACTGAAGTCTGTCAATGTTAACTTTTCCAGAAACTGTGGTATTGAATCACTTATGTAGAGCCCAATCCCCTTTATGCTTTGATGTTGTTTGTTTTTTCCACCCACTGTACTTTAAATTATTTCCTACTGTGTAATCAAATGCCCTATCATAATATCCTCTGCCTGTTTACATATAGACCTCCTGTTTTCGTGAGTACACAGCAAAGATACAAAAGAGACTCTTAATCTCTAAACAGTAACATATAGTATGTCTCTCAACAATCCTCAGTTAACGAGCCATGTCAAATTAAGTCTCTACAAATCTGGGTTTTTTTTTTTTTTGTTTTGTTTGGACAAGGCAAACTATTGTCTATTCTATAATGTTTTTCTCTTTCTGACAAACACATGGGCTTCCCCTTTTTGTTCTCTTTTTGTGTCCACTCCAACAAAGATAGGAAGCAAGACTGAGACAGTAGTTATTTCCAGTTGAGTGTTTTTGGAGTAAATCTGAATGAAATGCTGAGAATGCCGCTGAGCTGGAATCAGCCAAGAGGGAGGGATACTCATTATCTGAGTCACCTCACAGAATCACTTTGTTTTTCTGCTGCATTGGGATCCATTACTGAGCCGCTGAAATCTGTGCGTAGCCAAGCGTACGTGCATTTGTTTGTTCCTTGTCAGCCAGAAACTGCTGTGCTCGGTTCGAGGGTTATTCACTGCATGGTTCACATTCTTCTTCTGCCACTGGCCATGGATCCCCAGTGGCTCACATCAAAACACGATGAGTCGTCGCCAGCTCCTCAGAATATGCACGGGGAGTTGTCTCAGCCCCTGAACCACAAATAGTTTGTGTTTACACTGTGGTAATTCTTTTTTCTCATGTGTGAGATTGAGTGTGGTGGTGTCACTGTGGTTTACCAACATGGTTTATGACCTACTCTACTTCCTCCCTCTTTTTTCCTTCTATCACTTATCATTTATCTCTCCACTTTCCTCCCTGCTGTCAACACGCGCAGACACAGCTCTCCAGAGCAACCTCGTTTTAGCTACCTATGTCACGCTCTCTCTCAGTGTGATTTCATGGCTTTCCTCCCTCATCACCCCCCCTTCTCCTCTCTGTCCCTGTGTGTGTGTGTGTGTGTTTCTCTCAGACTGGCAGATCGCCACGCTGGCTCTGCTGTTAGGGGGGGCGGCACTCACCCTGCTCTCCTTCCTCGTGGCGCTGGTGTCCCTGTGCTTCGGCTCCAGGAGCCAGTGCTACAAGCCTGTGGCTGTCATGCTGTTCACTGCAGGTACGTCGAGAGATTCACTCATTTGGAAAGCAAAAATAACGAAGGAAGAGCTGAGGGCTAATCCAAAAATACGAAACAATGACTGTACAGCTTCCAAAAAAATGTCTGTCCATAGTAGGTTGGCTGTCAGGGTAAAGATCCAAGGCACTAAAATCTGTCATTATTTCAAGTTTGAATGTAGGATTTTAGAGGAATTAGCGTAAGTCAAATCTCCCTTTCCAGGTATGTAAGCTGGTTAGTCATTGTCATTTTACATGTATTTACTTCTCTCTCGCCCCTTTTTTCTTTGCAGTGGTGCTTCAGGTGTGCAGCTTGGTCCTGTTCCCCATTAAATTCATAGAGACGGTCAGTCTGAGGGTGTATCATGAGTTTAACTGGGGCTATGGCCTGGCCTGGGGATCCACCATTTTCTCTTTTGGAGGCGCCATCCTCTATTGCCTCAACCCGAAGAACTATGAAGACTACTACTAAAATATGTGAGCAACGAAGAGAAACTAGAACTCACTGTTTCACCAGTGTCCTCTCAGCACTCATAGGAACTTTCTGTCTGTTACACAGTGCGCAACCACAGACTACAAAAATAGGACAGACAAATACTTATTGTTAGTTTTGGGGCTGAAAACGAGCTCTTCCATTTGATACTGTGAAGTTGTTGTCTCAAAGACTATCCCTCACTTATTGGACTGAAGCCCCATGCTCTCTCAGGGGTTCTGGCAAACCCGGCTGTGAGAAAGAAATACAAAAACCAACCAGTTTAATTTGGGACAGAATGTCACCATTCAGATAAGTATGCGTCCCCTTTAAGTGGAACTCCAGTAGGTCTTAGATTTGGGCTGAAAATCTGGAGGGAACAGACGGATACACTGACCCCATACCAGGACGAATTGGTGGACTAATTAACCAATCAGAGCAGAGGAGGCAAGGAATGATGTAAACTCAGGCCAATCAGGGAATTAATGGATCCAAGGAGGAAAATGTCTCATTGAAGTCATATCCTGAGGATAACAAAGTGAGGAAGACAGGGCAGACCTAAGGAAATGCAACATGCTACATTACCCCAGAGATAAACTACATCTGGAACTTGGCCTAGTCTTCTTGCTCCAGTAGAGTGTAATAGATTAGTGAAAACATGTCATGAAGCTCCCATGGACTGGCTTTATTTTCCTCTGCCCTATTTGGGTCAATTAAAAGGGTCAGAGATACTGATAATAAAGAGGAGCTACCTACAGACAGTAAAAACATTCCACAGGCACCTAACAAATGATATCAGACTGGTGAGAGAAATACTTACAGGTTAATGAACAGCAGTCAGTTATATGTAAACAGTGGAAAAACCTTTGGCCGCTAATGTAAGACTGCAGCATAACCCCAGTTATACCTGCTTTTTGATAAAATTGTTGTATTATATGTAAGTATGTGCAGTAAGCAAAAGTAATATTCATCCCAAGCAGACCAGTGGGAAGGAAGATGGCAAATGACCATGTCTGCCGAGTGTGTGCGCATGTCGGCGTGATCATACCACACGGCATGTGCTCACAAACCTCCCCATGTGATGCCTCCTTATCTTCCCACTCTGTAAGAAATGCTTTCAGTAGATAAGACACCATTAAGAATACGACAGTTTTTAGATAGGGAGAGGGTATAGAAGGAAATCTCTGTAGTTACCGAAAAAGTCAGTATATTTAGTTTCTGCATCTTAGTTAAGATCCCCAATACAGTACTTAAGGAAATGCCAGAGTGCAATGTGCTGTGGATGAGTAGTGTCACGGGATTGATTACATTGAAAATGGAAAGTTTCAAACCTGAAGGACAGTGCAGTCATGAGGTGAGACTTGTGGGGGCAGAAGACTGACACTCATGTGCTCTGGTAATACCCATCTTCTCAAGCCTCATTCAAGGTGGTCAGAAACTTTTTCAATTCCCTCTTGCAACGTTAGTGAAAGTGAGAGTGAGAGTGTGTGTTTGCACGTGTGTGTGTGTGTGCGCGTGCGTGCATGCCACTACCATTTACTGCTGTATTTGATTCCCACTGGTTTGATTACTAACATAATAAACATTTACTGTGAAAAACCGATGTGTTGGGTTCATTTGGGAAAACGGAGCATCTGTGAATTATGACATAAACTATGCAGACATGCTAGCTGCACATGGTCAAGTCACATAGAATCAGATCCTTTATTAAGTACAGCAAGTTGAGGCATTTGCACAGGAAATCAACATCTTTTGAACACATAATACAGGGTGGCATAATATGCATAAAAGTACCAGGAATATACTTGTATGCAAGTGTCTTTAGTGTTCTTCTTTCAGTGAAATGAGCTCTAATACAGAGCCAGATACAGTGTACAGTCTACATTTCGCATTAGTCAGAACTTATATACCATTGCTTTCATTGTTCCACTGTCAGAGAGGGAGTTACAGATCCTGGATTAAAATGGAAGTTCCTCCATTTTGAGTTCAGGAATGGGCGCAGTTGTGTAAACACGGCAGTCACTCGTTCTGCGTGGAATGTTCGCTAGGTAAACCGTAGCTCCTCCTTGTCAATCCTCAATCGCTTTGACCTTTCTGTTGCCCTGTCCCAAACACTGCCAGAGTCACAGCATGTCAATCCCTCTTTTATACATTTGCCATGAGAAGAGTCTCCAACTGTCGGGACAAAGATCCATCATCCGCCAGAAACAAGGGTCAAAGTGCACAGGAGTAGTGGATGGGAGCAGGACAAGTGGGCAGAGAGAGATAGTGGCTCTTCCTCAGCAGGTAAAAGGGGCTTATATGTTGATTGACAGGGGAAGACCTCTAGACAGATTCTGCAGATTTTGGAGGAGTGTGGCTTATAGTATCCAAAGATTGGCAAGGGATGGGGCAGGGCTGGGCAATACAGCGCAGAGCTAAGCTCAGGTGTAGCGCGGCATCTCGCACTGTTCACAGCGGTTGAGTGCAGGGTGGTTGAGGAAGGTGCAGCTTTCACAGTTCCAATGGGCGCCTTCAAAGTCCTCGTCCCTCTGAGGCCCCGGCACCTGCTTGGAGCCCTGCTCCCCTTCTGACAAAAACACAGAGAAGCAGAGCATGAAAACGATGGCTTATTTGTGTGAGATAAGGGCATAATACAACAACAATTTAAGTGTCATCAACTCAGGGCTGGAATTAACCATGGCTGTCACTCAACAACTGTGTGTGAGGCACACATTCAAGCATCAACCATTCAAGTAGAACTGATAGACATGTGCATTCACTAAATAGGGGTTTCTCATCTAGTTTTCCATGCCAACAGATTTGCTAAGGCAAACACAGATGAAAGTCAGTTAAGCCTTTATTCTCGGTTTTCAAACAAAAATGTCCCAAATAAGCTGTAAGCCAAATAAGCCAAATATGAGAGTAACAAGGACCTGAATGGTCTTGCATTGAAACTCGAATTTGTTGTCTTGGCAACAGTATTAACGCATGATCCTACCATGTAGAACATGTTTTTCTTCACTTCTTAACCGATCCTTATGAAAATATCTTATGACTCATGAGCATCGTGTTCACAGCCTGAAAACTGCTTTGGACTATTCTTACCTTTCTTTCCAGGTTTAGGCGGCACAACTGGACCAGGCTGAATGTTGTCATAAAAGTTGTTCATTGCTTTTGGGTCAAACTTCCCTGTGGAAAATAGCAGAAATCAGATACTGAAGTTTGTTTAGAAGTGCCCATCCCAGTTTAATCAGTCCGATCGGTTTCCAGCCACTCTCTTTGAGCCTCTTGACTGGCTGACGTGTTCAGAAAGATAATAGCAGCCTCCTCATTTGTTGCAACCGTACCACCGAGGCAAAAAACAAGAACGCAGGGTCGACAATCAACATAGTTTAACCTATCTCGATTTTTGCAGCAAGGCAATGAAACATCATCTGGCTACGCAATATATCGGCCAATCAAATTCATGCAAGTGCACAAACATTCCTGTTAGACTAATTTGTAACAAACAATGTAATACTACTGTTTACCTCAGGACTGTCAAGACGAGGGGATGAAATAGTTGCTGCTGTAATAACTTTCTAAGGTTGTAAAATCCTGTCTCATAGTGAGATAAACCGCTGTGAAGTGTTTTGGCATCCAAAAAGCCTTAAAATTCATGGTTCCATTACTCAAACTAACCATCCTGGATTGTATCTAATCATCTCTCTGGCACCCAAAGCGACATGCCCAAACCAATGCAGCTCTTCGTATTTTGTTAAATTCAGCGCTCAATATGGTCTCAACAGCCCCTAGGGCAGTCACCAAAGCTAAATAAATAAGCCAATTCAAGCAAAATTCACACATTTACAGGATTTTGCGAAGGGATGTCGCCTTTTTGTTTCTTCACTTGGATGCGAGAGACACTGTTTTAAAT
The DNA here is from genome assembly GCF_016859285.1 of Xiphias gladius. Classification (NCBI taxonomy): domain Eukaryota; kingdom Metazoa; phylum Chordata; class Actinopteri; order Istiophoriformes; family Xiphiidae; genus Xiphias; species Xiphias gladius. The sequence goes on from NC_053405.1 coordinate 15,643,280, forward strand.
TGACTGCAAGATGAAATAAGGGAGCTCACTCTGTCTTGAGTGCTTACTGTATATAACCATGGGGATGCTTTTTCCAAATTATCAAATATTTTGAAAATCCCCGAAAATTTAACATTGAGAGAAATACAATGTTTTAATTCAGAGGCTGACCAGAAAATCCAATTATTTTGCAGCCGCTTTTTTTGCTGCAAGTTCAGAATTATTTATTGACAGAGCAGGCCTTCCTCAAAAACTGAAAGTAAGAGTGGCACTATTGAGGGTTGCCTATGCTCAAAGGCTCAGAGGAGTGACACTGTAAATACAACAACTGCTACACAGGTTCTTCACCAGTCACAGCTTTATGAAAGAGTGGCAAAGAGAAATCCCAGTGTTCAAAACAAGATGTATATACGATATCTTGGCCAGTGTTTGCCAAAAGGTATTTGAGAGACTGAAACAAAGAGGGAGAATGCTTTAATGTCTCAGACGAACAAAATGTATCTTTTTGGCCATTTGGCTTAACACTATGTTTGGTGTAATCTAAACTAGAGCCCGCTGATTGCTGGAAAGCAGAACAGAGTCGGCGTTTGTGCATCTGTGTCTTCCCACTAAGGTGCTTATTTCGCGTGTAATACATTACTTGAATGTTAAACCACGCTCACTCTTTTCTCTTTATGTATAACCTTAATAAGCCTGACAGCAGTCAGTCAGGCGTGTAGGCCATAGCCCACTGACAAACCTGATTTTACGTTTATTTGGGAAACAGCAAGACTGTATCATTTTCTCGCTCACGTTAGCTTTAGTGCACATGCTGGCAGTTTATCTGTTGCTAGTGGAGGACAGCTAATGAGCCGTTAACATATATCGTTATAACCATCTGCCTAAACAACACTAGGGTAAATATATCCGCAACTCACATGTCAGTCCAGTCACAGTCATTGCATTGGAAACAGATCTCATTTTCCCCAAATATATTATACTGGTAGTACTCAAAAGTTTAAAGCAGAGTCTCAGTGCCTTTTCAGAGTTAACACTGACCACCTTAACTAATGTCTAACCCTCACATTTCAAAATCAGCTGGCTAGAACTGGTAGTACAAGAGGGATTATTAGACCAGTAGAAAAACACAAAATAAACATGCACACATTGAGACAAATAAATGACAACGAAAACGGATTCAGACAATCCCCATGACCCCTTCAGTAACTAAATTTAATGGGTCCTTGTTAAAGTTCTTTGTTTGTGTGTTTCTGTTTAAAAAAATGAATATTGGCTGATATATCTTTATCAAATTTTTTAAAAACCCTCAAATATCGAAATTGGCATCGTCCTGAAAAATCCAGTATCCATCTAATCCATTATCGCACATCAACAGAAACACACCATTCCAACCATGAAGCCTGACATGGCAGCATCATGCTGTGGGGATGCTTAACTACAGCCCGCCCTGCAAGGCTCGTCAAGGTAGACGGTCAGATAAACAAAGCAAAATACAAATAAATCCTGGAGGAAACCCTGCTGCAGTCTTCAAGAAAACTGTGACTTGGGAGAGGATTTATTATACAGAAAAACCACAGCCCAAATGTTCAGTGGCACTGGGGTAATTGCAAGTAAATTGGTCACAGTCTTGAGCCTGCTGCCAGTTACACTGTTTCAGCTTCCAACATCACCACTACTGGTCAATAGATAAAGCATTACAACAAATTTCCACACACTGTGGTTAGGGGCATTTCGAGGCAGTACTGTTATCAATTACGTAACCAACAAGGATCACGTACCTATTATTAACACTGTGCACGGACCCAATGAGGGTCAACCATGGATCGACCCATGTCCTGTCGTGGACCAGCCAGTCAAGTTAGAACGCTGCATCTGTATGCAGTGTGATAGAGCCCCATCAATCACTTTGGACCCAACTCTGCCTGCTTCTGGGCTAGGCTCTTTCAAGATCAATGCTTTCAAATAAATCAGAGACATACTTCAAAGGTTTGTGTAGGAATGTGCATTTCTGTGTGTGCATGTGGCATGTTTGTATGTGTGTGTGTTTGTCTGTGTGTATACCTCTAGACTGCAGTAGATCTGTCTCCTTCAGGGTACAGTCGATATCAATCTGGAGCTGTCTGTTCAGACTCCGCAATCGGGTCATCTCTTCAGGCTGCAGTAGGTGAAAACACACAACCCATTGATATTAGACAAAAACAGACCACCAAATATTTCCCACCAAACTTCTTACTAGTAAGAAATTGTTTTTAACATAACTTTGTATAATACAATAGTGCAATTTGTCTTATTAATACTTTTATTGCTGCATTTTACCTGCACCTGGAACACTAAATTGATTGTTTGTAATGTTAGCTGCAATTTTTTCTGCCTTTTGAAACAGCTGAGAAACCTTAAGGCTGATTCAAACCCAGAATGTCAGATGCAATCTACCTGCTAGAACCTACTGAGCCTCCACGACTAGAAAGACAGAGTCTAAAATATTCTCCTGAACTTGTGAAATTATTCACAATCCCACAGTCTGTGGTTGTGCATCTGGAAAAGTATAAAAAGATTTGTGGTGACATAAAATTTGCAAATGCATAAAGAGCAACAAAAGGGCTGGTGATTCCGTGTACGTGATCAGTCCTTACTCTGGGTATGAGACTCGTCGAATTGACTCGTCGAAAACGTCTTTGAAGGGCGTCATATTCCATGTTGTTGACATCAGCCTTGAGCTGCTCTAGTTTCTGCTTCTCCAGCATCAGCTCCTTCATTAGACGCTCCATCCTGGCCCGCTGGTGGAGCAGGAGAGCTGGAGGGAAAAAACACCAAACACAAAATGCTTGACATTCAAGATTGAAAAAAAAATAGAATTTTATATAAAACTTTCTCTGACTTCAGTGCTCTCTTAATACTCCAAATCAATTTACAAGCCACTGACATTAAGGTACAGGGGCTGGACAAACTAATAAAACAATCCCATGAAAAACACTAAAAGGCAGCAAAACAGACAAATCATGAAAAAAAAAGATCAACTTGCATTATGTTGGTTGTAGAAAAACTCTTACCATCACCACTTTAACAATATGTAGCACAAACAACAAAAATAGTTTAAGAGGACAAAAAGACACAAAGCAGTCACACAACCTATATAATTTATATAGCTGTGGGAACAGTCTCTAATATAGCAAATTATGTCAAGATAGCAGCTAAAACACCACAAATTGATAATCATTTACCTCTTCTTCAACATTTATTTCTCATTTACAAATAAAAATATGAGAATTTAAAATGTAAGTTGAAAATTACAGTAGCAACACTTTGTATCCATGGCCAGCACACACACATGCAGTATATTACTGAATAAGAAGTTGGCTCTTGTCCAAAATCTGTGATGTTTGAGATCTTATATATTTGCCAATAAACTTTGAATAAAATAAAAATAAAAAAAACAAAATTTTTAGTTTAAAAAGTGTAACCCTTTAAAGCAGTAAGGTGAAAATTGATGATAAATTTTTTTTTTATATGCTTTTTTGGGGCATTTTTTTAGTGACTGTGTAGTGTAGATACATAAAGTAAACATGGGACAGAGAGAGCGGTATGACAAGCAACAAATGCACTTTGCTGGAATCGAACTGGGACATCACAGTTACATAGTACATGTCTTAACCACCAAGATCCATATTTATCATTGAAATCCTAGAGGAAATGCATCTCTAAACTCTTTTCAAAAGAGGTTTCATGAACACCATTTGGAAGTCAGATGCTGGGCTAGTCTTCATTTTAGACAGTATAGCCCCAAACAGATTTCAAATGTCAACTCCAACTGGAAAACATTAGTGACAGAGCCACACACATACATAGTAATAGAAAAAAAAAAAAAAGAATCCCTTACCTTGTGTGTAGGCATAGTCATCAGAGCCTGAGCTTGAACGTCGGGGCATTTGCTGAAACTGACTGGCAATGTTCCCCGGTAGAGCAGAGATTGGCAGGATGGGTGCAGGGGCAGCGTTGTGCTCCCCTTGGTCTACTAAGTTGAGAAGAGATTCCGCTTCAGCCACAGGAGGTGAGCTGGGTGGCCTCTGGGCCTGGCCTCCAGGGGAGACTTTGATTTTGAAAGTGTATGCTGATTGACCTGGTTGGGGAGAGGATGCAGGCCGAGGCCTTGTGGGGCCCTGGTGCTGCAGGTACATCCCAGGGTGAAAAGCTGCTGGGCCTGGAGGTCCACTCATAGTGATGCCCCTTGAAGGGGAGCTGGGCGAGGGGCTGGTGGCCATGTAAAGCGCGCCTTGGGGGTGAGGGGTGTGTACAGGTGAGTTGCTGCGTGGTCGTGGACCCTCTAGGGTAATCTCTATCTGGTTCTTGAGGGAGCTTTTTGTATGGTAGGGCCTGTAAACAGCTTGCTGTTGCTGGGGTTGTTGCTGGTGATGGTAGGGCAAGCTGGGAAGGGTTGGGGAGCTAATAGGGAGGAAGACATATTGCTGGTGCTGGGGTTGCGGCTGGGGCTGTGGTTGGGGCTGTGGCTGGACTTGATGCTGTGGGGAGCTGTAAGGTGAGCCATATGTGGGAGTACTGTAGGGGGACTGCTGATGCTGATAGACAGGCGCCCCTGAAGAGGACCAAGGCGCTGGCTGTGGGCTCTGGGAGGGTGAGGGCCGAATATACAGGGTGGTGTTGGTGCTGTTAGCGTAGTGCCCAGGAGGGATCTGCAAAGCCTGTGGGACATTGGGTATACTTTGTGAAAGTGTGACTGTTATAGGGTTCATAGTGTAACGTGGGACAGGGGAGTATGTGGGAGACATGCCTTGCATTGGGGGTGGAGGAGTGGGAGTGCTGGCCGAGCGGCTCTGATCGTTCATAAAGAAAGGATTGTAACCCGGGGAGGGGGCCACGGTGGCTGGAGCTGACAGGGGTTCAGGGTAGCTGGGCCGCTGGGGCTCGATGTGACTGTCACTTGTGCTGTGCACTAGGGAGCGCCCTACTCCTGCTGCTCCTCCATTTGCGTTGCTTGCCTCTGAGCCTGGGTAGCCCAGGCTAATGTGTAGCATGTGGTTTCGGCTCAGTCGCCCCTCCTCCGGACTGTGATGAAACTCTCCATACAGGTATCTATTACTCTCCTGACCCAGCAGGTGGCAGCAGAGATCCAGGTTGTTGTTGTTCTGAGACAGAGGCAGAGAACAATCTCATGCAAGCAGTTTGGATCAGTGGGAGTGTTTAAGTGCTCATCTTGCTGCTTTACTGTCCAGCACACATCATACGGAATAATACTAGAAGTTGGTAGTTGAATAATACAAAAATAGCTAGATACCCTGCAAAAAAAACCCAACAACCTTCTACCTAAGTGAATGTCACAATGCCACAACTTTCTAGCATTCTCCAAACAGCTTTTTGTGCATATGCATGAACAAATGTGTGTGTATGTGTGTACATACCTGCAGAAGGCACTGTGACACTACCCCCTCTGGGATCTCCGGGAAACGCTGCTTGAGGTCCTGCAGGATGTGGTAGTCGAGCTGAGAGCCTCCCTGCGCCATCCTGAGCCAACGAGCCCAAAGCTACAGTTGCGGAAATACCCAATCTCGACTCATCCCCTGAAGATGCAGAAATGACATACAAAACTGAGGACAGAACTCAAATGTCAGCGGAATTCTTGCAATAATCCTATTAGCACTATTGGCCTGCAAAATGTCTGTCACACACCCTATGTGTCAGCAGTAACTGCAGCGAACATTTCAATTAAATAGTCTTTGTGAGGCATGTCAGTCTGAGTTTTTTGTTGATGTTTTTTTTAAAAAAACGTTATTTATTCATCAAGAGAGCCGAAAACAGACGAAATTTAACACACAGCCAAAAAGAAAATACGTCAGCGTCACTGGTATTCATTCACATTAGCACACGGGGGCTAGCAAGTTGCCTGTCAGTCTGTTGTTGTTTGTTTAGCCATACTGTTGCACTAAGCAACGACGACATACCATCGCTAGCTAGCAGGCTAGTTATCAGCATCAGTTAGCCTCCGTGCATCACTCAAACAAACAACCAACCACGCCGGTGTCCTGAGAGGCTACTGCAGCACACAACATTACCACCACAGGGAGATGTTCCAATGCCACCTGTGACTAATTCAGCAACACAATCCCCTAAACAAGTTTAAGTAAGATAAACTCAATTCGCTGCCAGCTAACTTTGCTAATGCTATTCGTAGCTCGGTCCTGTTGGCTGGTCAGCTGTCACAAGCCTGGGTGTTGATGGATTAGCTAGCTAGCCATGCTAAAGTCAGCGAGCTTTAGCGCGAACCTCTTGATAAAACTCACCATATGTTAAGCGTCTCCCTCATGGCTCAGACCATGGCTTACTCCCCAGGAGAGCTGAGATAGTTCTGAAATGGCGCACCAAGGTTTGTCAATTTTTTGTTTTTGCTAAATAACTTGCAGTTTCGCATTCCAGCGTCAGGCCCCCGCCGCGAAACTGCACACGGACAGACTGTCTATCGCGATAATGTCAGATTTTCCCGGACCAGGAAGTTGTTCAAATCGGACGGATTGACGCTGTGCGTGCATGCCGTGCATGCCGTTCCCCTCTGATGAGCGTGGGGCAGAATTCCATTCAGTTTTTACAGATTTATACTCAATGGCCACAAATCTCTCCTCGAAAAGTTCCCTAGTCCCCATAAATACTGCGTGATTTCTCAACAAACTAGATGCCTTAAATCTATTCAGCCAATACCGGTTCCAAATACCTAATACTGTAATTAGGACAATAAAATTCAATGAAACATCCTAAAAGTTATAGTACACACAGTACATATTAAAAGTTGAAATAATAATTATAATCTTTATCTTTAGAGCACTTTTCAAAATCTACATCGGTTTTACACAAGTTGACAGTTCCTCATTAGAAACATTAAAAACTGGATGAATATCAAAAAGATAATCATAGGAATAAAAAAACAAGAGGCTTCAAGTAAACTCAAAAAACTCAAGTGAAATCTGAATATGTTCATATCATACAGTTGTTAGAAGCCCCAAATGACATGAAGCATCATAAATGATAAACTGTTTTACTCACTGCACATTCAACATTGAAACATAAGGGGCATAAACAATAATCATTTGAAAGAAGACAAACTAATTACATTCATTTAATTTCCCTTTATTTGACAACTAAAAGTCTCACTGAGATTAAAATCTTTTTCAAGAGAGACATGGGCTGAAAAGGCAACATCAAAACTTTGTTACAACAAATACAAAACAAACATCATAAACAGGCTTGATAAGCAGTATATAAACAGTTAATAAAATTTATAACACATTATAATGTAGTTATAAGTGGATATAAGGACTTTTTTGAGTTTGTTAATGTACAGTTTTTGTCAACAATTGTAACCTCTCTTATTGAAGTGTATTTCATATTATTATTAAAACTATATTTTACTATATTTTCCCTCATAACCTGTTTATACACGAGCCTCCACTTATGGGTGTCCATGTGAGGATTTATATTTCCTAACAAATACATTCATAAACACTTATATATACTCAAAACTACATTATAATGTTTAATAGCCCGTTTATCATTATTAACAGTTTATAAATTGCTAATAAAAATCCAAAGAGGGGGTCTTAAAATAAGGTGTTACCATATACAGTTAAGATGCATAACCAGATATGAATTTTCAAAACTATCTAAAATAATGTAAAAACAAACAAAAAATAAATTTGGAAGCCAAGATTGACCAAGAATTTCGTTTGCTACACCCTTTAACACTGAATGGAAGTTGGCAAAAGTGATCAGCTATGTTCTTTTCTTCTGTATGTTCTGTGAGGAAGGAACTCAAACATACACACTCTGTTACTGAACTAAAGAATGTAAATGTATGGAAGTGGATGACTTCTGTTTCCTATTTCTAAAGAGAAGCCTAACCAGCTCTTGCTGTGTGTTGCCTCAACAATATCATATATCATACGTCCGCGTTATCTGATCTAAATTCATTCATTCATTCTGGCATACTGACATGAACTGACAGTCACAATGTAAATATGTGGAAAAAAATGTAGAGGGAAAAACGGGCTTTGTAACCTCTTATAGAATAAAGAACTGTGTTGGTTAACCACTCTTTAACCCCTTATTACATACATGTTTCCATTTCTTAGTCTACTTGGCTGCAAGGAGTCTTTGAACTAAAGCATATAGACATGAAGTAAGAAACACTGAATGTATATCAGTGACTGCAGAAGCGCATTATGACTTACTATCTCATAATTAAGAGAAAATATTTCATTATTACGAGACCCTCATCTCTCATAATTACGAGATACTGTAGACCAAAGGGACAGCAATTGGAACGCTTCAGAACTTGCCTGAGAATCATCAGGTTTTTAAGCTTTCGTCAGTGTCAAAGTAAATCAGTGATAGCTGTCAGAACATCCTATGTTACACAGCAAAAATGAACTGTTAATAGCCAATTCGGCGTGCTTAATTTTCAAGAACTGTAAACAAATATAGGCTAAAAAGGGGGTTCAAGTTTTAGCCCAGTGTAACTCACTGGTTCCATGACAACATAATACTTACTCTGTTCACACAAGTAAAGACGCTTATAATTTCATTTAACATTTTCCAAAATTTGAGCTCATATTCATTATATATATGCGATAGACAAAAAAAACTTCTTATAATTAAGAGATCCTGATCTTGTAATTATTAGATCTTTTTTCGTAATAATGAAATATAAAGTAATATTTATGAGAAGTCATCATATTTTTTCTATTGTGAATGCAACGTAAATGACCGGTTCCCCTATCTCACATACCATACTGGGTGTTAGACTTTGAAACTGTAACAGTAAAGTCAGGGTTTGTTTTAGCTGTTTTCACTAGGGGGCAGTGAGATCCATGAATTCCTCACAGGCGCTCACATTTCAGAGACAATAACAGGAAGGAATTCGGATTGGGCTGTGTAAAGGAAACTATGCGTTATGGTTTAATTGATTGAACGGTTGAGGAGGCAAAACACATCTTTTCTCGAAATTTTGGCAGATTAAGGCAAAGCAGTAAAATATGAAGACCATATGCGAGGTCAGAGAATAGTACCATCTGTAGAGGGTGAACATTTATATAGGAGTCTTTTGATAATGCAGTGGCTGCTGTTGTTGAGAGACTGGTCAGTCCTGGATAGCACCACTGTTTACAGTCTCTCCATGGTAGGGCTCTTAGCAAACCAGTTATGAAGAGTTATGCCTGTTAGCTACTAGTGCTCCAATTAAGTATTAACTTTGGGCCGTTTCAGACTACATCCTACCTATGGAAAGAGGGGTTATTATTAAAGACAATCTTGCAGTGTATTGTAGCCAAATTTTAAATTATATTGGTCAATTTTTGTATTTGTGCATATGATATTGAATTTACTGTTCTCTGCAAATTTACAGGATGGATGAAAGCGCTTTTTTTTCTCACATGAAAAAGTTTGCTTTGCCCTTAAAGCAGCCTGATAAGAGTGTGGCCGGCTCTGCTCTCAGTCAGCACCTGTTCTGTGGTGGAGTTGCTTTTTGTCCTCGTGACAGCTGAGCACTCAGCAGCCACAGCTAGGATATTATGACATTACTTACTACATGTAGTTCAAGACAGAAACGGTTCAATTGCAAACCTCTCAGAGATAAATTCTACAGTATCGCTACATTGACAAGTTCAAAAGAACTGGTACTGTATTGGGATTTCTGAGACATAGAGAATATTTGCTTGTCAAAACATCACAAACATGTCCATGTGATTTTTAGTTTGCAGGGCTGTATCTTAGACATTAATGAGAAAAGGGTTCTTATGTTGTTGTGTTTTCTTATGTTGTCAGAAGTGATTTCACCTGCTACTTTGATAACATGGTTGTGACACAATCGTTCAAATGATGGAAGTGGGAGGCTTAAAATCTTGGATGATTTGTTGACAGCTTGTGTGATTGGTGTATACAAGTGGACGGGGAGTCAGTGTTCACAGAATAGACAGGTAGTTTTTTTGGTAATGTGGTCTGATATCTGGTGATATGAACTGAAAATGGTTCAGTAAAGGTGTGGACAGATGGCACTGATGCGTCCATCCACCAGCACACAATACATTTTTGACCTGCTGAGCTGGTCTAATGGGACTTCAGCAGGGGGTGTGGGGCTGTACCACTGCAAAAAATTTCATAGGGGTGTAAGGGCTGAGCTGCAGCAGCTGAGGCTAAGGCCCAGTCTGACTCAGGTTAGCTGTCTGTTCAGTGTTGATTAGTTGCCACAGCTGTGGTGCTATTTAAAGCAGTCCCGTTGTTGTCCCTGATGCCCTGCAGGACTCAGAAGAGAGGAGGACGGACCCCCTTTGCCCTGAGAGTTCACAGAACAGACCGATTTTCAATTCAGGACTCCTAAGCAGGAAGTGAATAAGTCGGGAGGTGAAAAGAGCTCCAACTCCAAAACATGCTCAACTTCATTTCTTTTCATGTTCAAATGTAACCTTGAAAAAGAAGAGATTTGTTTTCCCACGTTAAGATACAAGGTGCTAACAAAAAACCGTGCATCCACATCAGTGCATATTTCAGACACAGTGAGAACAACATAAAGACAAGTGAAAGCTCCACGCCTGCTTCGAGGAAGTGCACTGAGCTTGAAATACATTTGCTGGCTTTGACTTATATTACAACCACTCATATGTTCATTTTCTCTCTGTAGGTACTTTTGTTGAATTGTCTTCACCTGAAGGTTTTCCTTCTTGCAGACAGGGACCTTCCAATAATACTCCGGCTCTTAAGATTCCACTTCCAAGTACAGTCTCAGAAGGAGCTTTGGCCTTCTTGTTGGGGGTTTCCCAAAGCCTCAGCAGCCCTCTCTGGACAAAGTGAGTGATTGCTGAAATTATGCAACATTCAGCATTTATCCTGAAATTTACCTTTAACCTGTAAGCTGTTAGTTTCACATTGTCATTTTCATGTGAATGTTTTATTACAGCATACCAAACAATATGTATTAAAATGCTATGACTAATTGGGTAGTGACAAAAATAACCTGACCACAAGATCAATAAAGGCTTCAGTGGGACACCTCTCAGAAGATCTGTGGCATTCCTAGAAAACTTGAATGGGGACTTTACTTGCTGTATTTTCTGCCTGCGGCCTGTTTGGCCAGTGAGTCAGCAGCTGTGCATGGAGCCTTCGGAGCAGACAAAATGTGTCTGCAGCAGGGTTTCTATTTACATCCATCCACAGTGAGAGATCCACTTTCTCATCTGAGTTTGAATGAAGACTCACCCATTGGGGGGTGTATCAGGACTATGATGAATATGTTATACTGTAAACATATAGATTACTTCAAAATGGCTGACATGTAAGAAATTATGGTTTTCTGACTACATGTGACCCCATTGAAAATAAATTACAAAAAAAAAAAAAAATTGATGAGTGGATCTTTGCGGGATGATATGAGTTCCAGCTGTCACTGCGTAGCAGAGTGACAGCAATTTCTAGGTTATCACATTATCACAACAGTGATCAAGCTGGTGTCCCTCTTAACTGATAAGTCAGGAATCCTGGCTCTAACAGGCCAACATTCAGATAACTATAATGTCCTTCTGCATTTAGGCTGTAATGCTCCAAAACAGACTTGACTAGAAGAGTGTCTCTGTTGTACCAGACAATTCGGCCACTTTTTTTTGGTTTGCACATCCCTGAAGTGCAACCTGGCAACATTTTATTTCAAGTCCCCCTATTCAGCATCTATAAGGGCTATACAAAATGCTTAATAAATGCTTATAAGACACTATAATGAAGTGGTCAGCATATATAAGTTTTTATTAATGTATTTTTTTAACAACTAGAACTACTCCTGTGGGTACCATAGGTGGAGGCCCACAGGATAATACATGACAAAATAGAAATGAACGACAATGTATTTGTATTGTGATAATATATGTCTTCATCGGAAAAGTGAGAATATATATGAATAAGCACTTAAAATCTCCTTACAGCTGCATACAACTATATTATAGTGTATGTTAAACCGTTTGTTAAATGTTTGTATACTTCTTAGAAATGCTAAATATCTATGAAAACAGGAAATGGCAAATGGGTGACAAAATCAACGCAGACAAATGAGAGTGGGATCTGAGGAGAAATTACAGACACAAAGAAAATAAACAACTTATAAACATGCATTAGGCATCTGGAAAAGGGCATCTGTTGCGGCACAACAAAACCACTGTCATAAATTATGGTGAATGGATATAACTGCAGCCATAACCTATGTATCATAAATTAAACTTAATATAAAGTATTGCAGGCACACTATCACAAACTGCATTATGGGTAATATACGCATATTCAAGCGACAACGTAGAATATAAAAATATCACTCAGGTCATTACAACCTATTTAATAACCTGATGTTAACATAAAAACAGTGACTAAGTACAAAAAAAAAATCACTACAAAATAATCAGTGACAACACAATAATGGGTCCCATGAGTTATCCACATTATTTATGCAGCTGCGACTGTGAGCGAGGGTAGATGTGTGTGTGTGTGTGTGTGTCTGCGCACACGCCCGCGCGGGGCGACAGCTGAACCTGCGGCAGGCGCGCGCGGAATGCAGTATCCGGTGGAAAGTAACGGTACTTTTATGGAAGCGGCTCACCGACACACAACCAGCAGCCGGTGGAGTTGGTGCGCCGGGTGGTCGCATCTCGGACTGTCCCGCTTGGTCAGAGTTTCCCTTCTCCTGGTTTATATTTACCCAAAGGATTTCTTTTTTCTTTTCTTTTCTTTTTTCTTTTCCTTTTCTTTCTTTTTTTTTTTTTTTTTAATTTTTAATCATATACAGGACGACGACAGCACGCTCAAGAGGTAAACTCTCATTTTAAAGGTTATGTAGCCAGGGGATGTCTGTAAAACCATAAAAAATAGCCCATCACTAGTGAGCAAGGTCAAAGCTGCTTGAGTTTAAAAAGTTGTCTTAGGCAGATCGTAGCCTACCTCTTAATTCTGACAGGCATCAGGTGCATCAGGTTCCTTCATTTGTAAATCTTCAAGTCTTTTTTTTAAACTGTGGTGATTTACAGTTACATATATTTGTTACAATTCATGTCCACAATATGTGGTCAGGCCAAACAGAAACAAACCATATAAATCCGATTGTGTTGGTAGTAGTCAGAATGATCCACTACCATATGAATCTACCTGCATATGTGTCAAATTCTAATTGTTTTTCTGACACAGAGTCATGATATCTTGTGGCAGCTGAGTACAGAAATAGGACAACCACAGCCAAAGCTAAAAGGTTTCCTGCAACTGAATTTTTTTTTTTTTTTTTAAAGAAAGTTTGCAGTCCTTCAAGGCACTAAGAACTTATCATGAATACTATTTTGTTGAATGTTCTCAGTCAGAAAATTGTATTCATCGATGCACATCAGAAGAAACACTGTCACAGGCTGCGGTTTGAAAATGGCAGATTAGGATCTGATACAAGTGTTATTCGGTTCAGTCTCCTGCCATTCACCTCCCTGTTACTAGGAATGAATTTGGGAGATGAAAGGAACCAAAACTGATCTTAATCAATGAGAAGCTTTTCTAAATGGATGTTTAGCAGAATAGCAAGCACCATGATTATCATATGAAACCAGAACTTGCTTTTAATGTCAAATGGACTGGTCTGCTCATATAATTTTATTGTTATTCTGATTTCAAAAGTGTCGCCACATTTGCCAATCCTGTATATGTGTGTGGACAGAAACATGAATACACATGTGGACTCCTACCAACTATACTAAAGAGAAAAATACAATTAATTCATCTCAGACAGGAGAGAAATGTTTGCTTGTTTTTTGTTTTTTTTTTACTCCAGATCGTGCTGTAAAGCTGGTCAAATTCCTTTCGATGATTTTTGAATCTCATTTTACGTTGACCACACCTCTGAGGCCTGCCATGGTTCAACTTCAATATGGACTCAGTGTTGACTGGGGGCTAAGAAACAGGAGTCAAATCACTGTGATATGGGATGATTTTTGACAAAAATAAGAATAAGATAGACCGTGGTTCATAGTTCTATAGTCTCACTGTTTGTATACCATGCGACACAGAAATGGCCAAGCTCCCGATTAGCAGCATCATGCCACAATATGATCCTCATACCTAAATAGAAGAAGTATTTGAGAACACTGATAAACAGCAACAGTTTTAGTGTTGGATGACTAACAGTCCAAACAGTCTCTCATTCATCCAGTTGTCTGGCTCTTAGTCTGGCCATTTTGTCAAGGGTCTGTTGGGCGACATGTGGGTGCCGACTTGAGCTCTCTCCAACTGCCTATCACTCATCAGAAATAGCCATGATCACATGTCGTGCTCCCACAAGTGGGCTATAAATAGAGGTCAACCAACTTCCATTGCGCTCTTTACTAGGCAGCTCTCTTTGCCCTTAACTTTGTTGTCAAGAATTGCCCGTTGCACATATAAATCCCTGCACCAGATTAAGAAAACAGTGACATTACAGTATCATAGATTAATTGTGAAAAGTGGAGAATCTAACCTTTCAGAATGGCTGTACTCTTGTTACTTGATATTCAACAGTTACAAAGGGAAAACCTTGGTATTTGAGCATGGATTATGAAAAGATCTTAAAAATGAATTATTTAATCAAGAAATTGGTCAAAAATTTGCTATTAGAAGGGAATCTTGATATTTTAAGAGTGCACAAAAGGACAGGCATTCATAATCAACAAATTCATGCAACAGAAAATTAGGGTACATAAACACGTTAATTCAAACACATTTGAAAAGTATTAAGTTTTTGTTTTTTGCATTGGCCGTGAATGAATCGTTTACTAGCCTTTTGCAAGGGGCGTATTTAAAAAAAACAATAGATCTGATAACTCAGATCATGTCATATGATGGGTCATGTCATATGGTCAAAATTCTTAACTAGTGTTATGTTTAAAGCAGATTGGCTTCAATCAATCAATTGTGGATTATGCAACAATACAGTAATATTTTCCCTATTCCTCCTTTGCTTTACAGGTAACATTCTAACAGAGCCTCTTTGACAACTTATCATCGTGGTACAAACATGACGGAGGTGGCGCAGGTTGCGGTTGTAGTCGCTCACGATGTTGATGATGTCACAAATGAAAATGAGCACAGCGTGAGCGACGCAGAAAACAAGGAAGATGATATGACACATGAGGAGGACGATGCGGCAGTTAATGAAGATGACGACACTGGGGAGGAAAGTGAGAAGACGTTACACAAAGAAGACAAAGAGCCCTGCCACATGAATGATGAAGAAAGTAATGAGACTGACAAGCCACATATGAACGGTGTGGAGCACAAAGAAGACGAAACTGCCGATAAGAAAAGTGAAAGATCAGAAGCTGTTAATGGCGTAGCACGGGACAGAGAGAAGGAGGAGGATGCACAGCCTGAAACAAATGAAGACCAGAATATGTCTGATTTGGCACTTAAGAAAGAGGTGAGACAAAAATTTAAGATTAGAAACATTATTTTTACAACATGTTTCATGTGATTCTCCTCCATATGAATATTGCCCTTTAGAAAACCATTCCCCCTGCTACATCAAATAACTTTCTACTATCTTTTTTTTTTTTTTGGACTGTTAAACCACAGAAATTTCTCAGATCCAGAAAGCCGGTTGCCAGAAGCTACGTGCCCAAGCTGAACAAAGACAAGGGGGATGTGACGAGCAAGTTCGCGGCCATGCAGAAGGCCAGGGAGGAGCGCAGCAGGCAGAGGAACAAGGAGGAGCAGCAGAAGAGGAAAGCGCAATTCATCAAGGAGAGAGAGTGGAATCGCAGGAAGCAGCAGGTCAAAGACAGATAACCCCACTAATCTCTGACCGTGACCTGCATGGCATGATGAGGCATGACGGAGTGACAAGCCTGCCAGTTTGAGTGAGATTTCACTGTCTTCTATACACTACACTGCAACATTGACCGCAATTAACCTGTTAATTATTTTTGTTTCATGTAATATTCAACTTTGGTTTGTGCTTGACTTTAGAAAGATGGTGAGTCTTTTTTTTAAGTTAACTTTAACCCTGTTAATGTGCACACGGAACACTAAACGACTGAACTCCACTGGCCCTCCAGTGGATCCATAATCTATAAATGCATGATGACCAGCCATACATTGGTCAGCTCTCTAAACTTTTGACACTTAAGACATTTGAAGACATCACCTTGCATTCTGGGAAAAATAAAAGATTAATCTATGATCAAAATAATTGATAGTTCCATTCCTAGCAGATAACGATCCTTTTTTTTTTTTCATTATATAAAAACTCATGTCTTGGACTTTGATATTTCATCTTAGCTTCAGTGATGCACAAGGAGAAACAGAGAATATACACATGTATGATATGGACATGCAGTGTGGAACACAAAATTTTTTGACTTAGAAGCAGCTTGTGGGAAAATGTAAGGGGAATGTCAGAGATTAGGAATTCAAGAGTTAAGACAGCTTTTCTTCTAGATTGACTTTGATGAAAAAAATGCAGTGATACGTTGTTGTGAGTGGATTACCAATGATACTTAGACAGAACAACCTTCCCGTGTACAGCCGTGCCATAGCTGGCCAGGCTCGGACACCTACGCTCATCTCCTGTGTGTGCAACAACATCGGGCCCCAATCACAGGCCCACCTGCAGGTCACATGGCCAAGCTATTAGCAGGGATTAGGTCCTTGTTCTTACTGGGACCAGCATGGCTCCTGAGTGACAAAGGAGATGATCCCAGCTAAACCGTAACCTCACCACACTCTCCATCTGATCCGCCACAGATAAAAGAACTACTCGCTTCCAGTGATGAGGAGGAAGAGGTGAAGCCAGCGAAGGCAGAAAAATCCTACGTCCCCAAAATCACAGGTAAGACATGCAAAGGGATGCAAAGGTTAGGAAAGATGGATATTCAGTGAGGGATCTGGGAGGAAGGGGAGGCTGAAGGCTTGTGTCATTCTCTGTGTAATCCTCAGGCAGTGTGAAGGGGAAGTTTGCAGAAATGGAAAACAAGAGACAAGAGGAGGAAAGGAAGAGGATGGAAGAAGAGAGGAAGAAAAGGGAAGCCCAGGACAAAATGGAAAAAGCCAAAATCAAGAAGGAATTGGCTCAGAAAGCAGCTGAGGTAAGTGAACCCGCAGTGAATTCCCTGTACAGGGAAGTGGGCCAGCCTGTCTAGGTGGCTGCCTTTCCGATGAGAATGGCGTACTTGTATCTGTGATGATGCAGGTAATTCTCAGCTGCCACTCGGATGAGTTATTTTAAGTGGCATTTGAGATCCAAACAGTTGGCAGAGGCTGGATATAGGTCTGAAACCGCCAGTAGCATTGTTGACATGACCAGCGTGTGAACTCATGGTAAACGGATCTCCTTTTATTTCATCTCACTGAGTAAGACCTTTGGTAGTTTGGAAGGTAATGTACTGTAAAATGAAGGAATATTTCCAATCAGTAATGTAAAGATGGAACACTGTGAATGGTGTTTTTAGGCTTATTATACCGTAGCTTTAGACAGGTAGTGTAGTTCTTAGGAATAGTTACATAAGCATTCTTGTGCCAGATAGGCAATTAAAGGGAATTACCTGCTGTTTCTTTGCTCTAATTCTGCCTTAGTACAGTGAGAACAGTTTAACTTATAATAACATTAACAATACTTTAAATGTTCAACAGCTATATGAAAATCTTTCACAGGACTCTGTTATAACAGCATTAATTGTATTCAGCTTTTTACTTTACATGTCTTTTCAACTCTGCCTTTACCATCGTCAGTAATGATCGGATCCATAGCTACTGTGCCAGTGGGAAGACTGGGGTCCTGTCCCCTGGATTTTTCATTGGGAATTCAGGGGTTTTTAACAACTTTGGGGTAGTTACATCCTACAATTAAAAAGTCAGACATTATTAAGGATAATGTCACTGTTTTTAGATGCAGTATTTCTCCACCGGGATTCAGTATTGAATCCCTGAATTGTATTCCTGGCAGCTTGGACAGGGCTTTGAATCAGCATTTGGACCCTCTTGTTGGGAAATAAAACTCATTTACTGGGTCTGTAACTGTGACAAAATTACTTGGAAGTTTCCTAGAAAACAGAGCAACGAGATGGTTATTTTAGTTTAGTTGGCTGACTTGAGTTTAGAAGCAGCATTTTCCTTGAAAGAATTGCTCCATTTCAATAAAACTTAAAGAATATATAAGTGTAACAGCTAACCACGAAAAACCAAATAATTAAAAAAAAAATTGAGACTTTTGAAAATCCTGGCTTGACCCTAGTAATGGATCAGACAAATATCATGTACGTCAAATGAACACTTTCGGCAACACCATTCCCTAACAGCCTAGTTTATTCTAAGGGGTGTGAAAAATCGGACTCGTTAATGGCACAAAACAACAAGTACATCGGTCTACAAGTACCGTAACTAGAGGGCTTTTATGTGCATTTACTTGATTTTCAGTGGGTCACATCCCCATTTTTTACTTTGACATATTATTATTTCCTTTGCGTCTCGTTCAAGTATATTAACAAACGGAACGGTGTTTTAAATCTTTTGTCAGCAACTGTCCCACAATTAAAACGGTCCTGTTCAAATGTGAGGAGGCACTGACTTGGTGATCTAGAAACAACTGGAACAGAGCTGCCAGGTTTAGACAGCAGATGACTGGCAACTGTTTCCCACACCTCTCAGTGACTAAATTAGCCCTAGACCTCCTTACTGTGACTGAATTAGACTCTGCTATCTTAGATCCTCTGACCTACTGCAAATGGTGACATTAGGAAAATAGAGTTGCCCCTAACCCACCGACATGCTCTTTTCCCAAGTCTATGTGTGTTGGGTGTGCACTGAGTGACCTGCATTTTTTTTTTGCCTCTATCACTGAATAGTTAGTGTGTCACACCATCTATAAGAGCTCAACCCCTTGCACATGACTTGCCGACATGATTTATATTTCGTCATTCGTTTACTTTAACAAATTCCTTACTCTGTGCCTTTCATGATCCAATTTATCAAACACTTTTTAGGAAGGAGATGACACAATCCTTGTACGGGTGGTCCCAGCGAAGCCATCACGACCCCCGGGCAGAATCAAGCTGAACTTTGAGGACATGGAGAAAAATCGAGAGGAGGAACTGAAGAAGAAGGCAGAGGAGGAGAAAAAGAGACAGTACGATGAAAACAGACGTTCCTTCAGGGAAGCCAAGCGGCGCTCGCTTGTTCAACAGGTAGGAATAAGGATTTGAATACCGAGACACTTCTGTGAACATTCAGCTTAAATAAGAGGTCGTTTTGGGTTTTTTTCCCCTATTTTTACAAGCACCTTAATGAGTGTGGATCACAGACTAAAAATGTCTTCCCTCTCACACTTATTTGTCTTTAGGATGAAGAGGAGAAGCCCTCTGAGAAGCTGCAGGTGACTCCTGGAAAGCTGAAGATGACATTTGAAGAGCTGGAGAAGGAAAGGCAGGAGCAGAGGAGGAAGCAGGCTGAGGAGGAAGCCAAACGACGCCTGATAGAGGAGAAGAAAGCTTTTGAGGAGGCCAGGCTGGGAATGGTAAACAAAAACTGCAAGACATAACACTGATTTCAAGGGAAAGTTGCAAGTTTTATAAATCAATTTCCTTTTGCAAAACACCATATCAATACAGTTTAGAAATAGTTATTACAACTTAATACATGTATGGTATTTTACTATCTTTCTTTCCCTTTTATCCTGATACTGACAAACAGTGATATCAGACAAATATGATTTTTGTTGCGATAAACTGTGACATTACACTGGATGGATTATTTTCTGTGTAGCGTAAATTACTACTACTTTTATTTAAAAAATGCGGCACCACCTCCTATTGAAGGAAAACATATAAACCAAATCAATTTGTCTTATAATCAGAAGTAAGACAACATCTTGGTCTAAATCGGGATATTTATTAACCACCATCTACTAACAAGGGATAAATGCAATGACCGACAACGATGAGTAAAGTGGAGCAAGCGAACAATGCTAATCTGTAGTTGATAAAATGAACTGTGTAACGAACTGGACAATGGTGGGAGACAATATGACTAAGCTTTTCTACCTTATGGCTATACTACTAACTGACACTGAGATATCTACGAATGAAATTAAGAATGAAAGAAGAATTTAAAAAATATTATTTCGACTTCAACCCAGCCAAGAGCAGAAAGTAAGATGGTTTTGCCTACTTTGAGCGGTGCTGAACGTTTCTGGAGACTTTGTTGGTCGGAACCCAAAGCAGTTGATGGTTGCGGTTGGCAACCTCTTGACGATGGACTCCGGCTGTTTTCCCTGAGGCGTCGTGTGGTTGCCAGGCGACGGGTTGTACCAGTGTGTCTCAGCTGTTGGTCGTGAGCCAGCAGACCTCTCTTCGCTGATACACCGCTGGTTGTACTTGTGTAGGCGGTCGTGGGCAGATGTGTACTTAACTTTCGCTTGGTAACTTCGGAAGGGATTGGCGTTGGCCAGACAGCACGAGAACCTTCAAAAATCTTCAAAGCAAAGCTTTGGTAATAGTTATAAAGTTATAAAAAAAATATTCTAAGGCACTTCTGCTCTTCTGATTCAGTTTACATTGATTTGGCTTGTAAAGTAATGAAATAAAGATCTAGAGTATAGACAAAAGTAAAAGTACTCAGAAAGCATGTGGCAGTAGAAAGTACAAACACACAAGGTCGAAGCGAAAAATGGCAGAAGAGCAGCAAGGAAAGCAAAAGAGGCAAAAAGCGACAAAGTTTCATATCAGTACATCATTCAAAACCTTCATCATAATGCAAATGATTAATTGACCAACAAGAAGAATCAATGGTTTCTAACACTATTCATAAATGGATGGAGATTATACAACATTCCTGTGAGCAATACTGATAAAAATACAATTGCGGGTGGGAACTGAACACAGACCTGTATGGCGGATGCTTAATTACACATAGTCACTAGGTGGCAGTATGGTAGATATTGTATCGAGCTTTACCTTTTATAAAGTGGGCCTTCTAAATGATACAGACATGGGAATCGCAGTCATTTTCATACAAAACATTTGCTGAGTAATATCAACTGGAATTACTGAGTAGTTGGACCGCTATTTCATGTAAATTCAGACGTGTTAAAAAGGGAAGAATACTAGTTTCCAAGACAGTGTTGGTATGCAGCATTATTTTTGATGGGCCTGCTATACCTGAGAGGAGAAGAGAGAGTAGCAGAGAATACGAGTGTTTGTGTGTGAGGCAGGGGCAGAGAGAGGGGCTCACACCTTGGCAATAATTACAGTTCTTTTGATGTTGCTTTCTCTGGGGAAGCAAACAAAGATGAGCTCTTATTGTTTTATCGTCGTAGAATGAAGTCATTTTCATTTTGTGGAGATTTTTATTGTTTTTCCTACCATTTGCCACTTGGCAGTTTTGTCCTGTTTTAATTGCACCAGTTCTCTGTCGTAAACCTTTCTGTCTTCTCCTGGAAGTGAATCCTTCCTCCATTCTGTTTGATGTCAGGGTGATTGTTTCATTGTGAGAGAGGGAGAATGTCCCTACTTAATGGCGTGCCAAGATGCTGCTGTGTCCACTACATCTGTGTAGCAGTAGTAAAGCCCCTTTGATTCCATTTACACCTCATAATTTTCTTCACATAGATTTCTTTTGTAGTGAAACTTTGAATGTTTGAATTGTTGTGTTGACTTATGGAATGTTTTTGTATTATCAGGGAGAAGATGAGGGAGACCCTCAGCCATCTCAGGAAGACAAGGAGGAGTTCCGACCTGGAAAGCTGAGGTTGAGCTTTGAAGAGCTGGAGAGGCAAAGAGTTGAAGAGGAGCGCAGGAAAGCTGAGGAGGAGGCCAAGAGACGGATGGAGGAGGAGAGAAGAGCTTTCGCTGAAGCCAGGAAGAGCATGGTCAATATGCTTCCCATGAATAGATACAAAATTGACTAGAAGAGCTGAAGTGAAGGCAGACAAGCGCTCAAAGATTATGAAAAGGGGAGAGTTAGATGAGAAGCCTGATAGCGCTCTCATGTCTGTCTGTTACATATAAGGCTGGGGAACTTAGCTTAGCACAAAGACTGGAAAAAGGCGGAAACAGCTAGTCTGGCTCTGTCCGAAGGTGACAAAATCTACCTACCAGCACCTCTAAAGGTCATTATTTATCATGTTATATCTCATTTGTTTAATACGCACAAAAACCAGCATGTAAAAATGAAAAATTAACATTTTATAGGGGGTTATCGCCCAGACTGTTTCCGGGCCAGAAGCATTAACTTCCTGGAGTCTCCGCTGGTTGTCTGACAGCTGCTCAGGGCCAAGAAATAGTCCTGCATATATCCCCCAGTAAACAACAAATTGTCATATTTACACTTTGGTTTGGTACGGGTTACACAAATGAGATATAATGTGATAATTGGTGAGCTTTAGAGGCTTTAGCGGGTTTTGTTACCGTTGGGCAGAGCCAGGCTAGCCATTTCCCTGTTTCGAGTCTTTGTGCTAAGCTAAGCAAACCGGCTTTGCTTCATATTTACCAAACAGATATGAGAGTGGTAATAATCTTTTTATCTTCCTCTCCACCAGAAAACGAATAAGTGCATATACCAAAATATCAAACAATTCCTTAGCTTTCATTTGAACTAGAGATCCTTAGTGCAGGAGCCAAATTTGGAAAAGTTACATAGAACTGGCAAAAGATAACTACGCCATCAGCCACTTCTTATCTACAGTCCTCAGGCTTACCTTGTTGTGTTTTTACTCAGCTTGTAGATGAGGATGACGAAGCGCTGATGGCCTTGTTGAACCTGGAGGGCAGTGAGCCTGGGAAGATATGCGCCAGTTTCGAGGACCTGGAGCGCCAGAGAAGAGAGGAAGAGCAGAAGAAGGCCGAGGAGGAGGCCAAGAAGAGATTGGAAGAGGAGAAGAGGCTCTTTGCTGAGGCCCGCAAGACCATGGTAGGTGCACATGACTCAGTGACCAAAAACTGTACAGTGTGCATGTGTTTTGCTGATCACTAACATGTCAGAACTATGATGTTGTTGTTTGAGCTTTGACTTAATTTGCTGCTGCTAAGCTTTCCCCTGTAAAAGAACGGGGAGAAACCTATGTTATTAGGAAATTTTAAATAGCCCAACACACATGCAAAATGTATAGACATAAACTTTATTTATATATTTTATTATCATGGCTATTTGTAGCGCGACTTAAAACATTTGTTAAAAAACATTATAGATAAACATCAGTTATGACCAAAGCAGTTTTTCGCTACATCAAACTAACACTTATTTTATGTTTTCACACTGACCTTATCTGTTATCAATAATTGGATTCTAATTGGACGTGGATTAATCATTTTTGTTCATGTATTGTATATCATTCTTATGGCCTCAAATGGCACACCTGCATTGCTGTTCCCTTGTCCAAATTATTTCTTTAAGAGCCCTGGCCTGGATCAGGAAAATTCTGCATATGGAGATGAAACAGTAAGATATTTTCAATTTCAAATGTTCATCTTTCGCAGAAAAAATAGGAGGAAACAACAGTTGTTCATACAGTATACAGTTTGCCGCTTATAATGCATTCAATCTGAATACACGGACACAAACGTCTCCAGATGATGATGGTGTTTTTTGGATGCATGTAGTCTTTAAATGCTATGTGCAGCAATAAGAATGGCTCCTGCTTAGTTTTTTTTTTGTGGTTTTATGACATTATTCGATGTTGGGTAAGTAGTTGGACGTTTTGGAATTGTTTTATTCTGTTATCAACTGAAGCCAACACTTTAAATGGTAATATAAAATGGACATGATACTGGATGTAGTCAGTTAGTTCCTTCCCAAATAAAAAATATCTGCCCTTGTCTGCAATTGTTTCCATAGGCACCAGATGAGGAAGAAGGGTTGGTGAAGAGTGAGTCTCAGGAAGCACTGCACCCTAGAAAACTGGAGATCAACTTTGAAGAGCTGCTGAAAGAGAAGGAGGAAGCTGAGAGAAGACGTAAGGCGGAGGAACGCAAAAAGAAACTGGAGCAGGAGAAGCAGGAATTTGAACAACTCAGACAAGAGATGGGCGAGGTCAGTCTGGAACAGTTGAAAATTTATGTGGAGCACATGCATCAATACTGTATGTTTTTGGAAGCTCAGACTTAGTATAACTTTGTCAGCTAATTATGCCAGAGAAAACAGTAGTTGTTCTACACGAGTGTTTTAATCTTAGCTTAAACAAGTGTTTTACAGTATCACAAACATGCAAAACTCATGCTTAGGGCACCTTAATCGATTACAAATTTAACCTTGAAATTTTTTACTCTGCACATTGCTGACTGCACTTAATTTTGTCCATAATTTTCAAAGTACTCACAGTCATGCCAATTAAAGTGGCTTCTCTTCCACAGGAGGAAATAAATGAAAGCTCGGATGTTGTAAGCAAAGAGTATGAAGAGCTGACTAAGCTCAAGAGGACCGGCTCCATCCAGGCCAAAAATCTCAAGTCCAAGTTTGAGAAGATCAAACAGCTGACTGAAGAGGAAATTCAGAAAAAGATAGAGATGGAGAGAGCACGGAGGAAGGCCGTTGATGATGAAATTAAAGAGAGAGAAGCTGAGAGGTTCCAGGAAGTAAGAATACCCCCACATTATACAGGGATGTGAATCAATAATTCAAGATGCCACAAATACAATTTTTTAATTTGATTTATTAAAATGAACAAAAGATATATGTTTTTTCTCTTTAAAGTCATGAAATGTTACTTGAAAGATATCAGGTTTTGTTCCGACAGCAGAGTCTCACTCTCTTCACTTAAATGTGATACCAACGGAGGATTATCTCAGTGTCACATATGGAAGTTGCCCTGTTTTTCAGGAGGATGAGGAAGGAGAAACAACTCTAGTGAGGGCCGAGGAGTCACCGTTCAAACAGAAAGTGGACATGCGAGCCCGATTTGAGCAAATGGCCAAAGCCAGAGAGGAGGAGGAGAGGAGGAGGATAGAGGAGCAGAAACTGCAGAGGATGCAGTTTGAGCAGCAAGAGATTGATGCTGCCCTCCAAAAAGTAAATCTTCCATGTTCATGACCATATATGTATTCTTAATGCATAGCAGCTAAGTAAAAGTTCGCTTTAAGGACGCTTTGGTTCCAGCAAACACTTCTGATTCTTGTTGTCATCTGTTTGCAGAAAAAGGAGGATGACGGGGAGGACGAGAGCAGCATCATCAATGGCTCTGCGGCCTATGAGGATGAGGAGGATCATGCCAGGTCGGGGGCTCCATGGTTTAAAAAGCCCCTTAAGAATCAATCAGTGGTGGACGCGGAGCCGGTTCGGTTCACCGTTAAGATCACCGGGGAGCCGAAGCCGGAGGTGACCTGGTGGTTTGAGGGAGAGATGCTCCAGGACTGTGAGGACTATCAGTATATAGAGAGAGGAGAGACGTACTGCCTCTACCTGCCGGAGACCTTCCCAGAGGATGAGGGAGAGTACATGTGCAAGGCTGTGAACAGCAGAGGCACAGCAGCAAGTACCTGCATCCTCACAATAGAAAGTAAGACCACCTTTGTGTGACTGAATGCCTGCATGGTACCTCTTATGTGGATTTCAGCTTCTCAGTATGAAGTGGATCGCATGCTCCTCTTCCTCGTGAACTCGGGCTGAGAGGCAGATGTGGATAACTGCTCTTCTGTTTCTTTCTTGCAGCTTATGACTACTGACGCCCTTCTACGTTCTGGAAACTTTCCCTGTTGTCTCTCACTCCTTTTGTAAAACCTTTGCCCCTCAGTGTATGGTATGGTCAAAGAGCAGAGGGGAGAAAATAGCAGTATGCTTGGCATTCCTTAGGGAGGGGATACACACACACACACAAAAAAAGCAAAATGTTTACGTATTGCGCAATTGTAAAGCTTCACTCCCTGTTAGATGATACCTGTGCCAAAAACAGACATGATTCTTGTTCCCATGCCAAGGGTTGTACAAAACAAAACAATCTTCACTGAGAGGCCCTATTGATATTTGTGATACCAGCAATTTTCAAGTATCAGAGTACTGTAATGTAAATATCACACTTTATGGTCCATACGCGGGAAACGTGATGCTTGAGGCATTGAAAACGGTACAATGCCGTTGCCTGCTGATTTTAAAGAACGGGATATGGGAATATCAGTAAAACATCTTACATGCTTGCTTCGGTATTCTACTACTGCTCAACAACTTCATCAATCAGCATGTAGTTTTCGGTACCCTACCCCATATTAGTAAATGGTATTGTGATACTTGCTGGGTATTATATCGAGGGGTAACATGCTAGTCATCTCTGTGGGGTTTATTTACAATGATATGATATTGTAATGGTAGCCGCATATTGCAGGAACAAAACAATTTGAACTTGTGTACATCCTGATTTTCAGTGAAACTCTTTAGGTCCAGATCATGTGTTTTTTATTTGCAGCATATAAACAATTTTAATATGTTGATTTCTCATGCACCAACCCCCCCCTTTTTTTGAGTTAAATGTAATACTCTTGATACAGTTGTCATAATTCAGTTGTGCTGGACAGTAGGTAACCGTTTTATGGTTTGATAATGAAAAAAAAAACTTAGGCTAGCCTGAATATTTGTCATATATTATAAATGAAAAATGTTTTAATAAAATGAACAAAAATAACAGCATTTTTGTGATGTCTCTTATTTTTACTTAAGGAAGACGTGAATAACTGCCACCCACTGCCTGATCTGTTGTACTTGTTGCTGGCGTTGCTTTTGGGAGAACTGTCCCTTTCCCTTTGGCCGTGGAGGATTTTATCATAGTGGCCAAAGTTGGAACTGTATGTCATGTGATGCACTGGGCCATATCTATTACAAATATAATTTCCATAAAACTGTTCACAATTTTTTTTTTTACAGAAATTTAAACCGTGACCCCATAAAACAAAGCAACCCCTCCTCATCAAGACTGGATTGCCACCCAGGCAAAGCAGATAGCTGCCCTAGGGCCTGAATGCCAGTTGATTTTGGTAAATGATTTACTTCAAAAATGGTCAGGGAATTAGAACCTCCAAAATACAATATCCATTAAGGCTGTTGCTACATTATTGGTTAATTTTTTGTCCACGTCTTGCAGAGGAATCTTGTGTCAAAATCTAGTTATTAGAGCTTGATTATTTCTTATTATCTTCTGCTCACATGATGCATTTTCCTGACTGAGTTGTACTTAATCAACTTGCTGCAAAACAACACAATTAACCATTGTTAATTGCATAGGAGCGCTGGTTGCTCCAGACTGTGAGGCCATAGAGAGTTGCTCAGAGGGCGCTGGGTGGGTTGGTCAGAAGGACGCTCCGCAGCAGAGGCCGAATCCAAATGTCCTCAAGACTTGTGTCGTGTGTACGGTGACATGTTCACCGTCACCACGCCAAGTCTTCGAGGCTGCTGGACCTTGAGGGAAATATCTGCGAGTCTAGTTTTGATGATAAGAAATCCGAATTATCTGCCTATTCATATTCCGTATGTGCATTATGAAACCGTACTGCATCAATAAACGTATATAACAACAATGAAAGAAGTTTTACGCCAGATGATTATTTCTTTTTTTTTTACATAATCACATCCATACCGCTACGAGTAATTCCCCGATCGAAGCCAAGTGAAGTCCGCACCCCACGCAGACTCTCTGGGAGTCACTGAGACCCCTCGATGAATGGACTTGATGAAATGTGGATTTAGTCAGTCTGCGAGTCTGCAAATTGCATGAAGTCCGGACATTTGGATTCAGCCTGATTCTCATCCAGGGCATCCTAAGAGATTATCCCCTCCATGCTCCTCATATGTGACCAGTTCATCTCAGCAACTCATAAGTAAAAAGCAAAGATTCTGACACTTTCTGAAAAGATAAGCACAAGTTACTGTTGAAGAAATACGAGGGAATCGCTTTCTACTCTCTCCAGCGCGTTCGGCAGGGGGCAAAATAAACTCGCTCCGAGTGGGCATTTTTCTTCGGAAAGAATAGGCCGCCATATTCGCATACCTCGTCCACTGACCATATCCGCAGTGGAGAAGCGGAGCGACTCGCGTCGCCAAGGAAACGCACATTGCCGAGCAACAAATCTGAAAGAGCTGCGCGGTTTCACTGATCTCTAGCACACGTGGACCGTCTGCGAAACGGCCCCCCCGTATGTGAAACGGCCCCGTCAACCTAGTACAGATCTGTGCAGCCCACCGCCGTGTTCTGGTTCGCTAGTGGGTTCGTTAGGGCCATAGTCAGAACAGCCTCTTGTTGATTATCTATGTTCCCATCATGGTTATTTCAGTTGAAGACGTTTCTTCCTCCCTTGTGCGGGAATACCTGAGTCGAAAGGTAAGTTAGCTAACGCTAGGTGGTGAACAGGCTGAGTGCCGGACACATCATTTCTGTGACTACAAACCGCTAGCATCGCTAGCGTTAGCCCCGGCTCAGCTATGCTAAAGAGTTTATGTCGGTGTTGTGTCGAAATCTGTATTTCGTCTGATTCTGTGCCACCGGATACAGATTCAACTGTGAAACCAGTGCAGAATTTGTGACCCTGTGTGTAGTATTTAGCATTGGCTAGGAGGAGGGTCACATATAGTCATAGGTGTATCATCAGTGTCAGAGTATGTGACCATGGTGAAAAAAAAACAAGAACCTTGGCAGCTGCAAAATGGCTAAAATTCCTTGTCACAGGCTCTGGTCGGTCACAGAACACGGTATAACAGTACTGCTGATGTCGGTATTGATGTGCAGGGACTCAAGAAGACTATTGCCTGTATGGATGAGGAGCATCCACGCACAGAGGCCAGTATTAACAACAGATCACATCTGAGGCAGATTCTCAACATGGAGGATCTCTATAGAGAGAATAAGGTAAGTCTTGCAGCTGGAGGTTGGCACCTGGGCAAGAGCATAACACGGAAAAATCTGGGGCTGACATCTCTGCCTTTGCAGGTTCAGAGCTCCCCCCTGAAAACTTTACTGGAGATTATTGTAAAGCATCACATCGCGGGCCCTAAGAATGACAACCTTACCAGCAGTGAAATTGATCCACTGCATTCTGCTCCAGCTATCAGCTCAGTTGCTTCTCGTGCAGTAACACCAACAGTGATGAATGACACTAAGACAGACGGTAGTACAGCAGCCTTTGTTATTGGCAGCCACATCAAATTGAGGTATTTCA
This sequence comes from Xiphias gladius, assembly GCF_016859285.1. Taxonomy (NCBI): domain Eukaryota; kingdom Metazoa; phylum Chordata; class Actinopteri; order Istiophoriformes; family Xiphiidae; genus Xiphias; species Xiphias gladius. Next base: position 15,672,418 of record NC_053405.1, read on the forward strand.
CAAGCAATGTTTTTGATACATAAATTTGTCCTGTTTTAACTATTTAAAAATTGGTTTGAACTTATATAGGATTTATGTTTCTCACAGGTCTGATATAGAAGAAGCATGCCCTTCTCAACCTACAAATACCTCATTATTGCCTGAAACAGACAGTCTGTCTGGCTATAATCAAACAGGTTTCTGGACCTATGATTCAGTAGACCACAAATGCAATCCAGTGTTGGCTCCCGCTAGGGATAATGAGAGCTTCATGAGAAGAGAACCTGAAAAAAAGACTCCCATCGCTGAGAGCACCCAAAGGAGCAGAACTAATCGAATTAGACGTGGCATGATGGCTGGACCAATACCTCGTACACCTCAGGTACTGAATGTCTGATGCAGTTCTTAAAAACATATTGATCCCATGTTCTTGTCCTTTACTGATGTTTTTCCTTTTTAGGAATCAAACAAAAAAAGGCAGAGTCGAAGGGTAGAAGCGCCCCAGCTGCTGCTCAGAAAACAAGAAGAACTCAGGCAGTCTAGGGACGGACCCTCCACTACTGGCTTGCATCCAAAAAGCTTAGAAAGTGGCCTAACTGAAATAAGATCAGTTGACTGCGTAGGAGGGAGACAGGAATTGCGAAGTGCGCCAGTGAGAATGCAGAGTGAAAACAGCTTTGAAAAAGTGGGACAGCACATACTCAAGACAAGAAAGTAAATAGCTTTAAGATGTTATACTCCACATAATCAGTGACTTCATGATTTTATACCGTTGAAGTTTTTTTTCCTACTGATTTCAGGATTTTGTTCATTAGTTTATTTATATTGTGTCCTTTTTCTCAGAGTAAAGACCAGGCCAAATGAGACTGACTTGGATGTGTCTGAGATGGTTTTAGGTAGGTGCTCTATATGTTCAGTATTAATGCAGAAAATGTGAAAAAAAAGGGTTCATCCTTTGTCTTTGCCTTTTTTGACAATCAGCTCGTTGCCTTGGAGTTGTCAAAGCTGATGGTTTGTGAATATATTTCCAGATGATATTGATGACGATGACGATCTGCGAGATCTCTCCAGAGTGTCCTTTCAGAGAACCATCACAGAGCACAGCTATGCAGGCCGCCCGATGGACCAACACACTGCTATTGTATGTGATTTATGGTTTCTTGTAGAAATGCTGGTCACAGTTTCTGCAGTTGCCTTTGATTTTCTGTGTGTTTTCTGTTTTTGTTTTTCTCTAGGAATTGAAAGCGGTTCTTCTTGGCTCCAGCCTAAATTATTTCAGTGTTGAGTGGAGGAATCAGGGCTTCGCATTCTCAGAAACGCATGACCTGAGATATGGAATTGTTCAGAAAAAGGTTGTTTCAACTGTGCTATTTTGCTAAAATTCACTTGTCCAGCACAAATTTTCATACAATGTACTGAATTGTGGGATTATGCTTTATATCCTTATATTTGCATATTTCTTTATTTTCTAGGGTGGTCCTTGTGGAGTTCTGGCATCCATCCAAGCCTTTGTTCTAAAGAAACTGCTCTTTGAAAACATCGAAAGCAGTAATGCAGGCCTTCAGTATGTCATCCTTCAATTCAGAGCTCTTCCCTATCATAATCACTAAAATGCTTTTTATGGCCTAATTCACATCAAGGAGTTATTTGTAGCCACTGTTAAGTATTGACACCTGCATTTTGGTATTAACTGTACCATTACCCCAGACAGCTTGCTTTTCACTTAAATGCCACTTTGTTCTTATGAGGTTAAGACCTTCCAGCAATACCAGAAGAAAGTGTCTTGTTTTAGCGGCGGCTGAAATCCTGTGGAGGGCTGGCGAGGAAAAACAAGCTACACTTGCAATGTAAGAGCTTACTGCTTAATTCTCTCCATCCAGGCATTTACCAGTAAACAAAACCTCATTACCGATAGAATGCATGTAAATACCTGGCTCAGATGTTAAGGATCAGGAGGATTCAGTATGTCACTATTATATGAGCCACATCCACTACAATTTTTTTTGTGCATTTATTTTTTTAAAACAGAAGTTCAGGAAGAAATCATTTCACCCCAACAGGACACTACAAATCTGAAGGAGTGCTTGAAAAGGTATGGACATGTCACTGCATACACACCTGCCAAAATGTATGTATTGTAGTAAAGTTAGAGTCAAGGGTTAGAGTTTTCGAATATTACCATGACTAAAATATTATTGTAGTAAAATTAACAGCCATATTTGATTTTGCAAAAACAATTTGCACACTGGCAAATATCTTTGTTGTTCTTATTTGTAATGGTTCACCTTTGCTGTGTAAATAATTCATTTGCAAATTAACAATCTTTATTTAAATCTTTGAATGTAAATGTGATGCCTAATTTAGAGCAACGCTGTTAAGTGTAAGCTTTATGAACACCTTTTTGTTTTAGATAACATATTTCACTGTGGATAGTATCAAGGATCTGCAGTTGCTTCTAGAGCAGCATATTGAGCAGGTGAGAGACTCAATATCATCTTCCTCAGTTTCATTTTGCTTGTCAGATGTACAAAAGATTGTCAACTTTTCTGTTCTAATCTATCTTTTTTTCCACAGTTTGAGACTGGCGTGTTAGGATGCATACTGCTGACCATATCTGCTGTTCTCTCTCGATCTATTGAAAAGTATGTGGAGCCTTTTAAACGGCATTACTCAACAAGATGTATAGTATAAATTTCTACGACCCAGATGGTGGAACAACACCCTTAAATGTGCTTTCTCTCTCTTTTTTTTTTTTTTTTTTTTTTAAGAGTAAGAAAAGATATGGACGTGCCCACCACCACACTCATTGGAGCCCATGGTTACTGCACTCAGGTGTGACGCAAATCAAATGGTTTAGGACACTGGGTGTTGTGTTTTGTTTGTGGTTCAGATAATAAATACAGCCGCAAGCAGCGATTCCAGGTTCAAGCCCTTTTGCGCTCAACAGAAGGAAGCAGCTCATTCGGCCAAAATTGAAGACGCGAGCAGCAACGTGCGAGTTTCAGGCTTTACACGTGGCGAAAGAGCCATCATGGCATGGTCAAAATTGTGTTTTTGGGCCTCAATTACAGCGCCACCATCTGGCCAATTGGGCTCATATATCTTGGGAAGCGCTTGCAGATCATTTCCTTTTATTGGGCTGAGTTTCATGTTTCTAACTCACTCCAGCTCATTGATATTTGAGCCGATTTCTGCAGAAAATGATGATGAATCCCCCTTTGGGGCTCAAACCCTATTAAAGGTACAGAAATTGCTCTGGGTGCCACTGGTTTAGGGACTTCATCATGTTGAAATAGTCAGTGTTTCTAGGTATAAAAGGCATCAATTTGCTTGTATTTCTCCAACTCTGCTGCTTTCAAGGTTAATGTTACAGTTTAAGGTAGTGTTGAACAGCTGCCTTAAAGCCATGTCATTTTTATAAATGAACAAGCAGCTCGTCAATGAACAACTGCAAATAATTTTCACAGAAAAATAAACCAAACACTTAAAAATGTGCTGTGATGATGTAACAGACGTGCTCACAGGACGTACAGTTTGTTGATGGCACAACAACAGATAAATCTCAGTGAAACACACAAAACTATCGTAATCAATACTGTACTGTTAATACTCTATATACAAATATATTCTGGTACCAACATTGCCTTTTTGTGTTTGTATTCACCAGGAGCTGGTCAACTTGTTGCTCTGTGGCAGAGCAGTTTCTAATGTCTTTGACAATGACATGGAGTTAGACTCAGGCAATAGCAACATGACTCTACTCAAGGGAATCAAAGGCCACTGTGAAGTTGGCCTGCTGTCCTTGTTTGAACATTATAACATCTGTAAGGTGAGCGACATTGCTGGCTGACTGTGGTCACCCCGTCACTGACAGACCAGATATAGTCAGAACCAAGTTTAAGACACAAGACTTCAGGGGGCATTGTTTACTGTAATTATAGGCACATCTGTGCTGCTGACGGCCCAGATGTGCCCATAATTACAGCAAAGAATGTTCTTAAGACTGTTATGGGATTTATTTGATAGTTAACAACACATACACAGCCTGAAAATGCCTACTTCAGAATGGATCGCAAACACGAGAAGAGGATAACTGAAGAAATTGTGACATAACAGGCTCTCTCTGGTTATCTCAAGCAGAAGCATAGTAACAAATTAAACTGACCAAGTGAAGTGGATAGTCACATCTTCATATGTGAAGATCTTTTGATGAGCTGATGAGTTGATGAGTTTGATGTGGTGAAAAATATCTAAGTTGAAAAATATCTGCCCACAGAAAGCACTGATTAATTGCAGATTTTGCCCTCATGTTTCTAATTATCGAGTTCTCAAGATTTTTTTCAGTTGGAACTCGGAGAAACCAGAGACTTGGTGGCGTCAACCAGAATCTGAAATAAAGAGGAAATAGTGCCATGAACATTATACAGACTTAAATGGCAGACAGGATGATGAGTGTGTGAATTTATTGTCCCTTTTCCTCAATTTTTATCGAACAATACTACAGTGACAGAGTTTTGATTTCACTCCACTCCCACCCTGGTAGCAGCAAGGCATTTTTAACACTTTTTAATATGTCCCCCTTGAATTATGTCACCCAGTACACTTTATCACATTGAAATACAGAATAACAGTAGCAAGACATCATCCTAATTGGTCTTTTTCACATGGCTGAATTCCATTTAGCTGTTTCAGGGGCCTGGTAATGTGAATACTGGCTCACTGCGACACTGTCATGGCTTACTGCGGCACATTTTGTTTGCAGTGACAAGGCCTGTGACACTTTCTAATGACTACAGCAGACATGTACACTATGGCTTCATGAAACTATATGACTGACGTGACAAAAGAGTAGATGAAATTCTTGAAATTATTTCACCTAACATGCTAATATACCACTCTGCTATGTTCTATATTCTCCTATCTAAGGTAGGAGCTTACCTGAAGACTCCCCATTACCCCATCTGGGTGGTGTGCAGTGAAAGTCACTTCAGCGTGCTGTTTAGCCTGCAGAGGGAGCTGTTGACCAATCCGGACAAAGGTCCGGGTTTTGACCTATACTATTATGACGGACTGGCCAATCAACAGGAGGAGATCCGCCTCACTGTCTGTACGTAGCATCACTTTTCCCGCATTCTGGGTGTTCTTGTACTTTCCTTTTCGATGTTATGTTTATTATAATCCCCTCGTCCCAGTGAGTGACCACTCTGAAAAATGTACACTCAGATTTGGGTATAATTTGATTTGATTTTGGGGTTTGTAAGTTCATGAAAACCATGGAAAAATCAAGGAGTATGAAAATGGCAATTTCCAGACTGAGAGAAGTTTTGGAAAAATAAATAAATCCAAAAAAAAAAAAAAAAAGGCCAAATATGATGTTCGATTAGTCCTTCTTTAAAAACACAAAGGTTCCAAGCATTCAAATATCTTTTTTTTGCACTTTATGTCCATAAGAGGGCACACTGTTGCAAAACAATTTTGTGGTCTACTGAACAAAATCCAAAGTATTTCCAAATAAGGCTTCTTTAATTGCTTGGAGTGCATATCACTCTTTCTGCGGCCAAGTTGGGTTGTGAACTCTCTGCCATCATTACCAAACAATTGTTTTTGAATTATTCAGTTGTTTCAGCTTGACCTACATTCCATTTTCAATCAATGAAAGTGACGTTGTGCGACTCCTCTCCGTCATGCAGTGCATTCAGTGCAGTGGCCCAGGCACGTGAGAACTCTCTAGGCAGCTAACGGTGGTAGTGCTATTTTTTTTTTCCACAGTCAAATATTAATATTCACATTTTAAATGTCTGTTTTTTCTTCCAATTCGATTATATAATCGAATTTAGAATATTCATTGACAGCCCTACTATATAATAGGGAATGTGTGGTTCAGTTAAGATAAATGAACAGTCCTTTGATGTTGGGGCAGAGCAGTCACGTCATTTGACGTTACGTTGTTCTCTGCCTGGGGTAACGTCAGAACTTCGACCTGAGATGCAGCTTTTACTTGGACAAGATGTAAATCTGCACATTGCCAGGAAAATGCCGATTTAATAATGTCTGGCTTCACTTGGACAAGTATAATGCATGGCTTTAGAAAGACCAGGACCAGGGACGTGCAAAATGTGGACTGTGTAGTAAAATGTTCAACATTTCGAATATGGAAGAGGCAGCACTAGCTAGCCATGCTAAAGGAGCTAAGCCACCCACTGCTGCTGCTCAACATGAATCAACTCTCAACCCCATCACAGACTTTTTCGTCCCTGTGACCAACGTGACACCTGCTGCTAGCTGCAGCGCTTACCTCTCTTCAGCCATCAAACAAAGTACCATTTCGGGTGCTGTGTCCAGAAATGAAGCCCTAACAGCAGAGGAACTGTGGGGGCTAAAGGTGGTTAATTCTCAATATTCCTACAAGTCATGTGAAGACACAAGCCAGCTTTTTACTCCTCCACCCCAGCGACAGCTGTGGCTGGAGGCATTATGTTTTCGGGTTTTCCGTCCGTCCATCCCATTCTTGTGAACGCGATATCTCAGGAATGCCTTGAGGGAATTTCTTCAAATTTGGCACAAACGTTTATTTGCAGTTGAGGACTAACTTAATAGATTTTGGTGGTCAAAGGTCAAGGTCACTGTGACCTCACGTCCATCCCATTCTTGTAACTACGATATGCCAGGAACACCTGGAGGGAATTTCATTACATCTGGCACAAACATCCACTTGGACTCAAGGATGAACTGATTAGAATATGGTGGTCAAAGGTCAAGGGTCATTGTGGCCTCACAAAACAAATTTTTGGCCCTCACTCAAGTAGTCATATGCTAATTATGACAAAATACACTTAATACCTTTTATTAAATTCCTTCAAAGTTTTTACTACATGTTTTTGGATTGATATTGAATTTGCAGCAGAAGCCACCCTGAACTAACTCAGGTCTTCCAAAAACATTTCAGAGAGGCCGAGACTACAGATTACGTTGGACCGCGAGGTACTCTTGACCTCCTTGAAAAGCAGCTGAAAAAGGCCGCGGTGCATCACTAATTAGTGAGAAGCATGCAGTCCCTCAACCCGAGACGCATGGCTGAATCTAAGGAGCTGTGCATAAGTCAAATGAAAAGAATTTTGCACATACTTGTTGAAGCTAAACACATAGATGAGGCAACGTGCGATGATATCCTCAGATTTTAGGAGGTTTTGTGATTTGGCTGCTTCTCGGGCTAAATTCAGGGAATTTGACTCCAAAACAGATTGATTGGACACCCTGCTGTGTGAGACAATGGGGACATAACCATTATTTCCCAGAGTGTAAGGTGTGGTGAAGGCCAGTGTGGAGAGAGAATTTTCCATTAACAATGAATTGACTGTGGAGAATCACAAGGAGAGGTCTCTGGTGGCTCAGAGGCTTAATGTTGATGTCAGGTCTGTTGGGGGCATAACCAAGGTAGAGATCACAAAAGAGCTGCTCCTTTCAGCGGCTGGAGCAACGCAGAAGTACCATGGCTAGCGGGATGAAGAGAAGAGGAAGAAAGAACAGCAAGCTCTTCAAGCTGACTTGAAAAGGAAGGCCATTACAGATGAGCCAGATGATTTGAAAAAGAAGAGGGCTGGACGGAGGCTGATATTTGTGTCCTTGAGAAATTGGTGGATGAATACGCTGAGAAAGCAGAAGCCACAAGCAAACTGACCTTCATCACCAAAACCAACAGTTTCTGCTGAACTGCAAAAGAAAAGAAAGCATCTCTGCTGAAGATTGAAAAGCATACTGATGAGAAGCTTGAAGAAATTAAAAATGAACTGTCTGGATTTTTTTGGGCGATTCAAACAGGGAAGGTTATTTTTTGTTGATGCTCAATTAGATTAATGGAGGCATAGTTGATTTAAAATCTTCTTAGTTACAAAATCTTGTATTCCAGAAGAGAGTATCTCTCTGATACTAATGCCATCTGAGGTTAATGTCAGTTTTACTCTCTCAGGTTTTGATACATTTTATTCTGTAAACATCTTACTGGTGTGTCAGCGTTACATAATAATAAATAAATGTTTATTTTGTATCAAACCACAGAGCCTGTCATCAATTTTAGTTAAAATATACTTTGGTAAATTTTGACATGGATTTTTATTCTTATTGTTCACGTAAACAGTACAGACATGTGTATGGTCATGAAAATTTGCCTAAAAGTCATGGCTAAGTCATGGAAATTTATTGGTAAAAATGTGTATGAGCCATTCTGAGTTAGATGTTGGATCTTTCCCATGCTTATTTCAATGCACTGTAAGTATGGCTAAACTGAAAATGTTAATTGTTTGCGTTTGTAGCTGTTGGCGAATCGGCCGTGAGCTGCCAGGATGCTGACACTGATCTCATTCCTCCACTGGAGCACTGTATCCGAACAAGGTAACACATGGACATACGTCCACATACACAGTGATATCTGCAGATCCTGAATATAACCATTAAATGCTTTGACATTTATTGCTGTTTAATCAAGGGTTGTTCAAATTCCTTGCACACTCTAAAGACAGCATTGAGTTGTAAATGATCATACATTACATACCTGGGTAAGTGCTAAATGCCTAAAAAACTTTTTTTATAACATTTTTAAAATTTTTTTTTTTTTCAGGTGGACAGATGCATTTGTCAATTGGAATGACACAGAACCTATTCTCTGACTGATCACATGGATTGATGTTATATTTATCTATATATTTCAGCATTACCATTTTTTTCCCTTCTAAGTAAGACCCAGTGTTGGGCAGATTTCACTTTGTTCTGCCATTTGTTCACGAGACACCACGGCCTAGATGTTACATATCAAACAAAGTATGTGCTGCTGTAAGGGTTTGGGCCAAAACTAGGATATGGCATATCATATCAGTCATAAAGTCACATGCTGTTGCCAACAAAATGATATTTTGAGAGAATGCAATAACTGTTTTTGGAAAGTTTCAGCAATAATGAGTAAACATGAACAGGCTTGGATGGAAACTCTTATAAGTCGCCTGTGAAATGCAAGAAGATAAAATATTGAACACAGTGGCCTTTTACTCTCTACCTATACTTTTATCGTACAGATATTGCAGATTGTTGTCCATATTTTACATAAAAAAATACAATTTCCCTTATTATTGTTTATTATGAATGAATATGTGATATTTTAATAAAAAAAAATTGGAAAAATTACTAAAAATGTAAGATAGATGTACTTTATAAAATATTTCCACACCATGTCTAAACAAATTTCACATGATAATTATGATCTTGTTTTACCATATGGTTTTAAAATGGACAAACATCAAATTGCCTTTTATTACACGTGCACACTTGAAATGAGGTAATCTGTTGGGTTGTATTGTATATGTTTTCTTTGGTCCAGTTATAATTCAGATGTGCAGTATGAAGATTACATATACTGATAAGTATGTGTGTGTTTGTGTGTGTGTGTTTGTGTGTGTCAAAGAGCAAGACCCGATAAAGGCTCCAGACATGTGTGTTGGTGAATGTGGCACTGAATATTATACTATATTGCTTATTGCCTTGATGAATTTTCACTCTTGACAGACCCCTCATCTGGAACAGATATTTAAATTACTTAATACCACAACTGTCTCGACATAGTGATGGTTGTTTTGCGTCACTCTCTTGCAACTCTCCATCACTGTGGCTTTATAAACACCATTTCTTTTGCTAAGGAGATATGTTTTTTTTTTTTATTTAAATCTTTTTCATGAAGCTTTTTGCCTGTCAACTAGAGGACATGATGAAAAGTATTGAATCAATCGCTCTAAATATAATTAAATATGGAAATGTTGATTACAATTACTCTACATACATTTTGTTACACCGGGTTGCAAGTTTATTAGGTACACCTGGATAAAACTAATGCAGTTTAACAACAGTCCTGCAATAAACCCAACAGTCAAGAAGGTTATATTGTTCAGTTTTTGTTGAAACTGTTGATATACCTTTATGATCATTTTGAAGGATGTAGTGTGTGGTGCTGTTGAACTGACTGACAGAGAGGTGCTACCGTTATTCAGCCTACCCTCATTGATACAAATGGGGTTGACCTAATAAACTGGCAATTGAGTGTTCAGCTTGGACAAACTTAAATTTTAATTATCTAAATGCAACTTGTCAGAAAACAATGTATTCTAACTACTGACATTACAGATTACTTGCAGCATGAGGTTGGTGTTACACTGCAGCTAGTAAAAGTTTAGTAGCTCACTGAATGTCTTTAGCAAACATGTTTTTAAAAGCTATTGAATTGTCTGTTGAATGTAACTGAGGCACCATTTATCAGTTGCTGTCTGTTAATTTTAATTTACAGAGTGAATTACTGAATGAGGAATAAAACAGACCGATATATAGATTACTAGAAACACCTGGCTTATACAGATGTACAAATCACTTTCATAAAAATCACTGTGTTTGTACTGCAATGTGCATTAGAGGCATTTATTTTCACCTCATTTGACAAATGAACATTTATGTAATTCTTACAGATTTTTCCAAATAAAGAAATCAAACTGAAAGCTAATTGTGAATTAAATTTCAACTATGTGACTTGCCAGGGTTAAAAAACAGATTCTGATGAAAGATTCCTCGTTGTTAGTCAGTGCCTTCATTATTGGCAATGGCAGGCATCAGAGCACACACAGTGTGGGGCATGCAGAGGGGGTGGCAGGCAGACCTGTGCCAACACCTCCAGCAAATGGGATCAAAGGCACTGCAGCTGGCGCACAGACAGAGCTGCAGTAACTCACTTCCCCATCAAACTGTCTTGTTTAACACAGACCAGAGTCCATATAATATCCTGGAAGCACAGTGTATGGGTCAACACATATCCAAACCTTAGCAAAAGCACACAATTGAACAATAGATCCTGCATTCTTTATCAAATCTGTCAAAGTGATTCATATCCATCACATTTCCCTTTTGGCATGAAGGAAATGCTGGAGTAGAGCTCACTGTGATGATGACCATTCATTCATCTTTCAACTGTCAAATTCCAATTATATATTAGTGGTGACTCATGTAGGGATTTATGCACTCTACAAAAGGCATTGGAAGAACCATGAATTAATCATGAGACATGGAGTGAATCGATGAGCCCGCTACAACAATTTTACGGCCATCAAGGCTATGGTGATCACTATAAATAAGGTGGTTTGCTTGAATAAGGCCTTGGGGTCTAAGAGATTGGATTAAAGTGTTTACTTTTGCCACAAAATTTTCTGCGGATGGGGGGAGTTTGATATACGTCATAAGGAACCGTGTTTAGGTCTTAGAATATATGCTAGTCATAATCTACCCTGAAAAGCTGGCGCGTAAAATATTTTAATAAGCACCAAGGGGCTAACAAAATTACAAATGTGTGTATGATTTTCAAAGCCAACTGAAGACAAGAATCAGGACAATCCATTGGCTTGGTGAGCTGGTATCAACTCAGAACTGGGACTTGCTTTCAAGGTCCAAAGTCTGCTGTAAGCCTGGTGCTACTCTCCAAATCACAGCCTCCTCTTACAAAATAAAGGGTAAAAAAGCGAGTTTGTAATTCTGTCTCTCACTTTGTCTGTTTCAAATACAGTGAATAGCTTGTAGTTAAAACATTAAGGTGTTTCTTCTCTCTTTAGTGCAGCAGGGTGCAGTCTGACAGGAAGGAAATGGCCTGGCTTTGGTCTCTGTTTACTATTTATTGCACTAGTATTTCTCAGAGGTTTCAGAAGAGGGATTTGGTGCTTGTGTGTAATTGTGTTAGAGCCCTCCCACATGCTGTCCCCAGTGCATCTTCTGTCTCCTCTCCTAATCTGTGCTGTTTGTCTCCAGATAAGTGATATCCTCCTCAGATTAGGATCTGGTGTCCCTGCCCTGCCCACCCGGAGGGAAAGGGATCCCCAGTGCGTCCCCATGAGGCGCAAGCTGTATTTTTAGCTGCCTAATCCTTTTATAGCTAGGGCAGAAAACATCAAACCCTTTCCACTAATTGTCGCAGGTAATCATGATATAGTATGCCAGAGAGAAGGCTCCTCAACTGTTTCTTTAAAAAAAAACAAAAAAATCTTAGTTACTTTTTCGGTCATTGTTTGGTTTTGCAGGGTCGACGATATTCAGGAATTTGATGGAACATAAATTTCTAAGCTGGACTGTTGTGTTTCTGAGGAAGCTGTGATTTGTGGAAAAGAGGAAATTCACATTTTATGGCCTTTCAGAACAAGACGATCTCATATCAAGTTGAGGACACCGCATGGATCGAGATCACAATCACACTGATAAGACCTGTTTGTCGAAAAAAACACACTCTTTCAATGCAATTTCAGTTCACAACCTTTTGGACTGTTGGCTTCTGTGGATCATTTTTTAATGATCTGACAACAAGCTAAACTTTGTTGAATAATGCATGATCCAATGTAAAAAAAAAAACTGTTCCTGCAGTATCTGTAGAGCCGTGCTGGCGTGAGAACTGGGCTTGAGAGTCTTTGTCTGAGCATATGTTTTCTTTCTATTAGCACCCCTATGTGTGCGTGGCTCAATATTTATTTCACTACCCAAATAAAAACTGCAGACAATCACTGTAACTACTCCCCAGGGAACATGGCAACATGACAAGAAGAAGAATGTTGGATCCGGTTTATTTTGTCTGGACTTTATAGCACTCTATTACTGTAAGGGTAGGTAATTTAAACACCCTGCAGAAATACACAGTCATAGAGTTTCATTAAATGGTGGCTCTGATGCCTTTATTTAAAAAAAAAATGTTTGTAGTTATTTATTTTTTGATTTTGTTTTTGCTTTTTCTCTTCCCAAGTGACTTTTATTGAGAACTATTTTTGAACAATACAATTTGGAAAATACAACATGTCTTCAGGGAATTTAGTACAACCTTCCATTATTTAGTTGAATAATAGTAAACAAACATGACTAGAAAAAATTGACAAAAATTTAAAAATAACAAAAATGATATACATAACGTACATATGAACCCCCAAAAGAGATTTATTTAATTAGGTATAATGTTGGAATAAGAGTTTGCATAAATTAATAGTTGTTTTTTTTTTCTTTTTATTACTGGTTTTTAGATTTGATAGAGTTTGAAGATATGTACTATAAGCTCAATACAGGAAGATAATTCCTTTTGGAATTTCATTTTATCAATGTAAAATTTGGCTAAAGTAATGAGAAAATTAATGATATATTGTTCAATGTTGGAGAAATTGGGACCGCAAAATATCAATAACAAATCATTGTCTTTAAGTAAAATTTCCTCATCAAAAAATGTAGGATCTAACTGAAAAATCAGCCCAAAACATGCCCTCATGCACACACACAAAAAAAAAAACCAAACTGATTTTCTAGTATTTACACCCCATAATTACCAAAAGAGCATTTGGCTTCTATATTAGGGATATATTTACAAACAATGCAGTTTATACAGTAATGACTACATGTGATTTGAAATAACAGTTCATTAATTTTATTAGGCAACACATATTTATAGGGGAGAGTAAATTTAGTATTCCATGTTCTACCACGAAGAGCTCGGTCTTTTCATATTGAGTTTCTGATGAATGTGTTGTTGAATTTTTTTGTCAAAGATGGAAATGCCATCAACAGTTATATAACTGGCTTAAGAAACAGTGTCATATATATTTGAGTGCAAAATGATAAGCACATCACACCAGATGACAGGGCAATTATAATAGTACTATACTCAAATTGGGAGACAGGAATACTATATTTCTCTATGAAATTTTCATACGAATACGGAGTTCCTTTGCAGTTAAATAGCTATTTATAAGCAAAACCTTGCTGTTAAACCAATTTTCAAACAATAATGATTTGTTTCCTTACGTGAAATTGGCATTATTCCATAAGAAAAACATTTGTGGAGAGAATAGTTGTGTTTCTATAGTACGGACCAACATATTAGAGCTTGCCTATTTAAGTTGGAGAGTTTGACAGGAAGTTTACTGACAGCATAAGGGCACATTAATAAAAAAAATTTAGACCACCTACTTTTTAAATAGAAAGTTTGGGTTAATATTCCACCAGTTAATTTTGGTAACATGGTTAAATGAGGATAAGTCCAAAACGTTAAGACTTCCCTCTGTTAGAGAGTCAGACATAACTTCCTTTTTTTTTTTTTTTTTAAATCTTCTTTCTTCTTCTTCTCTTTTAAAAACAGTGTGTGTGTGGTTTATTTTTCAAAATAAAGTTCAAAAGAAGCCTGTCTAGATAAGAGGTTTTATGTTTGGTGAGATCAAGGGAGGGAAAGACATAAGAGGCTCTTGATAGGCTTTCTGCCTTGGTAAGTAGTAATCTACCACAGGGAGATAAATCTCTCTTTTGGCTAACCCAAAGTTGAATTTCACATTAACAGAAGCTATTACTGGCTCCAAATTCTGATGCTCTGGTGCCTTTATCTACCATTAGAAGGTAATTGATTGGACTTCCGGGTCAAGTGGCCACGGCATGGAAGATTAGTCGAGCTCCCCACGCCATCGAAGTGCCAACAAACAATTTGGTGAGTTTTTAAAAAAAATATATTATTAGTACCTTTAAAGATAATATGTGCGGGTAAGCCTGGGGAAAGCGGGCCCGTGTGACCACCAGAGGACAGAAACGAGAAAAAAAAAAAAAAGAGCTAAACGTGACTCCAGACTCGGCTCTCGCTGAAACGTAGACAGTGCTCGTTGCACTGAAAACAGATTTGAACTCAGAGTGGAAGTCGGAAATGAAGTCAGTGAAAAACGGATTTGAGGGAAGGCAAGAGAAAGGGACGACGCTGAATGAAACGGCCATTAAACAAACAAACAAAAAACAAACAAACTTGAAGAAGCAGAATCTCGGATAAGCAACAACGAGGGGACACGCGAAGCCGAGAGCTTCTTTCTGTCTCATTTTGTTTCTCTTAATTTAGTATATTTCACTTCTGTTGTCATTGGAAGCCCTGATATGTTTCATGTTTCTTTTTACAAACAACGCATCTGAAAATATGTACATGGGTTTAGAAGGTCCACAGGATACATTATTGAATAAACATGGGAGAACTATGGACACAGGGAGAGTAGTATTTTAAAACGGGGGGGAAAATGTGGTGCATGGAAATGAACACAATTTCATTCACTGTTAATGGTCTGAACGAGCCAATTAAGAGGCGCAAAGTGCTTACACAAATGAAACATCACAGAGGAGACATCCTATTCATGCAACACATTTGTCTATTGTCTATTTGACTATTTAATGCCCAGGTTATTAATTCATCCTATCACTCATCAAGAAGAGATGTGATAACTATCATAAGGAACCACAACCCATCTGAAGCAGAGAATACTGTATGTGACAAAGCAGGCAGGTATGGTTTGGTGGTAGGGAAGAGAGATGGGGAACATATCACACTATTAAACATATATAATCCCCTTGAGGAAGGCCCAGGTAAAATTGAGAGGATTATTGATTTAATCACAGTACAAAGTAAAGGGATATTGGTATTAGGAGGAGACTTTTATTTACTGATGAATGGGGAAAAAATGGATTCACAAAGAAAAACAAAACATAAGGCCCAAAAGGTTGCTCTTTTGATGAGGAAATTCATAAAAGACAATGGAATAGTGGATGTATGGCGAACCTTAAATCCTAGTCACAGGGATTACACATACTATTCCTCTGTTAAAGGAAGCTATTCAAGACTTGATCGTTTCTTTATGCTTCCAAAGACCTATATACAGTTAAAAGTATCCAAATTAGTCAAATACATTTATCAGATCATGCACCTTTACAAATGACATTAGAACTAGTATGGAGAAGGTGCTAGTATATGGAAATTTGATATCTCTCTTTTTAGATGAGTTTAAAACAAAGATTAACTGGGTGTTACAAGACTGTATAAAGTATATTGATACAGAAGGCATAAATCCAGTAATATTATGGGAAGGGGCAAAGGCTGTTCTAAGGGGTGAAATAATATCATATGCCTCTTAAGAAAAAAACAAGATGAAAATGCAGGAAAATAACTTGAAAGGAAAACTGAGGAATTAGAAAAATACTGCTGAAACCTCGGTATTGAATGACCTTAAAGAGGCTAAAGCAGCAATGAATGAGCTCCTAAATATGGAGGTACAAAAGTCCCTGGGCATGGTAAGACTAAGATCATATGATGGAGGCCCCAGAGCAAATGCGGTTGTGGCCTACAAACAGCAAAAGAAGGCAGTTGATTGAAAAAAATCCAAAAGTATTAATAAGGGGCAGGAATGAGAAAAATATGACCAAGATCTCTATGGCGCCACACAAAATATTGTAAACAGACACAAGTTAGTATAGTAGTTAAAGATCTATAATCATTTTGATAAACTTAAAATACATAAGCCTCCTGGAATTGGTGGATGTACCAACGAGTTTTACAAAGAATTTCAGAATGATCTTGTTCTAAATCTGTCTAAAGCCTACAATTGGGCACTGGATAACAAAATATGTGCAGCAACATTGAACTATTATAAGAGCAGATTTTATCCCCCTATATTTTATGTATATAGCGGGAGAATATCATAAATGTATTCAGATGACAGAATAATCTTTTATTCTAAGCCTGAACATTATAGTTTTAATGAATGTAATTGAAGAATTTGGAGCCATTCTAGGGTATACATTGAATGTAATGGTTTTGTGCTTTAGTAATGCAAATACAAATATGCATTTCACTGGGAAGTGGAAAGGATAAAATACCTTGAGATAAAAATAAAGAATCAGGACAACTTGTATTAAAAAAACTATGAAGAATGGATAAGTCAAATTAAACAAGATTTAAATAGACGGTCTATAATCCCATTGTCCCTCAGGGAAAGAGTTAAAATTATACAGATGAGTATATTACCAAGATTTTTATTGCTTTTCAAAGCAATACCTATATATATTAGCTCTAATACTTTCAAACAATGGGATTCTATTATTATGAAAAGTCATATGGAATGGCAGGAAACCAAGAGTAAAAATGAAAAACTTGCAAGCTTTCTATCAAGCAGCACAGATAAAAAAATGTTAAGTGTGGATGTTAGAAAGCTCACATACAAGATGGAGAGAGATGGAATTCAACTCTGGAGATAAACCAGTAACTGTTCTGCCTTTCTCCAAATATAAAAAAAAAAATCATACATCTAGAATATAGACAATAGGGTAGCGGATACACTTAGGGTTTGGAAGGAAGTCTATCAATCAAAGATTAAAGGAAGATTTAATTTATTAATTTTATTAAAAGAAATGGGAACTGGTCCAGACTTCCCTCCCAACAAAGTCTATCAGACTTTTAGAATGTGGGCCTCTAAAGGTTTAAAGAACTTTGGACAAATGTTTGGGGATAAAGAAATGAAATCCTTTGAACAGCTATCGTCACAATATGGTCTGTCCAATTCTCATTTATTTTCTTCCATGTGAGAATCTACCTTTTTGATGCACTAAAAAATTGATCCATTCAAGATATAAATCCACTAATAAAATATATGCTTAAGATACATGACTGTAGGGACAAACCCAAATTCTTAACCAAGATGGTTAAATTCATACAAGCCGACCATCAAATTGAACAAATTAATTCAAATGTCAAAAATAAATGGGAAAATGAACTCTCATGCAGTATACCCGTAGCTGATTGGGAAGTAGAATCATGGAAGATTGTAATTAGATATTTTAAGACACCCCAAGTCCAAAGTTAGTATAAAGAACATTGAACTTCATCATGCTAAAGACAATGTGGTGAGCAGATGGCCAACCACAGTCATATATTCTAGTCATGTAAAGGTATAAGTGGCTATTGTGAAAAATTCTGTTAGAGAAATATCATATATTTTTGCTGTTTCTCTGAAGAAAAAACACTTGTTTTACTACTTGGGAAAATACCAGAAGAGATCAAGAAGAAAGACTCTGACCTGTTCTCAGTAACACGGGCAGTAATAATAAAACCAATTACAAAGCATTGGTTGAAGATGATAATTTAATAACCTCTAAATGGAAGGATCTTTTAAACGAAATGTATGGTGTGGAAAAAAATAACCATGAGAATTAGAAATGAAGTTCATATCTTTAAAGAAAGATGGGAAAAATGGCTGAGGTATATAACACACAATAGTGCTGATGACCCTCATGTTAGATGGGATAATTAGGACGATCATACGATATTAATTGTATTGATGTCCTTCACTTGATACATGGTCATACACAGGAAAGTGTGTATGAATATATGTGTACGTATATGTACGCACACACTCGGTTGTATAAGTGGATGTACGTATATCAATGGTAACCAGTTAATGTTTCTATATTGGTAGAATTTATCCTATGAATTAAATATATCAGTTTATTTAACTTTATACTAAGATTTTATTTTATTATGTAATCAATTAACTAATTTATTATCTCAATTATTTTAGTATTTTTTCTTTTCTCCGTGTTATTGGTTTCATTGAATTTCTTTTTTTCGCACCACTTTGTATGTGATAACCGTGTTTTATAATTTCATAAAATACAAATAAAAAAAGGACTGAGGAAATGAAAGCTGTGTTTGTTTTAATCTCTTCAAATTCTCATACATAATGTTTATTATTGTCCATTTTCAAAACCTATAAGGCAAACAAGCAAGATCTTTTGAGAGAAAATAAACGCTTTTCCTGTCGAGTCAGGTTGGACAACGTGCTCGCTGTGTATCAGATTTCAGCCAGTTTTTGCTCAAATGTGACAAATGGGCTGCAAAACCAGGCACACTTCATTCATTTGAGTTCAATGATCGGGGAGGACATTTGTTTGAAAGTTATGCTTCCTCAACTGCATTGCTTAGCAGTCCAAGAAACTTGCCAAAGCAGTTTGCCAAGCCTTCTAGAAGACAAAAAGGTGCTTACAAGAAGGAAATAAAACTAGGATTTTCCACGTACATTAAAATATGGTCTCCATAGAAAACTACAAACATTTAAAATGTCTTGCACAAGTGATTACATAAGGAGTTCAACAAGTATCGCATACTGGTCTTATCCAAAGTATATTTGATTCAGCTGAGCTTGAATTGCTCAACATCCAAATGCGTCCAAGAGTCCAAGATATCGGACAGCTGTTACTGAGTGGGTGATTGCCAGAAACACACACAAAAATCTGGCAGAAAGTTTTCAATGAACCCCAGTTAGAGGAGGGAAATCAGTCATGGTAACACCTGCTCAGAGGAGCAGGGATAGAGGAGCCTTTGTCAGTCAGGTGCTCAAAACTCAGATATGATCAAGAAGAGAGGCGAAAAATATTCCATCTGCAGCAGGTTTGTAATGTAACCCAGTTCAGTTCAGTGCTCCTCCCCAACACTTTGGAGACGGGGATAAATGATGGGACTGCTCAGTGTAAAAGGACAGCGCACACATTTTTTCAATAAGCACTCCACTCCCCTACTGAGTGCATTTACCATCACCATGTGTGTGTGTGTGTTTGTGTTTGAATATATATCTATATTTATATAGAGATAGATCTATATCTATCTATATACACATACTTATTTTCCCCTTTTTTCCCCTTGTCTCCAATAATTGCAAAATACAGTGTGCTTCAATATTCTTTATTGTTCAATACTGCAGTGCATTATCACCATTGTTGTCATTCCATGTGTCCTCATTGTCAGCAATCACTCAAGTGCCAAATAAAATGTAATGAAGACAATGATGGAGCATGACAAATCTTTCAGACCAGTTTCAGAATAAAATATCAGCATAATAGCTGAGGAGAAATTCATACGTAAGGAGAAAAAAAAAAACAAAGCCTCCTTAAGATATAATTTTTTATAACCAAAATAATAAGATTTTTAATTGTATAATGGTGAAAATATGTACAATACATACCCTTTCAATAAATAGGTGCATTTAATATTAAATTAATGTTTTCTTACAAATATATGGTACATACTGGTACATTAAAATAAAAAGCATTCCATTCAAAAACAACCAGTAATGTCCATCAACATTATCAATAATGACAAGAACAACAAAAATAGAAACACTATAAACACAACAATGTTCATATGACTGCTGTGGATTTGAAGGCACTTCCTTGGCAACACATTGATCCCTCGTGCATTATTTTGGAACCTGAAATGAAATTTCAAAAAAAAAAAAATTAGAATGATTAGAGTTTAACAACTGCAGTTTCTGCATGCTTTAAAGCTGTATTTTAGAGAAAAAATCTTCTGTCCAGTATTGGCAAAGTAATTTCTAGCCTTTCTGAGCATGTCATGTTGTCAGCTTCTAAAGATGGACATCACTTGCCCGCCATTACTGGCATCCCACAATTTCAACTCCAAGCTAATTCAGAAATGCTCAGGATGACTAAATAATGACTCACTTACATGCCTTCACATGCCTTCAAAAGCCCCTCGATTGTGATATACATTTGTCAGATTTCTCAGAACAGTGCGAACAGGATCTTATTATCTGATTCACTTGAGAAACTGAGTACCTGAGTATGTGTCAGCCTCTTCAATTTTCTAATCCCCAGAAGTCCTACACCACAAAAAACTCAAATGAACTAAAATAGCCACTTGTGTAGATGAGCTTTTTCGCAGCAATCACTTACCAGCTAGACCTAATTGCTCACTGAGAGCACATGCTTTTACCCATGTTGGATTTAGGACTAGACGGCAGTGAACGAATCAGACCTGCTGTCATCAAAGATCACCTTAACAAAGGGATGACTATGGCTACATCAAAAATTACTCCAATGACGACAGTCTGAGTTTTTCCTTTGTCTTGAGAATGGCTATGTTTAGCTTTGGTGTGTTTCAGGTTAGTGTAAGGAGCATAGAGAAGTGTTTCTGGCAATCACAATCGGTCCATTAAAAACGAAACAAAACAAGCAAAACATTTTAGTTCTAGTTTTCTTACTTTGCCCTGAGATGGTGCATTAGCTATTATGAAATGCTTTGCCTTAAACCCACCTACAGATATGTATAATGTTTATAAAAGGCTGTAGGAGTGTTGGTCATGGGGTAAGAATGAAAAAATTGACTTTTCATGTCAGATGGCATGGCATGACATTCCTAATGCAGTTCAGCGCTACTGGGAAAGTGTTTTCCAGCTCAGAAATAATCACCTTAGCAATTTTTTTCAAAACCCTGTTACAGTGGTGCCAGAACAACAAAGGAGCTTCAACAAATTTACATTTACGTATATAATACTTGTTACATTTATGTGTGTATATAGAAACTATTAACCATCATCACGCTTTTTATCAATGCTTATCTATGACATCTTGTTGATTTTGTTTTGGAATTTAAACTCTGACTAAACAAGACATATGAAAATGTCATCATGGGCTCTGGGTAACTGTGATGCAAAATTTTTCACCATTTTCTGAAATCAAAAATAATCAACAGATTAACACATAATTAAAATAATCGTTAGTGTCATCTCTAAATAGTTACCTTGGTTACACCTGCAAATACAGTAAGAGAACACTTCACCATCATCAGTGCAAATTATTTCTCATAGGGCAACTTTTCAATAAATGACCAAAGGGAGGGAGGGGGTCAGCAGCAGGTAACTGAGAATACTGAGCATACAGTGTTGTGCTGAACATGTCATATCAACGATAAGCAAATACATATATAATGGAGAGGGACATATAAGTAGTATGGTCTTGCAGCAGGACGCAGGAGACGCTGGGTCTAGAATTACTGACCACACCATGTTAGTTTCCCACATTTGCACAACACGATGAATTACATGTTGTAATATACATTTCTGGCATCACGATTCCAGAGATATTAATGTGTGAAATCTGTTTCTTTTTCTGCTTTCTGTCACTCTCTGTCTTCAGCCAACTAGCGCTAACCCTAATTAATGGTCAAATTCAGGTTAAATACATGCAGTAAGAGCCTCTTTCTGACACAAAAGTGTTTCAGTGTCCAACACTAAAAAGTACTATATTCTTAGAGCATACAAGAACTTAATAACTTAGGCGGATGTAGTGCAGATATGTTTCTGATTATATGAGCATCAGATTTCTTCAGTTGCACATCAGACACACATTAGAAGAAATCTGACCAGGAGCAACAAAGAAATTCCTCCACGTCATGCTGAGAGAAAATCAGATAAATGCGTACATACAAAATGAATATCTGTCTATCTTAATAAAACCATTTTAACTTTGACACATTAGAGGTTGATGAAAAGGAATCCGAGTAATTCTGTATGTACTGCAAGACTGAACCCCACCCAAGAAGAGAAGAACACTTTTACTCACATGCAATATCTACGATTGCATGCAGAGTGGACTCATTGCTAATCGTGTTAGCAATCTTGCACATCTTTTGTAATCTGTAAAAAAAAGACAGTGGGGAAAAAGGCTATTAACATGTTAACAACATAACACCCTTGCAATTAACGTCCTAAAATTTGCCTCTCTAAAGAACTTGATTCTTAAATTCCGGGAGTCAGTGAAAGACTAATTTTTAAAGTTTCGAATACTGCTATGAACGGTAATGCAGATCAGGTATTTTTAAACCTGATGTTTAAAAATAATCCAAATGTCCTACTGTTTTCAAAATACTCATGCTGGACCTTAAATACTGGGTATGTACCAAATATTACTCAATACATAAGTGTCAATCAAAGTGAGAGAGGAACAAACTCCATACCAATGGAAAAGACACAAGAAGCAGTGTTGATGTCAGAGATGTTGCAATATCCAGGTTCCTCACTGAGCACTAAAAGTTGCAATGTTCTTTTAACATAGTCTGCACGTGAAGTACCATCAGCCAACAGCGAAATCATCACTAAATTTAGCATGAGAAATTAACCATAAATAGTGCATTCAATAACTCTCTGCATGATCCCGTCTGACAGACCAATGAATCCTGACTGTGACCCAGTCGTCGTCTATAAGCAAACTGACGTTCTATAAGCACGTCTCTCTTGGTGCTTACTTGACTGCATCAGAGACACAAAAGGCAGCACTTAAAAGAGGGGCATCTGTCTCTGATTCACCCTTTCCACAGTAAAGGCAAGTCTAGCTAAACAGATACCCATTTGAAACAAGTGAACACGATCTGCAATCATTCTCCAGCGTCTGCTTGACATCATTTTCTTAATTGCCAAACGTAAACATCCCAGAGAGAAGGACTGTTTCTTCAGTTTGCAAACTGAGGTTACAGCTCTGGTTGTGTCTGTATCGGCGGTTTCCAACTTGGGGTTCGGGACCCTCTACGAGGTTGCAGGATAAATCTGAGGGATCGAGCACTGATGATAAACAAGATTGAAAAAAGCATATATGAAATAAACATATTCTGCTACACATTTTTCTAATATTTACTTTTTTATTATGAAATACTGGATAATTTGACATCATCATGACTCTAAAACAATCTATGAGGTCTAACTGCTTGCAAATCACAGAAATATGCAACCTGTTACAATGCCAAAGGGTCAGAAATAGACATACCTTTTTTTTTGATATGCCAAAGCAGTTAGGAACCACTGCTTTTTTTAAATTAAATTGTCATAGATCCGTATCCATTTAGTAGAGGCAGTTATCAAAAATTTTTCAGCTTTGCAAAATCCTGTATACAGGATTCACATTCACAAGAAATCCCACACATTTGCTTATAGAACATCAGTTTGCAATTAAAACTGCTTTTCCATGATTGAAGGGAAGCTTAAAGCCACTAAAAAGTATCCATGACAAAATATACATAAATAAAAGTTAAAGTTTGGGAAAACATCCTTGGTTATTATTTATTAAGAGTTTAGCACTCACGAGGTTTAGCACTGAGCGTGGTTTTACCATATGTGATTGACAAAGGCAGACAACCCGCCAAGTGTCTTTAGAAACTGATTCAAATATCACTAAATCCTAATTTTTTTTAATTTTTTTTTTTTTTTTAGGGCTTTTTTAAGCATAATAAAGGATGTGATAATAAAGGATGACGGATCGGACATTGAGCACATATATATATATATATATATAAGAAGAGCAACATAAGAGGAAAAAGCCATACATACATGCTGGTCTTGAGCAATCCCTTGTGTTGTGATAAAGTCTATGAAAGTGTGTTCTGCACTCCGATGAGAACTTGACTGGTCCTGCTTAATAGAAAAGCACTCATCAGCCAAAATGAAAAAGACTTCAAGGGATTCATTATTTCCTCGTTATCCAATCTGCTAGTATTACCACACCACAAGCCCACAATGAGTTTGTGAGTAATCAACTAATACAAAAAAATGACACATCACAAAGTGAAAGGGAACAGCACACTATCACAGACATGGTTAAGTCCGGGTTGAGTCAGTGTTCAACTGGACTCAATAATCGAATTGATTCTTTGATTATAATCACGTATAACGATTTCTGCACAAACATTCGAGCTTTCACTCCAATAATGAAGTCTACTCATAAGTCCTGAGACAAATAATCAGCTTAACCTTGCACTGCCTTCAACTTAATTCTGTCAGCTTCAGACCATGTGCAGTTTCTCTGCACTACGGCCCTACAGCTAAGCCAGGCAACCCTCTTCTGACCCACAGCAGTGCTAGTATTTACAAAGCTTTTAATGACTTAAGCATACTGTATGATGGCTCAAAGGAATTCAAATTTTTTTTTGAAAGGGGCAAAACTGAAAATTCCAAGCCAAAAGTTGCATGGGAAAAGTGCCAACTGTGCTCTAAAAGATTTTTGCCAGATGAAACAGTTTTGCAATGTCTGGAAAGGACAACAGCGAAATAAAATCAATGCCCGAACTTTGCACTAATGAAGTTCTGTCTTTGATGGCAATTTTCTTACCTGTGAAATGCTTAATGAATTTGCCTTTCATGTTTACATCTCTAGGAACAATTTCTGGAAGAAAAAAAAATCACGGTTAGCATGCAATCAACAGTCATCTTACAAAAGTTGATCACTTGCCAAAAGTTACAAAGTAATATTGATGAATATGACCATCATCGTCAAAGTCAGCCTCCTAGGCATCCATCATTGTGATGCAGGAAAATCCTCAATCCCACCACCTCAGGGTAAAATATATAGTTCAGTTCAACAAAAGGCTGCACAACTATTATTCATGATTCACATCCTTGAGGATTTTGGGCATCAACAATACTTTACTTCACTCCCTGCATCTTATGTAAACATGATTTCTAAAGACAGCACTCCAAATGAACATTATTCTTTTCATTATATGAGTGAATTCAGGTCATCAGTGGTGCAGCATATGTAGTGTTTCTATGATGTACCTACACATTTTAAATTATTCTCTATGGAGATCTGGTGTCAGGTTAGGGATTTCATAGATGGGCATAGATGGGCATCAAGTAACCCCCCTCTGTGCCCACACAGGCAACACATGCAGCTGTCTGATAACACACTGGCCATGCTAACAGGCTAAAGAGATTATTGTAGGGGGGTTTAATGCTCATCAGAATAAGTCCATGCAAGTAGTTACTGGGTTAACATCACATTAGCCCCCAGCCCCAGGAACATGTAATGCTGTAAGTGAATATAACAGCAGGGGGATTAAAGATAACAAATGAGTCTATTCGGAGGCCATCATAGGAAGTTATTTTAAATACTTTGAGTCCTGATATACAGTAAGGCCAAAACAAACCACCCTATCCACGCTATTTAAAAGGAAAAACACATGTATTTTACTGTTCTAAAAAGAGTTATGGACATGTAAGAGCCAACTGTGCCACCAATACCAAAACCCAGATGTGAAGAGTGAAAATGGCAGCCAGGGTTACACAGAGTCAGCTAATGTGGTTTCACTACATAAGGTCTGCATAGTGTATTTCCCAGGCACTAATAAATGCATGTCAACAACAGTGAAATACAAAAGTCTAAAGCAGCCAGTCTAAAGTTTATTTCATGTGCCATACATATGAAAAGAGAAACTGTAACAGACAAAGGCAGTTATGAAATAAATGTGTTACCCTTTATCATGTCTGTGTTCTCATAGCTGTCATTCAGATGACACAGCAGTGGCTTTTGAGGAAACACACAAGGACAACTGTGGGGTGAACTCATCATTGGATTCACAGATGTTTCTCCTTCCTCCTCATTGTGTTTAAAACATCTATCCTTGCGTGACCATGGATCTTTGGTAGTGTCACACGCACCACTTGCTAATATGCTGGTTTTAATATCCTCAAAAGATAAATTCCATCCAGTCAGTGGTCTGAGAAAGGTACTTTTCCAATCGCATAAGCTGGGTCCGAGACTTTGACCTGTATGATGCCTGTGCAACAAGTCTAAAACATGATCGAAATGATAGTGGTGGTAGAGTGAGAATCTGAAATTGTAAACACCAAATTGTTTGTTGTAATTCACTCAACACTTAAAACAACGCCTACTGCATGTACCAATCCTGAACTACACTCTAAATTAACTTTGTTTGTTGCTGCAATAAAACCAGCCACTGTACATAAAGGATTTCCCGGATACTGTTTCTTTAATACAGTTTGACTTAGGCAAACCTTCTGTCTTGGATCTCAGATAATTGAAGAGGTATGTATCACAGATTTACAGTACTTAAATGGCTTGATGCCAGCCTGACATAATGATTTATTTAAGCCAATGAAGGCAGAGCTACTTCAAGCATATTGCCACTTGTCAGAGACCTCAGATGCAGCTTAAGTACCATGTAGTTAGGGGGAAATTATTAATTGTAGATCAATTTTAGCCAAAAGCAGTGTTGGAGTAACAGTGACTGTGATGCAGCACCCTGAGTTACATGGATGTGACACGGCACAGCCAAACATTTTTCTGTGCTCTCTGATATGTCTTGCAGAGATGCATGCTTTGTGATTGCCGATGACATCTGGGACATCTTAATGTGTTAGTGTGCGTGTATGTTGGTCATCACTCATGTTTAAGATTCCACAGTGAATCGTACTGAATGAATCATTCACAAGTTTTTTGTGACGGTGCCGCTCCTACGTGAGTTCATAGCACCTATCCGCGTCTCCAGTTTGAGTGGTGGAGCGATATGTTCAAGACATATGGTGAAAAGGTATCTCTTAGAAATAAGAACACCAAGTGTGATAAATGTGACAAAACCTCTTTGTCCTACACGTATAAAGCATACCTGCGTTAGATTTATTATATAACCACTTTAAATTGAGCTGGACTTTTGAGGACAGAAAGATTTGGATACTGTCTTTTGAGTATACTCCTGCCAACTACCATTTATGAACATGCAAACCTAATTTATCATTCCATATTTCTTTAATTAACATGCATACTCCGAGCTCCATTCAACCAACTACATAAGGCTCCTAAATAGGCAGTACAGCACAGACCAGACCAATGACAGCTGTCTCCCACTGTAAAATGGGGATTATGCTTTCATCATCATGACCTAAAAATAAATCTTATCAGCTTACCTATGAGTCTACTGTTATCCAGCCTTGGAACATAGAAAGGCTTTTCAGGGGAGGAGAACTTCATGTCTTGGGCTGATGTGAAGAGTCCACTGCTACAGCGCCTGGAAGCGGGTTTGTCCCGTAGCTGGCTGTCTCTGATAACCTGTAAGATTAGATCCAACAGGGTCCTTCTTTCTTTCTGCTTGACCTCCTTGCTGTCCATGCACTGGCCCGAGGTGATGAGCAGAAAGAAGATAGTCAACAGTATGTGCCATTTCCTCTCCACCTGCATGACTTCACTGTCTGCAAACATATGCAAACAAGTTTGGTTACACAGGAGTTACATAGTTTCTTTTAAGTCAAACAATTAATTGATTTGTTTTATTCTAACAGCCAAACAGATAGCTGTACCCTTTGCATCATGCTTAACCCCAACAGATGTATCAGCATTGCTTGAGATCCTTCACGTTCCCAAAATTACTCCAAAAAATGGCAAGTCAGGGGTAACGTACATTGCCTCTAAAAGTGGAATTAATCACCAGAAATAGTCCGGTGGAGTCCACTCTACTACGCAGCAGCCGCATTTCTTCTGTTGAATACATGGGTAAAACAAAAGAAGCTAATCTAACTTTAGACTTACTAGTTTCGGCGGTAAAGATGCTTATGTCCTGGAGAGTGGACACAGTTGTCTTCAGCAAATTCCTCCAGGCGTTGTCTGTGGTCCCCGATAGGAAAGAGAGAGAGAGAGAGAGAGAGAGAGAGAGAGAGAACAGCCAGCAGATTGTGCTCACCACCGTCTTTCTTGAAATAATGCGTCCCTATTTATACGAGGAGCCACCTTCTTGAAGGTAATACAATCGATTTCGAGTGGGTGGTAAAGCAATGTTGACATCTTTGGTCCAATTTCTTCCAGGGGCATACGCTCACTTTGGCATGCGCCCCTCCTTTACGCACCAAAACATCACTAGTTGTAGTTTTACTGGACTATTAAACTCCATGTGAAAACCACCCCTTGACCAGACAGAGTAGTGGTTTATCGTGCAAGAAAGAGTCCGACTGAAATTCCCATTGAAAAGAGAGAGAAACAAAAAACAAAACAAAAAACGACAAAGACTGCGGCGTGGGAGCGCGCAAGAAAGTAGTTTTCCAAATGGAGCAACTTGTTGGATGTTGGATGCAGAGAAGAGAGGAATAGGTGGGCCTTTGAGCTTCTAGCTGGACTGTCAGCGTGTCGATGTTTTTGTTCACCAATGTCAAAGTCTTGTGACCGCCTAAGCGCTGCAGAGAATGCGCCTCCTGCCATCCGGCTGTTTTCCACCCTTGGACAGAAATATGTAATTGTGAAAGAGCTTTCAAGAATTATGACACTCGAGGGAACATTTAAAAATGCATTTGAAAGGGAGTCCAAAAAGTTAGCGAATTGCTGGCTCAGCTGTCTGAGCCAGCAATTCAACAATTCAACAATGTCTTTTAAGACAAACAGTAGTTGTTTGTAAACGAGTGTATTAATTAATTAATGTATGGCGTCTGCAGATTGGTTCATATTTTCATCTTCCATCTATAGTGGGAATGTATATTGGACCACAGCTCCCTTCATAACTGCCAAAATGTGGTCTGGTTTTTGCAGCAATACACCGCATTTGCACTCTGCATGCATTCCCCTACATTATACAGTACATTAGGCGAGAACCGCATCTTTACTGACGGGAAGGACGTCACCTGGTGGTGTCTCACTTGTTGCACAAATCGGTGATGTGGTTCAAAGAAGCTGTAGGCGTATTACTGACAAAGGTGCACATTTTCTCATGCATTAGTGATTTCTATTAAAAAGCTAAGAGGGGAAAACCCAAATGCTTATTATTATTATTATTATTATTATTATTATTATTAGTAGTAGTAGTAGTAGTAGTAGTAGTAGTAGTAGTAGTAGTAGTTTCATAAAGGAGTAAGTGTAAAAACCGTTACGCAGTCACATTGGTCACATTGTCAGTTTGATTTCCACTGATTAAAAGGTACATTAAAAAATAGGCGAGTAACTTCCGGTATGACTGTTACTATGGAGACGGGCCGAGCACTGTGTCAACTTGGGAAAGCTGACCACATGTTTGACACACTGTTGCTAACTTTAGTTGAATTTAACACTGTAACTTGTTACTCGAAACACTGGAAACATTTTTCCTTTCTCTGGAGGCAGAGTAATGTCGCAAAGGTAAACTTCCAAGCAGCCGTTAGTGCTGAACAGTCCACCTAGTTTCACGTTAGCTTGTCAAATGTAACTTTAGCTTGTTAGCTGGTTTCATGCGAACAACCCCGGCAATGTTAGGGCAAAGCTGCACTGCATTGCTGTTCATAAAAATATATGCTAATAATTTTTATAGTACTCAGTCTTGTTCATATGACAACATTACAGTTGTCATATTACCGCATGACTTGAACATACAATGAACATACAATTTGGAAAATGTGGGATCGGCTTAACATAGGTTAACATCCCAGAACACGACAGAGAGCAATATCAGTAAATAAAATGAAGTAGTTGAAAGTGTTTTTCCATACCTCATCCATTGCAGCAGTGGGGTGGCAGCAGTGACCCACACTATAGCAACTATACTGACATGCGTGATGTTGATACTGAATCAATCTTGGCCAGTGTCTGTGACATTCCTGCTGGCCAAATGGGCAGTTTGACCATTGTTGTTTGCTGGCCTTGTTGCCCCTTCGTTACTCTTAACAGTTTCTCAAGTCTGTCTCAAAACAATATTCATGTGCCCGTGATGCTGAAACAGGTTTCTTTGGCCGTAACCCTCCTCCTGTTCGTACAGGCCATTAAGAAGGTTTGTTCCTAATGTGCTGTCAATGTGAGTGATGTGGGAAAAAAGCTACAGTTTTACTTCTGTGCAAAAAATGTATGTAAGTTTGCAAGAGGCTGTAGCAGCCTCGGGTAGACAAATGCGGTTGATATCTTGCAAAGTTAAAGTCTTTAAAGTACCTATTTCCTTTTTTGGATACTGTCTCTCCATTGCACCTCAGCAGGGGGAACACTGTTGAAATACAAAGAGACAATATTACTCTAGAAAGACTGTAACTTTAGAAGATATCCACTTGATTTGAATAATGCAGACTGCTGAGGCATCTTATTAATTTTTTTGAATACATTTATGCACAGGAGGACTGTGGATTTTGTCCCCGTTCACTTAGGGATCTCTTAATGACCACTATGTACAGAAGGAATAATTACAACAAGCAAAACTTCTTTCAGTGTTTTCATATTGGCTATTGTTCTAAGACAGACGTGAAAAATAGTGAACCTGTATTTTAAGACCTTTTATTAAACAAATTTTCACAAAAGACAAAAAGATTGTTTCCCACACTTCCAGGATATACAACGAGCTGTGGGCAGATGCCCAGTTAGAGTTGAGCCGTCTGCTAAATGAGGAGCTTCCTGCTGAGCCCCCTCGTCCTGAAAAGGACAGGGTAGTGTTCTTCCAGCGTCTGGCCATGCTTTATGTGCGCTACATCCAAATCTTCAGACAGCTGGAGAAGGTCTATGACCAGGTGGTCCACCCTCAGAAGAGACGAGTTATTCGGTTGGTTCTTGATGGTGTAATAGGGAGGGTGTTAGAGCTGAAGAACGAAATGGTCGAAAAAGAGTTTTCAGAGTACCACTACATGGATGACGTCCTTCACGACTTAAAGCTTAGACCTGTGAGTTTCATTTTTCAGAGCAAGTTTAAACTGAATTATATTTCTGAAATGTGAATAAAGTCACACTGACTTATCCATACCAGAAATTTGCTTTATCAGGGATTCCCCTCATAACTCAAAGCTTTTTTTTTGTTGTCATTTTAGGCAGACCTTGAGATCCCTATCCCTCGCTATTTCATCACTGAACGCAACAAAGAACTCCAAAAACGAAAGACAATTCTGAAAGATATCCTTAAAATGGTGGAGATGACCGAAAGCCCAGAAGTGAGTCAAAAATGAGCCACATTTTAGTTGAAGCTTCTATGTGTAGGCCTAGGTCATTTTATTTTGTCATGTACAAAAACGTATCACATCAGGAAAACTAAAATGATAGTTTTCATTCATTATTTGTTATATTTAATTAAATAATGATAAGTAAATATTTTATTTACTTTATCTACTTCTTCTTATTTTCCCTATAGCCTCTAATGGTCAAGGACATGAGTCAAGAGGAGGCCATTAAGATCATTCAAATGGCAGAGAGGAGCCGCCAAGGACGCCTGAGGGCAAAGTTGAATGAAGAGAGCAGAAATATGAACAGGATGTACAGAACCAAGTACCCTGGAACAGTTGGCATTGATTTGGCTGCGGTCTGCATTCAGAAGGTCCTCTGTTATCAGCGTAATAGTATACACCTTTTTCTCTGCCTCTGTCTTTGCCTTGTGTCATCTTTCATGCTGAAAGATCTGGTTGAATATGATTTGTAGGTGTGGAGGGGCTACATACAGAGGAAGAGGGCAAAAATTGCTCGGGATGAAGAAATGATTTTTCTGGGAATGGTGAGTAACATGGGCCATCTGTGTGTGTGTGTGTGTGTGTGTGTGTGTGTGTGTGTGTATGTGTGTGTGTGTGTGTGTGTGTGTATACACTATATATATATATATATATATATATATAATATTATACACACATACACAAAATGTGTATGTGTGTATATGTATGTATATATATACTTCTGTCTTGCTTGAGATTAAGTTAGGACATATACTAGTATTTTTTTTTAAACTTTTTTCTGTAAAAAATGAGAAACTATGTAGCTGTATTGTCATGTTTCTTTGTTTTATCTCCGAATGAAGTAAGACTATTGACTTTTCATTGTCTTTCATTGACAATCAAAGGTTTTTAACATTTACGGTATTTTTTGGTCACTCCCATCTTAGGCCATGGATCCAAAATACCAGGTGACATGCCCTGCAGAAATCACTGCCTGGGCCAGTGAAGCTTGCACACGGATTAAACAGGAGGAGCATGAAGAAGACTACCAAAGGTCAATAGTAGCTGTCACAAAACAACTACGAGATGTGGAGGGTCATGATATGAGCAAGACAATGAAAGACCAAATCCGGCAGTGGTTCATTGAATGCCGGTAAGGTGGCACAGAGGGGGTTGGTATGATTTTTGCTATAATAGTTTAATATTCACACATTTAATGACATTAATCAAGTAGTTGTGCTCTCACTTTTTTCCTCCTGTGTTTTTTTTTTTTTAAATAGTAATGCTACCGGATCATTTCCAGACTACCCTGATGAAGAGGATGGAGGGTCAGCTCTCATTTTTGCAGAAAAGACCCCTCAGCAGGTACAATACACCCTCAGTCAAAAGTATGGTTTATTGCATATTTTTTTCAGTAGTTTGCAGAAGGAGAACATTGTTTAGTGTACATTTATTTTTTTCAGTTAGTGGAAGAAATTGCTGCAAAGGAAGACGTGGATTCAAACAACAAACCAAAAGGGAAGGAGGAAAAGAAGAAAAAGGGGAAGAAGGACAAGGGGAAAGATGAAGAAGTAGTAAGGGCTCAAAGTTTTATCACATTCATTTTTATTTATTTAATATAACATCGAGTAAATTTTGGTGTTATCAGCCTTTTTTAAACAAATAAAAATATAAAATAAGTAGGATATCATTTATTCAGCCCAACCCTTGCTGGCTGTCTCAATCCTTTGCATTGCACATTCAGCCAATATAACTTTTGAACTTAAATTTTAAACTACAGGAAGAGGAGGCAGGATTGAAGATGCTACCTTCGGCTTTTCTGTCAGACTTGGAAGTGGGAAACAAAACCTTTGTAGGTATGTTTAAATTTTAAAAGGTGAGGATATCCCTGAGAGTTTGTTGTTGAGATAGGAACCTGCAAATCATTAGTGAGTATGCGACACACTAGCAATGTTTCTCTATTTTAACATAATCCTTACTCAGTCATGATAAACCCTGAAGTGAATGTTTATCATCCTCAGATTTATGGCAAACCCACAATGAGTCCACAAATTTCAGCCAAAGGCACGAGGTGGAGCTGATCAAGGAAGAAAAGAGGAAAGTCATTGAGGCAGAGATTCGAGCACAGGTGTTGCTGACTACAGAATACAAAGCACAAAACCAATACTCTAATTTTTACAGGCTGATAAAACCCGAATGGTGGTTGGGGTTACACTGTGTGTGGC
Organism: Xiphias gladius; assembly: GCF_016859285.1. NCBI lineage: Eukaryota > Metazoa > Chordata > Actinopteri > Istiophoriformes > Xiphiidae > Xiphias > Xiphias gladius. Next base: position 15,705,938 of record NC_053405.1, read on the forward strand.
CAAATTAGTGTCCCAGTCACTGTTGTTGCACTCAGTGGTTTTTTTTGCTTGAATCAGGTAGATGAGCAGATGAGACAAGAGCTGGCTGAATGGAAGCTAGTTGTGGATAAAGACAAGGGTGGTAAAATCAAAGGAAATGCCAAGGTACTAAAGTGAAAGACAGTGGTCACAGTTTACATTAACTTCCTTAAGCTGTTTCCTGATGATATTTTTTACTCCACAGAAAAAGAAAGGATCAAAGAGTGGAAAGAAGAAGAAAAAGGAAAAAGATCTGACAGCTGATAGGTGAGGTCACACAGAGCCTATACTTAATGAACCTAATGAAGTATATGGTTTTCAGTACAGAATTGTGTTGTATGAAGTCTCTAAATCATTCAACGCAAATACTGGAGAAAACAATTACATCATTTATTTATGTCTACTAGGACTCTTGAGTCTCTTTGTCAGGAGCTGGTGGCACAGGGCTTGTTGAAAAAGGCAAATAATGTTAGACTACAGGATTACTTGGGTAAGACTTTGTATATTCTTTGTGTAGACTGGTGTGGCAGCTTTCAGATCTCCTTTTGAGTTATGATCATTATTGTATGTTTGCTTTTAATGTGATTGCAACAAATGTGTTGTCACAATACAGAACTCTCACAATTCTGTACTTTGTATTAGTCTAGGTATCTGGAAATTATGTAGTGGTGTGCTGCCCTCTTTTGGTTTGTAATTGCCAAAACACTCTGATTTGAACAATTTCAAATGAGCACAATAAACTTTGCAGTTAGAATGCAGATTTTTAAGTCCTTTCTTGCAGTTTTCCCAGTGATTAACCATGCAGATTAATAACTACTGGTTTAATGGTTGTTCCCTCCTGTTCCTAGGTGACTATAGCTACCTAGGGACAACACTGAGGCAAAATGATATCGAGCCCATGCCGTCATTGTCAGATGTGCGGCAAGTTTTATCTCTATATGCAATTTTGCCATTAGGTATGAAAGTTATTCACTTCATATTTAAAAAAAATATAACTGAAAAACTGTTTGTGGTTTGGATATAAGATGTGCGTTGTTTGCAGGCTCTCAGGTGGTACATGAGAAGGCTCCTCTGATAAAGGCCATCCTACTGACAGGGCCGGCAGGCGTAGGTAAGAAGATGCTGATCCATGCAGTCTGCCAGGAGACAGGCGCCAACCTGTTCGATCTGTCCCCTCTGAACACGGCAGGAAAGTACCCAGGCAAGAGTGGCCTTGCTATGATGCTTCACATTGTCTTTAAGGTAAGACACCGGAATTCAAAAGAACCCAGTGCCATTGCCATTTAAAAAAGTTTGTCATGATAGCAGTTATTCTAAAGTTCTTTGAATAACCATTATCAAACCATTTCTGAGTCATTTTTTTCTTTTAAGTCATAACCCTCACCTACAAAGTTTAAGCATAAACTTTACCCAACCTATATGTGTAATGCTTAACCTCATTAAAGATCTTATGACTGATTAAGTAAAATAACCCAAAAATGCAAACACTGAATATCCTCCCACCATGATATGTGGTATCATGGGCAGTATGTTTTCATGTAATACTTAGGACTGCGTTAAGTTTAATATATCATGGAGATCTTAGCATAACATCAGGATGTGTCTTGCAGGTTTTTACATATTGACTCGTGCAGAAAGTAAAAATGCTGTTCTTCATAATCATCTTCACTCAGGTTGCAAGACTGCTGCAGCCTTCCATAATATGGATTGAGGATGCAGAGAAAATGTTCTACAAGAAAGTTCCCAAGGAAGAAAAAGAGGTACTCATGTGCATGATGAACGCTGGGTGGCATCGTTATGTTTTACTAATGTTTCAGTTATTTAGTCACATGGTGATTTTAATTGTTTTATGTGTGTAAATAGTTAGACCCTAAGCGGTTGAAGAAAGATTTGCCCAAGTTCCTTAAGTTGATCAAAGGAGAAGATCGTGTTCTGATAGTAGGAACAACTAAAGACCCTCAAAGTGCTGATATTAAGTCACTGTGTAAAATGTACAGCAAAATCATCCTCATCCCAAGACCTGACTATGGCTCAAGATACAGTAAGAAAAGACACAATACGAAAGAAATTCTATTTTTGAAAATAATGATTATGGTATTCTTCACTAAATTGGTATGAAAAATGACCTTTCTTAATCTGATTGCTTTCAGTCTTGTGGAAGCAACTGATCCAAAAGCGGGGAGGTGAGATAACCAAGGCCCTGGACCTCAGCTCTCTTGCGAAAATTTCTGATGGCTACACTCCAGGTCACATGGTCAAGGTTATCCAGAGCGTTGTCACCAAGCGTCGCGTCCTGCAGCAGGCAAACAGGCCCCTGACTGCTGCTGAGTTTGTTGCCCCTTTAGCCAAGATTGACCCTGTGTTTCAGGAAGAGGAAGAGGCCCTTAAAGTACAGTGGATATGACATATTTTTGTTTTCCCTATATTTTCATGACTGTGATTGTTTTATTGTCACCTTATTTTAGTTTAAACATATGCTTGTTTATAATTCTTTCTTGTGTGCCACCAGAACTGGTATTCAAAAACGCCTCTGGGAAAGAAGAGGATTAAGGCTGCCACAGGAAAAGAAGAGGAAGAAGCCCCAGTTAAAGGAAAAGATGCAAAGAAGAAAGGGAAAAAATAAGTTTGTCATCACGTTTTAATCACAGCTGAATGTAGTTAAATATTTATTGAGGCTTGTATGTGAATTAGCCTCTGATGAAGTCAACGTTGTCCCACTTACTACCTACAAAATAAATTAAAAAATGAATAAAAAGTGAATTTTCCTACCTCAGAAGAACAGGGTTTTACTTATCTGAGGATATGCTGTGAAATTCGAGCTCATGTTGCAATGATAGATAATGATATAAATATTATGAAAGCTTCTTCATATTGTCACTAAAGCTTAATTGAAGGAGACAGAATACCACAGCTCACATTCTATTACAAAAAGGAGTTTGTACAGTTCGTAAGGAGAGGTGCTAATTAGGAGTTCCTCCAATAAGAACATACAGTAAATAGCCATTTTATTTGTGTTCTTATCACTAATCTCAGCATTGTGTAATATTCCCATGGTACGCTTTATGTGATGCTTTAAACTTTTTCATACCTACTTCCTGCATGTGATTACATTTATGTTTGGAGTGGATTTACTGGATGACTGCTCCTTATTGAAATATTTAACTCAATAACATAACCTGTCATAGGTGCTCATGTGCCACCAACCAAACTACATACTCTGTATGAATATGATCTAAAATAAATCCAGTGGCCTGGCCCTGGTGGACAGAGTCCTATGGCTATAGTTATCAGACCCAAGGACATGCCATAATTAGACATACCAAGACTGTTTCTTTTATTTGCTTCAGTCAAGGGCATCTACTGTTTTTACTGTATGGCTATGACAATTGGTCTTGACTACTACATTTGGGACCTTGCCAACGAAAATAACACACTACCTGAATGAAATTGTTTTTTGGGTCACCTAGTCTGAGCTCAGTATTGGATGACTACTGTAGATGCATGTTTGGGATTTGATATACAGATATACAGTGCTGAACATTCCTATATTCCTTTATTATGACCCCTATCAGGTGTAGAGAGTCTGGACAAGAGGAAATGTGACACACAGGACAGGGAGTGTTTCCAAACATGGATCCACAGGCTTAGGTGGAGTGTTCAGCTGTTTTGTCGAGTTCTAAATTCCCTCAGCACATCCTCACATTGCCTTGGTTCCTTTAACGTTACTCTATTTTTAGCCTTTGTGCCCCATCAATAGGATGCTGCACACATGAAAGCCTACATTTCAAGATGTCAAGTTGATCTACTGGCCGTCTTCAATGTCGCAGGACATGATTTGGGGCCTTTCCCTCTTCATTCTTCAAGGAAAAGAACATCCTGTTCAGAAATCAGCATCAGATAGCCATAAAATACCCCAAATTCTAATCCAATGAAATATAAAATGTTCTGTTGGGGAAACATAACTGACAGTTATGTGTCCCCAACACTGACAGTTTATTCCATCCCACTCAAATGTCGCAGAAAACTGTGAAAATCTTTGTAATGAATGGGCTGCTGCGGAAAAGTTGGACTGGTTTGCTTTTGTGGACCACCTTTCCACTCTCAGTGATGACAAGTTGTTTTGTGTGCCCCAGCAGGACTGCACAGAGATTATCCTGTCGATAGAGTTTCACTTGAATTAGGAGTGCTCGGTGGCACATGGAGCTGTCTATCAAACTGAGATAAACACAATGCTGGGCAGTGCTGGACGGCTGGATGAGCAAACTGAACCCTGCAAACTGAAATACCGTATAAATTGTCAGAGTTGTAATGCTAACCAAACACCTTAGCCCAACATATATTGAAGAAGGAGGAGCTAGAAGAAGGGTTATTGGCAGGTGAAACAGACATTTGCAGTGTATGGCTGCTGTGCTTTCTGAATGACTTTTGTGTTGTTCAGTCTGATATCCTTTGAAACCCTGTTATAGAGGTCCTGGTTGTACACAGGTGTCAGCCGCTGTGACACTTATTTTATGTGTATGTAAGTTTAAGGATAGGTCAATGTGTAAGGGCTTTCGCGTGTGCTCTCACTAGTGATGACCATGTGAAATAGGAGCTTAATATCACTTAATCTTTTATGACCTTTCAACTGTGGCATTGGTGGAAACTCCCTGTGGATATCCATGGACTTTGATCTCTCTAACCTGAGGTTTAGGACACTGAAAGATATGGGTCAGTTGGAGCATGTGATTAAACTGCATCAGTCAGATACTACGTAGACTGCCTTACGTCTATCCTGGACCAGTCATTTTGGTGGAAAAGATCTTAGATCTCAGTGCGACCAACATGGTTAAAAAAAAGGTAGTTTGATTGTGTTTAAAACAACACATTCATGTGTAGACAGTACAAATTATGCAGACCGCTCACCTACATCCCCATGCTACTTTCACTGACTGAGATGCGTTCAAGTAATTTGCACTAGTGTAACACTCATTCATGCACAAAAGAAAACAATCAACCACACTAAGCCTATAGTATACATTTTGATTGCTTTTGATGGTTCCATTGATGCTGGACATGAGTTGTCTCACACAATTAAAGCCAAAGCTATCTTTGCCCTCATGCTGACAGAAGGCTATTTTGGAGGTTAGTATGTGGGGAGAGATATGTCAGCTGTTCAGCACTATGCTCCATCACAGAAAAAAAAAGTGAGAAAGCACTATAGGCTGTCTGCTTTGGGGACTTGTATGCAGTTTGCAAACCTGGGCATGTTCTCCTTTGGCTAAATGATTGTTGTTAATCTTAAAGGCTTTGTGAGAAAAAGGACAAGACTTGGACAGATCTGTTGCCATGGTGGATGTTTTATCCAGCTGTTTTTTCAGGTGAAGGTGTTCTCATTGGGGCAACAAGAGGGTATGCAAGGATTTTCTTTCTAGAAAACACCTGTGTAGTTGAAGGTGGGTACATAACTTCAAATGGTCTGGTATGTTCTTGTTTTATATTGGTAGTGTATCTAATCATTATCTCTTTTGTTTGATTGCATACTTTAATAGACCCAAAAGGGAAGTCATGATTGAACATAGTGTTAATGGGGAAATTCAATTAGTTGAGTCATACAGTATATTACCAAATTATATTAGGAAATGTCATTTTTATGAATGGTCAAAGTCTTAATAGGTGAATACAGTTTGTCACCATTAGCTGTTTTGAGTTTACTCAACTCATTGTAAAGGTGTTTTTTTTTTTTTTTTGTTTTTTAAATTTCCATGGTATTTATTCATCTGTCGTGGCATCTTGACGAAGATTTCATTAGACTTCACAACATATTAGTAATTTTAGTAGTAGTAATTTTTATTAATTGTTTGCAAATTTAGTGTCACTGTGTGACACATTTTGAAATGTCATTTTAGCTGATAGGTAATGAGATAGAATGATCCCAAGCTTCAGCCTCTGAAAAGCGTTTCATGATCTCAATGATAATATCCATCAGATGTAGTAATTGACAGTTCTTTTTTGGCATTTCATTTGTTCTTTTTAAAACTTCCCTTTTTCTGAATTCAGTGCATGCAGCCTGATAGAGTTGGCATCACAGCTGAGTCTATATTGGTGGTGCTGAGCTCAGCCAAGTGAGGTGACAGAGATTACTATGCTCTTCATTACTGAGGAGGACTGGCATGCCATTACAGGGATCAACCATACGAGAGTGTTGCCATGTGTATCCATTTTGATAGGCAAACGTTGCCCTTTTGGAAGTAATGGTTTATACCATTATTAGCTTGAGAGGAATTTGTTTGGCATTTAAATCATAGTTGTCCCCGAAACAAATACAGGGTATACACAACAGGTTATTTACCAAACTGTATCTACAGAGCGTACCTGAAAGAAGCTGAATGCCAGTATCTGTGAATGAGTTGGTGGAAGCTGGTAGCTTCATGGCAGGACTGAATACTCTTAATTATAGTGGTAAGACTGATTACGAGTTATCTTTTTAGCCAGAAACATTACCTGATATGTATTTTCTTTTTAAATCATATTATAGTTCTAGCCCCTCTGTGATTTCTGTGGTAAAAAGCTAAGATTCCCCAATCCAGCTGAGAGAAGAGCAGGAGACATGGGAGACAACAAACCTGGAGGAGCAGTGGCAGCTGCAAGTAAGTTCTCTTCTCATGCACAGCTGTATCTTTCAATGTGGTTCTTGCTTTTAGATTTCTAACAGTGTGTGTGTGTTTGTTTGTTTGTTTGTTTGCCAGAGAACCGGCTGCAGGTGGTGAAGGGCTTGGAGGACCTGGAGGTGTCTGAGTGTGAGAGCTGCTCCTTTGAGGTGACCCTCAACCTGGCTTACATCGAGGGTGTGTGGATCAGGGATGGGATGCAACTCAAGTCTAAGCCCAACTGTCGCATTAGCATGCATGGGAAGAAACACTCCCTCATACTGAAGAGGGTGGCTCTGGGAGACGCCGGCCTGTTATCTTTTCAGGCTAATGGCATTCAGACGTCAAGCCGACTCAGTGTCAGAGGTAAGGTAATACAACAGACTGAAAATGGGCTAGCCTCATTATAATATAACTGATCATACCACATCAGGTAACAGCCTAATATACCTAAGGGAAAAAAATACATAAATTGTTGGTTTTTTTCCTCCTAAAAATACTGTTGATGAATATGATTATAAATGAGCAAATAAGTTGTTGCTAGTCTGTGTGTTTTTTAGCCATGCTAGTGGCAGGGCTCTAGGGATGGCAATGTCGGTCTCTAGGTCAGTTGTTCGGCACACGATCACCCAAGATTGAAATATCTCCAAAACTGTTGAATTGATAGCCACGAAACTTTGTACAAACATTCATGGTTCCCAGATGATGTATTCAAATGACTTTGGTGATCCCCTGACTTCCTAGCTTCCTCTAGACCCACCAGCAGGTTGACATTTTTGGTTTGTATTGTATTGTCAATAGTTTTTAACAGCTACATTAGAGTCTCAACACCTTTATGAATGAACAAACAACCCTCACAGACTTGCAAAGAAAAGCCCTTACTGGGGTATCAAAGAGAGATCTGACACCGATTCATGAAGTCCTGTTTGAGTTGCTTTTACTGAGAATGTAGTCATGATTTGGATATGTTCGGCCAGCTAGGGACATCCACATAGTGAAGGAGCTGGACGATGTTGACTCAATGGAGCGTCAACCCGTGAACTTCCTGTGTGAGGTCAACCAGGTGGATGTGGACGGTCGGTGGTACAGAGATGACTGCAGGATCCGCCCTGGGGACAACATCAAGATCAGACACCAGGGTGAGTGACCAACCACATGGGTTTTACAAAAAACTAACACTTAAAGAGTAGGAATACTCCCCAGTGCTTGCTTCATAGTACACTCAACTTTGCCAAGAAGCTGTGTATGAGTGGTTTTAATGGGTAGTTTCTAGGTGTAAGTATATAAGAAAGATTAAAAGAAGAATAAAACCTGGGCGAATATGACATAAAATTAATAAAATCTTTTGCTTTGATCTGATTGCAGGAAAAATTCACACCCTGTTTTTCAAGTCAGTCAGGCCAGAGCATGCTGGAGAGGTCAGATTCACCGCAGAGCGTGTGTCATCCTATGCAACTCTCACAGTAAAAGGTGAGCCAGCAGTCTGTTTATGTCCCAATATAACATGAATATATGGAGGAAATGATGTCCGACCCTATTTAGTCACTTAAGGTTTAAAGCCTGGTCTTCCCTCCTTCAGAGCTCCCAGTCCAAATACTGCGTCCTCTGAGGGTAAAGATAGCCATGTATCACCACCGGGGTCTGCTGGAGTGCCAGGTGTCACGACCTAATGCTCAGGTCAGGTGGTACAAGAACAGGAAGGAGCTTCTACCCAGTAAGAAGTACCAACTAATCAGCCAAGATGTCTACAGGCAGCTGACCATCGATGATGTCTGCTCTTCAGATGAGGACACTTACACCTGTGATGCAGGAGATGACAAAACCTCCTGTCAGCTCCTGGTTGAGGGTGAGATGCTCGCTCTCACAGTAATCATAGCAGTCACAATGTTAAGTGTATGGCTGACTGTATGTTTTACATTCATGTAGCTACACTTTCACAATACTTACATATCATGAGTAATCCCTATCAGATAAAAAAAAGACACTTGAAAAGAACAAAATGGTTTATGTACATCTGCACATGTGTTTATAATGTTCAAACTATAAAGCTGGATGTGTTTTTTTTCTAAGGCTATGAATCAGGAGTAGGGTCAGTAGCGATAATGTGTGTCATGGTTGTACATGCAGAGCAGGCTATCAGCATAGTGCGGGGGATGAGCTCAGTGGAGGTGATGGAGCCAGAACCCGCACTCTTCCAAGTGGAGACCAGCCTGAAGTCAGGGAGGCCTCCGAGGTGGACCCTGAATGGTGAGGTGCTGGAGCCATGCGCAGCGGTGAACATCAACAGGGAGGGCACCCTCCACAGTCTCTGTCTCAACTCCACAGAAAGCTCCATGTCCGGCCCTGTGCTTTTTGTGGCTGGCAAGAGTCGCTCCACTGCTCAGCTTACTGTGAAAGGTGAGTATCTCAGACTCTCTGAGTATTAACCACAGGGAAAAGGGTTTAAAGTAGTGAGTTAGTAGGAAACACACTGAGAGCAGTTTGGACTGCATTTTTTACTGTTCCTAAGAAAACTGTTCAGTGTTAGCCTATGTTGTGTCACCTGACAGCTACTCTACCACAACCACATCAATCACATATCATTGCTCCGACTCAGCAAACAATTTAAAAGCTCTCATAGTAAACCTTGATTGACAAAAGCTTCCTCGCCTTTTTTGCTGCTCAGCTACGGGAGGGAGCATCCCAGAGCATGGAAACAAAAGCATGGAAACAAAAGATATCAGGCATTAGTAGTCTGGACAGAATTTAAAAAAAATAGCTCAGTAAAATGTTCTTTTTTGTAGTGTAATACAAAAACAAATAATTTTGTAGTCAGCCTGAATTTTCATCTAAAAAGACCATCTCTCAAAGTAGACTCTGAACCTACTCCCTGTGATACCCCTACAAGTGACTGGCAACCTTTCCTGCATAATGTCTATAGCCGCCGTGTGATCCTGAAAAGGATTGCGTGGATAAAGTGAATGGATGTTGAAATTTTTAGGGGTGTCTCTTTAAGCACTTGTTACATTTTTCCTTTGTAGAGCGACCTCTTCAGGTTGTTCACCACTTGGACGATGTGGAGGCAAAGGAGAACAGCTCTGTGACTCTGAGCTGTCAGTTTGCCCCTTCTCCCAGGGTGGTGTGGTGGTTTAAAGGTCGTACTGCTCTGAAGACTTCAAACAAGTACAGCATGAAGAGAGTGGGGAAACAAGCAGAGCTGACTATTCATGGCTTGACAGGAATGGATACAGGGCAGTACCGCTGCATTGCTGGAGGTTCGCAGAGCACAGCACACGTTAAAGTAGAAGGTAGGTTAAATGTGGTTTAGGAAAAACTGAGTTGTGAGGTATTGGATATTCAATATTTTCAGACTTTTATTAAACTGCATCTTCATATTAGTTCAGTTAATTTCTTTAGATAATAAATTTGTTTGCTGTGTATTGTAGTGCGAACACTTAAGTTGGTCAAACACCTCGAGCCAGTGGAAACTGAGGAGGATGGCATCGCTACTTTCTCATGTGAACTCAACTATGTGGTCGCCAAAGTGGAGTGGCACCTCAACAGTACCCGCCTCTATTCCAACGCTATCAACAGGATCCAGCACATGGGCACAATGCACAGCCTCACAATCAAGAAGTTACGGCCACAGGAGAGCAGGGTCACCTTCAAAGCAGGCCTTCTCACTGAGACTACAACCTTAAAGGTCAAAGGTCAGCCATGGGAAAAACTGAAATATATTATTAGGATTTTTTTTTTGTGTTAATTTCGGAGAAACATATGAACACTATTAATGAAATTATATTTGGCTCCAGAGCGTCCTGCAGTGTTCCTGAGGTCTCTCGAGGATGCAGTAGGAGAAGAGCAAGGGGAGGTCTGCCTGCAGTGTGAAATTTCCAAAGAAACAGTGACCCCTGTTTGGAGAAAGGATGGAATTGTCCTGACAGCCGATGACAAACATGAGCTACTCCAGTTTGGGAAGTCCATGGCGCTGATTGTCCACTCACTGAGCAAGGATGACGCGGGACAGTACACCTGTGACCTGGGCACTAGCCAGACCAAGGCTAAAGTTACAGTACATGGTGAGGAGTAGGAAAAATTTTGTTGATTGTTTCTGAAGATCTCTATACCTTGAAAATCAAGTGTTTTTCACACATTAAGCTGTTAAACTGTAATCTTGGATAACAATTTTCTTAAAACTAATACAAAGTCACTTGGAAGTCATTCTGACACAAAGACGTTAAATGATTAATGAATTCTGTAGTGTCAAGTGTTTCTCTCTCTGTATTCATACTCTATAACTCTGTAGCTCTGAGATGTGGTACATGGGTGGTACAGTTAAATATAAATTGCAGTGCTAAGATAATTTTACTGTATTAAGGCTACTTTGTTGTTTTATTTATCTACAGACTTACAAATCACCATTGTTCATCGTATTAAGACAACCTCTGTTCTGGAGGGTGAAAGCTGCAATTTTGAATGTCTCCTCTCTCATGATCTCGATGATGAGCCATCCTGGACAATCAATGGCCAGGTTGTGGTCACTAATAGCCGTATCCAGGTTATCAACAATGGCCGCAAGTACAAGATGACCATCAGAGATGCCATACTTACCGATGCTGGAGACGTGGTCTTCACAATTAAAGACCTCAGCTGTAGGACCATGCTTTTTGTTAAAGGTGAATACCTTGCTGTTTTCCATAAAATTATCAGCAGTGTTATCCGTGTATTTGAGGATACCTGTATCTGCATTTTATTTTGAAAAAAGCCATTTGGTAGATGCATTTATACACAATAGCCTGGGTGAGAGTGAATGCATTTCCCCTCCATTAGAGAAACCAGTGCACATCTTCAGGGACCTGCTGAATGTAAAGGCAGTTCCAGGTGAGGACGCAGAGCTGAGCTGTGAAATCACCAAACCAGAGGTCACCATCCGTTGGCTGAAAAATGGCCATTCAATCAGGAAGAGCCCCAAGTATGAAATGAATGTGGAGAAGAACTTGGTGCGGCTGGTGATCAAGAATACCACCATCAAAGACTCTGGGGAGTACTGCTGTGAGGCCGAAGGCGTTGCCTCCCGTGCCAAGCTGGAGATCAGAGGTAGGTGAGAGTGTTTCAAAACAAATACCATCTGATAACAGTTACAATGTAGTGTTCTTTGCTGCAGTGTTGTGCAAGTCAGGTCTGCTCTCCAATGTCCCACTTTGCAATTTAGGTCAGCGACTATAGAACTAAGTATGAAGGTTGACTCAATTTTCTGAAATTCACTATCCCTGTCAGAACTCCAGCACACATTTGCAAGGGAGTTGAGGGAAACGAGAGGAGAGGAAAAGGGTAAAGTGACCCTGGAGTGCGAGACCAGGCGGCCAGCCAAGGGTGTGACCTGGCTGAAGGGAATGGTGGAACTAAGGTCTGGTAAGAAGTACGTCATCAGGCAGAAGGGTGTTGTGCTGTCTCTGACCATCACCTGTCTGGAGAAATCGGACACGGATATTTACACATGTGATGTCGGTACCATGCAGAGCCGGGCACAGCTGACCGTGCAGGGTGAGACCATTGCGTAAGGGAACACTGAACACTGTGATTGTATCACTGTGGTTTAGGGGTGTTATCTAAAGTCAGCTAGGGCCAAATGTTGTTGTGGGCCACAGCAGGACAGATCTTTATATTAACTCAGTTCAGTTGTAGAAATTCTGGGATATATTAGTCCCTTTAACTGAGTAATAAATTAATCTACAAAGTCTAAATCTAAATACTGAACAATAAAATAAAGGAATACACATGCAATAGTAAATATATGGTATTATACAGCCAGTACAGAGCTGAGCCTTTAAGAACTACAAATATGATAGAAGTTGCTGTAACCCTTCATCATTTATGAAGCTACTGCCAAACTTCATTTTTTTCTTTTCTGTTAGGTTGTTTTTGAATGGTGAAAAAAACACATTTGTGTTAAATTACAATAGCACAATAATAAACAACAATACGCTACGCACTGTCCAAGTAAAGTCTAGATTTCAAGAGGTCGCGCTTTCAAGGCTGTTGATTGAGGCTTATAGTACCACTGTATATGATGTTTATTGGATTTTTGATTTTTCTTCCATGTCTTCCGTGTTTCACTTAGGCCAGAAGGTGTTGATCGTGGATGAACTAGAGGATGTTGAGTGTCTAGAAGGTGACACAGTCACATTCAGATGTCGAATCTGTCCCAGTGATTACATTGGGGTCAAATGGTACCTGGATGAGACTCTGTTGTACACCAATGATCTCAATGAGATCCAGATGGTGCCTGGAGGCTACCACACACTCACCTTTAAAGAGCTTGCCCGCAAAGACACTGGCACTATTTCATTTTTAGCAGGGGACAAAAGATCATACGCCTCACTGTTGGTTAGAGGTGAGGCTTTAGCCTGTGTCAGAGTTGTATTGTGTATTTTTATACCATTGTTCATGGTTTTGATTTAATTTAATCTCTCTGTGTTCCCAGAGAGGCGTCCCACCATCATTAAAGCACTGGAGGACTGTGAGGCTATTGAAGGAGGCGGTTTGGTTTTGTCCTGTGTGACCTCCAAGCCATGTCACATCCTCTGGTACAAAGATGGCTGCCTGATGTGGAACTCCTCCAGATATTTTGCCAGTCGTTCCGGCTGTGAGGCTCGACTGACGATTCGGGAGGTCTGTACCAATGATGCTGGGGTGTACGAGTGCAGTGCTGGATCTGTCACAACTAGGGCTGTTGTAACTGTCAAAGGTATGAATAGATATCTAAAAGTCTATTGATACAAGGCCTTCATTGGTTACTGTGGACATTGAATGACAAAGGTTTGTAATAGTGTCCCCTCTTTTTGGTCTGATTTTAGCCATCCCAGCAGAGTTCACCCAGGCTCTGAAGACTGTGGAGGCCAGAGAAGGAGAGACTGTGACCCTGACCTGTGAATACTCTTTGCCTGGGGTCCAGTTCCACTGGAGGAAAGGTTTTGAGAGTATCAGGCCTGGATACAAGTATGTGATGAAACAGAGGAGGACAATCATCTCTCTGACCATCAAAGCCCTGAAGCCTGAGGACTCAGGAGAATATACCTGTCAGTGTCGAGATCACAGCACGACTGCAAGCCTCAAAGTGCACGGTAAGACCCATATAATTCATTTTGTCATCACATTTTACCATACCTAATCGTACTCAAAACTTTGAGGTCGAGAATTATTTTCACGTCAATTTCATGTTCATTTAAATAAAGTCATTTATTTAAATGATCAGTTTCCGTCATAAACAGTAAAAAACAAGTTTTTTCTCAGATGGCCTAATCCATTTTAAGTAAGAATGTTGGAGCACATGGAGTCAGAGATTCAACAAATTACACAAAAGGCTAATTAAGTGTTTTTTTTGTGACTGATAACTTAATTGACATTGTATTTAAAGGGATAGTGCAGATTTTTGACATAAAGTGGAACTCACTTGGAATGACATTGATTCATTCACAGACAGAAAGAAACACCAGCGAATTCAGCCAGTTAATGAAAATATTTAAACTGCAATCCTCAAAAGTACTCAAAAACTCAAAAGTTTTAAGCCTTCAAAACATCTTCAGTCACGAATGCCTGATTCTCCTCTCAGACCTGTCTCTGTTTGGAAACTTTTTTGTTTGCTGAGCAGTTTCATGAACTGATGTTGCCTTCTGTTGTCAGTGTTTTCAAAATATTTTACGGATTTGCAGTGTTTTAGTTAAGTTCCAATGGTACAGCCATAATACAGTATCACTACAGATGAGCTACTCTTACCATCTTACAGTACCTCAACATCTGAACTATTTGCTTAACAGCCCTGATGAAGTCCTGGTTGGTGCAAAAGTATCTCAAAACAAATGCCATGAAATATTTTGCAAAACTTTACGCTTTTCACCTGCCCCCTAATAATTATATCAAAAAAATGTTGTATGTCATCTCTTGCTTTCCAGCTATTCCTATTTCTTTCATACAACATCTAAAGAACATGCAAGCAGAGGAGGGCAGCAACGTCATATTGCGCTGTGAGGTGTCCAAACCTGGAATACCAGTAGAATGGAGGAAAGGGCATGAGCTGTTGAAAAATGGGGTCAAGTACCAGATAAGGAAAAGGGAGACCACACTGGAGCTTCTGATATGGAAGCCTGTGCTTGAGGACAGTGGGGTCTACAGCTGTGTGTGTGCTGATCAGATGACATCTGCCACTGTCAAAATCACTGGTAGGAAGTAATTTATCAACAGACTGTTAGGTTGATGGGTTTTAAGTAAATTTTAACAAACAAAGTTTACAAATCTAAATCTATGGTAATCCATGACTCTTCAGCTCTCCCGGTCACCTTCAAGCAGAAGCTGAGGAATGTGCTGATCGAGGAGGGCAACACGGCGACTTTACGATGTGAGCTGTCTAAACCTGGTCATGCTGTGGAGTGGAGGAAGAGGGGGAATGAACCCATTAGGAATGGAGAGAAATATCACATGCGACAGAGAGACACTCTGATTGAACTGAGGATCTTTGATGTGACACCTGAGGACAGCGATATCTACACATGCATCTGTGGAGATATAGAGACCACTGCAACTCTGACTGTAAATGGTAGGGGTGTATTATTAACAGTATTTTATAATGTTCTACTATTTTTATCTGTTTACTTAAGGGGAACGGGAGTAATATTAATACAAAAGGTCTGCATACGAGAACAAGCCAGTGCAGAACTGAGAATTTAAGAATGAGAAATATGATAGTAATTAACTCTCTGATTCAGTAAGCTGCTAAATTGAATATATTTTCCTTAGACTGGTTCAAAGAGCACTGTAATTTCAAAGCAAATTAGCATAATTACGTATGCACCGTTACTTGATTTTTAAGGGCTGAAATTATTCAATTCCTCTCCATCACCTTACTGTAATGTCGCCTTTTAGCTCTTCCCATCACCTTCGAGCAAAAGCTGAAGAACGTCCAAGTTGAGGAAGGACACAACATCACATTGTATTGTGAGATCTCTAAACCTGGAGTCCCTGTGGAGTGGAGGCTCAGAGGAGACCTGTTGGAGAATGGAGAGAAGTACCAGATTAAGCAGAGGGACTCTGCCTTGGAGTTGACTATCAGAGATGCTGTGCCGGAGGACAGTGGCATCTACACCTGTGTGTGCCGAGAGCAGAGGACAAAGTCCTCTGTTAAAGTTATTGGTATGCTCAGTGTGTTGATGTGTATAGTGATGCTATTCTGCTGCATACTTGTTCACTGACTTTTTTGTAGAAGTCTGTTGAGCTACCTGTAAAATGCTTCTTCAATATTATTGCTTGTATTCTTCTGCTTTCCATGTATAAACAATATCTGTGTTTGGTTCAACAGCGGTTCCTGCCACTTTTAAAGTGAGCCTGAAGAGCCAGGAGGCTGAAGAAGGGAACAGTGTGACGTTACGCTGTGAGCTGTCAAAGAAGGGAGTCCCATTGCAGTGGCAGAGAGAGAGACAGGTGCTTTCTGAGGAGATATCTCGAGGAAAATATCAGATGAAAGTAGAAGGGAAGACAGCTCTGATGACCATTCTTAGTGTCCAACCAGAAGATGCAGGGCAGTACAGCTGCATCACAGGAGAAGAGAAAACAACAGCAGAAATCATAGTGAAACGTAAGTTTGAAGCAGGCAAAGACCAACAAGAACACATTAGTCTCTGGCCACAAAGATATGATTTTTTAAAACTCTATATTTTTTAATATGTTCCATATCATCAATCCAAAAGCAAATTACGCAACCTGTGTAATTTTAGAAGTATTGTGTTCTCAAGGTTTCTAGTCATTTTTAATCTCATTGGATTACAAACATGCATAAAATCACATACCCATGGTACCAAAATGTGAGTCTTATTATTTCCAAAAGGAGAGGCTGAAGAAATATGTAAGTGTTTGCTCTTCATATTGCAAAAACAATATCCAAGGAGTGAATGGGGAAAGCCCAAAGAGTCTTGAAGATGGCTCTGCCTTGGCTCACAGAATTTAAGTTATGATTCATAACCTTCATTCAGAAACAGCAGGGTGAATAAAATAATTTTTATTACACCTACTACAGCACTTCCTGTGACATTCAAACGAGAGATCCAGCGCCTAGTGGTGAAAGAAGGGGGCAGTGGAGTTTTCTGCTGTGAGCTCTCCAAACCTGGAGCTCCGCTGGAGTGGAGGAAAGGCAGAGTCCTCCTCGAACCTGGAGAGAAATATGAGATGAAGCAGGAGGGACGTCTCACTAAACTGGTCATCAACAATGTGGAGGAGAGCGATGCTGGGAAATACACCTGCAAGACTAAAGACTGCCAATCAACTGCTGAGCTCACTGTCCAAGGTGAGACAAGGTCTAGTCAGAAATTCTCACCTAAATTTTTGATTCCTGATTTTGTAAAGCATTATTTTCCTCCTTTTGTAAATTTTCCAAATGTATTCAACAGAATCACCTGAGCGCAGACATCAAAGAGGTCAGCTTTGAAATAGTACAATAAAAACTAGAAATGTGCCCAGTAGAGCGCAGACCTCCGCCAAGGTCAACGTCAAACAACATACACAAGACTTCAATGGAAAAAAAAATTTAAATTTGCTGGCCCGTGCCCCATCCCTCCACCAAGTTAGATACAAATCAGTTCAATAGGTTTTGTGTAATCCTGCTGACAAACAAATAGACAGACATGGGTGACATGATCACATAACGTTCTTGGCGGAGGTAACTAAAAGAGGCCCAGTAGGTACTAGCACTGTGTGACCTCCATTTTGTACTGTAGTTTCACTAAACCTTAATGGAGAGTCTATTTTTGCTTAACGAGTCATCTGGTTTGACAGCCTGATTATGGCTAAACAATACTTTGTGAGTCATATCATACGGGATGTTTAGACAGTAGTTTGTAATGTGATCCATTCCATGAACTTCTGTAACTAAACTCTAGCATTAGTATTATCTGTAGCATTAGTGTTTTTCATGTAAGTAATATTACATGGTACAAAACTTGTCTTTTGGTGATTTAACTAATCACTGATAGTGGATTATCCATTATCAGTGTCCACTTTTCAACCCAAATGCAATAGTAAGTTTGATTACGAGCATGACTTGTCTTGTAAGCATACCTGCCATGTTGCTTACATCACTGCAGAATATTTATTCTCGTCATTCTTATGTTGGATGATTAGACTGTTGTTACCATGTTACCATTTTCCTTTAGTTATTTTGAAGCAGAGGAGATTAGGTGGGTAATTTCTTTGTACTGGTTCTCTATCCATTCCTATTCAGCTCTAGGTTGTATCCTTGTTCTTGTTTGGTTAGTTTATTAATCAATCACTAATGAGATCATTAATTTTAACTATAGTACTTACTTGTTTAAGCTTTTAAGGAGGTTTTCAATTTGTCATACATGTAGTTAAACATTTTTGTCTGGTTCTCGGCTGTTGACAGGTTTACCGCCAAGTTTCAAGCTGCCACTAGTTAATCAGGAGGTGACGGAGGGCGACAGTGTTGTTCTGCGATGTGAGCTTAACAAACCTGCCCCATCAGTGGAGTGGAGGAGAGGGGGTGAGCTGCTGAAGAATGGAGACAAGTATCAGATGAGGAAGAAGGACCTCCAGGTGGAGATGAAGATTGTGGAGCTCAGTCTGGACAACGCTGGAGATTATACCTGTATATGTGGAGAACAGAGGACAACAGCTAGGATCATGGTGAATGGTAAGTATTGCATTAAACCTAGTAGGATACATTTTGTTGTTTTAGTGCTTTTGCAAGTACTCGAGGGCCTCCTGACCACACAGTATATCAAAAAGTAAAATATAAACATGCGACATGTAAATACAGCTGAATTTATAAGTAAAGAGTTGTTATTGTGTTTGCACAATTGGTCTAGAGTACATCTCATTATTTAAGAATTTTGAAGACTAATATAAAACACAAAGTTCTCTGAAAGTAGTGGTCCAAAGGATCCAGTGGTGTTGTTTAATTTTGGTGATATCTTTTCGATCGCACTTGGCTTCTGTTGTCACCTCTTTCTTGATAACTTTTGCATATCTGTGGATGCTGTTGTCTCTGATTTTCTTTTTTTGTTTAGCCTATATGCTCACTTTACCTGCTAACCTTACAGTTCTAGTAGCATTTACTCCAAAGAAAACAGTGGTGATGCTGCAGGAGATATAAAATGTGTCAATGCAAGAGGAAGAAATTGTCAAAATTTTCATGAAATTTGTGTAATCTACTGTAGAGACTTATCCATCAGGAACAGAGAGTAACAGAACGGATATTTATTGGCATGTTTTCAATCATTTTAAAATTTCCTCTTGTGGTCCTTTCCAGAACGGCCCATCAAATTCCTTAAAGAACTGAAAAATATTCAGGTGCAGGAGGGCATTGGGGTGACTCTCTGCTGTGAACTCTCCAAACCTGCTACTCCTGTGCAATGGAAGAAAGGAGACAATGTGTTGACCAGCGGAGAGAAATACCAGATGGAGCAGAACGGCTCGACATTGGAGCTCCTCATTAGGAAAAGTCAGCCTGAGGACAGTGGCACATACAGCTGTGTTTGTGAAGACATAAAAACTACTGCCACCATCATCATCACTGGTTGGAGCCATTATACATTATGAAACAGAAAACATAATTATGCTTTGGTAATTTGCATGTTTTCCGTTGTATTTTTCAATGTCTGTCTGATTTATCACTCCTCAGCGATCCCAGTGACTTTCAAGCAGAAGTTGAAGAACCAGGAAGCTGTGGAGGAGAGCACTGTGACACTGCGCTGTGAGCTTTCTAAGCCAGGAGTCCCAGTGGAGTGGAGGAGAGATGCTCATCTTCTGAAGGAGGGAGAAAAATATCAGATGAAGCAAGAGGGCAGGGTGGCTGAGATGCTGATTAGGCATTTAACTCTCACAGATGCTGGGGAGTACTGCTGTTTTGTTGGCGCTGTTGTAACTTCAGCTGACATCAAAGTAAGAGGTATGCTTCACTACAACCGATATGGATGAAAAATAACAGGGAAAGACACTGTATTTTGTGTCTAAACCACAGTGAGATAGACTTGGTATATCATATGACAAAAACATGGCAGATGTAAGTAGAAATCTTACAAAAGGAGTTATTTCCAGTTTTGGATTCTGCTTAATTTGTTGTTTTTTTTCCCTCTCAGCTCTCCCTGTGACATTTAAGCAAGAGGTTGAAAATTTGGAAGTGAAGGAGGGCAATAGAGGAGTTTTCTGCTGTGAGCTCTCCAAACCTGGAGCTCCAGTGGACTGGAGGAAAGGCAGAGTCATCCTCAAACCTGGATACAAATATGAGATGAAACAGGAGGGACGTCTCACAAAACTGATCATCAACAACGTGGAGGAGAGTGATGCTGGGAAATACACCTGCAAGACTGAAGACTGCCAATCGACTGCTGAGCTCAGTGTCAAGGGTAGGATAGAGATCTTGCACTGAAAACACAATTAATGAAATAACTGCTATGAATTACTCGTGAATTTTAAAAGGAAATAACCACTCCTTGGACCCTCGCCTTGCAGCTCCTCCCATCATGTTCAGGATGAAGTTAAGGAACCTGCAGGTGGAGGAGGAGAACAGCGTGACTTTGAGCTGTGAGTTATCTAAGCCTGGCCTTGCTGTGGAGTGGAGGAAAGGAGAAGAGCTTCTGAAGAATAATTTCAAGTACCAGATTAAAAATCGAAACAGCATCATGGAGCTGACCATCAAAAATGCACAGCTGGAGGACAGTGGACTCTACTGCTGTATCTATGGTGATGTCAAGACCACCGCCAACGTTACCATTACACGTAAGGGAACATTGTTAATGTGACATGTTTGTGTGTTTTTGCATTCTTTTCAGTAATTAAGAAAATTTAGAAAAGACAGAAATTTAGATTTGTGAATACGCAGGTTTTAAAGATATGCATTTGAATTTAAAAGGGAGCAAAAGTAGGCAAATATTATCTTTCAAGGAAAACAGCAAAAGGAAAAAAATACCACCCCACCCGAGCCATTGAAATTTTCTCAGGCTTCCTAATTTTATATATTCTTTATTTTATTGTTTAATTAGTTGTGTCTCCTGGGTGTTTTCACCGTAGAAAAAGGGCCTGTTTTATCTGCTCTCAAAACACATGAAATTGACTTTTCACCCCAAACCCACAGCTATTCCCCTCACTTTTAAAATGGGTCTGAAGAACCAGGAGGCCCCCGAAGGAGGCAACGTGTCCCTTCACTGTGAACTGTCCAGGGCCGGGGTGCCTGTGCAGTGGTGGAGGGCAGAGGACCAGCTCTATCATGGAGGGAGGTATCAGATGATGCTGAAAGGGAAGATTGCTGAGATGCACATCAAAAACATCCAGCCAGAGGATGTTGGACAGTACAGCTGTGTCTTTGGAGAGCATAGGACAACAGCTGAAGTGAACGTGAGAGGTATTCAACATGCTCCCATTTTTTGTTTCTTACACCAAGCCACTGTTAACACCTGAAATCTCAATTTGAAACTTACATTTGTTAAGTTGCACCCTTTTTGTTGCTGGGTTTCTTTTTCGTAGTATTTCCTGTGCATCTCTGTGTTCTGCTGTGACATGTCTATTTTACTAGATTTCTGTTGCTTTTAAAAATGCACTTGGATGCTTATCCACTTGCAAAGCTGTCATAAGTTGAACAGCACCGTCTCCAACCCCTTAACTTTTAAGCTTTGATTCTATATGACTCTTCAGGCTAAATATAAACCCTGTAATAAACCTATTCCACATGAATTGGCTGACTAAATTACATTTACTCAACATTTACTAAACTCTGATCCTAACCCCTAAATAAACTCCTTATTTACTATTTTGAGTTGAAATTCCACTTTTGTAACGTAATAATCTCCTGTCTGTCTTTTATCAGCGGCAGCATCGGTGTTCTTTGAGAAGGAACTGGAGAACCAAGTGGTAATGGAAGGGAAATCTGTGCTGCTGTCTTGTGAAGTTTCCAGTGCTAATGTCCCTGTCACTTGGAAGAAGGACAACGTTGTGGTGAAAGAAGGGGGACGTTGCATTTTAAAGAAGCAAGGCCCCACACACTATCTTGAGATCAAGAAATTGCTTCTGGAGGATGCTGGAGAGTACTGCTGTATTACCAGAGGCAAGAAGACCACCGCCAAGCTGATCGTGAGGGGTGGGTGGATTCTACAGTAGAATTTCAACCCTTATTGACTGATATATATGGCTAATTTATTTACATTACAAGAAATGTGGCATGAAAAGAACCAATAGGCTGTTCTCAGCTAAGTTTTTGTAAATATATCAGATACCATCTCTAAAAAGCCAGCTGTATCTAGCTCCTTCTTCCTCCACAGAGCGTGTGCGGATTGTTACAGAGCTGCAAGATGTAACGGTGACAGCAGGAGAGGATGCAGTGTTTGTGTGTGAGCTGAGCCACGCGGACGTGAGTGAAGGTGTCTGGTGGCTAGGTTCCAGCCCTCTGCAGAGGAACGAGATGAACCAGATGACATGCCAGGCTCGCCAGCACCGACTTGTCCTCACCATGACAACACCTGAGGAGACAGGCACTGTGGCATTTGTGATTGGGGATGAGAGGACCTCTGCACATCTGCTAGTGGTTCCTAAGCCCAAAGGTGAGCAGAAACATAAGAGATATAGGAAAGAAATATATTTGTATTAATACAGATCAGCTTCCACAGCGTAATGAATTTATTTCCACTGAATCAGATAACCAACACTTACCATATATATCCTTACTGCTCCATGTATTAACAAACACAGTGTATCTCCTTTATTTTATGTTATTATCATTCTAAAGTGGCATGTGATTTCAAATTCTAGTTCTATTTGAGGAGAAGCCTAACGACGTTGTGATCATGGAGGGAGAGACAGCCACTTTGTCCTGCACGATCTCTGACGTCACCTCCCCAGTTACCTGGAGACGCAACCATATTCCCCTTTGCAATGGTGACAAATATGAGCTGCGAAAGGAGGGAAAAGTCAACCTACTGCTTATCCATGATGTGGAGCCCCTGGATACTGGCATATACTCTTGTGATACAGGAGACATGCAGAGCAGTGCCAAACTTACTGTAACAGGTAAAAATGGAAGTAATCTCTTTAAGAGACTAATTAATTAATGTTATTTTCCGATCAACAAGATGTAGATACTGTAAAATTTAGCTTGTTACCTTCCTTTTTCCATCGGAATGCTAATTATTACGCCTGCTTTCCTTAACCGTAATTAGATTTGTCAAACTATACTATGTAATGTTCTCTTTACACCAAATGTCCTCAACTCAGTTCTTTTTCTCCTATTTTCGCAGAGCTCCCTCCATTCTTCCAGGAAGAACTGCAGAGTGTGGAAGTTGAGGAAGGAGGTTTCGCCTCTCTGTACTGTGAGCTGTCTAAACTTGGAGTGCCGATTCAGTGGAAGAAGAACAGACTGCCGCTGAGAGCCAGCAGAAAGTATGAGATGAGGCAGGATGGCTGCCTCCTCCAGCTTCGCATCAAGGAGGTCAAACCTGAGGACGGCGGAAGCTACACATGTCAAGCAGGCAGTGCTGAGACAACTGCAAAAGTGACAGTGAAAGGTGTGTGAAGTTGAATATGTGCATAGCAAATTTGACTATATCAGGAAACTCTCAGTAATGTATTTGTCATTTAAGGTATTTTCGTGTGATTGTGTGAACTCTCTTAAACTCTTTACATTTTCCTACATAGCAGTTCCCACCCAAATGTTCACAAATGTAACTTGGTCGGCACATTTTTGTGTCAATACTGCATGCAGTCAAGCCCACATATTACCGTCAAGTACGGTAACTTTTACTTATCTTCCTATTACTTTCTGGACCTGCTTTGAAATGCATATACTGCACATACTGTTATGCTAAAATAATAAAATAACAATTGACTATTTTGCCTTTTTGTGGTGACATGTGGTGAAGATGTGTAATTTTTGTCCTGCCCACTCCTATTTTCCCAGAGCTCCCTCCATTCTTCAAGAAAGAATTAAAAAGTGTGGAGGCTGAGGAGGGACGAGCAGCCTCCCTGTCCTGTGAGCTGTCTAAGCCTGGAGTGTCGGTGCAATGGAAGAAGAACACACTACCTCTGAGAGCCAGCAGGAAGTATGAGATGAAGCAGGATGGCTGCCTCCTCCAGCTGCACATCAAGGAGCTCAAGCCTGAGGATGGCGGAAGCTACACATGTCGAGCAGGAAGCGCAGAGACCACTGCAACTGTGGCAGTGAAAGGTGTGTGAATTTTGAGATGTATATGGCAACTGTTACAGTGTCAGCAATATCTAAATCAAAGAAAACTAGACATAGTAAATGTCCAGTTATTTCTTGTGATAATGTAAACTTTCCTCAAAATCAGTATGATTTGATATGATATGGAGTAAACACCACTATCACATAAGTAGACTACAAAAACATTAACATAATCTCTACCGCTTATTTTGGCCCCTCCAACCCTCTTATATTTCCCAGAGCTCCCACCATTTTTCAAAGAGCAATTGCAGAACTTGAAGGCAGAGGAGGGAGGTTCAGTCTCCCTGTGCTGTGAGCTGTCCAAACCTGGGCTGTTGGTGCAATGGAAGAAGAACAGACTGCCACTGAGAGCCAGCAGGAAGTATGAGATGAAGCAGGATGGCTGCCTCCTCCAGCTTCACATCAATGAGCTCAAACCCGAAGACAGTGGAATCTACACCTGTCAAGCAGGAAACACAGAGACCACTGCAACTGTGTCTGTGAAAGGTGTGTCCATTTGGATAATTCTGACTGTTTCAGAACATTTTAGTGTAACAGCTGCATGCAATTTAATGTGCAGCACTTTCCTGTTGTCTCTGATCTATCTGGTAGTCATTATGTTATCTTACCTATGCTATATTATAAGCCCACCAACTTAGAATATAGGGAGTTTGACAAAAACATAAAAAGTAGTTACAAATTCTGTTCTGGTGAGGTTTCGAGCATTGTTCCCTTTACATTATAGATGTATGATGCTGTTTTTTCTTGACTATTTTTGCAGAGCTCCCTCCATTCTTCAAGAAAGACTTAGTAAGTGTGGAGGCTGAGGAGGGAGGTACAGCCTCCCTGTACTGTGAGCTGTCTAAGCCTGGAGTGTCGGTGCAATGGAAGAAAAACAAGGTGCCCCTGAGAGCAAACAGGCAGTATGAGATGAAGCAGGATGGCTGCCTCCTCCAGCTGCACATCAAGGAGCTCAAGCCTGAAGACGGCGGAAGCTACACATGCCAAGCAGGCAGTGCTGAGACCACTGCAAAAGTGACAGTGGAAGGTGTGTGAAGTTGAATATGTGCATAGCAAATTTGACTATATCAGGAAAACTCTCAGTAATGTATTAGTCATTTAAGGTATTTTCGTGTGATTGTGTGAACTCTCTGAAACTCTTTACATTTTCCTACATAGAAGTTCCCACCCAAATGTTCACAAATGTAACTTCGTCGGCACATTTTTGTGTCAGTACTGCATGTAGTCAAGCCCACATATTACCGTAAATTACAGTAACTTTTAGTTATCTTCCTATTACTCTCTGGACCTGCTTTGAAATGCAAATACTGCACATACTGTTATGCTAAAATAATAAAATAACAATTGACTATTTTGCCTTTTTGTGGTGACATGTGGTGAAGATGTGTAATTTTTGTCCTGCCCACTCCTATTTTCCCAGAGCTCCCTCCATTCTTCAAGAAAGAATTAAAAAGTGTGGACGCTGAGGAGGGACGAGCAGCCTCCCTGTCCTGTGAGCTGTCTAAGACTGGAGTGTCGGTGCAATGGAAGAAGAACGCACTACCTCTGAGAGCCAGCAGGAAGTATGAGATGAAGCAGGATGGCTGCCTCCTCCAGCTGCAAATCAAGGAGCTCAAGCCTGAGGATGGCGGAAGCTACACATGTCGAGCAGGAAGCGCAGAGACCACTGCAACTGTGGCAGTGAAAGGTGTGTGAATTTTGAGATGTATATGGCAACTGTTACAGTGTCAGCAATATCTAAATCAAAGAAAACTAGACATAGTAAATGTCCAGTTATTTCTTGTGATAATGTAAACTTTCCTCAAAATCAGTATGATTTGATATGATATGGAGTAAACACCACTATCACACAAGTAGACTACAAAAACATTAACATAATCTCTACTGCTTATTTTGGCCCCTCCAACCCTCTTATATTTCCCAGAGCTCCCACCATTTTTCAAAGAGCAATTGCAGAACTTGAAGGCAGAGGAGGGAGGTACAGTCTCCCTGTGCTGTGAGCTGTCCAAACCTGGGCTGTTGGTGCAATGGAAGAAGAACAGACTGCCTCTGAGAGCCAGCAGGAAGTATGAGATGAAGCAGGATGGCTGTTTTCTCCAGCTGCAAATCAATGAGCTCAAGCCTGAGGACAGTGGCAGCTACACATGTCAAGCAGGAAGTGCAGAGACCACTGCAACTGTGGCAGTGAAAGGTGTGTGACTTTGGTAGTGAACAATTTAGTGTTTCCTTTGCATGCTTTTAACCACATAACAAAACTGAGCGTTCTTTCTTGAGATTGTCTCGGTGTGTTAAGTTGCTATTACAGCATTTCCACCATATGCATTGTAAGTTGGTTGAAAAGTCTTGGTAATGCATTATCCACATTTGTTAGGTTTTATTGTTCAATTCCACTTCAAATGTCTAATTATGATTTTTTCTGATCCATGCCTATTTTTGCAGAGCTTGCTCCATTCTTCAAAAAAGAATTACAAAGTTTGGAGGCTGAGGAGGAAGCTACAGCCTCTCTGTACTGTGAGCTGTCTAAACCTGGAGTGCCAGTTCAGTGGAAGAAGAACAGACTGCCGCTGAGAGCAAACAGGAAGTACGAAATGAAACAAGATGGCTGCTGTTTACAGCTACACATCAAGGAGCTCAAACTTGAGGACAGTGGCAGCTACACATGTCAAGCAGGAAGTGCAGAGACCACTGCAAGTGTAGCAGTGAAAGGTGTGCGCTTGTTGGTCTTGTGTTGCATGCATTGAAATTTGTAGTATTTCATCTATCGAGCTCTTGTGATAGGAGTATATACATTTTTTCAAAATTTAAAATACTTATATGTTATTGTGTGAACTGTCAAGCACATATAAAATTTAAGCTAATTCAAACTGTGAAAACTATGTATATTAGTTAAAAAAATTAAAGAGGTGTTTAAAAACCAGAGTGCAGATCTAGTGTGTGCTGTAGAAAGAAAACTTAGCACAGTGTGCTGGCTGAAAAACGGCCAACAAATCACTCATGACAAATCACTCATGCCTTATTGGCAGCTTATCTGGTGCTGTCTTAAATAATATTTTGGTCTGCTCTGTACCACCTCCTTAGAACTCGCTCCATTCTTCTACAAGGAATTACAAAATGTGGAGGCTGAGGAGGGAGGTACAGCCTCCCTGTACTGTGAGCTGTCTAAGCCTGGAGTGTCGGTGCAATGGAAGAAGAACAAGGTTCCACTGAGAGGAAACAGGCAGTATGAGATGAAGCAGGATGGCTGCCTCCTCCAGCTGCACATCAAGGAGCTCAAGCCTGAGGACGGTGGCAGCTACACATGTCAGGCAGGAAGTGCAGAGACCACTGCTACTGTGGCAGTGAAAGGTGTGTGAATTTGGAAATGTGCATAGCAAATTTTACCATAAAAACATAGTTTAAAGCCAAAGAAAAGTAATGTTATTGTCAGTCTAGTACTGTCTTGTGATTGACTGAACTTTCTGGGACTCATTATAAGTTCTAACAAAGCAAATACCATGTAAGGAACATGTAGGTTGACAAATCTGGTAATGTCTTAGTCACCATTTCTATCATGGTAAAGACACTGACAATGTTTCACAGAGCTCCTGAAAACTAAATATATTTACAGATCTTATTTGGCAGCTTATCTGGTGCTGTCTTAAATAATATTTTGGTCTGTTCTGTACCACCTCCCTAGAGCTCGCTCCATTCTTCAAGAAGGACTTACAAAGTATGGAGGCTGAGGAGGGAGGTACAGTCTCCTTGTGCTGTGAGGTGTCTAAACCTGGGCTGTCAGTACAATGGAAGAAGAACAGACTGCCTCTGAGAGCCAGCAGGAAGTACGAGATGAAGCAGGATGGCGGCCTCCTCCAGCTCCACATTGAGGAGCTCAAACTTGAGGACAGTGGCAGCTACACATGTCAAGCAGGAAGCGCAGAGACCACTGCAACTGTGGCAGTGAAAGGTGTGTGAATCAACAAAATTTGTTTATTAATTTTTTTTTTTGGTCAAACTTCCACTGCACATTAATAAGTTGTCAACATTTTTTTTTCTCATTCTCTTGCCTAGCACTACATTCTACTCCACCAAAGGCAGAACCTCCCACGATATTACCTCGGGTAAAGGGTACTGTTTCCAAAACAACTCCTACTCAAGAGAATGAGAAACCTGGCCTCTCAGAGGTCAAACCTGTTCCTCCAGAGCCCAAAAAAAGAGCACATAGGAAAGCATCTATCACAATTTCAGAAAAAGATGTAGAGCCAATTTTGGATCTAAAACAGTCTATGCTGAAAGAGAATAATGAAGACCCAAAGGGAATCCAACCTGTAAAGCCTATGGAGAAAGACTTTGATCTTTTACAGAATGTAACACAACTGGAGAGGAATAAAGAGAAAGACAGTGAGGTGTACAAGAAAGCTGATAAATCAGTGTGCTTACTGGAGAAGGATGACAGGATTGACAGGAAGGTCACAGAGTCAGGTAGGTCTTTTGGAACAGAAAATGAAGTCTTCTCGGAGAAGAGAGGACCAGGAAGGAATCTGGAGGAATTAGTTAAAGCTGACCTTAAAGTAAGTCAGTCAGAGAGGATTCTGAGCGACACTGTGGTTGAACAAAAGAAACGGACATTAATTTGTCCGGAAAAGGACAATGAAGTTGAACAGAGCTTAAAAGAGCCAGGAAAGCCTTCAGAGAAAACAAGTGAAGTTGAGAAGAAGGTGAAACATCCAGGAACATTCCTGTGGAAGAACAGCGAGGATGAAAAATGGCCTGTGAAACCACTAGAAGAGTTCATCGGAAAAGAAACAATAAAGGAACAAGATGTGAAGTCTACAGTAAAGGAAGGTTCAGTAGACAAGACAGAAGAGGAGCCTTTAAAACCACCAGTAAGATCTAAAGGAAAGACAATAGAGGGAAAGCAACCAATCAAGTATATTTTAAAAGAAACTGAGGAGTTAATTCCCCAAGCATTAAAGATTACAATAAATGATTCGGAGGAAGACCATACACAGAGAGACCGTTTGAAACAACAGTTGTCCGCAGATGCAGATAGAGAGAAAAAGCCACTGAAGCAAGTGTCATCAGTAAATCACCTGGACAAACAGTCAGTAGAACAACCAGAAAAGCCTTCAGAAATAGAGGCTGAATCTGCCCCTCCAAAACCACCTGCGAGAATGAAAAGCAAAGCAAAGGGGGGAATGGAAAAACAGTTATCCAGGGATACTGAGACAGATCAAAGTAGACAAGAGCTGACAGGAGGTGTAGTGAAAGCAACGGGTGATCAGCCAATAAAAGAGTCAATAAGGCCCGTGGAAAAAGAGGCTAAAGAGAAACCCAGATTTGAGAGAAAACCATCAGTAACAACAGACACTGAGATAGCTGAGAAAATAAGGCAACCTGTAAAAACTGCAGAGAAAGATGCAAACACCAAACAGCTGATCAAACAACCAGTAAAACCCATGAGAAAAGAACCCCTAGTTGATCAGGAAATTAAACTGGTAGTCCAGCCAATGAGAAAGGAGGAAGAAAAACAGACAATGAGAATGAAAGAAAATGTTCCCCTTCTTTATATTTCTGAAGATGAGACTTTCTCAGACGCTTTGACCGAGATACCAGTGAACCACAACAGAGTCCAACCAATTGGCTCTTTTATTGAGGGGTCAACCCAACCCTCTAGTCTTCCTCCAATTCATGTACTCCAGAAGACACAACCATCCAGGGACGCTCCACCAGAGTTTGACATCAGCATTGACGATGAACCACAAATGCAAGAGGCTGCAGTCAAGATCCAGGCTGCCTTTAAAGGCTACAAAACCCGCAAAGACATGCGACCTGTCTTTAAAGAGGTGTTTAAAAACCAGACTGCAAATCTTCATGATACAATCACTCTAGTGTGTGCTGTAGAAGGAAAACCTAGCACAGTGTGCTGGCTGAAAAACGGCCAACAAATCACTCATGACCAGCGCTGCCGTATTGAGACTACAGAGAATGGTGTCTGCACGCTGGTGATCAAAAACCTGACCACCAATGACAGTGGAATCTATACCTGTGAGGTGGTGAATAAGTTTGGCGTGACCTCCTACAATGGAAACATAACAGTAGTGCAGCCTCAGCAGCCTGCTCCGACAGCCCAGAAGCCTGTACACCCACCCCTTGCAGCCATAACTCCTCTGCATCTTGCCCCGCTAAAGCCTGTGGTCCAGGCCAAAACACAGACTCAGTATCTGCCTCAGGCTCAAGCACAGATACCCACTTCAGCTACAGATGCTGCGAACTATGTAGAAAGTGTGAGCATCTCTCTGTGGGAGGCCTACAACCTGACGGAGCAGGATACACCACTGACTCTACAAGACAGGAGAGGATCATCACTCATTGCTGCCAGCTCCAGTGAGTAACTTGCTTATACCCTAGGTGTAACGACAAAAACTATGGACTCGCTTGGACTTATATTTATAATATAGTACATACGATTTTCTGCTTTCAACAGTGTCAAGCCCCTCGGATTATGACACAGCTCCTGATATAATTGAACCTGTCGAAACTGGCCCTGCCTTTCCAAGGTCAGAGTCCAGAGGAAATGATTTGTTTTATTATCTGAATTTAATTGCTGAATGTGTATTTAAAAGTACACAAAATATTTTTAATATTGTCACAGGGAAGTACCACAACCAGAACACCAAGTACGTCCAAAGGACGATAAAGACGAGATAAAGGTCGGAAGAGATAAAGAAGAGACAGCTGCTCCACAACCTCCTAAGAAACTACTGAAGGTCAAAGGTAAGCAATGTTGATTTGCACTGTTGTTTCCTCTACTATTTCTTTAGTCTCCTATCAGTTATACTAAAGCTGTCTTCCACTCTAATTCTTAGGGGCTCATGAAGGCAGAATGAGGACACCATCTCCAAAGCACCATTGTGCCCACACACCTTTAGCTAGTACCGTCTCTGGATCAGAGTCAGAGGGGGAAGAGGATAGCCAAGAGGTATTTTTTGGGTATTTTGCTCTGTCTTGGATGTATATACTGTATTTATGGGCCTATTTTTGTGTGGTCTATAAATATAAATGTAACGAACGTGATTTGATTAAGTCACAATCTGATAAATTAGTATTGCACGCTTACTTTTATAAGACATAAATTATGCAATATATTCGCTTTTTTTCCTTTCAGACATTTGAAATGTATGTGGCTCGAGCTGACTGCAGTCCTAACAGCGGAAATAAGGACAGTTTTATTCTGAAGGAGGGCCAGTTTGTAGAGGTCCTGGATTCTGTTCATCCTGACAGATGGCTGGTGAGGACCAAACCCACCAAAACCAACCCTGCTCGACAGGGATGGGTGTGTCCAGCCTACCTGGAGAAGAGGAGAAAGGTAGGATGTATAAATCCAGATGTCAGTTCCAGTGCTGAGTAAACATGTTGCATTCTGAAATATTAACCATTTAAGTTTGCAATTTTGTGCTGTCAACTGGGACATTAAATTCATTATGTAAAGAAAATAAAAAGGCTTTTAATAATAAATGCATGACCGCTGTTTTGAACAGGAGAACTTCCCACAAATGAGAACACCTCAAGAGGATCTTGATGGAATAGGATCTACAGGAGAAGAGTACAGGAGAGCTCTGAGGTCCGTTATTCTGCAATTACATGCTGACATTTTAAATGATATGAATAGTATATTCCTGCACCCCTCCACTTTTGGCTTCTCTGTCAACCAGAATTGGATTTACATTCATTGTTATTTGTTACATGTATTTGGACAATTACATTATGGGGCCTTATATAATTATGGAGAACGTATTTGTTCTAGTTACAAATTTCAGAGCAAAAACAGATACTGCTGATTCACGTCCAATCTGAATGAAATTTCCTCTGTCTTCAGCCAACTGGTCCAAGGCCTTGTTGATGGAGAGGAAGAGTTTGTGAAGGAGATGAAGATGTTCACCTCTCACCAGCTAAATTATCTGGACTCTAGTCGCCACGTCCCCGTTAATATCCTCAACCAGAAAGAGAACATCTTCAGGAATATCAAGGACATTTTTTTCCTGCATGACAGGTAATTCACATGCAAACACAAGAAATGTGTTGTACTTGTACTATATTGTATGTCATTCACTCTTAGTTTTCTCAGTCCTTACTTTTTAATTTTGATGTTTTCCAGTCTCCTTATGCACTCTGCCTTTTTCTACTGATGCTGCAACTCATTATTTAATATTCCAGGTCCATCCTTCCCGGTCTGAGAGGCTGTGCCACGGACGATGATGTGGCCATGCATCTGATCAAGCACACTGAAGACTTTGAGAAGTATCTTCACTACATGGTGGGACAAGCACAAGCAGAAGCCTGCGTCACTGACAAGGCTACCCAACAGTATTTCAAAGTATTCAGAAAATCTGTTTGGATTTAAACATGAACATTGTGGAAACGAAGATGCTGAGTAGCAGCATTATTGCACTGATCTAATGTTCTTTATTTTTTAATATGTTGCTCATCACACTTCAGGAGTTAACAGAATCTGATAAGCCCGACGCACCTGTCATGGATGTCCTTACCTTCCTCCAGCGACCAGTGGAGAGGATTCAAACCTACCAGGCTTTACTGAAGGTCAGCACACAATTTAATTTACACATTTTTGTACATGTTCATAAACTAAATTATGTTTGTGTTTGTTTCTTTACCTTGCAACTAACAACCAAACGGGGAATATTGCAGAGAAATAGGAATATTTGTATCTTGGATACTTATTTCAACTAAACATATTAAAGCATTTACGCTTGTTCTGCTGTTGCACACATTGCAGTTTCTTCTTGAAAATGTGTGAGCTGAATGCCTGGGTTGTAAATGTAAATTTTATTGGCAGGAGTTAATCAAGAACAAAGCCAAAAGTGGTCAGAGCTGCTGTCTGTTAGAGGACGCCTTCTCCATGGTGTCCTGTCTACCCTGGAGGTCTGACAACCTGCACCAGGTGTCCCTCATCGAGAACTACCCAGCTCCTCTAACTGCCCTGGGAGAGCCTGTGCGACAGGTAACTACAGATGACTGACATGTTTTCATTGTAAACTCCAGGACGGGCTCTTGGCCTGATATGAACATCCTGAGTCACATACTGTATTGTCATCATATGGTCTTCACTTGCCTTCTTCCCTCCAGGGAGTCTTTACAGTGTGGGAGGAATCTCCAGAAATTAAGACGGCCTCTAGAGGGCACCAGAGACAGGTCTTTCTCTTCAAGGAATGTATTGTACTGTGTAAACTGAAGAGAGACACCCGCATTAACAGTGACACCTACACCTTCAGGAACAAAATGAAGGTAACGTCTATTCTCCTGATTTCTTACAACGTCTGTTTGTGTAGGTGAGGCAACACAAAAAAGAAACCGTTTAACACCACAGTTTGTCACATCTGATAACGACTACCGTACTTTAGTGTACTCTCATTGCTTTTTCCACATTTTGCCCTCACCTCCCCACTCCCTTGGCTTTCCCATCCTCCCTTTTGTGTTCTACCCAGCTGAATGATGTGGAAATAAAGGAAACTGTGGGTGGAGATGAAAAGTCTTGGGGGTTGTGGCATGAGCACAGGGGCTCAGTGCGCAGGTATACACTGCAGGGCCGCTCCACACTGGTTAAACTCTCCTGGCTCAAGGACGTGAGGGAGCTCCAGCAACGCTCCAGTCTGCCCACTAACAGTAAGTAAATGCGAACACCAGGTGAAGTTTGACAGTGAATTATAAGAGTAACAAATCTTTTCCTGTTTATTTTCCATCATTATGTTCTAGCCTTAAAATTACAATGGCAGCTGCAGGATTACATTGACCTCTTTTATTTCTGAAACCACTATCTATTGTGTCTGGTGGACTGAGGGTTTGTCTTTTGTCCTGTTTTTTTCTCAGAGTTGTTGAGGGTCACAACATTTTTATGGCATGCTATGGCAAACATTTACACCAAATGCTTCATGTATAATTTCTCTATTTGTGTGTGCGTCAACAGGCCCACCTGTGTTCGAGTCACTGTTGTCTGACTGCACAACAAAGATAGGACAGACAATTAAACTGACATGCAAGGTCACGGGATCACCCAAACCAGTGGTCAGCTGGCTCAAAGGTCAGAAAAAGGTTTTTTAAAATATATAAGAACATACTTTTATTCACTGACTTTTATCATCTTAATTTATCAGAGTAACTTTTACTGAGCAGGTACACTCTGTTGTAAGTCATGGTTTCACGGTTGGAATCTGATGTCTGCTTCTCAGATGGCCTTCCTTTGGAGGACGACCCCCGTCACATCATCACGGCAGAGCGGTCTGGCACCTGCAGTCTCATCCTGGACAGTCTCACTGCAGAGGACTCTGGACAGTACACCTGCTACGCTACCAGCTGCATGGGCGCTGCTGGTACTCTGGCTAGGGTTGTGGTGCAGGGTGAGTCTGTGGGTGCACCTTGAGCCACGTGAGCAGTCTGCTACTCCAGAGTGATGTGTTTGTGTGTGTTTGAAGATGAATGCTGTAACTACAATGCGTGCACTGTCACAGTGGAACACAGGAAAGATATGGGACCTCATAATTTATTCCATCATATTAATGTTGTGACTAAACTTACAATTACTTCTACTACTACAAGCACATATACTGCCACTACTTCTACTACTGCTATTACTGCTATACTACTATTACTACTGATAGTATTAATAGTACAATTACAATTACCTATACAACTTTACTACTACTAAAGCTAGTTCAACTATTGAACAACTGCTATTATGCAACTTTTGCTACTACTAGTGCGTTTTTAATTACAATTGTCACACGTACTACTGTTCTTGTTGCTATTAGTACAATAATGGCTACTGCATTTTCTACTACTTGTACTCCAGCTGTAATAATAATATTACTGCATACTGCATACTGCATAATACTTTCACTACTGCAGGCTGATTTACTTCTACTACTACTATTACTACTACTATAACTGCCATTATTGGCCTATTTCTAATTTTAGGGACATTGATGACAATTTAATGTATTTGTTCCTCTCTCCAGCCCCACCAAGATTTGTGAGTCGGCTGGAGAGTGCTTGTCTGATAGAAGGAGAGGATATCCACTTCACTTGTTCAACGCTCAGTACTCCTTTCCCGCGAATCAGGTATGGTCAAAAAGAAGATGTACTGTGACCACAGTGGTTGTAATGTGATTTCTTTGGTCATTGTGTATGTCAAACACATCCATCTTTTGGTTTTGGCAGGTGGTTGAAAGATGGCAGAGAGCTGACTGACCAGCAAAAATATTCAATCCTGAATGATGCTCGGAGTGGAATCTTGTCTCTGTCGGTCATCAGTGCAACACAGGCAGACATTGGACAGTATGAGTGTGAGGTATAAACCCCATATCCATAAAACCTTCAATGTATGAAGATAATTAGCATTATCAGTGTCTGAGATCTTCTTTTAAGATGCAGTTTGTCAAATGTTTTGTTTGGTTTAGCTTTGGAATGAGTTTGGCTGTGTCAAGTGCAAGGCAGGTCTATGCCCTGTTTACGTACCACCGACTGACATTGAGAATGACCAACCACAGGACTTAACTCCGAAAGGTAGGACTGGCAGAGCTGCTGAAGGTAAATATCCTCCACACATGATGAAAACCAGTGACCGGGTTTTCATGTGGCTGAGCCACAGTTTCGCCAGTTCAGCTGTGTTTGAGACGGGATGAAGCACATGCCATTGTCTAGTTTCACTTCAGATCCCGTCCCCCATTCTGCATCACATCTCTTCTCTTTCCAACAAACAACAACAATTTGCATCAATTTCCACTTTCAACCACTTCCCTCATCCATTCGATCAAGTTTGCACCGTTTTGAGATTTTACTCACATTTTCCCTTTTTCCCATTTCACACACACTCACATCATAAGAAGGTCCAACTACCAGACCAGCTGTCACTAGATACCCTAGGGTTATGGCATGGAGTGCAGCCTGTAGATGAATGCCTAAAATATAAAACAGAAAGAATAACTAGTTTCTATCTGCACGGCACAGCAAATGCTAATTCAAGTCCATTAACTGCATTAAATAGTGGTGTGCCTGAGAAAAAAGTACATATACACATTTTATCTCTCATTTTTCCATTTCTACTGTTGCCATTTGAGTTAAGTAAATCATGCATGCAGCAGGTGAAGGCCAATGCATACTTCATAAGTTACACAATGTCTGGGTCTCTGCTGAATGCAAGTGTCAGTGGTTAACCTCTCTCCCAGACGACTACAGTGACCTTAGATACACTAAACCGATACTTAAACATAACCATCTATGACCTATTACCTACACAACCAATTCTAACCTTTGCTCTATGTCCTGAATCTGTGTCACTACTCACTCCATCTGTTCTACTAACTACTGCTGAGTCTGAGGCGCTTTAACCCCTGCTTCTGGAGAAGAACCTCCTAACCATAACTATTTCTAACTATGTCAAAAGAAGCTTTTATTTGCCATAGCCCAGTGGAGTCTAGTGGCTACCATTCAACATAGACACCATACTGTATTTCCCAGGTTTCCTCTCACCCATGAAAAGACATTGATAAATTTATTGTATGGAATGATTTTGTGTTTTTCATCATGTTTCCACTTTCCACACAGGGCATGGATTGAAACAAACTTGATCATTTTCCTCCATTAGACTCATGTTATCATCCAAAAGTCAGCCCAGCCACTGAGGTGCCATAACTAACAGTAATTTAAATATAGAAATAGCAAGTACTGCTTTTACTGTCCTATTTTATGTAGTTATTTTCAAACTGTGTTAATATCTATTATATTACAATTACTGTTACCATCACATAGGGTCAGCAATAAAACTAGTATAATAGAGTAAATAATAGAATTCAGACAAATTCAATGGAATCATTACATGATGTTGATGAAAACCTCCTGTAAGTTTGAAATATGATGTACTTTATATGTAACTGTAAAGTTGTCTCACTCACATATTTTTCTTTTCTGGCTTTTGGAAACTGGTTCACCATGTTTGTCCTTCCATTGTCCATAACCTACATGTTTCTTCATCCTCCCTCTACTAGTCCTAAAGGAAGAAGTTCCTCACATGGACCGCTCCATGTAAGTCATCATTGTCATGGTAACAAATAACTACTCAACATTCCCCTTTTTCGTCTTGCCAACGCATGCCCAGCTAACTCTTCACTCCTACGAACACAAGATGGTCATGTGCTGGGCAGGTGTTCCCTTTACGCCCATGCAGGAGTGGGCACGGGCCCTTGTCCTGTTGATGTGGTGGGTTAGTGGGGTTAAACCCTCAAGTCCCGAGGTAAGAAATGCAATATTACTGCTTGTGATAAGTAAGGTAATGTACTTTTTCACCTTCCATTTTCCAGTGTTTCAGTATACTGTATATTATAGTCAAGGTGAATTGATAATTTCTTAAAATATAGTTAGAAAATATATAGCTATATTAAGTCTGTGATCCATAAATTCCTCCTGAGTGATATTTTGGTTTTGATAGATGCAGACTCAGAGGGCTGGTCAACTGCCTTCGTGAAGAAATGGTTACAGACTGATTTTAGCTCCACCTCCAAGATGCTTTTCCCTCCTGGATACCCTGAACAGTAAGTTAAGTATAGCTTACAACTTACATATATTGATCCTCCTTTCCTTCCTCTGAAGTAAATCTGCATCAGCCACTACCTGAAAAAAAATGTGTCTGTGCTTGGTAAAAGTCTTAGTTTAATAGTTTCAATAGTTTCACAATTTTTAAATTAGTAATGGATAGTAAAAATTTCGATTCCATTAAGTAGTTTTATTATTATATTAAAATGTTACTTTACATCATTATGACTTATCAATTGTATTTAAAATTGACCTTTTCCTTTCATTCATCTCTTTGCCTCCAGAGCAGAGTCTAGCACTGAAGAGATTGTTCTTTCTGTCACGTCCATGGATCAGGTGGTTCAGCAGCCTCTGTATTACCTGGAGGAGGAGGAGGAGGAGGAGATTTACTTCTCAGAACCAATGAAGGAAATTAGAGATGGTATTCTTGTCATAAGGGCAAACATAAGAGTATGACAACTATCAAATTTAGTCTGCTCGCTAAGTGATCTAATTTCCTGTTCAGCCCCCCCTTCCATCCAAGTACCCACTGAAGACCTGTGTGTAGAGCCCGGCCAACCAGCTACATTTACTGCCATCATCACAGGGAGACCTAGTCCTAAGATACAGTGGTACAAGGTAGGAGCACTGCAGACCTGTGATTTCCAAACGAGATTGGTTAATTACCTATATGTAACCAGGAAAAGGCCATTGAGAGCAAAGGTCTCTTTCACAATGATGCCCTGAGGA
Organism: Xiphias gladius; assembly: GCF_016859285.1. Classification (NCBI taxonomy): domain Eukaryota; kingdom Metazoa; phylum Chordata; class Actinopteri; order Istiophoriformes; family Xiphiidae; genus Xiphias; species Xiphias gladius. Next base: position 15,744,107 of record NC_053405.1, read on the forward strand.
AAACACAGTGTTGTTGATTTTTGTTTCTAGTTTATCCCCTTTTCTAAAAAGTTACTGAATAGTGCTCATCCTCTCTGTCTCCTCTGAGAATTGAAGAAATAACCTGAAAAAGGGAAGCAGATTTTTTGGGTACATTTTCACTCTTCATACTTACAATGTGAGAGGTGGTTGCAAGAGGTCATGACCTTGTTTTAAGAGGTTACATTGCAAAAGGTTTGACCGAGGATTAATGATAAAAGAGACTGGTAGCCATCTCTATTAAAACTTCCCTCTTCTTCTGTGATTGGAGGACGAAGAGGAGCTTTCAGCCAATGAGAATGTGGAGATAGTACAGCATGGTGCCCACTGCTCACTGACCATAGCGTGCTCCGAGGGTGAAGACAGTGGCATATACACCTGCCTTGCCTACAATGACTCTGGCCACGCCTCATGCCAGGCTCAGCTTACAGTGGAGGAAGGTGAGACGACAGCGTGCACTGTTAAAAGTTTTGTTGGTCTGTGTGGTTGACCATCTTTATTCACAGGTTGTGGTTTCTCTCTAGGTCCACTGGAATGTCAGGAGAGAGAGGTGGAGCTGGGGAAGAGAAGGAAGTTATTTTCTGTCTATGATGTCCATGAGGAAATTGGAAGGTGGACCTGTATATTATAATGACACAATCCAAGCTGTCCATGATCCCTGCAAAGATTTGAAATGACTGCCCTCATCTTTCTTTGTTTTAGGGGAACATTTGGGGTATTGAAGCGTGTAGTCCACAGAAGGACAGGTGAAGTCTTTGCTGCCAAGTTCCTGCCTCTGCGGAGCAGCACTCGGACGAGGGCCTTCCAGGAGAGAGACTTGCTCTCCCGTCTGGCTCATCCAAGAGTGGCCTGTCTGCTGGACTTTTTTTGCACCAGACGCACTCTAGTGCTGATCACAGAAATGTATGCTTCCTGTTAAATATTACAATATGATCACTCCTTTTTCCTTACAGTGGGTTTAGCTTGTTACGTTTGATTAGTTAAGAGTTCTTTTGCTTCATTCCTAGGTGCTGTTCTCATGGACTTCTGGACCATTTATTACTGAGAGGATCAGTCTCAGAGAAAGAGGTTAAAGCTCACATTTATTCCCTACAAGATATTTTTTCTTGCAAATAAAAAGCATCGCTCTCGACTAATATTCTACATCTTATTTTAGGTTCAGTCATACATCCAGCAAATCCTTGAAGGTGTTGGTCACATTCACAGCATGAACATCTTGCATCTGGACATTAAAGTGAGATTCCCAGTCCAGTCAACATGCCATTATTGACTGTGCATTATATTTGTCATTCGGTTTTTAACTCCATATGCATATCTTCCTTCAGCCTGATAATATCCTAATGGTGTATCCACCCAGAGATGAAATAAAGATCTGTGACTTTGGCTTTTGCCAAGAAATAGACACATCCAGACACCAGTATAGCATGTTTGGTACACCAGAGTTCATTGCACCTGAGATTGTTCACCAAGAACCAGTCACTGTGGCCACTGATATTTGGTGAGTCATCTGGTTAATTGAGATTTGCATCAGATAGATTCAAGTGTGTATTTTTATAATGTATTATTGTACTTTTATATACAATACATGTCTTCGATGAACTTGCTGTAGACCTGCCACTCTAGTATTACTAGCAGATTTAAATAAAAGCTAAAACTAGTTTGAAATAAACCATGCACAATTGTAAATCAGAAAGCAAAATAAGAAAATAATACATTAAAATCTATTTTTCTCTCTCCAAGGGCTGTGGGTGTTATAGCCTATCTAACGTATGTATCACTGCACTTTTGATAATATTCTCAAAATCCTAAATATATAGTATATCAAAAACTGCTCATATGACCTATGTGTTTCTTTTAGCCATTTACATGAGGCTTTATCTTTATCTTGACAGTCTGGTGTGTCGCTGCCCTTTTGTGGGTGAGACGGACCGTGCAACACTGCTGAGAGTGGGGGAAGGGACCCTGAACTGGGATGCCCCTGATGTTATGTACAGGAGCCCTGAGGCCCAGCACTTTCTCCACATGGTCCTTCAGCCAGATCCAGAGTAAGGGACCTATTTTATTGTTGCTTAGACCACCACTTATCGATCCAGTCACACACCAAATAATAATAAAATATTTGCTAGAAAGGTTTGTGCAACTGACATAAAATTCCATTTCATGTGACAAATGAGAGATCAAGAAGTTGATATCACTTTTTGCATAAATGATATCAATGACAATTATGATTCTTCAAAATAAAACACAGGGCAACACTGCAAAGCAACATTAAATAAAATGTATGTATTCCTGTTAAAGCTGCATTTAGCTCATTTTGAACCCTCACTGATCAAAGTGAGATCTTGTAGGGCTCAACCAGAAGACTGGAAAAACAAACAATGAATTAAAAAGTGTCTAAATCCTGCGTAAAGCTACATTAGCTTGACTGGTAATCCTTTGTGGCTATGCTATCAGTTGTTGATTCAATGTTTATATCAAACATATTACTCATAGAATATTTTTGCTGCACTCCAGTGATTAGTTCTCACATGGCTGCAGAGATGTAGTGGTATACTCAGGCTTCCAGTAAAACGTGACAATGTTGTTTCAGGTGCAATTTAGCACACGTCTGAGCATTTCCAATTTTCCTTTATCTAGGAAGCGACCGTCTGCCTTTGAGTGCTTGAGCCATGAATGGTTCCAGGTGAGAGGAAACACAACACAATAGTTGTTTTAATCAAGCTTTATTGTATTCACACACATATTAATGCAATTTAGGAACACAACATAACACAATAATCTCTGCAACTGTGTTCAGGACGAACATGCAGGAGAAGATACTGATGAAATCAACACAAGGAGTTTGAAAGTATTTATCTCAAAATCAAAATGGCAGGTGAGTTGCCTCTCTTCTATCATTTATTGAAACTAACTGGTTTCTTGTAATGTTGATTATCTTGAAGTTTGATATGATTACATGAGTTGATTCACAGCAGCTCATATAATTTGCCTACGAGAAAACCTATTGTCTAAATTTGTCTCTAGCATTATCTTTCCCCTGTATCTTCCCAGCGTTCGTTGACTTGCATTGGGTCAGTTCTCACATTGAGGCCCATCCCTGAGCTGCTGGACGCTCCTCTCAGAGAGACTGCAGTGACAGTTCCTCGTGAGCTCCAGGAACATAGCAGCACCTCTCTGAGCAGTGGCTCATCATCTGAGTATGATGAAGCCGACTCTTGGGACTTTTTCCAACACTACAGCCCGACTGAGGAGGAGGAGGAGGAAACAGAGGAGGATTATGATCCTTTAGTGGAGAGAGCACAGATCCCCGAGCCTTTTGCCAAACTCCACCTAGGTGCAGAGGAGGAGGAGGAAGTGACATTAGGGGAGGAAGAAGATGGGGAGGTGGTAGGAAGGAGGAGTGATTTAGAGCGGAGTATGAGCAGGCAGTCAGTTGCGTCATCAGATGTGTCGTGCCAACAGACACCTCAGAGGGAGCGTAGGTTCAGCAAGGACAGCAGTCCATCTCTCTACCTATCCGACTGGGATGAGGGTTCAGGAAGTGACGGAGGTCGTATCCCTCGGGGCAGTGTCATCCGAAGCACTTTCTATAGCACTTCTCATCAGCTTTCACCCATGTCTGCCAGACATATGTCATTGCGGGACAAATTCCAGGCCAAAAAGCAGGAGAGAGGCCGCAAACCACTCAGGAGAAGCTTTTCAGGACGCCTCAATGAGCCTCTTATTGAATATGTAGAGGATGAGACAGAAACTAACCGTGGCCAGAGACGGGGATCTATCCAGCCCACAATGCAGAAATCCTGTTCCTTTGACAGTGGAGTTGGCCTCACCCACAGCAACGTACCCCCTCATAGGAGGAGCCGGTCCCTTGATGAGTATTCACGTCGGTCTCCCAGCTCACCCAAGCGCACAAAGCCAGTTGAAGAAGAGGGCTCTCTAAGTCTGAAGGAAGATTTCACAGATGATGAAGTGGCAGGGAGAAACTTGTTGGCCATCCCAACCCCACGGCGACCCACAAGAAGAAGAGACTCCATCGCTTCTGTACATGGGACTCGCACACTGGGTGGAACATCTGTTCCCTCAACCTTCCTTGCTGGAGACAGAATGAGCACCAGACTGGATCAAGAGCAGACAGAGGGGGGAAATAACTTTGCTGGCTCCCAGGGGTCTCTGACTGAGTCAGATATTTTGGAGCATGGTGGCTCAGAGTCCTCAAGCAGACTTGGCTCCTATGAGGAGCTGGGTCATGGTCATCTCGGAGGAAGATACAGATCGGGAGAGAGGGAAGGGGACGATGAACAAGGGGAGCCTCTGATTTTATCGCCCCCTTGCTCATTCCAAGAAGTTAAACCGAGAGGCTCGTTTCCCCGGGCACCGCCGCGTAACCGCGCCCGCTCCAACCCCACCTTATCTACAAAAAGCAGCAGTCAGCCGGGGCCCCCGCTAAAGCCGAGCCCCAGTCCCAGCCTCTCTTCTCTCCAGGCCCCAGAGAGGCCTCCCAGGGCCAAGGACAAGAAGGAAGGCTATGGCCTCCAGAGGCATGCATCCGCTCCAGCCCTGGAAGCCCGACTGCCCACAGGAAAGTCACCCAAGCTGGGACTGCTGAAGATCTTCCGCAGGCAGTCTTGGACTGGCCATTCATACTCCCAGCTGGAGAACACAGAGTTAGGACCCACATTAGGAGAAATAATGAAGCCCGATACACCCACCATGTCACTGAGGAAGAAAATGAGAGCTTCAGCCTCCAGCCTCACCAAGCTGTTTTCCAGGTCTTCCAGTAAGGAGGATGTGAGTAAAGGAGGTGAGTTATTGCAAATTATGCTACTTTTATTTCATAATTAAACTGGAAATGGTGTCAGCACCATACATATTAAGAAAAAATAAATAAAACTTGATAGCTACACAACGGGATAAGAGCATTATTAATCTATTTTTATTTACCTGATCCCTCCCTAGTTTCAGATGCAGTATATTATACATTTATACTGTACATTAACATTGTACCGTACATTTTATCCACCCTAATGTTTTTTTCCTTTTGGTGTTTGTCCATTATAACAGGGCCAATAGTAAAAGGATCAACGCCCATCCCACCTGAAAGGGAGTATAGCACTGGTCTTGAGAGTCCAAAAAAGAGGACCTCCAAAATCCTGCCTTCTTTCAAAATACCTGCATTCAAAAAGACAAAAGGTAGTGAATACGTTGTATTCTGTGGATTATGTATTTCCTGTCTGAAATAGCCTGAAATCCTGCTATCATCATTTTTGCTATGAGCCTGGTTTTCGATGTGTGTTCCACTCCATAATTTACAGGTCTGCCAGTCCGTCCCAACAAAGCTGACGTGCTCCAGTTAGATGGAGGCGGAGTCCTGCTGGTCTGGAGACCAGTCCAGTCTAGTGACCCTGTCACCTACTGTGTGCAATACTGTACAGATGGTGAGTTTACCGAAATGATACAGCAGCACAGAAATTACTCCTTTTTTTTTTGTCAAAGGGAAATTAAATATTTTTTTATTTGTCAGACAAATTTAATGGTACCAATTCATAAAATATAAAATGTAATCTATTTGCATATGTGGTCAATGTTTCATGATGAAAATTCCTTAGAGATTTGCATTTTTATAAAGTATTTTAAGAAGGACTTTGGACTAACATCAGTCAATACTGAATTTAGTGTACACTGTCTTTCCACAGTTAGAAATACAAACATATACCTCATCAGGAATGTGCAGTACAAAGTGTTTGGAATGACTCACTAATATTTTTCAGTCACCATTTTAGATCATTTCAATTTCATGGAGCTGACAGCCAGTTGTAGTCTAATAGGGTGATTGTTTTGGCTTTGAGTTCTAGTCTTCAAGTTAATTTAAAAATTATATTTCCTATAGTAGAATTTCACTAATATCAGTGTTGCCTGAATCTATGGCAAGAGCATTAACATGTGCAGTGAGTGTGGATTTCACAGTAAATCTCATGTGTTGTGGGTCTCCGCAGGCGGGGAGTGGACGGTCCTGTCAGAGGAGGTGACAGATAACTGCTATGTGGTGAAGGACTTGCCAAGGGGAGCGTCTTATGTGTTCAGGGTGGGCTGCATCACCAAGACAGGAGCAGGACCTTTCAGTGATGCCTCGGCACCTGTTGTTATGGCTAAACACCCTGAAGGCGAGAAAAATACTCTCAAACATGATGTTGCATGTTTGCTGTTGCAAATGTGTCATTTCATTAATTCATTCTTATTTCATATATATAGTGTTTCTGATCTGTGACCGCGCATTGTAAATGTAGTAGGACTTGTATATTATCAGCCACTACATGGAGGGTTATAACATTTTTACGTCTTTTTACTTTGTCGTATAGAGACTCACATTTCTCTCATCCTGACTGAGACCTTGGGGTCGAAGGCCACTGGATCAGAACGACAAACAACACAAAAGAACTACAACTTCCTCTCTGAGATCAACAGGTGGGAATTTTTGTTGCAAGCAAGGGAGGAGCTGTAATGTCCCTTTCCTTACTTTATATGTAAATACTTTGTATTTGCTGTAGTATTTATTTCAGTTTGGTGGCACATGATAATATTTTTCTTCCTTTAGGTTTCATCTTTAAACTTAGGTGTGACTTTTCTGGTTTTTCAAGTCTGACACATACAGACTGTTTTATGCTGATATTCAGTATCTTTATCCTTCTCCCCTTTTATGACAAAAAAATTGAAGTATCTGTGTTTTCCAACAGACTTTAATTGTTCTTCTTCTGAAAACCCCTCCAGTAGCATGTACCATTATCCATCCTTTTTCATTACCTGCTTATTCAGGTTCACGAGGGACTGGAACCAGTTCCACCATGCAATAGGTTAAGAGGAGTCTTGTCTTGTATCTCCCACTATCCCTCAGTCACCAGTTTGCCTTACAGCCTTTCTCTGTACCTCTCCATCTTCTGCTGTCGTCTCTCTCAGGGGTCGTTTCAGCGTGGTAACCCTGTGTAGGGATGTTGAGACCAGCCAAGTGTTTGCTGCCAAGATCACCCCTTACCAGGCAGAGCAGAGACAGTTGGTGCTGAGGGAGTACCAGCTGCTCAGGAGGCTTCATCACCCACACCTGGTGCAGCTGCACACTGCCTACATCACCTCCTCCTACGTGGTGTTAGTGGAGGAGCTTTGTCCCGGCAAGGAGCTGCTCTACAGTCTGGCTGTGAGGTAAAAGAGGGCATGGGAAAAATAAGCTTTTGTATTTCTTTATACACAGGGGAAGGATATATTTTGCAGGAAAATTAAAAAGCAGAATACTCAAACCTTGCAAACATCACATTTATGCAGGCTTTATGTTTTTTGCCAACAACAACTAGCAAGTTGACTATTTTGGTGGGTTGGTCTGTCTAACACTTTGTTCAATATTTCATCAAACATTAGCCACATTGCGATGAAATTTAGTCTAGATATTTATGGCTTTATGAGCATGACTTCCTAATGACAATGGTGAGCCCCAGTCCTCTGGTCTAGTGACAGCATCAGGTCAAATGTCCACTATTTCGTCTAGGAACCTTGTCCATTACAGTGGAAAGCCTCCTTGTTTTGTCCTGAGGGGCCTGTTGGAGGAATAATCCAACCAGAACTGATCACTGCATGATTCCGAAATAGGAGGCTCCACTGAGTCTAATAATTAACACTTAACTAATCCATGTAAAATCTCTTTTCAAACCAATGTCTAAAAGATTATGTTTCTGCTATCTTAAGCCATTTGTGGCAATCCATCACATTTTGTAGTCAAGCTTAACAAACAGGCCTGTCTGTCTTCCTGTCCTTTCAGAGATCTGTACGCAGAGGCTCAAGTCGCAGAGCTGCTGATTCAGATTCTGAGCGCAGTCGACTACCTTCACAGCCGTCGTGTCGTCCACCTGGACCTGAAGTCAGACAACATGCTGGTGGATGATGGTAACCACTTGAAGATTGTAGACTTTGGCTCGGCTCAGTCCTTCACACCTGGACAGCCCCTCAACATTGAGCACATCCAGGGCATGTCGGAGAGCAAAGGTACTGTTGTATTTCTTGTTTAATTTCAAAAGGCGCCAACTAAATTGTGTAAGATATTAAAGCTTGCATTGTTGTTGATTCTTCTAATGTGCTAAACCTTTGACTGTCATGGCCTTCAACAGACTGCCGCAGCAAAGGTACACATTCTTTAAGGAAGGATGGATTGATGGATGGAAATAACTCAGCCTAACTTCATCCACCTCAGCTGATCCTAGCTACCATAACCTAACAAACCCAAGTCAATTTTATTATCTTTTTTGTCCAGTTCTTTCTGATTTGAGTTGTTTTCCTAATACAGAAAATTAAGCATGTGAGTGAATGTGGCATTGCCAGTAACAGCACACCTCCTTAAGAACAATGTCCTGTGTCTGTCTGTTTTGTCAGTTTATATTGTCCTTCCTAAAGCTCCAGAAATCCTGGAGGGTCAGGGTGTTGGGCCTGAAACTGATGTTTGGGCTATTGGAGTTCTGTTGTTCATCATGTAAGTACAAACATAGCGGTGGAACAGCTACATATACTAAGTTTTTAGTTTTAGAAAATATGTGGTAGAACACGTTTGTTGGGTTAAAATCATATTGTCTGAAAACATTAAATCCAAAATTAGATGTTCTTGCAAAATAGTTTTCAATAATGGCAAGTTATGAATAGTTTAAATCCTTGGATTATGAAATCTTAACAGTTCTGCAGACAGCGATGCAAAATGATTCGCTTATTGAGTAATACGTATTTTATGCTTTTTTGTACAATTCCTTTTTTCACTAGGTTGAGTGCCGACAGCCCATTTGATGCAGAGCTCAGCTGGGAGCAAGACAGAAACATCAAGAAGGGAAAGATCCAGTTTGGACGCTGTTACCCTGGTCTGTCAGAGGGAGCCTTAAACTTCATGAAGAGCAGCCTGAATAACAAATCCTGGTAAATGAATCTGTTAAAAGTATTCGTGTGGAAAGTTGTATTAGTGGATAAGGAACATAAATGTGTACATTCAAATATGATAACATGATCAAATATGATTTTGTAGGGGGAGACCCACTGCAGCCGAGTGTCTCCAGAACCCATGGCTGCGTGCTCTTCGCGCCCCACACAAAGCCCGACAGTCCAAGGTGTGTTTCTCCACAGACAAGCTTAAAGCTTACCTCCAGCAGAAGGAGGAGAAACGAGACCTGGTCCGCACCAAGCTTCAAGGTCCCTTCTTCCAGTAAGGCAGCGTTGTCAAAAAAAGTAGGACTTTCTTTCACCAGCAGGTTTTCCTAAACAATTTGCAGGTTTATAACCAGCAAATTTCATTTCAGCTGTGTGGTCAGATTGTTAAGATCGTTTTAGTATCCTCTGATTAAGAAAATGAGATGCATCTTAACAAGTTTTCAAAATGTACTTATCCATTATGTTGTACATGAGAGTGCGGTGCATTTTGTTTGCTTTGGTTTATATGGAAGCTGATCAGGGATGAAGTTTAGTCTATGCAACGAGTGTACACTGTTTGCTTTGTGACATGAGAAAAATTAGCTCCTCAGTATAAAACAGCTGCCCATGTTTGGACTGACAGTCAAAAATGTTTTCTGTGCTATTCTGCTCCATACAGAAAACAGATGTATTTCTGAGTTATACACTGTATTTTATTTAAATCTTTACATGTTCTACCTTCAGATTGCAATGTATAAATAGGAAAATGACTAGATTTATAGGTTTTATTAGATGCTTGTAAGATTCATATTGATAATATATTGGGTCAACAACCCACCTGAATGAGTTAGTGAATGAAAGATTCATTAAAAGGCACAAAAGTGGTCAGTTATTGTCCTCACTTTCTTTATTCAGTCTTACACACAGAAACATACATGCAAATGTTTTAAACATAGTTATACACGGTGATTCTATCATCATTCATGTAATCTTTAAATGATACGCGGAGTGTAAGTGTATTTTTTAAGTACACAGTATTAGTCATCCATATAAATCACCACAATTTTGACACTTAACTATAAGTACATTTATTGCCACTATATTAGAATTCAACAGAACAAATAAAAGTATAACTATTTTCTTAACAATTTCTAACTATTTAGAGGTGTGCGCATTAGGTACTGTCTTGTGATACAGATGTGTTCTGCACACTTGTGGATAGGCCAGTGCCAAAAATGGGCCCATAAAGACCAAATGCAGCACTGGATTTGGCAGTTGTTTCTATTGCTTTTATTTATATATATATATATATATATATATATATACATGTAGCCGAGCCAGCTGGCAGAAATATGTTGGTTAAGATTTTCATACCTAGATATCGGCCATTAATTGCTCTAAATCTAACACAAACCCCCATTCTCTTAGCTGAGAAAACAATACCTTTGAATTCAGACTCCCTCCTTCCCATCTGAGCACCTCTGAGCATATTACGTACAGGGTAACAGAAAAACAAAAAATTTTCTTTATTTCAGGTGTGTTTGCAGTCAGTGACCGTGGGGTTATTCAGGCCAGAGTCACAAGTGTTGGTTTATTCTGTCCAGCAGCAGAAAGACTGGGTTTCTGTTTCTTATGATTTAGCCTCCTGAACTTTTTTGATTTCCTGTAGAAGGAGAGATGAGGAATACTTTTGCATTTTTGCTAATAAACTAATGGTCTTGTCCAAAGCATCGTGAATATAAAAAGGTCTATGCTACAGCTGGCAGACAATAGTAGTAAATTTGTTAAATAAATAAGAGCCAGGATATTTTCTTTTACTCACCTCACTGAGGATATCTTTCAGCTCCACATAGGACCTCTCTAAGTCATCATTGATGATAACAACATCAAACACTCCTGGCTCCTTACCTAGAGATGACAAGAGAATCAGCTGCAGTGATTGTCTTTATTCAGCATCGTGTTCGAGCAGAGCGGCCGAAAAACTTACTGAGCTCCATATCAATGCGTGCTGCCTCCAGACGTTTCTGTAAACTCTCCTCTGTTTCTGTCTGCCTGTCCCTCAGACGTTTTTCCTGAGAAAGACAAGAACAAGAACAAGACATTATCTTCGGCACGAGAGCCGCTCCATGAAAAAACAAAACAGCAGTTATGTTATAACATCATGACTGCAGCTATTTAATATGATAATCAAAAGTATAACACAAACAACATTCTACTCTGCGCAAGCAAGGATAGTGCTTAATGAGTAACAACAAAGCTGAAAAGTGCAGAAATGGAAATATTGCAATATATTACATTAATGCAATATATAAATTTGGACATCTACCAGGATCTCCATGGAAGGAGGCTGGATGGAGATGTAGATGGGGTTAAGATCCGTCTGTTTAATCCTCTTCACCCCCTGGAGGTCCACATCAAGGATGCAGATTAGGTTCTTGGCCAGAACGTCTTCTACGGCAGCTTGACTAGAAAAACAGTGCAGTGTTATACTACAGAAATTACGTCAAACACAAACATATTTAAATAACCAGGACTACAGAAATGAACAAACATGTACAAAATGTGTTAACTTATAATTTTGTGCTCAACATGTAGTGACTAAGGTAAGAGGATTAATCCAGGCTGCTGGGACCGCAGTGGGCATATGTTATCTTCAGAGTAAGAGGAAGAGATTAAACGTTACACACAAGGTGCTGAGCCGCAGTGTTGCTTTTTCTGACCTAACGGAGGTTAAAGTGCCATCTGTCACCAGACTACTATACTGTATATCCTCTTGATCCCTGCGGCCCAGTCTAATGGCATGCCCTTATACAAGGCAGAAGTCTTAATTTCTGTTGAATTAAGTTTGGCTGTTAATGTGTGACACTGATATTCAATTGGCTTATTGCGTTTTCACTCATATCAACTCTCTATATTTTCTGTCAGGGTGGAAAAGCTTCTGAAACATTACAAACTTGAAAAATTACATCATACAGATGAAGTTATTGTTGGCGGGTAACACAGCTAGCCAAATGCTTATGGAACTGAGATACTTTTAAAAATGATTATAAAAATTTGCAGAAATGCACATATTTACCTTGTTCCATACATGTTGCCAGAAAACTCTGCATTCTCAATGAATTCGCCCCTATTGATGCCCTCCTCCATGGCCTCTCTCGTTGTGAAGTGGTAGTCTGTAAGATGCAACATTAATAGCACATGTAGCTCTGCCATTAAAACTTGCACAATGGAAAGAAACTGCAGTTTAGTGAAGGATGACCCTCGTTTTATCGTAATAAATAGTGAACATCAGAGTGATCACAGGCAAAAGCGAAGGAAATCTAGACACAGAGGCTAACCTCAACGTGTACAGCTCACTGGATAACATTTTTGCCCATCTGCCACCATTTTCATGGCTGATAGTGTGTGTTTAAGTGAACGACGTTCTCCTAGGAGTTAGATTTGAAACTGTGTTGCAATTGCGAAAAAACAGACATTCTCTACAGGAAAAGCAGGCAAAAGATGAGAAATGTTTTGTTTTTTTTTGTCAAAGATTCTCTAGAGATGACATTTATAAAGCACCCACTGACCACATTATATTGTCCATACCAGATCCATAAGCCTAGATCTTAACATCAAGACCTCTCGAGATCTAAAACGGCAGAGTTTTAGAAACAAACACGTTACTACTACTACCACTGACAGCCACTGTTACAGCAGACAATCATTAGCGTAACAACACTGATGGAGTCTGTTCAGACTTAAGTAACAATCTGAAGGGAAGTGATGGATAGAACAGGAAGCGACTCTGCTGTAAACAAATAGATAGTAACCCTGAAAGCAAGACAGAATGGATTTTAAACAGCACTCAGGAAAACTTCAGCATATGGAATATTTCTATGCATGATCAAAACTACTATTTGGCCCAAAGTGAAAAAAAATCCACTGTTTTTTTTACTCAAATGATGGGATATAATTTGGATTAATAAAACTACATTCAGTGTCTAATCCTCGGTAAACAAACAAACAAACAACAAACATGAATAGCATCTTGAAGTTTTAACACATTAAACACATGCACATGTTGAATTGTTGTCCTGTGATGCTAATGGTTGGCTGCAAATCATCAGTGCTCTATCAGCCACAATGGGAAATGGGACAGTTAGACCTCACTGGACTGGAAATGGGAACCACTACGGAGGCATCACAGGGGGCTATTTTCAAAAAGCTTTTTACTCCAAAGTGTAGACTGTCTGATCCCGATTCCTTAGATCATTTAATTTTTTTTTCGTTTAACTTTTTGTTTGTCACATGACTTGTTCCTATGAATCCATTGAGAGCGTGCCAGGATGATGAAAGTAACCCCCTTCCCTTTGCCTTAAAATAAACTGTGATCAGGAATCACACCTAGGTCACCTTCATCTGTGGTTTCTGATTCATTTGGACACGAAAATGTGGTTGACATTTCTAAGTCTTCAGAGGAAAAGACGTCTGCTACGGGCAGTAAAGTAGCCCCCAGAAGCATGGGGAGTTTGTTCAGCCCTATGGAGAAAGCAAAAAAGGCACAGAAAGAGGTTTATCCCTTTATATCAAGGGAGCTGTACAGGGGGGACAAAACCATTTGTGCAGTTCACTTGGGAGTAAGAAGTGTTGCGAGCATTATTGTGGACCCTGCAAGTAGGGGAGGCTGGGAAACGTGCTATAAAAACAAAAAGCAAGAATGGTGTATTGTCTCTAGTTTATAAAACAAACTTCTATCACAGCTCTGCAGATTCAAATCCAACCCCAGGGCTGCTGCCTGGTGAATCACAGAGCATGGGGGTCCTACTACGTCAACCAACTGCAGTACTTCTGTAGAAACTATAAAGTGTCTGTTTTGATCGAGAACTACTGTACCTTTGCCATCTTCCTCTCCTGGTCGAGGCTGTCTTGTTGTGTCTGTGAGGAGAGGATTTCAACATTAAAACACATAAGTATTAAAGGTGAATGCTAAGAAGCTGCAAAATCCTCACTCTCAGCATTATAAGGTTTACTGATGTAACACAAATCTGCAGGCCAGTGCAGCATTCAATCACCAGATGGCACACAAACGTACGTGACACGCTGAATCCGAAGACGCCTTCATGATCCTGCATGAGCCTCTTCATCAGAGTGCTCTTCCCTGCTCCGGAGGGGCCGCTCAGCACCACGGGCCTCGGTCCTGACATTGCTCTAAGAACAGATGGACAGACACAGAAAGGGAAAGACAGGGACAGAGTTGGCTCGTGTTTGTGCCAGAAGCAGATTAAAAGCAGATCTTTAGTGCCAGAAAAAACCCACCATTAAAGGTAACAGCTGCCATTTCTAGAATAAGATACAGGGCATCGCAGTATTCACACCATAGTTCCCAAGTGGTGAACTATGGATTCCATCAAGTATTCGACATTGCTAAACTCCCTCTCTTCCTATACATTACTTCTGCAGTGCTGGGGAAGCTCACAAACTCTCCTGTGAACTGGTCTAAGGTTCAGTAAGACTAATCCTTTGATCCAGGCTTCTCTTAACCACTACGCTGTCATGAGGAAACATCCCAATATGCACATACTGTAGAGGGTTAAAAGCAGATCTCTGCTCTTATGTTACTGTTGTGGTTTTAATCGCCGCTAATCATGAACTGACACTTAAAAATGTTCTATGTCCCTTTTCCTTGATTAAAATATTCATTCACATCCATGTCCTAATTGCTGACTCGTTGGACAGCCAGAGGCCCTGGGTTTAATGTTAAGAATGCCTGTTAATGAAGTCCGAACAGGTCAGTCAGCAGGATTAATTGGATCTGGGCCAGGCAGCACAAATAGTCCAGGACAGGTGAGCCATTTAACTGCTGTGCTAAAAGAGGATGATGTATCAGGAATGTTGTTGAATCATTTCGAATCCCCATTAACACAATTACTTAATAAGACAGGAGTCTGTACCAGTCAAAATAAAAACCATACAAACTGTGGAATGTAACAAAGTACATTTACTCTAGTACTGTACTTCAGTACAATTTTTGGGATACTTGTTACTAACTTCATTATTTACACTTTCTGGAGCTTTATACCTCTACTTCACTACATTTGAGATAGAAATATTGCACTATTTGCTCAACCACATTTATCTGACAGCTGCAGATAACTGTTACTTTTCTGCATTGTTATAGACTGCAATACCCAACAGTTTATAAAGTTATAAAAAAATACATTTTTTTTACCTTTAATACTTTGATACAAGCACATTTTTGCATTATCAAAGTACATTAGTATTATCATAACAAGTAAAAAGTCCATCCTACCTTTTCTCGAAGATCCTGTAATCAGTGTCGCTGAGGCGTTCAGTAACAAACAGACGATTCTTCAGCAAGGCTTCTTAATGGACTGTGTTCGTTTGTGTGTGTCTGTGTGTGTGTGTGTGTGTGTGTGTGTGTGTGTGTGTGTGTGTGTGTGTGTCACACTGATTGACTGAAGCAGCTCACTGTCAGTCTGAATTACCACCACCTCCCTTCAGCTCAGCGACCAATCATGTGTGTGCATGCATCTACAGTCCCTACACGTCACACCTTGAGCATGTCATACGGCGATGACATTTTCATAAACAAATTCACTTGGTGAATCTGTTTCTCCTAAAACTCCAGAGACTTGTTGCTGAGGAACCAGGTTGTGACTTTTGGCTTTGAAAGGAAAATGCCAGGTCAAGTTTAAGTAGGAAAATGACCTGTAATTATTACCAATATTTCTTTGTATGATTGTAAGTAGCAAACAAAAGTTGTTTGTACACAAAGTAGGTAAGGAAATTGCTTTTTTTAAACTTGAATTATTCCAGGATAGTTTCAGAAATGGCTTGTTCACTCTCAGAAAGTTATAATCATACAGTGTAAAACTGCTGTCAACTTACTGCTGATGGACCCTAAAATGTATTATTATGGCACTGACATTAACAATTTCCCCTTTGTGCTACACTTTTGTGGTGTTTTCCATCTCTGTTTGGTGTGATGTGACCATTGCAGTGTCAGAGTGGTCAAGTAAAAAGCTCAGAATAGCATAGTGTTTAGTGCTCCCCTCACTCCAGATGAGTTGTGATGGGCTCTTCCTGGCTAATCCTGCCCCGACCCACTTAAGGGGCACGTACACCACATACGGTCATCATAACAAGGCTGTCAGTAGGACTAACCAACACGAGATGCTTGCTTTCCATGGTTTGCCGAAAAGCCACACATTCAATAGGTGAATATCCATGTTATCCCCACAGTTACAAGATTTAGAGACACATCAGCTTTTTAGATGCACGTTTTATTGAAGTAACATTGATAAAATTAGATTTAATGATCCTGTACAAAGAAACACATCAATGACAAAGACAAAATGAGCCTGAATGTTATGAGATTACTGTTAATGGACCTACAGGAGCTAAACCAATAATAAATGATCTAATCAAAGACTCTGTACAGGAAATACAGTCAGGTTGTTCTGCTAATCAACATCATATACACACACCAATCCAAACATACACAAAACTATGTACATGTGCTTCGCAAGGGATTCGACTATTCTTTCCTCATAAAACCGACAAAAGGATTACAAAATCGATAAATATTGTCCCAAAGCAATTTTTCTATGTGTTTTTCAGTGCCTGAGCTCTCAGTTGGCTTTAAATGTTTTTTTTCAGATCTGGTTGATGTTGCAGCAGGAACATGGATATTGTACAGGGCTGTAAAGGAAGGTCAAAGGTCACGTTTGCTGATCTTCAACGTAGAACTTAGGAATACACTGATGTAAAGAAAGGGCCGGGAAGGGAGGAGGAGGAGGAGGAGGAGTCTATGACAGGCCAGCTGCCCACAAGTCCATCCCCGGTTGGCTTAAACAGAAGAAGCCCCTACACTGTCACAGGTAAACCCGCCTCAGGTCTCCAGGTGAGGTGATGGTGTTGCACTGAGGACACAACTTCTTTGCTCCCTGAAAAAATAAAATTCACACTTTTATTAAACACGCTCTGGGCATTTTGCTTCATGGTCATTCAGTTTATATGAATCACGATGTGTTACCAGCGTACGAAGCCAACACTCCTCACAGTGAACATGCCAGCACTGGATCGAGGTGAGCGGAGTTGTGTACGTGTCCTGTAGAGAGAAACAGACATGATTCAGGTGAGGATTTCTTTTCTGTAGTACTAAAAGCTGCCACTAGATGTCCATGTGAAACTAAGAAAGAGCCTTACAGGAGGAGAGGCTCCTTTTTAATCAACTTTTATTGAAGCCCCTTTAATACTCTGAAAGGAGCTGTGATTTATTACACTATAAAGTTTTAGTTTGAAATGATGATATAAAACATGTTGTTTTTGCATTTGTCAACTTAACCTAAAAATCTGAATAAGCAAGGTAAGCCCATCACCTTAAAACCTCTTTGACTTGCCTCCTTCAAAAAAAAGTATGATGTTAGCACATTGGTGTATTCAGATGTACAAGAATCTCATCAAAGATCCAACTGGACACAGTAGCTTTGTCTTCACAAAGAATTGTGAAGCTGCAGTTTAATTTCAAGTTTTTACCTGCCGTCTTTGTGCAGTTGTAGAGCTGTTACATATACATTTTGGCTGATACCAGAGATAAGATGGTATCTCTATAAAGCATATCTTCTTCTGTTCACTCACAGTGAACAGAAGAAGCTGTTCACTGTTTTCCTTTGATATAAAACAAAGGAAAACAGCATATTCTCACATTTGAGAGCCTGAAATGAGCAAATGTGTAGCATTTTGGCTCAATAAATTACTTAAATGATATCAGTCAGTGTTAACGTAATATAGAGTTGACTGTATACTATGGCACACATTACAGTTTCTAAATGTCAACTAATCATACTTAGAGCCTGCATCGTAATTTAAGTATGATTTCAAACTCATGTTCCTACGATTTTAAATAATATTATTTTAATATTAACATTACCAATAATATTGAACTATTGCCAGACCAAAACACAGGTCCCTATAGGAATATCATCAGTTTCTGCATTACTGCGCCATTATCTCCATTTTTTTTCCCCTGGTCTGTTGCTTTGATTTGCCTTCGTACTCACCATGCAGATGAGGCATTTAAATCTGTCTCCTTTAGACACCTGTTTCTCCAAATCCCGTATCCGAGCTTTAAGTGCATCCAGAGTTGTCAGTGTGGAGTCCTCTGAGAGTCTGCATACACACACACACACACACACACACACACGGATGGATGGACGGACGGTAACAGGAGGGGAGAGGGGAGGCCGCGTGAGTTAGGCAGACACTGGAGAGTCATTTATAAATCGAAGACAGATTAAATTATTCGCTGGCCAACATGGACACTGAGCATGAAATTTAGCAGCAATCACAATGGCTGCATTCGCTGTCTCATTTATCATAAGCGTAGGAAGCGGGTGGTGAGGTGAGTGTGTGGGGGGGGTGAGGTGTCAGGATCCTCACAGAGATAGACATACACTCACAATTACCGGAGAGACTTTACGTGCAAACATACTGTACATCGAGGCAGACGGGCTACAGTGCATTAAGTGTGATGAAATGTGTGTACATGCGTGTGTCGCCTGCTATGACCTTGATTGATGATATCGTCACATTTATATAGTATTGTTTATCACGCCGGTGGGAGCAGGGGCAGGTAGTCTGAGCTGATGTGACACAGAGAGAAAGAGCCGGGCTGCCAAACTACACTTTACAGAAAGGGAGAGTTACACTCCCTCAGTTGTGATTCCTGCGTGACATGCTACACCTGACAAACCCAACTCACCCCTGTGAACCTGAGCCGGTTTACAAGTAACAAGAATAACAAGGCCTTTGAAAAAAACTTGTAACATCACAAAAAGATAACATCTTGAACAGTACGTGAGGACAGATGCAGCAGACGTCCAAACTGACTGAGAGAACTATTTTACTTAAACAAAGGATGTTATTCTGTTCAGGACAAGCAATAGTGAGCTCAAGAAAGTTTTATTGTGTTGTTCTACCATAACCAATTAAAACCAAAGGACTTACTGAATGCTTTTGCTGTTTCTTTAAATGATAGGTCCAAAAACCTAAAAACAATAAATCACTTGATTCTTTTTAGCTTTTTTAGCTTTGAAATAAAAATGTCAAACACAACTGCGAGTGTGTTGTATCACTTACACTAAAAACGTTTGAAATTATGAGCGATTAGGGTAAATCCACCAGTGAGAAATATGACACAGACATGTTTGCTGTGTATTTTTTATCTCTGAGTGACCCCGAAACTTATTATACAAACTTACGTCTCTATCTCAGTATTTTTGCAGGTTTTGGGCAGAGCGGATATGCTGACGTCCACTTTCTCTCTACTGCTGGTAGATGGACTCCCTGAGTGAAGAAACAAAAAAACAACAAATAATGGTATAAATAGCGAGAAGTGACCAAACTCAGTAACATCTACCTGCAAAACCTCTTCTTTCTACCTTTCCTCTTTCCCTTATTCAATCAATTCATTCATTCAGAGTTTGCTTAACTCACCATCATTTAACCATTTGGAAAAGTCCAGGTTTACGCGGGAATCAGGCAATGTGCTGCTGCTGCTGCTGCTGCTGCTGAAAAAAGAAAAAAAGCCAAATAACTAAGAAAATTTAAAGAAAATCTATGTGATAAACGATAAGTAATATAGTGTATAATTATTTCATGTCTAACTGAATATCCAGGGCGAATGAAATGCCACCAGGTGGGATACATACTTCACTGTGATCTCCTTGGAGCCTTCTCCTGAGCAGGGGATTACATCCGTCTCTGTGTATCTGAGAACAAAACTCAGGAGAAAACAAGATGGTGGGAGCTAACAACAGGTAAGACACATATCTAACTCGTAAAATTCTGAGAAATATTGTACACTTGTTGTTTATCTACAGATAAAGGAGTTTGTGGGGAAAACAGTTTATTTGTTAGTCAAACTTTCTGCCACTAAATGTCTTCCTTTTTTGAATCATCTCTCAACTTAGGGTTGACATTACAAGACAGTATAGCTCTCATCAAGATCAGTTACAAAATGTTAATAGTTAGAATTTCTTTTCTATCACTGTTTATTCAAAGGTTGTTCACTTTGTACCTGATATTTCTCACCTAACTATAAACTTAAATACACGGGAAAGTGCTGTGATGTTGCACTGTGTGTTCACTGTAAAGGATACTGCGCTCTGCCGTACTCCAGAGTATCGTCCCCATCCACGTCCAGGTCTGCATCGCTGTCTCGACACTCCTTAGAAGTTGTGCTCACCAGCATTGCACCTGATAAGACAATTTTATAGGGAAACGCTTTTTTTAACAGCTACTGGACTGCACGAAGATTTTTGTTAAAGGACAGAGCAGAGAGATTTGTTTTTATTTCTATGGTCACAATAAGGTGAATTTTAGAATCACAAACTATGACGTTGCCCAACTCTCTACCCCTCTGCTTGTTTCTGTCAGTCAGTGTGTAACAAGTTTGCATGTCAGGGCTTTCTTCTCGGGTAAAGGAAACCGTTACTTTTAAGCTAACCTTCAAGGCATCATGCTCCGCTGTAATGTGGACTGAAAAGTTCAGTGGTTTTTCAACTGCCACTCAGTCACATTATTCACCCTCCACTGAGCAAGATCATACACACGGGTACCTCGATAGCACACAGACACACACACACACACACACACACACACACACACACACACACACACACACACACACACACACACACACAGATTTATGCTTACCTTTAAACCCTCCGACTACAGACATCATCTGTATCCTTCTCCTCTCATTCCACTCGTCCTCCAATGGCGCCAAGTCTGCTGAACCCTCCTAAAACACACAAAAATACACACACACACACACACACACACACACACACACACACACACACACACACACACACACGAAGAACACAAGTTCACTGTCTGGATGAATATGTCCGTATGCCTCCTATAGCCTTGAGATGCATATCTGCTTCTGTGTTTTCATAGCTGTGAACCAACGCCTGCAGTGTTTTCACATGGATACACACCGAGCTGACAGTGATCCTGATGCTACATGAACAAAGGCAGTCAACGGTGTCAGAGGGTTCAGACCACCGACATTCTCTCAACCCACCCTCGACATTTTATATTTTCATCTCCGATTACAATAAAAAATGTCAGGGAAACAAATATTTTCATCTCTTTTTCATTCAAAGAAAAAAAATAGAACAAATACCTGTCCCTCCTCTGGTTTCCTCCTCTTCAGCTTTCCAATCCTGACTGGGGACAGAGAGAGGAGAAGCAGAAGACAGTGATACAGTTACTTCAAAGGCAGGCCACAGTGTCTTTAGTGGGTCTCCCTATACATTTTTTTAAAATTGGGTTGTGAGCTCTTGTTTCTTTTTCTTTTTTTTATTTTATCCTTGATTTTTGAGTCTCAAACTTCAGTCTTCCTTCATTCCTCACAGACGAGCAGATTACCGAAAGGGCCAATTCCACTGAAAGAGTTTGTGTCCTTGTGTTTATACATTATACATTTTTTGCAACCTAAAAATTTCCCTTTTTATGTAGTGAACACGAAAATGGTGGAGTAACATAATCTTCATGTCATTTTGTGTCACGTTTTGATCCGAGTTTCAGCTCACTTCTTTACTTTGAGCTTTTACACTTTTAATCACTCTCGCATTTTGAGGCTACACAACGAACCAGGTTCTGAAGCAGGGGTCAGACACTGACACTTCTGGGATCACTACATCTTGCAGGGAAATAATAGTTGTACCACAGTCCACTCAGATATAATTAATAGTTTTAAATAACATCCATTTTGAAATCAGTTTAAAAGAACACAACAGGGTGGGTGTTGATGAAGGGGCACTTGAGTTCATCTGACAGGGCTGTGGAGGCCAGTAGGACAATTACTGATGAATTAGCTCATTTCACAAACTTTTCAGCTCATGTGTCACAGTAATCCACAGACCCTGAAGTGAACTTACAATCAAGAGCAAGGAGACATGAACGTGGGCTCCATATATACAACAGCTGCAGGGTTTGGTTTTTTTTCAGCACTGGCGGCAAAACTTTCCTCCCATCCCCATCCTGTCATCCCAACATCCCCCTCCCCCCATTTTCGTCTCTGATATAAAAGTTAACATGGCAGAACACCAACTGCACCTCTTCTCCCACTCCGACCTGACTGACTGCAGATTGCATAAGGGGACATTAAGTTTTAGGGCCCTCTAATTCCTGCTGGATGACAGTGGCCCCCCGGGGGGGGGGGGGGGCACCCAGAGAGCTGGTGGCCATGACCTGAGTGCCGCCATCCCAGCGAACATAATGAGGGTTAAAGAGACGGTCACAGATGAGGAAGAGCTCATCAAACAGAGAGAGGAGAGAGAGAGAGAGAGAGGTTGATTAATCAACAGAGGAGCCACCCCCTCCCCTCCTCCACCGCTCTTCTTCTTTTTCCTCCCCGACGTGTATTTAGAAGCTCATTATGCTGTCCTGTTATAAGGCCCAATAAAGGCTAACAGACCTCGACATCACTGGCAGTTTTGAAGAGCCAGCTAAGAGCCAGAGAATCTCAGCGGTAATAGTAACGGTAGTAAGATGTCTGTAGTGTCAGCCGCAGCTTTAAGGATGCTCTGTAGATCTACATGTCTACATCAGTGCAGAGGCCCTGTCAGATTACTTTTGAAACTGTTGGATCAACAAGCGTAACTGGCCATAATGGGAGAGTTATGAAAATATTTTTTTATCCAAAATATACAGGGCACAGTTGGAATATTGGAAGTATCACATTTTTTTATTATTCTTTTTTGATACCAGTTTCTAATAACATCCTCTTTATAAAGGGTTTATAAAGTAATTACTTAATGATTGATTTATAAATCATTTACTAATGCTTTATAGATCATTTTCTAGCCATTAGTAAGAACACATTTTGGGTTGCAGGGTTGTGAAAAATCCCTTTGCCTGGTGCTTATTCTCCTCCAACTTGTTCTAAATATCTAAACAGGAGAATTTATGTATTTATATGTGACCTGGTAATCCAAAAGTTGTTAGTAGTGGCTTATAACTGATCGATAATGCGGACAGCACTTATACTACTGTAACCATGAAAGATTAATTCAATATTAATATATAATGATATCTGACAACATGAAAAAATCACAAACTGAATAATTAAATTCATGTCTTTCATAGTGTCATTAAAAAAACATTGCTCATAAGGTGGAAGAGTGACACTAGAGAATAAATTATCATGAATATTTATGAATCATTTTCCCTTTTCAAACTAGTAAATCTTCAATTTTGTAAACCAGGAATTAGCAAATATTTTTTATTTTTGATTAACAAATGTTGTTTAAAAAAAAAAAACTTAAACAGGACAATGATATTGCATTTAGTGTATTTTAGGATAAGTAAAAGTTTCTTCCTTAAACACATATTCAATCTTGCGTCGGTTTAAATCCTGGACTTGGCTGCTAAAAAAATGAGTGTGGGCATGAAGAAAGTGCTTCTCAGTGTGTCTTACCAGCTTGTGTGCAGTCTAGGTGGGCTCCTGCGCTGTGGGGGCGTAAGGGGGCAGATTTGACGTAGCACCTGCACCAGCAGAGGTCATCGACTGTTAACATATCAAGAGGTCAAAGTTGAAAGGTTAATAGCTCCTCTGCTCGTGTGGGCGCTAGGCCAGTGGAGATGGTGTGGGAAAAAGGGTGATATCTGAACGACTGGTGGGGGGGGGCGCACACTGGGCACATCAGTGTGCACAAAGGAAACTAGAATGTTTAAAAAAAAAAAAAAACTCTGACTCCTCACATTTTTTTAAATTTAAAGCCATTTAAAACTACAGACTTGACTGAGTCTACCGAACTGAACTCTCTCTTCACGACAAACTGAGTCAGCAGCAATGAAACACAGCACGTCCACTCTGCATGCATCAACGTACCATTTAGTCTCGTATGTCTGTTGGCCCGCACACGCAGAAACGTCTGCAACAAACAGAAGGGCAACATAAGAATCACGATGCATTTAAACTTTTAAATTTCCATTTTTGGAAATTGCCATTTTTACAGGAATAAATGAACAACAGCTCGGTAGATGGTCGGAAAATTTCCACATTTGTTAATTCATTGTGATTTACAGATATGACACCACAGTAATCTTTACTATGGAACAAAGAGGACGACTTCTGCAGCTTTAAAAAGTGTTTTGAGAATAAGTGACTGCTACACTGACACCGAAAGCATCTTTTTATGCTTTTCTTCTTAAACTTATTACACATGGTATTCTGTTTGTCCTTTATTTATTCAATATTGTGATTACATTTCTTAATATTGTAATTACACTTCTGCTCCTCTGTCTACTCTGAATATTCAACATCTTCTGCATATCTGTCCATCCTGAAGGTGGGATCCCTGCTCTGTTACTCTTCTTGAGGATTTTCCTTTTTTTCCATTAAAGGTTTTTTGGTGGAATTTTTGCTGAATTTAGGGTGTAAGGAAATAGAGTGTATTACGTTGTACAAGTTTTTTTTTTTTTTTTTTCATAAATTATATCCAAATTTAAACTCCATTGAAAATACAGGTGTATTTACAATCACGTACACTCTTTTGAAATCTGGAACTCCTTATATAATTTCCAAATTTTTGTACCTCACCTGGTATCGGTCAGAGTGGGCGTCCTCAGCCGGTCGAGGGGGTGAGGTGGGAGAACCTCCTTCGCGCTTTATATGCAGAGAAAGACACAGAGACTGGACAGAAAAACAAGAAAGAGGAGAGAAGAAAAGAGTCAGAGGTAAGATGATAGTGGATGTTTTTTTTGTTTGTTTTTTTACTTAAACTCATGAAGATGTCACAGTTGTGTTTACCTTTGGGGTCCTTATGAGGTGGTCATGCTGCACCGGAGTGGCACTGTTGAGAAGAGACAAGTAGTACAGAAGCTTGTATGTTAAACAAGCTTGGAAATAGAAAGTCACAGAACACACACACACACACACACAAATCAACTATACCATCTTCTTATACAATATACAAACACAATATGATCTTTTAAATGTTATCTCGTAAATAACCTCTGCTTTTATCTTTTCTGAATTTGTATCTGAGACTGTGTATAACCTCATTTCACTCCTTCTCACTTTATGTCTATCATTCTGTTACTGTTATAGTTACACACGCTCTCTGTCACACACTCACACACACACATACACAGTGTCCCCGTGGGCCAAGTTCAATTTGAAACCATTACTGTCCACGGAGCGGTCGTTAAGCAGATTTGGAGTGTAATGTCTTTATTGGACGAATCATTCTTCGGGTTTAAACAGCAGGCAATGTGTGTACGTGTTTGTGTGTGTGTGTGTGTATGTGTGTATGTGTGTGTGTTTGTGCACCTCTGGTCCTTGTGTGTATGTTTTAGACTGTGAGTGTGCATGTGTGTAGAGCTCAAAGCAGCCATTAGTGGGACATTATCCGCCTGCTGTATGATTTCTTGCCTTGAGGCCGGAGGCTGTAATATGAAAAATGTAGGGAACAATGAGGCAGCTTGTAAACACTCCACACAGGTGACAGAGAAGATGGGAGATACCACCTGGGGAAACTGAGGGATGGGTTGGGAGGGGGTCCCTCTAGCTACAAAACCAGTCAACATTAATTATTACCCGAAAGCTAAACAGAATAGAAAGACTGAGATGCAAAGCAGGAAGAAAATGATATGTGGGTAAATGGGAGAAGTGAAAAGTTGAAGGAAAATAGACATTTGTGGATAAAAACTTTATTGGTATGATGTAAAATAAAGAGAATGGAATATGTAAGAGAAGATTTACAGGATTATAGAGACATCGGAGTGAAATCAAATGGCAGAGTGAGTGTGATACCTGATTTGTAGCTGGGCGAGTTTGGCTAACTCCTGCTCCATGTGTTCTTGCAGCTCTCCAGGTCGCAGAATGGCCTGGCAGACTGGACAAATTGGGGCCTGAGCGTCGTAGAGACCCTTCACCTTGCCTGGATAGAGGAGGAATGAGAAGGTTAAAGGAGGTGTCCAGGACGTGTACCATGATTTTTCTATTGTCTTCGTCTGTCAGACTATGGGAGCATGTAGTAAAGAAAACTATGCCACAGAAAACACTGTGAGAGATGATCTAGTGGGATTTCTTTTTTGATAACTATTAACAGCCAGCATCCCTCCTTCACTCAACTACTCGAGGTGTAAATGGACAAAAACTTTATTAGTCAGTCATGCAGGTGTGATTTCCCCCTTTTTTTGTTTTCTTTTTGTAGACCGCTTTCATTTGGGGTACTTCTTGAAAAATCTATAACTGTGTCTAAATACACATCACAATAATATACTGGCTGTCTTTACAATAAACAATGTACAATCATACCTGAACAAATTTACAAGAAAACAACAATGGGTGAAAGACAAAAAATTCAAATTTATCAAAAAACATTAAATTCTGCAACGACGGGACAAGTTAGTAAAAGTGGCAGGACAGCAGTGTAAAAATAGTATTAACAACACAAATGTACCTGAAATATCAGAAGTAAAGGAACTCATTATGCAGTAAATTGACTCCTGTGAGAGTGGCATTATTTCACAAATTTTATTCTTGGATTATTTTTAGTGATGCATTTATTGATGTGTAAGCTGCATTTCAGTGTGGTTGAATGGAGCTGTTTTGAACAGAGTTATATATCTTACTACTGGCTGGTTTTATATTTATTTTCCATCGTATCCTGTAATCCCACTATACATTTTGCATGTAAAATATTAATCAGCAAAGTAACAGGTAACTACAGTATACTAGTCAGATGGAGTGAAAGGTATATATTTGCCTGTGAAATGTATTGGAAGTAAAAAGTAGCATTAAATGGGAATACCCAAGTAAAGTAGATACATCTGAAAATGGTACTCAAGGAGAGTACTTGAGTAAAATTACTTTCCACCACTATTATTATTTAACATACTGTAGATGTTCTGCAGTTGTGTACCTATGTGTTTGTGTGTTTGTTCAGTCAACCTATCTGTACTATTGACAGACAGCGGGAGTGAGAGTAAAACAAGGTTACACACACAAACACACAGGCACACTGACATGGCCCGCTGCTGTCAGTGTGTTGACATCATAGGCTGTCAATAGGAACATTACCCAGGAGGGCCACTCGGCCCATTGGGCCCCACTGATGGATTACTGCCATAAGCAGCCAGCTGGGAGCCTGAGGAGCTCTACTATATCAAGATTTTACCTAGTAGATGAGGTGATTTACTCCTGAAAGCCATCAATCAGATGGAGAGAGCTAGTAGGCAAGATGCACCTAATTTCCCATCAACTCACAGTCAAGGGAAAACAAATGACAAGGGTGGCAATCACAATTTAACACTATAGAAAATTACAACCAGGTTAGTATTTTTGACTGTTTCCGACGCCTCACTGTGGAGCATAGTGGACTGAACTTCCTTGAGGACCCTATTATCCAAATGCTGGACTTACACCTTACCCCAGCTCCGATCCAAATGACCAGCGACATGACAAGCTCATCTGTTGGCGAATGCCGTCCCCTGACATCAGTTGAGCTATGAGCCCCCATAATGAGGAATCAAATAGGGCAGAATGGCCTCTAAATAAAACACAGGGTGGAAAATAGAAAGCGGAGTCGGGTGTCCTTGGGAGAGTGACAGCTACTGGTTTCATCCCCCCACCCTCTCTCGCCTTTTTTGCATCCCCTCATGGAAGCCTAAATGACTTTTCCCGACACGCATCGAGCGTTCCCGGGCTTTCTGCGCTCTGCCGCCCGGAACATGCAGGCATCAGTAAACAATGAAATCTCTGGGCTGAAATTGAATTTATAACCACATTACCTGCACAGATAGCGTCTCTGTATGGCGCCGCGATAAGAGCAATGGGATTTGATTTTCAGGTGTTTTATTGGTCCACTTTTTGGATAAGCCCCCCTGCTCTTCTGACTACATCCTTGTCCCAACCATTCACCTCTGCTCCACACAAACATCAGATTTAATGGTATGGTTGCGTGCTTGTTTGGATGTATAGATGAGTGTGTTGTGTGTGTGTATGTGTGTATGTGCATACATGCTTTTGCTGAGGCCTGTCTCATTGCTTGTGCTGAGCTCTCGTAAGTGACAGTTGTTGGTTCATGACTACCTTTTTACACGTCTCCATCCCCCCGCTGCCCTCCACCCCCGCCCACATAAACCCTGTCAGTATCAGTCAGCCTCACCCCCTTTCCACCCTGGGGGGTCTCAGACACACAACAGGGGGCTGTAAAACCTGCATGTGGGGCTTGTTAACTGTTCACTCACTACGGCAACTGGCTTGGATGGATTGGCCCTCTCTCACCGGGCTGTGCTGAGTGTGACTGGCCCATCTCCTAATGGATTCACTGTGTCTCTGGTCTGATTGTTTCCTTTTTCTGTCTTTGTGTCTCGCCACTTCAGGTCTTCCTTTCCCGACTGTCTAGCCTTTGGCCAGCTGCCATTTTCTGTCTTCCCACTTGGGAGGTTTATATATATCTATATTTAAGTCTTGTTTCTATTAAACAAAATGCATGGATCAGAATGGCACAGTTTCATTTTTATCCCTATTCTGTCGTCACTTGAAAATTGGCTGAACTGTTTTCATAATTAGTTTACAATGGTACTTTTATATACAACTTCAAAACCTTTACATCTGGACAATTTATCAATTTTTATACAGCTGTTATCAGGAAAGAATCACACAGATGAGCATACACAAATATGTATGAATATCTTATCTCCCCATGGATTTGAAGACAACAAACCGCTGGGGCAAGTAACCCATCAAAACACTGTGATATGTCTCAGCACCATCCCCACTATCAAGATCATCATGTGACTGTAAAGTTCATCTTTTTATACAAAAAACGATATCGCTGTCCTCCTTCCCCCCCTTGTATGACTGATGGTCAAATCCATTTTCTGTTCTTCTGCATCAAGATGTGGACTTTGACTGTCCTGGGTTCAGTACTCACCACAGAAACAGAGACATCAGAATCCTGCTGAGAAATCCGCAAAGCATCGAATCCCCCTGAAGGCCTGGCTAATGGCCGATGCCAGCACCCATATGACGGCTGCCAGTTCTGCCGATGCAGACGAAGCGGAGATGCCTAACGTGACCTTTAGTGAATGCCACATCACATCAGGCCTGTATGTCACCCGCTGACATTATGCTGGGGCATGAAAAGGCTGTTCTGCAGGGGAGACATGGTGACGAACATCCCCCCGGTGACAAACCTGTGGACATGGTATAATTCTGATTGACGTGAGGAGGATTGGACGGCTTTGAATGGCAGGGGACGTACAAGCAAGCATCCAGGGGAGTACGTGGATCTTGGTTTGCATCGGCTGGGTCTGTTTTTTTCTGTGTTTTTTGGCGATAAAGTGCTGAGACAACTCACTCCAACTGGCATCATTATCCCAATCATCAAACAATTCTCTAAGCACATCAGAAATCCCTCTATAAAGCCATAACAAGCAGAGACTCTATATAACCAGTAGGCATGTAGAGATTGGCGGGGGGAGTAAAGTTAACGCTTGGCGGCCAACACTGCATTGGTGGGTTGTGTAGGCAGGTCCTTGGCACACTTTCAGAGGAGATGGAGGGCTATAAAAGCCATTGGCTCCTGCCACACCTGTACCCCACCCTATCCCATGGCCTGCTTCCTATTTAAAAGCATCACATGCAGGATATTAGTCAGGGTTTTTTGCCGTCTGTGAGGTAGAGCTAACCTCTGAAGCAGAGGGGGGAGAGGGGAAAGTATGCAGGCCGCCGTTTGTTTTTTATTGGGGAAATAATGGCCTATTGAGAGGTTGGGTATTTAATGAGCAACATAATAGGCCCTGTAGTAACACATCTGCTATGAGCAGAGTCATTTCCTCAGCTTTCAAAGGCTGCTGCTCCAGCCTTTGAAACAGCAAGTCCAGTTGCCTTTGACTTAGTACTTCTAGATATCTGCTTTTTATTAATTGCAGTAATGCTACACCGGTAATACATAAAAGACAAATGTGCTGCTAGGCTACATATTCAATTCTAACCACATTCAACAGCCGTTCAAGGTACACTTCCTCTCCTGGCTTGACCTCAAATTTCTCACTGTCCAATCTAATTCCAGCATCCTTCAAAAATATCCTTCCCTACTCTGTAATCAATTGTGTTTAATGTATTAAAGACACTCACCACAACCACCACAACCTTTGGCCCTTGCACAAATCAATGCCTCGTTAGACCACTAATGATCATTCATTGACTAATAAGATCTGTATCAACCTCTTGTAGAACATTGATTGGCCTTTGGCCTCTGCAGTAATCTGTGCATTACGTGGACAACGGGAGATGGCAGCTGTGAGTCCTGGGGAGTCAGACGATGAAAAAGCTCCTGGTGGGAATGGATAGGAATCCTAAACCCCAAATAGACTCATTCTGAAGCACCTCAGGCCAAAACCCTTTTCTTCTGCCCTAAAGATCAATGGGCATAACCTCTCTGACCACAAGTCAATCAGTGCACAAACCCCCCAATTTCTCTCCCACTCGCTCTTTCTCTCTCTCATCTTCTCCATTTGTCATTGCAATTGTTCCATCAGGTGCGGGCGTGGCTCAGCATGTATATGTCCAATCATCTGGTTGATGGAGAGTGTACTGGGTAGCTGTGCGACAGTGTCCCTGTGACCATATTTCCCTTCTCAGGACCTGAGGGCAAAGATCGAACCCTGCCTCCGCTCCGCTCCTACCAATCAATCTGACCCTCATTGAGATGCATGGCTCAATGATCTTTGATAGTGACTTACAGATTAGAGAGAGGTAGTGGAAGTCAGGGGGAAAGTTGAGACTGTCCTTGGGTATTTGCGCTGATATGAGGCTACTTACAAGCCATCTCACGGGAAAACATCTTGTATGCATCCTAATTGGGTTGGGTAGGGTTCTTCTTCCGCAAGTTTTATGTCTGTGTTTAAATATACAGTATGTATTTTCTGGGTGGATCCAAGCAAACTATCACTAACACTGTCAGCTCTTCTCTCATGGTGCATCACGATCATCACAGGAGGAAAATTTGTTCTTTGAGGTGAGAGGGTGAGAGTGAACTCTGGAAAAATGGGAAAAATTAAAAATGTTCTTTGCCATCATGAGGAAGTAAAAAAGAAATGCAAGGAGTAGAAGAAGTACAAGGAGGTAAAACCAAACCTCTTTCATGCAAATAGTTGATAAAGAAGACAAAAAAGCTGTTGTTTTTTCTCTATTTGGATCTGTTTGGGCCCCCCCAGGCATTTTGGATCAGGTCTATGCTCTACTCTCTGGAGATTGGTTCTGACCATACATGGGTTTCTGAGGGATTTGATCTCTTTTAAATAAGATACATTTCCCACGTTTGTTTTGAATCAGGCCCATTGTGGTCCTGTGAAGAAATTTGCCTCATAGCTGAAAAACTGATAAAGAATTTCAGGAAATTTGCTAAGGGGTTAAGAAGCCGGCCATTAACTGCGATGTCCT
Source organism: Xiphias gladius (assembly GCF_016859285.1). Classification (NCBI taxonomy): domain Eukaryota; kingdom Metazoa; phylum Chordata; class Actinopteri; order Istiophoriformes; family Xiphiidae; genus Xiphias; species Xiphias gladius. The sequence continues at coordinate 15,775,530 of NC_053405.1, forward strand.
TGGTTTGAGTCTGACTTGGGACCTTTTTTGCATGTCCTTCCCTTTCTCTTTCCCCTCATTTCATCTATCTACTGTCAGAATCTCAGATAAGGGCATAAAAAAAAAAAATCAGGCAATGAAACTCAGCATTTATGATCCTCTATCCAAAACTTGAGATGTCATTGAGCTCATACTCGGAGCAGCAAAATGCCAAATCCAGCCTTTGACATCCGTTTGCTTTCTGCTGTCTGTCAAAGTCAGAGCAGTCGCACTGGATCAAGAAGCCGCTGACAGCGGACAGCGATATAGAGCTGTTCACTGGTGGCTTGTCACTCACTCTGCACTCACAAGACAGACGGATGAAATATATGGAGATTCAACTCTGAACTTCAACTTCAACTTAACTACAAACGTTAGGTAATCAATTCCCATATTCGGTTTAAGTTAAACTTTTCTCAACAAATTTTCCCCAAAGTGGAAGGGAAGATGATGAAAACTTTATGAAGGCTTTTTGGAGAACGTTGACAATATAATGCCGACAACCACACGATGCTCGTTGGCATTTTTAGCAGCAATGAAACTAATTGGCACAACAACAAACAGTTCGTAAGTGACTTAGGAAACCGTGTAAACCTGCTCTGATGTATTTATATTTAATGTACTGGTATGATTACTGCAATTTATTTTATTTTCTTTTTGTTGTGTCTGTGTATATGTATATTGAAGCAAATATGTATTTGGCTGTTAATTCAAATCTATATATTATTCCCCTCATGATCATCTTAACTGTGTGTGTGTGTGTGTGTGTGTGTGTGTGTGTGTGTGTGTGTGTGTGTGTGTGTGTGTGTGTGTGTGTGTGTGTGTGTGTGTGAAAGAGAGAGGGAGAATGGAGAATGAGAGAGAGACATCAAGAAACTAATAGACAGATCACAATCCCTCATTAGAGGGTAATTAGATTAGCTCCAAAAATACAGATAACTGTTACCTGGACCACTGATTAATACACATTAATACTCTCTCTCTCTGTCTTTCTCTGCCTCTCTCTCTTTTTTATTATTCCATCGTCTCCTCATCACCCCCCCCCCCCCCCCGCCCTTTCTCTCAATTAGTGGTTAATAAGGAGAAAATGAGAGGATCGCTCTGTTGCTTGCAACAACTTTTCTAAATAGTCCTGGACAAACACTGTGTCACTGAGTGTGGAACTCATTGAAGAGTTTAATTATGCCAGGATTCAACAACAACAACAGAGCCTATAAAAGCAAGCTCTGACCAAACACTTGAGCAGTTGGCAGCATCGGCGTCGTCAACAATGGGCTTTAGCCAGGAATGTTTTTTGAGTAGCCTAGAATCTTTCTGACAGAAGAAAAAAATCTATAATCATCATCAAATGTATATCATTTAATTCCTGACCACCCCAACACTTGCTGCTGCTTGTGTGCTGATGTATAGACTGAGGGAGTGGGTGGGGCTGGGCAAAGTCCTGGCATACAAGCTTGGTAAGACCTCTGCAGCCTCCTTTGGCATGGCCGGCGTGCACTCTACTGGCACGGAGGCCAATCAATGCTGCTTCTGCTTGACCGTCAGGCTTATACAGAAGCAATAACGACAAAAAGTAAGGTATAAACGCAAGTCCCACTAGCGATAGTGTGACTAGATTTCAGAACCACTGGTTTACAAGCAAACCCTAACTGCTGTGATATTTGCTGCTGGTACATTCTAGCATTTTTTCTGGAGAACATGGCTAAGCACCGCTGAACTACAAGCTTACAGTGTTTTATTCAACATGTCTATTTTTCGATTGACTTAAGAGGGCTTTGGCCTCATTTTATACATCCAGATAATTTGGGGACCTATTTTAATCTTCCCAATACCCATGTGAAACACTGCTGTACCTCGTGCACGCACTAAATGGCAGTATGAACTTACCTACTAGCCTACATAAAGTAGTTTTTGTTTTGTGTAAATTGGTTCTGTTTTCTATGAAAGTAATTGTTTGTGCTCCTCCTATAGTTGCTAAAACACTTGGTGAAAAAAAAAAAAAATTAAATTAAATTTTTAGTTATTTCACCCAACACACATCATTGTGTTAATCGTAAATAGCCTGTATTGCAGTAGAGTTACAGGCAGAACAGCAGGGACCACCCAAAAAGCATCCAGCGGGTGACTGTGGCGCCAACTCCGACACATTCACTGTTGTAGACACAAAGTCCAAAACTCCATCTCACGCTCCTAAACACATCACACCAGTTTTGGCAATTTTAAAAAACTGAGTGAGTGAGCACATCCATTAGCAGACAATAGTTTTTCAGCAAGGAAAAAGAGTGGATTTACGATGTTCTTACTGCTGCTATCAGGTGCATGAGGCACATTCTTAAAATCTAGATGAGGTCCCCAGATGGTGAAAGGTTTAAGGTAGCAAGGTTTAGCATAGTTACAGCATGTAGCAAAAAGGGTATTCAGCTAAACTGAGTAAGAGAAAGAAGGAAAGACTTTAAAAAAAATAGGACAAAAAGAAGAATAAAGAATGTTCTTTTCTTTGTGCTGGAAAACACACGCTCTTTCTTTTGATTTTTTTATTTGTTTTTTCAGCCAGTACACTCTTCACTATGCGCCTTCTTGTGGGTTCATTATGGCCTGGGTTCTGTTTCACTGACTAAATGTGGTGGAAAACTGAAGAATATACACTAAGTGTACCAGTTGTGTGAACACTAACAGAGCTTTAACAACTAGAATGGCACTCAGTACCTGCAACAAGGCCAATGTCAAACAACATGTACCAGACTTCAGAGAAAAAAACAAAGTAAATGATCGAGATCTGCCCCAAAATTTAATGGGTTCTTCACTGGCCCATGCCCCATCCCTACACCGAGTTCAGTGCAAATCGGCTCAGTACTTTTCGCGTAATCATGCTGAAAAATGAACCAACAAACAAAACAACAAACAGACACGGATGCACAAAAGTTATAGACTATGACATGAAAATATCTGAAATCTATCTGAGGGAGTAACAGTTCAAGTCATCCCAGCAACATATTCTAATCAAGAAAAATGAATTGAGAAAGAAGCACTTGCTGTTTTGATTCTGCAGACTGACAATATAATCTGCGTTTTACTGTTATGAGATTACTTATAAATTTTCCTCACCAACATTTTATTACTGCAGTGCCAGCCAGTGTCTGGCCAGAAATCCAAAGGAATTAGAAAAACACCACTACACTGAAAATGCCAGAAAATACTAGATCTATCAACTGTTTTTGAGTAGTTAACATGTATTAAAGTAGATTTTCCCTTTCAGGTGGTAAATTCAGGCAGCTGACACTCATACACACACACACACACACACACACACAGTACTGCTCTACCAAGGAAAACACACCCACCTGCTTACCCCTCACACACCTGTCCCACATACACTTTGTGCTGCGCAGGTGAGCAGCGGAAATCTTAGCCATTAGGGAGCAGCATTCCACAGGGAGACAGAGGTGGTAGTCCACTTCAAACAAAATCTAAATTGTCGAACACTCCCAGGCATTATGCCAAGTTTGTGACAAGAAAAAGCCCCGCATTGGGCCTCGATCGCAGTGTGAGCAGGCCTCCAGTCAGAACTTGTTGAAACTTTTCGGACACCACTCCACAGCATCGCTCCTTTCAGCCTCATCAGCTGGCATTATTACAGATAAGCCACATCTCCCTCCCACCTCTCCTCCTCCAGATAACATCTGATACTGTCAGAAACACAGTGTTGACTGCTGCTGGTACGAGAGGAACACAAGCACCTGGTGCTGTGTGATACACCTGTGTTTGGGTTAGTCACACTTCCTAAAGGATGTTATTGTGTCTGCCTGGATGAGCAAACAATTACGGCAGATGACGATGGTTTTATCTTCAAACAGTCGAAAGATAGAGATGATTGGGCAGCTTATCTTCAGTAAACCACACAAAAGGAAAAAAGGAATCAGGATCTTGAAGGATTACTCAATTCCTTGTGTATAAAATATTGAAGGGTAAATAAATCTTGGAGGAAGACTTTTTTACAATCTAGGAAATCACTTATGTAAAAATGAATAATTCTTATTATTTTTAGCACATTTTTTCATTTTCCTAGAGTAATAGAAGTCTCAAATACACAGAACAAGGTTATACAAGTATGAAAATTCTGTCATTTTCTGGTGAGCATGTAAAACAAAACTGCCTTCTACAGTGAATTACTTTGTAAACTCTATTTACAGTGATCCGGAGTGTAACCTGCCCTAAGAGATTAAGGCAAGATGTAACATGGACATTCATTCCAATCCAATATAACATCGAATCCTAAACTGCCCAAAATAGCCGTACAGTAGAACTATACCAACACGTCTCAACAAAAACTAAACATTATGAACGTCCCAATATAAACATTTTTTGCAGAGCTGTTCTATTGGATTCAATTAGATTGTGCAGGTGTTCATGATCTTTTGTACTCTCCGCGTGATGAAATTCTCTTACTGTAATTCTGCTTCAAAAAATCTGATTTGCAAGTGTGTTGCCTAACTGTTGAAATCTAGTGATGTTTAAGCACTAAATTGCATAGAAATGTCAGCAGTAAATAATGCTTTAATAGCTGTCGTGGTTGTTTTCTTTTGAGAATAAATCCCTGCGTGCTGTGTCTGGTATCCCAGCACCAGACAGTCTCGTCTCTCCTAACCCTGATGCCTTTTTAAGAAAAAGACATACTGAGCTTTAATGTGACACTCTGAGTGGACTGATGGCCTTCCACAACAGACTGTAAATTTGCTTCGGCTGATAGTTTTATTGTGTGTCAGTGTGTGGTGTGTGTGTGTGTGTGTGTGTGTGTGTGTGTGTGTGTGTGTGTGTGTGTGTGTGTGTGTGTGTGTGTGTGTGTGTGTGTGTGTGTGTTGGTGGGTTTGTGTGAAGTGAAACTACGAGTGTGAATATGCACACATTGTAATGGTCTGTGTGTGAGAAAGACGGAGAGAGTGTAGAAATGTGTGTATAAACACACTCTTGAGTGTGTGTGTGTGTGTGTGTGTGTGTGTGTGTGTCTGTGTGTGTATGTGCTCATGTATATATCATTTACACACACCGCTGTGTAGCCGTGGTGAGCGCAGCGCAGTGTGAGCCCCCGTCGATACGCCCCTCCGATCCCCCTTGTCAGCAAACACAGGAGAACAAAGAGGTCTATGGCAGCGCCAGCGGGTATAGATCTTCTCCCCTGTGTTCTCACTCAGTGGGGTCACACAGGAGCCGCTCACAGTTCAATCTCCTCTACTTGACTGATCAGGAGCTTTGAGCCACTGCTAATGAGACTGGACCCTCTCCAGTCTGCAGGACCCTGCACCAGCCTGCCCAGAGCAAAGGAGTCCAGGAGCCCACTCTGATACAAGCAGCCATTTCAAACTGGAATTCAAGTTAAAACTAATTAAAAGCAATAATTGGTTATAAACTTTATTGGTTAAAGCCCCTTAGAGTCAAAGGCTGCTGAACAGAGAGCCACTGTTAGCACGGACACTGAGTCTCAAAGGAAAAACAGCTATGAAATAGTTGACAAAGTATGTATCTTCACAAGTAAAACATTTACACCAGCAAAATGAGCAACTATGGATCCCCATGAACTAAACCTGCACTCAGTGACACTTTGTTCTTCTACAATGAAAAGAAAAATTCATATTAAGCCATTTTTTCTGTTAAAGACTGTGACTAGTTCCAATACAAAGCAAACATTTCTTGAAATTCTCAAAACAGGTAAAACTGAGCTGGAAACTTGTTTGATGATTCTGCTGTACAAAATTTTCAACCTGTTCTGATTATGGATTATTACTCTGATTGTTGGATTGTTATGGTGGGTGTTCTAATGTGAGATATAGCTGCTGTTTTTCTTATGTGAAACTCAGCTACAGTAGCGTAGCCATTCGATGTGCTATAATGGTGTAATTTGCATTGAAACAATCCACAGCATGTATCCCATAATCATTCAGTGATTGATTTGTAATTGTACTAATAGGGTCACGACCGAGACAATAGGATGTGCAAAGCAGTGTCCCTGCCCTTACTCAGCCTCACAGACTCACAGCGGGCCTGCCGAGCTCTGCCTGTGTGGTCTATGGGGACAATTAGCACAATCTCCATACTAATGGTAGCCTGTAATGGACACTGCTGAGCCTGCCAGCCACTGCGTGTGCGCGTGTGTGTTTGCCTGTGTGTTTGCATATGCATGTGTGTGAGGGAATGTTTGCATACGCGCATATTCTTCAGTGCAAGTGCCTTCCTGTGTGTAGTTGAGAGTCTGCCGGCCCTCTGGTGTATGTGTGTGTGTGTGTGTGTGTGTGTGTGTGTGTGTGTGTGTGTGTGTGTGTGTGTGTGTGTGTGTGTGTGTGTGTGTGTGTGTGTGTGCGTGCAAACTGACTTCCTGTGTGTTTGTATCTATGTATGTATGTGTGTGTGCGTGGGTGTGTAAGAAGCCAGTAGCCCGTATTTTACTGAGATGACCCCCCCCTCACCCACTTTGCTTGCGGCTCTAACCCTGATCCACGGCCACTCATTAGCACCATAATAAAGAGTTGAGACGACACGTAAAAGGTTATATACTGCTGGACTGCTGTTTTCCAACCAATTATCAGGCCTGTGATTTATGGCCCAGACCCAATGCTATTCTCTGAGGAGAATTGGGGGAGTGTTTACACCCCTACACAGCAGGGTGAGAGGTCAGTCCTGGCAAACTTTGACCTTTAAGGCAGGGGTGCAGTGGCGCTGATGGGAGTTTGGCGAACAGCTAAGCAGCACTGGATGTGACTCAATCAGTCGGAGGGTCTTTAGGATGCATGTGTAAGTAATCTGTGTTTGAACTGTCACATGCACATGGTTATATAACCCAACAAATATGAACTTTCACTATAAGGCTGTGTCCCTGCCTACTATATAGTGCACTATATTTAGTCTGCACCGTTTTCAATATCTGAATTCTGAGGGTGAAATTTATGTGCTATTTAATGCAATAAAACCCTCCCACAGTGGAATGAAAGACGAAGTGTCCATGGCATGTTCTGCTATCTACTCTACATCTCTCGGTGGTAATGCAAAGTGGCAATTATTAAGTATCAGAAATCTCAATTTCCTGCCCATTAAAGAGTAAACTTTTGAGTGTCTCTTATGCGGACACCATTACACTCTGCAGCTCCCTAAAGATGTCTTACATTTATTCATATTTTTTTCTTTAAATTACAATAAATTTGTACATTAGGTACAATGGCTGAAAATCCTGCTTATAAAGCTGCTAAATGATGTCAGGCCATCGTGTATTTGGGAGTCGAAGCTATCATGCCTGGCATGCTTTTGACGTATTGTCAAGCTCCTCCACAGCAGGGAGAACAAGCAAAAGTGACATGCTGTAATGAGGTCTGTGTGTGACACTCAGGAAGCACACATATACAACACACACACATACTGTTTATTATATATATATATATATATATATGTGTGTAGGTGTTTGGCTGCCATCTAGGCGTGCAGGATTGGTGTGGTCTTGCTGTCTGTCTCCTCGGCTCCTCAGCAGCATGTGTTTAACCCCAGCATTTGGCCTTAGTGCCCTCTCTATCTGCCTGACTGATTTGTTAGGCTCTGGGGACAGGACAGAGGATGTGAGTTTGTGCGTGCATGTGTGTGTGCCACTTCATACGCATATGCGATTCAATCTACAGAAATAACCTCTCTGTCTTTACCCCGTGCCTGTCCTATACACACACACACACACACATACACTCTCACACACACACAAACCGGGTCTTTGATGTGAGATCAGAGGCAGCCGTGATGCAGGTCGATCAGGTGCACATAGAGAGAAGTAGAAAGAGGGAAAAACGGAGAGCGGTGAAAAAGGAAAGATGGCCTCTGTTAAAACAAGGCTGTTGTTTTAACGACCCCTGGGCCCTGCACTCATTATGACCCTCTCTCCCTCTTTCTCCATCTCTGTGTCTTCCTTTCTCTGTTTCTTCTGTCTACTTGAGCCTCCCTCTCTCTACACAGAAGCAGCGCTGTTCATGTGGGCCGATCACAGTAGGCGATGGAGGCAGATACAAGATGTATTATGACTCATGTTTCGACAGAACATTCTGCTGACCATCTAACAGGTGCTGATGGTCACTGCAAAAAGAACCCCATGTGCGCGCACGCGCAGACGCGCATACACACGCATACACACGCATACAGACGCACACACACACACACACACACACACACACACACACACACACACACACACACACACACACACACACACACACACACACACACACACACACACACACACAGAGAGAGAGAGAGTGAGAGAGGGAGAGAGATTTCCCCCTGCTACTGTAAAATCCTAGTGCCAGACTTATAGAAATCCTGTCTGTCTCCGACAAGCCGTGTGGTCCACAGCCTGGTGCAGCCTGAAAGTTTTGAAGATGCCTGCACCGAGGCTGTAACACACACACAGATACACACACTGCATTCTTGACGCATTCACAAATGCATAAAAACATATGCATGACAAGACCACAACACACAGATTGAAATACACGAGGGAAAACCTATCCACTTTCCCTCTCTCCAGTCCTTATAAGATGAAGGGAAAGAGGTAAAAAGCCGAGAAGAGTTTCCCCTCCTGCCAGGATGAAAGCCCCTTTTACTTTACATTAGGAGAACAAACTACCATCACAACAGGAGGGGGAACAGTCAACCGCGGCGTGCTCTCACATCAAACACAACCACCATTAATATTGTAATGCTTCCTCCCTGAGTGTTTGAAATCAAGACAGCCAGTGTGGTCAGTCAGAGAGCTGGTTGCAGATGTAACTTTATTTGGGATGATACAGCTTTGAAAACAGACTGAACAACACTGTGGCTGCAGTATGTGTTGCAGTCAGGTGAATATTACAGAGTCCAAGCTTTGTAGGAACCAGATGTTTGTATCTTGAGCCTTCGCCTCTTTCTTTTCAGTCTACAAAAACTACCCACCAAAAACTTTGTGCAATTTTCTTTAGATCTTTTTTCCTTCTTTACATCCGCCTGCCAACATTTCCCATGTCTGTTGTTGACATTTCTACCCTATTATTGCTGCATTACTTCAGTTTTCTTACTAAAGTTTGTTCGTGACAGATCCCACAAACACCAAATCACAACAGCAACAAAAAAAGCATAAAAACCAAGTGTAAGAATATGGTGAGTGTGAATGTTGATGCATGGAGTGCACATGCAAGTCCGCCTGATAAGGAGTATTCACCCTGGGAATAATAGTGGGCAGCAGATACTATATGTGTATGCATGAGCATCGAGTGGTTGCTATTGATCTCCTGTGGTCTGCCAGTGGGATGTAAACACTATGTCTTTCAACAGGAAGCTCCACTCAATATGAGCAGCCATCAACAACTGTCTTCACAGAAAACACAGCGTATAGACGCCCTCCCTGTTATCAAATCAGCATACACAGCTAGAGTTATGTGGCCTGTGTGTGTGTGAGAGAAAGATATGTCAATAAACCATACAAACTTATGCGCACAAATAACTGTATGTCAAATATGCACAAACATGCATGGGTGTTGGGTGAAAACTATGTAACAGAATAATTCTGATGATTTTTATGATTTAATGACGGAATGACCACAAGCTACTCTGTGGGTTCATTTTGCAATATTTGGCCTAATGAATGGCCTTCAAGCTAAAAACAACAATACTTCCCTTTATTCTCGAAAACATGACAGTTGGGAGATATGAGGTTTTCACCTGACAGCAGTAATATACTAAAAATCGAAATCACATCCATCTTAACATGTACACACAGGAATACACCCACCTTCAAACACACACACACACACACACACACACACACACACACACACACACACACACACACACACACACACACACGCAGACTAAGCATGTAAGCTGTGTCTGGAACAAGCTCAAACCCATCAAACTTCACCAGAGAGATAATCCATGTGCCAAATCTAAGATGAATCTATGTAATATTGATTCTGTCCAGGCGCTGCACTAGTCCGCTAACAACCCATGAATAACCGACCGTGGAGGACACTTACACACTGAGCGCATCTGGCGGAGAACCCTAAGTGTCTGTTACGTTTAAATGTTTGCTGTCTATTAACTTCCTGTGGGATTTCTTTTCGCTCAGGTGAAGATTTGGCGAGTCTCTCAGTGCCTCCTCATCCCAGTAAGAGAAGTTTTTGATGGCCCGTGTCTGATTCAAAGGCCTGATGCACAGATGTTGTTGTGTTGAGGAGTTTTATCCATGTTAAACACCTGTAGTCAGATTCAATGCTTGCTGTGAAGATAGTCTGTTTAAGGTTTCATGTTTCACCTTATGACAGTAGACACATACACACACACACACACACACACACACACACACACACACACACACACACACACACACACACACACACACACACACACACACACACAGACCCACACAGGCCATAAACAAATAAATGATAATTCTCACATTAATTGTTCGTGCACAGTATATTCTGCAGTTGACAAGCACGATGTTTAGAAAAGCAGTGTTTTGAAATTTGAAACAGTAGACTGAATTAAAATTTAAAAAAAAAACAAAACAGCTCAGTAATAAATAAGAAAAAAAGCCCTGTAATTTACATGTGTGAATCTGTTCATAATGTCCCAGTTATATGCCAGCAATACAAATTGAGTCTGATGAGAAGTTGCAACTGACACTGTAAAGTTTTGTATTTATTGCTTTGCATCAAATGCACGTTGCATCAAATCTGCAACATGTAAGCTACAACATTAGATAATTTCCTCTCCCATTAATTCTTATTGGTCTCACGTATCACAACAAATGCCATACTTGCGACGACCCATGCATGAGCACGCAAGAGGCATGTCAAGTTTATAGCGAGCAACAAACATTGATGAAATGCTGCCACAATTTGCGATCTGCTTGTAAGCAGTACTTTGAAATTGCTTTTGTCAAAAAGGCTCTAGGAGAGACCTGTCCAGAAGTGATAAATAGGTGAAATCACTGATCAGATGCACAGTTCTGTCAGGTACACAAGAGTTGATTATGTTTTTTGTTTGTTGGCTTTCATGGTTCTCTTTGTTCACTGTACAGAAGATGATTTTCAGTTTTCTGACGGCCACATCCAGGAATTCCATGTGGTACAAGCATCACAACACGGGGGCTCTCAAACATCTGGCTCCAGTTATCACAGCTCTCACTCAGCTTTGCCACCACAGTAAGATACAGACACACACATACACACACCACTCCGTCAGCGTCTGGCCGTGGTGTGTTTTGCCACTCCACTCCTCCGGTTTCCCAACTTGTGTTTCTGGTAAAGGGCCATTTTAGTTCCAGCTCAGGCCTGTGGCGGCAAGCATCTCCCCGAGGAAAATAAGCATGACTCGCTCCAGTGAAGACATCTGCCCTTTGAAAGCAAGCGTGGCTGTTTGAACAGCTGTCAGAGCACACCGTGCGTCTCAGACCTTCCCTGATAAAACAGAAGCAAGTCTGGGAGGGAAAATCGACAGAGGAAAGACACTAAATGGACAGAAGGTGACATCCACAGATAAGGATACACAAGGTAGAAGAGATGCCCTACCTGCTCGTTGTGTAGACTGACAAGAAGCTAAGAGAGGATCTACAGCACTTGGTCATCTGTGCTCAGAACTGGAGAATATGTTAAAAATTACTTTTCTTGTTGAGCAATCTGTGACAACATTAGCCACAATGACACATTCTTGATCCAACAGTGTGTGTTATTGTGGGTAAGCTTAAATTCCTACAGATCCTTCTGAAGTTTGCCAAAACTAGAAAGGAGTGCAATCTCCAAGACAGAAAGTCATTAGTAACAAAACTGAAGAAAATTAATGTTGCCTCAACGTGTTTGCTCCAAAACTTTTAGATTTATTCAGAGGAAAGCTGGCACAAGCATCATCATTTCCCTCTCAATGCAAAAATACTTCCACAAAGGATATTTAGGAGCACGGGGCAGCTACATTTCAGTGTCCAGGGCAGTGTAAAGAAATATTCCTAATACCTAACACGGATGTCTTGAGGGGGGGACCATAGCACTCATTGGAAAACCACACAGACAGTCACTAATGAAGAAAACTTAAAAAGTATGAAAGGAGGATTTTATGGTCCAGCTTGTAGTTCAGTGAGAATTTGCATTGCCATCGCCACTGCAGTGTGCGAGCAGTAAACGCTGTCATACCCCAAGAAGATTTCAAGCTTAACACTTAAGACTTTTGGTCCTGAAGTGACTGTCTGTTACCCAGTCAAGAGGAACAAGTGTATGTCAGACTTAGAAAAGTGCTGGGAGCTCAATTGCATTAAAGCTCTTAGTTTGCCGGAGCTCCAATCTAATTGGATAAAGCTGGAAAAGCAGCTTCCAATGTGCTCGAAACCATTTTTCCTCATATTTTGGGGGGAGAAGTGCTCCCCGTGTTCTGTTCCACCCCGTCTTTTGTCCTTGTCAACATTCCCCCAAATGAGATTCCCAAAATCAGGAGGTGAGGGCTGCACGCACGCACGAGTGCACAGAGCAAACATTGTCAGACAGACACACCTCTCACACCAGCATGCTGGCTGGCATCTCTTCCTTTCCCGTCCTTATTAAAATTCCATATTGAGATTCCTTTCCTGCCACTCCGCCTCCCTGGCCCTGTCACTCAGCCACCAGCCAGCAACAAAATCAGCAAGTTTCAGCAAAGACACAGATATATTCATAGAGACACACGGCACGGCACACAATCCAAACTTTTCTTAAGACAACTTGTCCCTGCTCCTGCCCTTTATGTGTGGGATTAAAGTTTCCTTTAGGTGATATGTATGAGAGCGTGTATCGACGTCTCCCCCTCCTGCCTTCGCCCCTCTCCATCTCTGCCCCCCCTTCCCATTGTCATTATTTTCGATGGTGTCCCTCTCTGATCTGCCGAGCCTTTGGGTGCTCTCTTTCCTCTCTCTCTCTGTCTTTGTCTGGTCCCTTTCATCTGTCAGGCGCTCCCCTTGGCGACCGCCACTGAGGGGGTTTGATTTCCCATCATGCCTAGCATTGCCTCCCTGACTCCGACTCCCTTTCTCCCTCCCCTCTCCCTCTGAGGCGAGTGTTGTGCCCCCGCGCCGTTGGGCAATTATCCCCGGGAGTAATGAGGAGCGTCTCTCTCCACGGCGCGCTGACTGACACCTCTCCCACTCATTTGTCAACAAATCAGACGGCTGGTGTGGGCGGCCATATTGAGCTGAGGGTTGTCATTGGGAAGCTCGGGCTGAGGCGCATCGCCACGTCGCTCTCTCCCTCTCTCTTTTTCTCTATCCTCCTCCATCCCTTCCTCTCTATCTCTGTTACTCGTTATCTCTGACAGGGTGTCATTCGTTCCAACTCTCCCTCCTCCTATGTCAACCCTCCATACACTCCGATGTATTTGTGTTCCTCAGTCACCAAGAAAAGTCTGACTCCCAAGAGGCCTAATGGTCATATGTGGCTAATGATCACTAAGCTGAATAAGTGACACTATTCCATTTATTTGTGTCAAAGTCAGTCACAGCCAGTTGCTGTAAACACTTTGCCCAACTAGACGATAAAGACTAGAGTGCAAAAAGGAAAATATTTTCAGATACATCATTACTCATAAAGGCCCCTTTCAATTTGTCACCCTTAGTCGACACAGCTGTAGAGGATATGTAAATCTCATCTGCCTTGTCCTGTCAGGGTGAGCAAGGTCTGGATGTGCTCAATTAAACTCTGCATATTTCACAGCATACTTTAAAGATGTTAGATGAGTAACTTTGTGTGATCTTTTGGTGTGTGCAGTGAAAGCCGGGCATGTTTACATACCAAAACAGATGTGAGGTTTCTGTGAGTTGAGTCTGTACTCACTGTGCTCTTTGCGCTCCTCCGGGCTCGACGAGGCCTCTCCATCCGACAGCAGGCCAGACATGGAGAACAGCTTCCTCCCTGAGTCCTCCCCAGCTTTGAGGGAGCCTCCCGAGCAGCTGAAGTCAAACTCCTTCCCCTCCACCTCTGGGAAGCAGCTTTTCAGCCTCTTGGCAGGGGTGAAAGCCGACTGGTAGCCCCCCGACTCCCTCTCCTCTTGCGGAGAGGAGAAAGGTCGGAAGGCGCCCACCCCACTGTGGTTGAGCATACCGAGGGTGGAGCAGTCCAGGTTTGGTGGGGTGAACTGCGGGTGCAGGTGGAGCAGGGAGGCTGGGAAGTCTCGGGAGGGAAAAGTGCCTGACATGGGGCCCTGGCGCTGGTACATGGAGGTGAATGTGTAGGAGGCTGAGGGGAAGGGGAGGTGGAGGTCCTTCTCTACGGAAGCAGGGACACCAAAGGGCCTGGGCGCCTGGCAGGGGACAGACGCGTCTCGGCCGGCCTCGGCAGTGGAGGCGAGGACCATTAGGGCAGGGGAGGCCAGTGGAGCTGGCAGGTAGGAGGGGCTGTCCATCTTGAAGGGGCGGTGAAGGTCCATTCACCACCCTGTTAGTGGTCCTGAGGAGAGGGAGAGGAGAGTGTTGAGGTGGAGCGTAAAGGCTGAGCTACAACAAGACGTGAAAGGAAAATTACTAAGTGTTTCAAAAGGTGCTCTATTTAGGTGACAAACAAAAGGTAATTATTTTCCTTTCACCATTACTGCATTACTGGATTGTCATAATTAATTTGAGATGTCTTATGATGAAATAAATTTGATATTAGCTGAAAAAGAACATTATTTCATTTTGTTAAGTTCAAATCGAAATTGTTTAATTATCCCAAGCAGAAAATCTTCATCTCTTCATTTTATGAAACACACCTAGTTGCAGCTCTTGAGGAATTTTTACAGTCATAGTTTTGGACTAATTTCATTTCATTTAAAAGGGTTGGAGGAGGCCTACTGTGCCTGTAAATAATTACTACGGAATAGATTGCCAATAAAACACACACGTAGCCGAAGCCTGCAAAAGATAAATTTAATAGTGAGGTATAAGCAATTAGATTTGTGAAAATCATCCCAATACAATCGGAAAAAGTACGAACTGTCTCGTTTTTTTCTCTGTAAAGAATTAATTGTCTCACTAAATCATTAAATTGTAAAACATGCTGATTGTGACCAATAAAATAAAATCGTCGCTGGGTCTCTTTAAGTAGAATAAACACCTCGTAATAAAAGTTTCTCAGCATTTCTGTTCTAAAATAACAACAATCTACAAAAAACGTAGCCTAAAAGGATTAAACGAATGTAATTAAATGTGTGTTTTTTTTTAATAACAAGCTTAAAGTTGAACATTGATGTATCCCCCCCAAAAAACGGCTTGATCTAATTTGCTATTTCACTGTGTCTTTAACTGAAATTGAATAATTAGCAAAAGATTGGCAATAGTCCAGAAAAAAGGCCTTAATATGAAAGTGATTTTTCGGCCGGATGATTCGACTTTTTGAACTTACATCAGGCTTTTTTTTTTTTTTTTTTTTTTTTCCCAGTTTATGGACCAAAACATCTGTTCTTGAATATACACGGGGTGAGACTGAAAGTTTGCGCAATAGTGACATGCAATAAACGACTTTTTTTTTCCCCCAACAAAGAATAAGAAAAAAAGCCCATACTCTGCGATTCAGTGACAAGAAGATACCATGACTTTTCACACACGTTTAAAAGCGCGAAGGAGGTCATTATTTGACCCTTTCATAGGGGAAGAAATAGTGTGTTTCAGAAGCCTCGACACTTCTGCGGCGACAGCGCACAAGTTCCCCTCGCTTCATAGAAAAACTACCACAAAGCCTCACACGCCACAGAACACATGGCAATCAAATCACCAATTAAACCAATTAAAACAAATGAAGCTGTAATCACTTGTGTTATCAGGCAGCATCAGCCGGCACTTACCGTGATGAAGTACTCAAAGCGAGAATTATTTCGCCGTCAAGCAACTCCCTCACTCTCCCTCTCTTTCAACTTATAATTTCAAGGACGCGGCACTTTCTCCTGGTCGCGCAGGAAAGAGCGAAAAGGAGGGGAGAAAAAAAAGAAAAAAAAAAGAACGTGCAGCTGCGGGCAGCGTCGGCTTTTCCAGTCCTCCAGATGTTGAGAGTGTTGAAGAGGAGTTGGGTTAACGCTGAGATGTGTGTAGTTGAGAGAGGTGTAGCCGCTGTGTTTGTGGGCAGGATCGGGGCATCAGTGAGTGGACTAGCTGCGGATCTCTCTGCCTCTGCTGGTCTCTCCTTCATGCGCTCTATGTGACAACCCCCCCCCCCCCCCGCCTTCTTTCTCTGTAGCCTCTTCCCCCCTCTAGCCTGCTCTTTCCCCCTGAGACCCGCTGCCTGCGATGGACGCATTCAATTTCTTGCCCTCGGTAAAGAGTGAAATTGAGTCAAAAGAAAAATACAGTATTCAGTTTTCCCGAAGGAGGGAAAAAAAAAAAAAAAAAACTTGAAAACCTCGTGGCATACAGGTGCCAGATCATATAATTGGGAACACAGAATCAAAAAGAAATCTGTATTTTTTTTTAATAAAAACCCATATCTTCTATTACAATCATTATCTTATTGGTCTATAATTATAGCCACTAAAAGAATTACACCTGTACATACCCTCAAATTTGGGGGACCCCACATATCAGAGATGTGAAAGGGCCTACATACTCTATTTTTCACCATAAAGAGCCTGAATTCGGTGCATTGGGTACACAAGTTAACCCACCCGAGTCATCACTTTCTGGGTGTGTGGTGGCGTCACTGCCTTCTTACCGTGAACGACAGGTGATGGAGTTATCCTCTCCTCCATGGCTCACTGAGCCTACAGTCTCCAGCCCTGTGTGATTGACACTTGGGAACATTCCCTTTTGATGAGACACAATGTAAACCAATGGTATTATTTGTCACAGATAATCTGCTTTCAACTCCAACACATTACACATAGTGTAATATCTACATTATTCATATCTGATTTCCAGCACATTGTCAGAAAGCACAGCTCAGAGCACCACAAATCAGCCCAAATCACTCTTAATTTGTTTTTATCGGTATTGGTATTGCTTAAAGACTTTTTGAAATAATGTAATTGAAATAATTCCTTATTCCCTGGAGCCAATCCAGAGGCTTTACACTGCTAATCTAATGTGACACGCAATTTCCGTCTCTCAGACGATTGCTTCCCCTCAGGTCCCTGTCTTTAATGAACAACCATTTGGCTGTGAGCCTGTGTGCGTGCATGTGTGTGTGAGTGTGTGTGCCTTCGTGTGTGTGTGTGTGTGTGTGTGTGTGTGTGAGTGTGTGTGCCTTCGTGTGTGTGTGTTTGTGTGTGCGTGTGTGTGTTATCAGAGAGCAAGAGAGAGTCCTGATATAGGAAATGAGTGAATTGGGAATATCACAGCCAAGAAGAAGACACAAGGAGGAGGCTTGTGGGGAGACATAGCTGGAAATCAGTGGGTGCTAACTCGGCCTGAAAACACACTGGATAATTGGGATATAAAATAAATACTGACTCTCATGTCTACCTAAGGTGAAAGAGAACCATGATTTAGCCTGGACAGTTCATCTGTCCCTCACATCATCTGTCCTCTCACATGTAAAGGCAACCGGTTGGTGAAGAGGTGGAGAGCCAGACAGCAGATGCAGACCTTTAAATGGACACATAAACCAGAGTCCAGACTGACTCTCTAAAAGTCTTGCCCTCCGACCAATATGGAGGCGTGTAACACATGTCTTCCTTGTGACAAGGCAAGGTCATTACTCCACTTAGGGAACACCCTCTCCCTCACACATTGTTTTGGGATTAGACAACCACATGCCAACACATACACACACACACACACACACACACACACACACACACACACACACACACACACACACACACACACACACACACACACACACACACGCACACACAGTCAAAAGGACAAGCTCACAGATCAGGGTTAGAAAAGACTGAACTGAGATACCCAAATCAAATCTTCTCAGGGGAAGAGTAACCTTTTTCATTACACATCAATAATCAAATGTAATCATTAGGTTGTCAGCTCTTTTAGGAAACTGCTATTCCACTCATTTCCCAAGAAATCCCAAAAATATCCTAATTTGCCAGCTGATCGGTGAACACACTCACTACAAGTGGCTCAATTGATATTATGATTATTATTTCTACCCTGTTCCTCCAGTTTGCCCTGTGTGCTAGTGGCTGTGGGTGGTGTGTAGTGGATGATGGGTGTGTGTCCTGCAGGCCCAGTGAAGTGTTAATGATGTCCCCGCTGCCTCAGCCAGGTTATGGCACAGGGGCCGTTAGCCGCCCAGGGTAAACTGCATGGCTCCCAGAATAAATTGCCACCCGGAGCCACGCAGGCTGGTCAGCCAGCCAATTACAGGCCTGCTCGCTCAGCTGAGGATGATGGGATGTGATGTTAATTGTATGTGTTCATTTTCTGGCAGGAGGTGAGTCACTTGGCTGTCTTCTTGACTGCCATACACACAAGCATTCACACAGAGTGTAACATCTTAATGCATGCGGTTTATGTTTAGGATTGGTCTCGTTTTGTGTCTTTGTTTGCTTTGTTCATCAGCATGGTGCACACCCCCATGTCCTGTCTCACAGATTGTTTGTTTTCTGATGTTAAATAGAGTTTTGAATCATTTTCAAGCAATTTTAATAACATTTATATTTAGAGCTCAGTTTCTGTGGTCTGTATTTTCCCAACAAGTACGAGATGAGTTGAGGCAAATTAAATCAACATGATGAGAGTTCTCCACTTCTTTTATTACGATGCCAGAGGTCATCGGCGGAGTCTTTTAACTTTCTCAATGTGTAATTGGAGTGGTGAACAGTAAATAGTTATGCCTTTATTTTGTACTCTTCTCCTTATTCCCAGTTCTTGTTTTGGGGGAGTGGAGAAAACTAAGTTACTCCTGTAATCATTTCCACAGACCAATTAGTGATAATTACCTTTTGCTGTGAGACTCACAATCTCCAGTTACTGTAGATTGCCTTCAAAATCCACACAGTTTTTCCCCTATTCAAAAGCAAAAGAATATAAAAATAGGCAAAAATGAAATTTGTTTTTGACAAGATTGCACCCTCTGGTAAAGCTAAAGAGAGATGTGCGAGATTCAAAATTTCACCAGTTGTAACAACACGTATAGGACGACAGTGTGCCCCAGCAGGATCCTCGCAGTGGCAGTGGCAGCGGCAGTGGTGGAGATGAAGAGTGCTGAGTTCTCTGGAGTCACTTGGGTAGTAGTTGTGCGGCGGAGTGCTACACACTCCTCAGTATATCAACATAGAGACTGTCTGGTAGCAGTGCTATGGAGAGAGAGGTTAGCTACTATATTAACATAGGGAGAGACAGCGCCAGAGCAGAGCAGTCTGCCAAAGAGTGAGCAGTGGAAGTGAGACAGAGAGAGAGGCCATCGACCAGACAGCTACAAGATGGAGTGGAAGGGAACGTGTGAGAGATGAGCTGTCGAACATGTGACAATGTGTGTGTGCGAGTGACAGTGGAAGTGTGTGTGCGTGTGTGACAGCTCGCCAAAGCATCCAGTGAGCGTGAATGTGAGGAGGAATACAGAGAGGTGCATTATGGTCTCAATCATTGATCGCTTCCTCCCAAGGGGGCTGGTGACTGCCCCCAAACCACACACACACACACACACAAACGCCAGCATCCTGTATGTTTTCACATTCACGACACACCTGTGTTGGCGGGCCGATACTGTTTGCATGTTCTAAACTTTGTTTCTACACTGCTGAATTTAAATTCCCTGAACTGAACGTAGTTTTATGAGAACACTGTGGATGTCAGTGGTTTTACAAGAGGAAAAATATATATTAGGGAAAGAGAATAAGCAATGAGTGTGGTTGCAGGTTATATACTGTCCAATTATATTATAACTTAAAGGATACATTTTTTTAGCAAATCCCATAAAAAGATTCAAATCAACAATGTGTTTTTCTGTTTTATCAATATTTTCTGACTCTTTTCTGTGGCACCAAGCTCATAACCCATTTGTTCATCCTGAAGATGTAAATCCGGGTCACAAGTGGGTCACAAATGTGTAGTTTCAAATATTAAAAAACCTCAAATGTAAAAAATGCAAACAAAAACCCAACAAACAAACAAACAGTGTTTGCTGACGTGCGAGCTATGTAATAACTGGCAGGCGCTGACATGCCCACAACGATGAGCAAGAAGTGGCGGAGGAGACGTTTCACGATTTGTTCACTTCTAGTTGGTCTTGATAGTTACACAAATAGGTGTAAGAAATGCATTTGTTGGTGGCTATTTGTTGGTGACAGCTGCGTATTAACAATTAAGTGAAGAATCCCGGAAGCGTTACAGTGTATGTTGGACTGACTCAGAATTGTCTTCAGCACTCATGTTCATCGTAATGAAGGGACATGTCACCCAGTGCAACGTTGTGGTTCACTGATGTGTTTTTCTCTCTTTTTTTGGTAGTTTTTGGACAAGCATGGAGGTCTATCACATATACTTGTTACAATAATTTAATAGTAAAACTTGTCAGAGGGATCAATAAATTTGTTGTTTTTGGTCTTTTCATGAGATTTGGTGACGTTCACAGAAATGTTGAATATTGCCAGCCTTATCCTATGAGACGAATGCCTGCTCCATGCTACTGTGTCTTTGTAAGACAGACACAGACATGAAAACAAGCAGGAAAACTGTGCACCAATTCCTTTTCTTCCGCTCACTTCCATCCTTAATCTTTAGTCTTATGTAGCCATGGGGCAAACAGTAAAGAGCAGTGACAGCCTGTGTCCTCAGCCCACCATAACCCCTTCAATCTACACACATATACACACATAAACACAACACTGCCCAGCACCAAACATCACGCCCTTTCCCCTCCCCTCGCTCCCCACCTCACCCATCCAGCCAGCCAGGGCCCCCATCCTCTCTCCTCTCTCACCGCCATGAGGCTGACACTAATGTGACACTCTGGAAAATAATTACCAACAAACGCACTGCTGACTGCAAACAGCTCGCTCCCCTCAGTGGACTGTCACTAGTCATTAGTCTGAACCCTGGGAGAGGACAGGACCACCAAGAGGGGGAGGGAGGGTGTGGATGTTGAGGAGGACCATACCATGTGTAGAAGGAGGAAATGAAGAGGAGGAAGGGAGACCTGACAGGTGAGACACAAATAATCTGCTTAACAGTTGTAACACATGTAAAACAGTGTCGTGAGCTTGCATGTCTGGGTGTGTTGGTGCTGATTCTCTTGGCCCAGTCTTCATCATTGGCCCCCTCTGGTGGTTTACATTATATTAACTGTGGTACGGCAGCAACACCTTGCCTAATTTGTCCAGGAACCAATATACTGAGAGTGCTAACACAGTCAGTATATTGGTTCCTAGTGTGGGCAGTGTCCCTCTGGTTTCCACCAGAAGCTGCTTGGTTTTAGGGATTTGAAGCAGAACAAGTGCTGAAGTGGGGCTGAAGAGGAACTGAAATCCAAGAATTAGGAGTGAGAGAACAGAGAGATGTATTGTCCAGGTAAGCAAAGAGGTAAAAACAAGAAAGCTTGCTAAGCCTGAAAACTGTTCAAGGTGGCAGCAATTCCAACACAATTATCCAAATGCCACAGGGTACATCAATTCTTTGAACACCCCCCCCCCCCCCCCCCCCACCTCCTGAACATTGTTATTTGAGTTGCCTTGGGGGTCGGCGTTGCCAGGGAGAGATTAAAATTTTTTAGAGCTCCCACAATGGCCAATATTAAAATGTCTGAATACATCTGCCTGGCTATTTTGATTGGTAACTTAACCCCTGACTCCTGAGCAAAAAAAAAGCCCATTCTCTGAGTTATTGTCAGCAGGCTGGAGTCTAATTCTTGTATGATTCAGGCTAATGAGCTGGTAATAGGTCCTGTGTTTGTGTGTGTGTGGATGAGGAGGATATTATAGAGTAGTGGCAAGAAGAGAAGGAGGGCACGGATGGAGTGGGGGTGGAGGTTTCTTATTGTTCAGCAATTGGAGGGTGCAAGGTTTAATCTGTGAACAGGAAACTCTTTCCTCTGTTTAAATGTACAGAAAGGGTTTTCATTGATAGTCAGTTTCCATATAAATAGGCAGACTTGATTGAAATAAGTGTTCACGCTTCTCATTCTCAGGTCAAGACAGTAACAGAGAGCGCGAGACAGGGAGTTAGAGAGAAAGCGAAAGTGTATCTGTCTGTGTGTCATCCAGCCAATGGCTTTATCCAGCCTTATCCTGAACCATGAAACCATAGTGCATGACACCCTTCTATGCTCTGCACAGATATGGCTATTCACTGTTAGCACAGAGATTTGACAAGCCAGACTGCTCTCACTCAACAGCCTGGGTCAAATGGATGACTGTCACAATCTTTTTATCTTTCTCTCTCTCTTCCTCTCTCCCCCTTTCAATTCTACTCTGTGCACCCTCCTTTTACTCCCCACTTGCTGCCAATCTCCCAACTTTGCCTGTTCAAATTGACAAATTCAACCAGCTACAAAAGAATAAATGAAAGAGAGAGAAGAGACCTCTGCAGGGGATAATCTTTGCAGAAGGAAAGCTCTTGTTGACTGGGAGACGGACAGGTGAACACATTCATTTGCTATTCATCCTTAGCAAAATAGCGATTTTTCAATAAAAAACGTTCTTTTAATATCTTATTATTGGAAAAAAGTTGAGCAATATGTCACTCTTAACCTGAGCAGAGAACAGTTTTGTATTTGTGCTCTGGCATCCTACCATTGACTGTGGAAACTGGATTTTTCTACCTTTTTTCTATTTCATTGAGAATTAAATTTTTTCGATGTTTTTATATTCTACTTCCAATTAAATCATGATCTAGAGTTAAACTTTTCCAGCAAATGCCTTCAATTTTTCAAGGTGAATGTCAGCTACAATACATCTTCACATACAAGGCATTTGACTGAGTTTCTGTAAAAAGCTTACTACTGATGTATGAAAATGTCAGTGGTGGAAGAAGCATTCATATCTTTCACTTAAGTAAAAGTACCAGTACATCAATATGAAAATATTCAATTTCAAGGAAAGTCCTTCATTTAAAATCTAAGGTAAAAGTACAGTCATAAAATGTACTTGAAATCTCAAAGTAAAAGTCTTGTTCTGTAGAAAAATGGCTGATGACATTTACATATTACTGGATGTTACATTAGTTTGTAATGATGTTTCAGTGTGTAAGTAGCATTTACTGTTGTAGTTGGTCTGGGTGGGACTAGTTTTAACAATTTTGTTTACAGTTACTGTAGGTAATTTAATCTATGACAATGCTTTGTATTTAATAAACTGGTCATATGTTTTTTTTTTTTTCCTACGTGAAATCTTCACTGAAAAGTAAGTGGTAACTATATAGTTCTCCAAAAAAACACAGTGAATTCAAAAGTACAGTATTCTCCTCTGAAATGTAGTGGAGTAGAAGTATAAGGTAGCATAAAATGTTAAAACTCAGGCAACCCCAATGGTTTAGAGGGTTAAGAATCCAACCATGAATTACAACGTCCCTGGTTCGAGTCGTACTGGGGAACTTTGTCGATTGTTTCCTGTCATCTCTTCACTGTTTGTAATAAGTTTACAAAAAATACTTAAAAATGTTGATACTCAGGAAAAGTACCTCAAAAATAAACGTAAGCACAGTACCTGAGTAAATGCACTTAGTTACTTTAGACAACAGGAAATAAAACATGTTTAATCATGTTTTAAACATACTGACACCTGCTTCTATTCTTGTGTGCAATGTTAGTAGGGTCTTCTAAACCTGTGTGGGATAGGCACCCATTGGTGTATGACACTTGACTGACGGTAATAATTCATTCATCCTCAGTGGTGTTTTATCAGGGCGTCATTCAAATTCCCACCTAGCAGACCATGTTTCCCTTGCCTTTACCACCTCTGCTGTGGCGTGTCACCTTTCTGTAAGTCTATCCACCTCTAAGCCCCATGAGGCCCTTTCATGCAGCCTGCGGTTTTGTGTGTGTCAAAATCCTAATCACCACACAGTCCTCAGCCTCTACACACACATACACACGCATACACTCACGCATACGCAGTCTATCGGTGTTCAGTCAGGTAAAGGTCTCTCAGTCGTGCTCTGTGAGTGGCCTCTGCTCAAACAGATCAATAGACACTGGCACGTCCCTCCACCAACCAAGAGAAAACAATTAAAAGCCATCGATCCTGTGCCAGGGTCCTCCATGAATATGCATGTGTCCTTGACCTTCCCTTGGAGAGGAGAAGAGAAACAGAGACAGATAGAGTGACAGACAAGTAGGAGAGCACTCTCTCTTTTTTCCTCTCAGTAGTAATGTAACTGGTTTTTGAGTGTGTTTTGTGCAGCATCGTGTTGCTCTTTTCTCTGTGAATCCATTCACATCAAATCTCCAACATGCCTCCTGAGCTTACATAGGGCAAATCGTCGCATTAAACCCTGTGAAACCAGTTGCTCTTTTATAAGCCTGTTTTAGGCACGGATTGCTCTTTTCCAAGCTGTGTCGCAAATAGAGATCAAGTGGTCCCACAACAACTGTCCCCTCCAGCTCTCCCACTGCCTGCCTCTTTTCTAATTACAGATGTGTGACATGCACATGAGGACATCTCCATGTTAACACATCACTGTGCCTGTCCTGACACATCCTGTGGTCATAACGGCAGGGGCTGCAGGGGACAGCCCTGCCCTGTCCCCCGTCACTGGGGATTAGCATTAGCATGCTAACAGAAGCCCCAGGGGAGTGCCATGCTAAGGGTCACGCTGACAACTGTCAACAGCCTGCTTTAATTAGCTGAGCCTGGTCATCAGGGAGCTATGCTAAGGCCGACTCTGCATTCAAAATGCTGTCTGTTAAGAACATATTGTGCAAAATGTGATACTATAATATCACTTTGGCTTATTTTTAAATTATTTTTGGGGCATTTTTATGCTATTTTAGATAGTGAAAGGAGAGACAGACAGGAAAGATGGGGGAAAGAGAGTTGGGGAGCTGACACACAGTCAATGGTTTGGCCACACAGGAGTCAATCCAGGGACATGCTGCTTAGGGCAGTTGCACCCATGTGGTATACGCCCTAACTGCTCAATTACTGGGTGACTCCTATAACTCAGGCTTTTGATTGGTGCTGACTGAAAGGATTCAAGCATGACAGGTGTTGCAGCTGTGTATAAAAATATGACTGTTAGAGCTGTATCTCCTCTTATCCATCTTTCACCATCAATCCCCATTCTCACCGACCCAGCTTCCTTTGTGTGTTCTTTAATATTGTAGGTCAGGAGTCACCTGTGTGAGTGCTGACATGTCACACTTGCTGGCTTCTAACCTGACAGCATCGAGATGGCGTTGTCATAGGCCTGGAGACGAGGTGAGAAGCAGAGTGTGTGAGAGGTAGAGTGTATCGTCAGTCAGACAGCGCATTATCCAGCTGTTCTGTGGCTGTCTACCTTTTTCTCTGACGGGGTAATGGGAGTGTCACACACTAGCAGACAGTTGGAGTCTCCCTGTTCAGCTGAGAGGCCACATCCATATACACTGCCTGCTAACTGACTGCCAGCGCTGCCGAGGATGTCCTGTCTGCCCCACAATGACTGTCAGTGGCTGGCTAGCGTGACTGTCAGCAACTGGTCACAAAGCATTTACCTGCTGACAGAATTGCAATTAGTCCAGGGAATGTTGTTACTGAGAGAAATAAAAAGAGAGACAGAGGGGAACCAGAGAGGGAGGAGGTAGGATGGACCGGTATAGGAAAAGAAGGAGCGAAAGGGTGGATGAGTGAGAAGATGGAGAGTGAGAGGTGGGTAGATAAAGAGGAGAGAAGGTGTGTTTGGGGGAGGTGGGGGCAGGTGGGAAGAGATGTGGAGACAGCAGCAATGGAGAGTGAGAGGTGAATAGATAGAGGGAGGTAAAAAAGGAATGTGAGCATGAACAGGTTTGATCTCTGAAGCATCCCCCGTTGTGTGTGTGTGCGTGTGCATGTGTGTGTGCAGGAGATTGGCTCGTGGTGCCGTATCAGGGGCGCTTGTCTGTCTGTCAGTGGCGCGGGTCAACACACATTTACTTAGTGACACAATCCTAATGAATTTCCCCAGTCATATCACCCCATCACACACACTGAGCCACCACCGATGGCCCCCTGCAATAACTGGCCTAAGTGTCAGTTATTCCAGGGAAGAGAAAGAAACAAAGACGGAAAGAAAGAATGCTTGTCTTTTAATATATAGCCTCTTTTCAGCACCACGGACAGCTCTGTATTTTTCGTCTATCTGCTGCTTGAATTTCAACATATCAACACATTTTCCTGATACCAAGATTTGCACTGAAGGAATCAGTGGCAGCCAGTCCTCCGGAGTCATGCGGCTACAGCGCGCTGTGACCTTGCAGAAAGCCAGTGCCGTTCTGCTCTCTCTCAAACTCTGGAGCTCATCACCATCCACTACAGACCTCTTTCCCTTTCTCTGCAAGCTAGTAGTCCCACATTTCACTCCCCACCCCTCCCCATCCCACACACTCTTTGTGTATGTGTGTGTGTGTGTGCTCTCTGCCTGATAAGAGAGTGGAAGGGGCTCCTCCCTGGCCCCTAAGGGAGAGACGGAGCATGAACGAAACTGTAGTCCCAAACCAAACACAAGTGGAAATTGGTCTATGGGATAGGATCAATAGTGAATTAGCCAGTATGCTGGTTCTATGGAAGCCTGCTCATCTCTGATCTGATGATCCATAGTAAAAGGCCGTGAGTGGACACTTGAGACGAGTGCAGAGGCCAAGAGGACTTCAGGGTTGTCACAGTGGCATCCACTATCTAGTAGTGACCTACTTAAATTGAAGAATCTCCTCAAGAAACTTTGTATGTAGAGTATGGTGACTGTCTTCCCAAGAAAAATGAAAAGTAAGTCGTTCCAGTAAATCCCCCAAACAACATATGTTTACATTCAAATGAAAAAGACCTCTAACGGCTGTAGGAATTATGACTATTGTCCGTCTGAAGCAAGAGAAGAAGTGGAATAACGTTACTATAGAGCCACAAAGTTAGCACAGAGAGGATGTTGGGGGGGGGTCCCTTTCAATTAGATATGGAAATAGAAGAAGAATAAAAGACTGGCATTAAAACAGAAAAATCAGAGGAAGATCTTCGATTTGCAGCATTTTGTCTCTGGAGGTAGTGTTTGGGATGTTCTCTGGGGCCATGGCCATGTCTACAGACGTGTTGTTTCGCCTGGTGCCAACATACTCTCTGTGCTGCAGCTGTTAGTGCTCCACTAAACTAACCCTACTGTTCATCACTGCCTGCCCTGATCCCAAAGGTGTGTATGTGCATGTGTGTCTTTCTGGTGATTAATGAGCAGCAAGGACTGATGGATTGTCCTGATCACAGAAGGGACACCATGTTGAGGAGACAAACACACACACACACACTAAGTGAGGATATAGGCTGCTGTTCAACACACACAGAGATGCAAATATATGCATACACACCAACAGACACACACACAGACACACACACACACACACACACACACACACACACACACACACACACACACTTTTGAGCCTCCTGCACCTGGCCCAGCTGACAGAGCAGTGATGTTTCCAGAGGTGAATATGTGACCTGAGTGGACAGAAACCATCATCGTTTAATCTCTCCTGTGAGATGATCATGAGATGAGAGGTATCTCTACAACTGCAAGTCAGACACAGGACAAAAAACACACAAAATCAAGGTTGTTGCTTCCCTCGAGCCTCAGCAGAGAACAGATGTAACAGTGAGCCTCATGTAACCTCCTTGTCAGGGGTGTTTCCTTGCCTGGCAAAGTGGGTTATTGTGATCTGAATCCCCTTTGCGATTCTTACCGTCTCACTGAGTTCTTAAGGTGATTTACATTGTTAGAGTAGGGCTTTCTTGGGTCCAATAAATCGCATTTGGAATATCCCATTTTGCAACACAAACACATGCAAAGGTGTGGACGCATACACATACGTACACATTCTCCCCCCAAGCAGTCTGATAAGGTTGTCTTATCAGAAAAGAATGGTGAGGGAGGAAGAGGGGGTTGCTGTGTGATAATGGCTTTCACCAAATCCCTCCTCTGTCACAGATTAAAATGCCTGCTTGGAGAGCATTAGCAATCTTTCTTTTCATCTGTCTCCTCTTTTTTTTCCCTCTGTCGGCGAGTGCCATCGGATTTCTGGGCCAATCTATTGTCACAGGCCTGCCACACATACAAGGAGAAGTCAACCTCAATCTGATAGGCCATTGTCTTATTCTCCCCATCGCTGATTCCTGCTCATGGTATTGATCGCGAAGCTGTCCCCCTCACATCTCATCACATCGCTCTGTGTGGGGGAGTGTGTTTGTGTGCGTGTGTTTTTGCCTGTGCCAGTCAGTCTGATAGAAGATGTGGTCAGTGTCCCATTGGAAAAATCTTCCCATTGGGAGAAAATGCCCAAATTAGAACTCTTTTCTGTACTTAAACAGATGCATAGGTGGTGGGATCGCATGCAATAACTATGTAGAACTGAACATCAGTGGACTCCCACCTAAACGGGTCACCCCAGGTATCGAGAGATCACAGAAGTGGAGAAAAGAAGCCACTTGAAACTAACTGACAGCCACCTCAGCCACCTTCCCAGAACCCCCCCCCCAACCACCACCTTCGCCTCCTCCTCCTCCTTCTCACTCTTGCGCCTCCTCCACCATGCCTCACAGGCCCGTCTGTCACCCCTCTATAATTATGAGGAGTGAGAGTAATGTGTTGCAGTATGAATAGGATTGTCGGCCTGATTGTGATGTATAGACTTTCATTACCATGTCCAGGCCTGTGCCCTTCGCCATGTAGGAAATCCTATTTAGGCCCTAATTTGGGAGCCTCCCCGACCGTCCCGCCTGATAGCAATCACACACAGTAATTGTGTGCTGGGGCAACTGACAAGAGTGGAGGCTCAGACATGGAGAGAGGGAAAGAAAGAAGGATAGGAGGAGGAGGGAGGAGGTCCTGACAATGATATATCTGCATAGTTTGGTACATTATTCAAGCCATCCTCTGCAGAATATGTATGTTTTTGTGTATATCTACTTATTTTAAGGTGGTTTGTTAGCATGACAATAATTTAGAGGCAGTTGTAGTGAAACTGGAGAAATTCGTGTGTAGGGTTTGATGTAATTTTATAATGAACAATTGGAGGGCTTTCCCCTTTCCCCTCTCTCATTCTACTTCAACAATGCTACATAGCTAATTGGGAGGAGAGATCATGCTAACTCAATAATTATGATATATGAGATAATTTCCAGTGGATATCGCACGTTCTCCCTGATTTGATGACAACATGTAACCAGCCCTCTAGCAATAAATATTTGTACATTGCCCATGCCTAAGTTGTTAACTTTTTTAATATTTCATTAGTTCCTTTTTAGAGGGGATTGATTCTCTGCACCAACATTTATGCAGATCGGACTCCACTTATAGGCCTGTTGATAATGAATGTCTAATTGACTCATTTAAATACTGTTTGCCTGCAGGAGAGCCTTTGCATTAAATGTTTGATTGCCCTCATATTAACTGTCATTAATCCCCTCTGCTCTTAATAAGGACTTTATGAGTCTTTCTTAAAACTTCTCATCTACCTCACTATTCCCTTTGCATAATTAAGTAGAATATTCAAAAATATGGAAATGAAGGAGCTCTCAGGATTTGACTAATGATCTTTGTGCCACATAATTCTAATTATAGGCAAACCTTTGCATTTTCTGTTCTGCATTGGGTCATGATTCATTAGCTTGGGTCAATGTGGGTCGATACAGTTAACTCTTCTGTTTAATATCCAACTTGAGCCCGCTTTTCACACCACACACAGCTTTTGATCACACTCAAAGAAGTTCCCATACCTGCTGTGTTTGCCGACGCAAGAGGTTTGGCACATTCAGGCACTGCAGCGTCCTTTAAAGGAAGATGTACAACACAGAGCGAACTTTTGACAGCCGTTACAAACTGTCGCTGCGCCAGAGTGGGTGAGAGACACAAACTTGTCTGTGTTTATAGCTTAACTGATCCTCTTATTCCTGCTACTCCTCCAGTCTCTCTGCTCTGCCCTAATCTCTCCGGGGGTCTTACTGGCCCAGGATGACAAATGGGAAGGAGAGGCCAGCCAAGCGTGGGCTCTGTGGAGAGGCTCAGGCCGGGGGCCTCACTAAGCCCCCTCTGCTCCACCCTGGATCATATCTGACATGGCCTGCACTAACCCCAAGGATGGAGAGGCCACACACATCACGCACAAACCCAGGTATGTATACAACCCCACCAATATATGGCTCCACAGATGTGAGCTTACACACAGAGAAACACAAGAAGAGATAAACCTCCGATCAGTACACTGCAACACATTGATTTGTCACAGAGACCCTCTAGCTGCTACCTCATATCAAAGTGCACAGACACATGAACCTACAACCTCTCACACTTCCCCGTTGCGCCAACAATTCAGGGCAGGTATGTGAGTGTGAGAACTGTTGTCACTAGATAAAACCCTGCCAGCTCAGTCCAGCTCAATAAGAGCATGTACTAAATGACTGCAATGTAATGAGTGGCTGTGTGGCTGTACTCAGAGCTGTGACACTGACAGCGCATGAGAATGTAATACGCTGAAGCCTCCTTCTCTTCCCCCCTTCTCTCACTCACTCCCTGCTCCTCTGCGCCCCACTGCCTCTCAGCCACGGGATCAGCTGCAGGCGCTAATGAAACGTCAGTCCGGTAATTGAGGCTCTGGTGGTGGCGGGCCAGCCAGGCAAGCAGTCAGCCTGTGTGGGTGATGACACCAGGACACTAGCATCCCACCAAGCCCCTATGGAGCATAACGAGAACTGCTCCAGGACCCAGTCCGATGGAAAACTTTGCATTTATGCTTACATTTCCCCATGCCTTCCTGTTTGTGTTTAGGATAAATTTGAGTGATGACTTTCAGGTGTGCATTGGTAAGTTGAGTCGTCAACTCAACCAGAGATTGTTAACTAGCTTGGTGAGAGCTGCTGTTGGGCGAGGATGATGATCTGCCAGCAGCCTGTGTGAAGGAGTCAGAGGTTAAAATCCTTTGTTATTGCACCCCAGAGTGATGTTGCCATCCCTGCCATTCACTGACCTGCTCAGCACCCCCAGTGAGTTATGGGTAATGTTTAATTCCCCTGCCGTGACAGCTGTGGATCCGCATGGTAAATTGGATTTCTTCCCTCTTTGTTAGAATTGTGCTTGGGCAGGTAAAGAGAGGGAGAAAGACATTCGCTGTACTGCTTTGGCAAGGTAACTCTGTCACATATTGTTCAGAGGCCTTGCTATCTCTCACTGACAAATCAAGTCAAACCGGTTTCTTTCTGAGGGCTGATGGCAGAACAGAGTGAGGCTGATCTGTCCGACTTTGTCTTGTCAACATTGCAATCACTGCTCTGACCTAAACAGGCCATACTCTACTCACCCTGTTGTGTCACCCTTTGTTCATCATGTACACCAAGATAGACAATAATGTAAAAGTCCAAATGTGCGAATACATGTACAAGCCTAAGATTAAATTGAATTCAGTAAACACATGCACACCCGGCATATGCATACGTGTGCTGTATACTGTACAATTACAAGGTCAGCGTTGTTTCATCATCTCTGTCTGTTGCCCATGACCTCACCACCATGTCTTTCTTTGCTTTCATTGACTTTTGATAGTTTTGTTTTCAACTATACAGGCCGACTTTGTCCTCCATAGAGCTCTGCTGCTACCACGGCTGGAAATGCAACAACTCAGACAAAATTTTATTTAAATAATGGATTTGTTAAGCATCTTGTATCACATACATATATACAGGTAAATTTAGTTTTGTGAAAAATTGTCTTTTGTACAATCAGTGTATATGACTACACAAGGGAAGTTCTCTTCCTCAAATGACGTTTTTATATTCCATCACTACCCACCCCCATTCCTATCAAGGTAGGACACCTTGAAAGACAACAACACTTGAGCGGACATGTTCCCGGGAGCAGCACAGTCCTGGGGAACAGGAACTCTAGATTTAGTCCAACTCTCTCTGCTCCACTCCACTCCACTCTCTTCTGCCTCCCCGGGGCTTTAATGTGGAGAGTGGACAGTGGGGTTAATGCCTAGCTGTAAGCACTGCTTACTGCCAGTGATTGGGTTTGTGTTGTAGCAGGCCTTCCCCCACCAGCAAAAAATCCAGTGGAAATGACTTCCACTGTCCAGCCCTGTGGACATTTGTGATTTTCCAACCTGCAGTGTCGACTCCCCTCCTCTTTGTTGGAGCTCAGTGTCCCAGAGGGCACAGGTGAATTTGATGTGGAACAATGATTAAAAGTTTTCTCCCTCAAGGTGACCTAAATACTGGGGGAGGTGAAAGTCAAAATGAGAGACATGGAGATGAGAGAGGGGCATGGAGGTGAAACTCTGTTTTTGACATTTGATATGGCCCATATAGAAAGCGCTCAATCCTGAGCCCAGGAAGGAAATTATCCAAAACCCTGTCCTTACACTCCTATTGCACCATCCCTGCCTCTTTCCCTTGTAGTAATCAGTGATTGTATGTGACATGATGGGTATAAAGCACTGTGCCACAGAAAGGAGGCATCGACAATCTAATCATTGTCACATCAGCGATTACCTCAAGGTGTGATGTATTTGAAGAGGGTTCTATCGCATCTGCTATTACCTGCCTCTCCCTGCCTTATGTCCCTCAGTACACATCTTTTCTCTTAACTGTGTGTTCAATCACCAACACCAGCTTCGTCTGCTGGTGCGGCCGAGCAACCCCTCGACAGTGACGTATGCCAGCGATTAGCCTGGATACACTTCAATTATGATAAACAGCCAGTGCACCTCTTAGGCTGTGATTAAAGCCTCAGCCTGGCCTTGATAAAGAGATCCCATCTCAATGCCATCACGACCACATTATAAGACACTCTGCTGTGGTGTTCTGCTTCATGCTTTTCACATCAGTGTTGCAGAACGTACACTGTAGCCTGGATAGCGCTCATGCAGATGGACCTAGATGGTGGTTGCTGGGGGTCTTTATCATTCACACATGGCTGGTGACGCATCCCTGCAAACCTATTTTCAATTTAGACCGGTATTTATCAATAACCTCCACCTTCCTGAAGCCTATCTTACAAGATACCTGCCATATAACTTAAGACTGGCTTAGATGTTGAGAGACAGAGAGGGAGAGAGAAGCCCCAGTTTTGATAAATGGATGAGCAGTGATGAAAAGAAGATATCAGAGGAGCATGAAAGGAGAGAGGGGAAAGAGAGCAGAGCATTAATCCAACACCAGGCTGGGAGAGAGGGAGTGAGAATGAGAGACAGAGAGAAAAGGTGGGGGGGGGGCAAAAGAAAGATAGCCTTTCGGCTGTGTTCTGTCAAGGGAGAAATTACACATTTACGGAGGTTTTTTCAAGCAACGACGGGTTCCATAGATCAAACCACTGGATTTATGAGCCAATTTTCAACATGAAATATAGACACAGAGAATCCATTTTACCCATGTTTACTTGCCTTCTCTCACTCTTTTTTCTCTCTCTCAATCAAGTAGCCCACAGTGTGTAGATGGGTTTACTCCTGTAACCTTAGCAGCGCTGATTAGAGCTGATAATGAAGATGTTTTTATTATGGTGATGTGATGATGCAGCTTTCAGTGGCTATGTTGTAGAGTCTTTCCACTTATGACAGTTAAGTAAGGAACCTTCTGAATTTGGAGAGGCTCAAGACTTACACAAATATGATAGTTTAGTAAAGTCTGGCTATGTTCTAGCTTTTGAAAATCTTGTCTTCTGACGAAATAACAGTCAAATCAAAAAAATCATATAAAACATATAAAAAGATCCAACAGTTGTCAGACTGCAATATACGTTTGTACGCAGATTGCAGTAACTAAAATTATAGCTCTATATAGATATATCAATACACATTATGCTTAGATCACAATGCTCCCCTCCTCTGGTCAAATGTATTCAAAATTAGCATAGAAATTAATGACTAAGTAGGCTAAACGACATAACTGACACACAATTAGCAATATTATGGGGAGGGGACCTAATGAAGTTTTAGTGGCTGTGCCAACTGAAGAATGATCACTGCTTAATTATCATATTAATGAAGTCATTAGTTGTCACTTAACTTAAATGACAGGTAAGGTAAGAATGTCATGATCCTACAATTTCCTCTGCAAATGTGTATTCAACACTAATTACCTCCAAGTTAAGATCTCATCTGAGTAAATGCTTGAAATGTAAAAGGGATCCCTATGGCATAAACATGCATGAAACACTGCAAGAAAAAAAATACAATGAGGTTTATTGAATCACTGACTAAAGCATCTTCAAGGTCACCTGAGGACAAACAACACAAATCAGCCCCACGAGTCCAACATAAAACACACGCAGCAGATGGAAGCAGTATCTCTTTCCTGGGTCAAGAGGGAGCTGATACTACAGGCTAAAACAAAAACACATTTCCAGTAAACAGTATGGCATGATTAGGCTACAAAAAACCTTCAGATGGGTCAAATGAGCATTGCAGCTGGAGGTCCTCCCACTCACAGAGTCTCTTCTTTCATTCCAATTCATTTCAATTACGCAGTCATTCCCACCTTCTTCCCAATGTCCCGATTAGCTCAGCCTGGCAATTTACAGTTGATCTTGCCTCATCTGAAGCCGAGCAATGGTGGAGGCAGGGAAACGAGCAGTAATGGAATGAAATGTCACTCAGTTGTTGCCTTTGTCACAAAGATGCTGGGTGAGCCGGATGGGGAGGGGGTTGGAGGGGTCTGGTTAGAAGATGAAAAGTTGTGTATGTGTGTAGGCAGCGGTGCTTTTACGTGAATGGACATATGATTTTTCTGCTCCACTGTCTTTATTTTGTCCAACCATAGAACCTGTGCATATCCACAGTATACCAGCTGGTGCTCTCATCCTCATCAAGGCTTCTTCACCTTTTTCACCGAAGATGAGCTGGATGCCGATTCTCTCCGCTTGCGCTGCAATGTAATGCACAAAAATCACATAAGCGTGTACTGTAGGAGGAATCTCAGGTGTCTCCAACCAACACAACTGAGTCACCAGTTGCTTGTTTTTATCTACCAGCACAGATCTTTATTATGAAGATGTACTCTGAATAGAGGTTCATACTGCCTACTCAGATCAGGAAGTCACAGGAATGCAAACCAATCACAAAGAGCTGCTAGTGCAATGAAAAGGACTGGATCCTTTACTGGGTTCCCACTCGTTAACACTGCCAGTAGGCGAGTAGGTGATTGGGAGAAAATATCTGCTATTGGCTACAGACTGAAGGTGCCTGATGCGCATTTTTGTCCATTTTAAATCATAAAAATATGTGTTTTTATATTTTTATAACTATTGGTTATTATTTGGAAGAGTCTGGGTGTAAGCTCTGCAGACTTACTGAGTTGGGGGTAAGCGGTGCCCCTACAACATCGATGATCTGCTCCTTGGCTTCCACCTTGATGTCATCTACACTGGGCCAGCACTGAACTTCGCCCCCTGTGGTGGATGCTGAACTGCTGTTGGTGGCATTGAGTTCCCCACCCTGCGGTGCGGCAACTAGTCCTGCCCCTGTAGTTCCACATCCACCTGCACTGCCAGCCTTCAGTAGAGCCTCGTAGCGGTGACGGAGCATCTGTTGTTCATATTCACAATTGCTGTGGGCCTGCTTCAGCTCATACAGCAGCACCAGATCACTACGCAGCTCATTGAACATCTGTACAATCTCTTCTGTGGGCATCGGGTTAAGATCTTGATCCACAGACAGACACAAAGGTAGAGATGATTAAAAATGAGATTTGTTTTTCAAAGCCTTGCTAATCAGTTTATCCCAGTAGATATACAGTGGGTATTATCCTTGGTATGGCAAATGCAAATGAGAAACCACATCTTTAAGACACTCTTAAAGAGTGTCATCTGCCATCTGATTACTGACAACTTCAACATGAGCACTGGATCTTTGAGGTTCTGCATGCAACTACTGTGTCCAGGTGGAGCTGGTCAAGAAATAAAATCTCATGTGCAAACTTACCACACTCTCCTATTATCTATTTTTTTTATAAAAATGTTATTAAAAAAAAAAAAAAAAAAAAATATATATATATATATATATATATATATATTCATATTTGAAATGTTAGCAGCCTGATAATGTTTATTCACACTCACCCACTCCTTGCTCTATGAGGATCTGCTCAATGGCCTTGATCTTCTTTTGGCCTACCGAGCTTGGCAGTTTCATCTGAATCACAAAGAGACACACAGAGAGACACGCCAACACACACAAGGGTGTTTTTTAAGGTGCCAGGGGTATTAGGATAAACAGCTCCACCTTGGGGCTTTTAATTCGTATGAAATGCACTTCAACAGGCCAGATCAAAATGTCTTTATCCACTGAACTCTGTCTGACTGATTAGCTAGAGGGGCATTCTACTTCTTTAGCCCCGCTAATGCATTTTCCATAGAGAGCGGCAGCTCCTCATCAGTCTTGAAGATGAATTAGAGTTTCCTTGCTAGATCTTACAGATATTAGCTAGACACTAACAGAATTAATCATCACAGTGCTAATGAGAGATAGCCAGCTAAAGTCAGACTCTCTGGTTTTTCACATACATCAACTGCAGGTTCAAGAGTCACTAAAATTCTTTTGATATTAATAATTGTTCAGACAAAACTTAGCTGATCTTCTAAGAAATTTAAAAAAAAAAAAAAAAATCAAGACTTTTAATGTTTTTACATCAATTTAACAGCACAGTACAGAAAAATACAATTTCTTGCTACAGACCTATGAGATTATCTTGACTACTGTAGTTTCAGGTTTGTTCTTTCAGATTGGTGTTTTAGGTTCCTCACTTGTATTTGAAAGCCACAGTGAAGTTTTAGGTTGAAGAATACTCTTTTCGTAGATTTAATATCTCAGTATGATCTAGCTATACTCACCCTCTGACTGCGCAGTGTGACTCCCGCTGATTTGAAGTCAGGGAACTTGATGCCTGCTGTCTCTGGAACAGCCTAAAGAAAAAGAATAACTGATAAATAACTGATGAGAGACATGATATGACGCCCCTCTGAACTTTGGATGGCCTTAATATGTAAAAACATTAAAACAATTATTATAGAATGAATCTGGCATTTACAGTGATTCATAAACTGAGACAAGGAGCTCCCACAGTTATTCTGAGACACAGCTCTTCCATTATAAATTATATAAAATGTTGAACACAAAATACTGAGACCGAGCTGAATCTTAATTATATCAGTGTACCACTGCATTTAATAAGCACCATTATGTGGTTGAAAGCTGTGCCATTTCAATAATAAAAAACTATTTAAAGTTCTTATTGTACGTATGTTTGGATTGTGCTTTTCTTTGCTCCTTCTGTGTGAGTGCATATCATACCGGTTTTTCTGTTTCCCTTTTTTGTGGTAGCTTCTTCTTGGAAACCCTCTTTTCGGCTCGCCTTAACTCTGTGGTTGTGTCAGCTGCTTTAATGAGTTTCTGCAGATCCTGGGCCTTCTTCTCGCGCTCTTTCTTCCTAGTCTCAATTTTCCTTAGCTCCTGAATAAGATATTCCTCTTCTGCCACCTGCAGGAAAAACGAGAGAAGCGCAATCTTTATATTTAAAAAGCTGGCAAACATCTTACAGATTTGGGCACTATTAATAATATAATGTTTATTTAGAATGGTTTGACTTTTTCGTCTTTAACAATTGATAATTGCAATAATAATTGCAGTTTTAACTGGCTTGTGCTTGGCATGTTGCTTCTCATCTTATCTGGGCAATGACTATGGTATGAAAGCTTAACAACTTCATAAGAATCCAAATCAAATGAGGAAGTTACTAACTTGTTCAGGTGTGCGATTGAAAAGCTTCTCCAGTTGCTCTTTGCGACGCCTTTCATGGCCAGCATCAAAAATATAGATCTTGGGCTCCGTCCCTGAAGCCGCACGGACTTTTGTCAGCTTACCACAAATACTGTAATACCGTTCTTTCAGGTCCTCCACAGAACGTTTCTGAAGAGCATTTATGGAAGAACGTTACTACAAATATATACTTTAATTTACAGGATTATGATTTTTACAATATATCCTCAACAAGAGAGAATGTGAGTACTGTAGGTCAGTTGAGTGATTACTCTGTATTGCTGGTGGTCGTAACGGTCGTGGACAACTATGAAGCGCAGGTCAAAGCGCTTGCACAGGTCAAACAGATGGTCTGTCTCCGCTTTAGTCCAGCCATCGTCATGGAGATGCATCTGATACTCCTGCTCTGAGTACACTGGTACCTGCACCGTCTATGAAAGCAGGCAGAAGAACAGAGAAAATACAATGAATCAGGATAGGTAACTGGAAAGAGAAATAAGTGAGCATGTCTGAAAAAGAGGATATGACAGAGGATGAGTAGCCGTAAAAATTCACCCATTGTTTGTGTTTGCCTTGCATGAGTGATTAGACTGAAAGAGAGACTATAGTCATCCCTACCTTGTTGAAGCGGGCAAAAGGGTAGTCCTTGCCCTCCTCTGCCACACGCCTCCAGTGGTGGAATATGGCCCCATCCCTGCGAGCGGGATTAGTGAAGGGCATCCACTTCCAGGGACGCACCTTTTTGCAACCCAGCTTGGCTTTCACTGTCCTGTAACCCTGAGTAGTATCACTGGGCAGTAGAGGTGGTGCATCTCTGGAAATTAACAGGAAAAAAAAGTCTTTGTTGAAGTAAGGGTACTAAATATGAAGAAAATCTGTTTTATCTGTTCATAATCTTCCCACATCAATCTGGGTATTCAGCACACACACATAAGTGACAAAAACAACATACAAAAGCAAACACCTTCGCAGTGTACCAAATCAGAGGGCCCAGTGATAGGAATATACAGTATAAGAAGATATCAGCCCTGAAAATCCCTAGGACTGGCATCAAATAAAACATCAGCAAAATGGTCAACTGACAAGCTCTCCCTTTCATTGAGACTTAAACGTAAACCCTTCCAGTGCTTCATGGAACATACCACTCACTTGACCCTCTTCGGTCATGGCTTCTGATTTAGACACATGAAAATAATTGAAAGTGTTGTCATTTTTCCTCCTCTTTTTTCTGAATTATGCTGAACAATTACTATTTATGGAAGCGTAACAAAAACTCCTAGTTTTCACTTTCATCCTGATCCCTTCCTCATGGAATTTAAAAGCTTTACGAATAATTGAAGCGGCAATTTCTCATGACTTGAATTCAAACTTTAAGGGTAACTCAGTGCCCCAATTGAAGACAAACTTGTAATTTCAAAAAAGGAGACCATACTTCTTATCTGAATAGAGCAGAGCATAGACCTCTCGGTGCATCCCCTCTGGTCTCTTGAAAGTCAGCGTTTCTGTCGTCTTCTTGGTTTTCTTCTGTGACATGTGATGGAGAAATCATTTTAAATAAATATGTTGGTAATACTGTCAACCACAAAATAACATCATCATCTTCTCAATTTCTTGCTGTAGGAATGGCACGGTCTGTTTTCGAAACGTGGCAGCAACTCTGTTCAATACTGGAATACTGAATACTTGATCAAAGTTTCAGAAAAGACAGTCTATTAGTTATTACATGTTTGAAGTATGAGCAGAGGTTTAAGGTTAGCAGTTGTCCAGAGATGTTTACAGACCCTTCAGGGCCGGATAAATGCGCCCAAGTTAACCTTAAGTCATCTTCCCAACAGCTAATGAAGTTTTAAATGTAAGACCATTGAGGAAAGTTGTGAATACTAAGATAGGCATCATTATGGTTATTTTGTGATTAATTCTCACCTTATCTGAGTTGATGAGGTCTTTCTTGCTGATGGGACCGTCATTATCCCCTCCGGTCAATTCCAGAATGTCCCTAACATCAGCACCAGTAGCCATGGCTTAATATGTTGTTAATTAACGCTTCTCGCAGCCTGTCAAGCGTAAATACTGTTCATTCATTCACATTCGCTCATTCAGTAACGAGCGTTACTATCCGACGAATACGTTCCTAGCTAAAGGCTAACGCTGACATTATCATATTTAACCACGCTAACTTTGCACAGAGCCGCTAACGGACAAGTAACGACTTTGTAAGATTTATGTAGTAATATTACCGTGAACGTTTCTACTATATGTGAGAGCTACAGAGATAGTTAATAACGAATATTCACAAGCTATTGTTAAGGCTAGGTGAGTAGCTGGCCACCTGAACCGACACCACTTCCGGCCCCAATGTCGTCTTTGTTTCGCCCCCGTGAGGTCTGGCGGTGCACTGCAGAAATTATTTATTTTAATTTCAAATAAATAAAAATAATAAGTGTTAGTTTACCTCTACAACTGAATGTGACGCTGAAGACACCGACATGGTTGAGGAAATTATAAAAGAACTAAACCTTCACTTTACTAACTTATGTACAGTAACAAAATCGACTAAATTAAGTATGATAATAGAAAATAAAGGATGCATATATAAGTAACAATCAGCAAATTGTGGCGTTTACAACGGCATTTTCTTAAAAACACTCAAGCACACTCTCACAAAAAATAAACTTTTATTTGACATTAGTTTTTATGTTTTAATATATTTGTCGCATCTGTACACTCTTATCCTGAAAATCCCTTTATGCACCGTGACTAACTTTACTTTTGAAAGGAAACACCGGATGTAGGCCATTCTGTCGCTGTTTTTAAAATTCCCAGCATCCGTTAGTCTGGGTCACGGACTGCTCTTCCGCCATTTTCTGTAGCTTGTGTCGCAAGAGTGGTTGGCGGAGCCATTGAAGCTAGCTGTTAGATCTGCTATTAAGGTCACATTTGTAAACTCTCAACTTGTCAGTATCGACGAAAATAGCACAGTCTTTCTTTTTTTTTTGAAGACACTAAACTGCATAGGAAGATGTCCAACGAGCAGGCCGAAAATACTGCCGAGAAAACAGGCCAGCAGCAGCAGCAGCAACAACAGCAACAGCAGCAGCAGCAGCCGCCGCCGCAGCAGCAGCTTCAGCAGCAAGGGTAAGGCCATTCACCAATGGTCCTTTGTTGGCTCTTACTAGCTAGTTAATGATCCTGATCCAGGGGAATGCCGTAGTTTTACCATTATCTAATGAAAACAGTTCAAGTAGTATCCACATGAGGCAATTATATATTAACGATGACAATCTGATTAAATTCCGTCGTTGTAGCCGTTTAGGTGGCGCGTGTTTGCGGCCCGTCTTTTTACAAGGGGAGTCGGTCCATTTTACGTAACGCAACTTCAAGTAACCTAATGTTAGTTGTTCGCTTAGTTAGCCACTTGTTAATATCGGTATGCTTCCTTTTGTTCGCAATTTGACATGCAATTGACATTTAGACATGCATTAACGTAGTGGGCCTGACAATATAATGCAGGCCCGCAACAGGCCTGAAGAGCGGCCTTGCCATGCGATTTAAAGCCAATCGCCCGGGATTGCAAACTTGCAGTGCGGATTGTCCTTACAGTTCAAACAATTGTATCGGTGTCTAATTAAAAACGTTTTTTTTTTAACCTGTTGTTATTAATATCGATAACTGTTGTTTTTATCACTTCAAATATTTATCTAGTTGAAGGGGTTTCTATCATTAATAGAACAAAGGAAACCTGTTGGATTGAGTTACAACAGTGGCCTCATTTTGGCCTCCTAAAGGAGCAAAGGCTACACATAAAAAACTATTGGTGGTATGTTTTTAGTTTGATTTCATTGGCTGTAACGTCTTTTCGCAACTGTGTCCTCCGTCGTTGTCTATTAGCTTTTTTTTTTTTTTTTTTTTTTTCTAAAGCTGTTTAGAGATTCATTTTTCAGAATCTGGTGAGAGTCTTACTCAACTGTAAAAGAAAGTTGATATGCTCTTGTGAAGTGTTTTTTTTTTTTTTTTTTCCTTTTCTTTTCTCTCGTCACACTTATTCACTGTATTAATTGATTCTCTACACAGTGAAGTGAATGGGAAAGCCAAGCATGACTCCAATTCAAGCAGGAAGGAGAGGCCCCAGAAGAGAGGTGGAGGTGGGCGCTACGAGCCCTATGGAAATGCGAACAAAAGATACCGTGTTTTTGTCAGCAACATCCCATATGATGTGAAATGGCAAGCCCTCAAAGACCTGATGAAAGAAAAAGGTAAGGTGTCTGGATAAGGGCTTGACTCAGTCAACTTTTGACATGACAAAAAGATCCAGGGTCATTTTGTTTGACCACTGCAGCTTTGAAGGGCTTTTGGGAATTTGTGCAGGGACTCAAGTTGTATAATGTTGCTTGAGACTTTGTGGGAGTTATTTGAACAAAAGGTTTTGGATGAGGTCCCTCTTATTTGTCCGTCAACCAAGGAGTTGCTGCAGACTTGCACAAGTGCTGTGAACCTGGATGTTAGACTGAATATTTATTCACCCTTGAGACTACTACAACCTTTTGTGGTTTTTGTGAAGTGAAGGTTGTACATGTGTAAAGCTGGTGCACTAATGTGAAAGTCCAGTGGCTTGGAATCATAAGGGACATACCGGGATGCTTTTTTCATAGAAATGCATGAAAAAATATACAGTACTTTGCTGTAGTGTAATGATTTTGTCCAGAAACCAGGAACGAGTTGTTCTCAGTTACAACATGTAACAAACAGTAAAACATGTCCACTCATGATTTACAAATTGTTCAAATTTTTGGAGACATGTCAAACGAAATCATTTGTAATGCAGCAACCTTGAATTTCAGCAGGTATTAGCTTAAACCTTTCTCTTAAAGGTACAATATGGATTTTAATGTGCTGTTACTCATGTGAAAGTAGTTGTTTCGTTATGTATCGCATATGGTTATTTGAAAGCTTTAGATGAACCATAAGTAATGCACTAAATTGGCATTTACTTTAAATTAAAGCATGTGTCAAGATTGGTACAATCCTCTTTCAGAAGTTGTGTCTGGTATTTGTTTTATGACAACTGACTGTGGAGTTAAATTGCATTTTCTTTTTTAGGTGTGACCTTGACAAGCAAATGTTTTCTCAGCAGATCTACATGTTGTACCAAGCACAGCTATGCGTTGGGGGTTTCTTTGGGGTACAGGTCTACAAAATGAAGCAACTTCTTATGCACTGTCCTTGTCTCTAGAGGTTTGGTCACTGATGCCCCATCGTTGAACAGAAACGTGATCTGAAACGCAAGCGTGGCTGTGGTCGACGCTGAATCAAAATTCTGATATTGTGCGTTCCAGGAAAAGGTCCACTTTACGAACATGTTTGTAGTTAGAGAAGTTTCTGTCCCCTAAGAGCTTGTCATCATTAACATTATGGTTAGTTTTCTAGCTGTAGGTTTCCTCTTAGGCTTAGCTGATGGGCAAATGTATCGATGCATTAGCCTGGGGTTTAAAATGGCGACATTTGACAAAGTTTGCACAGGTTTGCAATGAAATGGGCTGAGGCATTGAATGGGTTTTGACGACTTGAAATTCTTTGGTTAATTATCTTCATATAGAAGGTGGTGTGCACGGCATTATATCCAAATAGGAAGGCTGATGGCCATTTCAATAGTTGTTGTCCTCAGTCTATTGCTTTTGGTGCTTCGGGAGAATTCTAACAAGGACAGGCTAAGAAGTCTTTATTTTTTCTAAAAAGACCCAAGCTTGCTTTTTGTAGACCTGTACCATATTGTGCTGCGGTGCTGGGGGAAGGCTCAGGACTGGCAGTCCAAGCTCACTGTCACCGGCCACCCTACTTGTTTCTGCTCTAAACCCCCATTGTTCTCTCGGCTTCTCTCCCCTTGGTGTGTGTCGTCTCTGGAATCTGATTTGTAGTGGGTGAGGTAACGTACGTGGAACACTTAATGGACGCAGAAGGCAAATCGAGGGTAAGTGCAAATACATACAAATAAAAATATGAATAATCCTAGACAAACCTGTGTTTGTCAGCTTTGGTTTCTTTATTTTCCTTGTTGGGAATTGTTCAGATTCAGAAACCTGGTGGAGTGTGTGAGATGGTGACATGCCGGAGGCGTGTTTTATTTGGTGTCGTCTGTGGCACTGTATTGAGGCCATCCGGAGGATCGATGCTCTTATAACAGGTTTTCAGCTTTCTTTGTAGCCAATCCTGTGGGATTGCAGTAGATGACAATGTCCCTTTGGTTGCCGGATTTGCTCCTCTATGAACTAAAGGGATCTAGTCTGCAAGAGGTTGTTACAAGGCTGTTAGATGGTTGTTAAATATAACTCTTTCTGTAGAACTGCGTTACTGGAAAAGTCACCTCCAATATCTTAGTAGTCGGGAATCCTATCTCACTGTGGATTTTCTGCCCTTTGGATGTTGGAAAAATACTCTTTATATTCACCAGACTTGCCTGCATTTGTTAGTGACTGGGGAAAAAATGTGAGACTTTAATAATGTAATTTTATTTTGAAGCACAGAGCTGTGGCCAAGGCTGTAGGTTTGTGTGGTGGTGAACCTTTTGATTGTGCATGAAATTGTCTGTTTTTGCTTAATTTTTGTGTCAGGTAAAACATCTATATCTATTGCTTTAACTAATTTGAAATGTTCTTTACTCCTTTTTGGTGCGGCGTGTTATGATTTCTTCAATCAACAAAGGGTTGTGCGTAAGTTGTCTTTTTCTTCATTTATTTATCA
Organism: Xiphias gladius; assembly: GCF_016859285.1. Lineage (NCBI taxonomy): Eukaryota > Metazoa > Chordata > Actinopteri > Istiophoriformes > Xiphiidae > Xiphias > Xiphias gladius. Next base: position 15,820,121 of record NC_053405.1, read on the forward strand.
TTGTGTACAATTGGTTTCATCAGTGCCTCTCCGACTGACAAAATTGAAATGTTGTAATCCATTTCAAGTTAACCATGTAGAAAAACTTGCACTAGTGTCTATGTTGAGGACAATTGGAAGGGTTAGTAAATAAAAATTAAGGAGTTTGATTGCTCTCATGGATGTATGCTTTTGTCAGTGTTGTTGAGTTTAGGACTGAAGAGCTAATGAAGAAAGCAGTGGAGAAGGTAAACAAGCACAACCTCAATGGACGACCCCTAAAAGTGAAGGAGGTACGACACAGCAATACTAACAAAACAAAAAAACAACTTGTGAACTTTTTCCACCAGACCAATATGTAAGTTGTGGATTTGCATAAGCAATATTTTCGTGTGCTTTGTTAGGACCCTGATGGTGTGATTGCTCAGAGGGAAATCAATAAGGCTCAAGGTGGAGGCCCTCCAGGAGGCCATGGCGGAATGGGGGGAATGGGAGGGATGGGTGGAATGGATCGCATGAACATGGATCGAATGGGCCCTGGACCAAATGGCCCCATGGTCAACATTCCTCCCAGCCTGATGAACAACCCCAACATCCCCAACGAGATCATCCATGGTCTCCAGGCTGGCAGGATTGGCAGCACTGTCTTTGTGGCTAATGTGAGGCTTCCAAATTTTTGTCATTGTTTTATTATCTGAAAACATCCAAATGTATGAAATTAAGTGATATCAAAAAAGAGAGGGAACGAAAATAAATATATGAAAAACTGTACTCGGTAAATAAATGTCATTAGTTCTTGTTTGTTTTTATGACATGACAAATTAATTGGTCGTTATAAACTTTTTTTGATAGGTCAACTAATGACATAACTAACAGTGCCAGCAACTATTAATTTAATCACACTATTTGTGTCAAACTTTAGCATGACTTTTTTTGTTTTTTGTTCCTTCTGCATATAGCTTGACTACAAAGTGGGCTGGAAGAAGCTGAAAGAGGTGTTTAACATGGCGGGCATGGTGGTGAGAGCTGATATTCTGGAGGACAAGGATGGGAAAAGCAGAGGCATGGGCACAGTAACGTTTGATATGCCCATTGAAGCAGTCCAAGCTGTCTGTATCCTTTTTGAAAAATGTTGGCAGATTGGAATTTTTTTTTTTTTTTTTTTTTTTTATAAATGGGAAACATAGAATTAATTCACATTGTACATTTTCCTTAATAACTTCACAGCTATGTTCAATGGGCAACTGTTGTTCAACAGGGTCATGCACGTCAAACTGGTATGTTGCCTAAACCTCTCTAGATGGGATTGCATTATGATCTGAGAGCATAGTGTAAATGCATTCATGTGGATTTTTCTTTTAGGATGAGAAGTCCCTGCCCAAAGATTTTGGACCACCTGACAGAGCTGCTGTTCTTCCTCGTAGGTTTACACTTCATTTTTATCTCAGTGAAGAAAACTAAGACAGAGTAGTGCACTGTAAATATTACGTAAAGTACTTTTTATATGACTTTCGCACAAGTCCTAGGTCTGTATTTAAAGCCACTTAGATGGCACTTGTTTTGGGGTAGTTAAATGTCATTAAAACAGTACCCTATTCCAGTTAAATTTATATCAACTTGCCTCAATTTGGTGCAGACTTACATCTGTGATATTTCTTTGTATTTTGTGTAGAGGGAATATATACTGGCAGACACAGTGATGCTTTGTTAGCCACTTAAATATTGCCTTATGTGCTTTACATGGGCTGGCCTGTTAGGAGCCATTGGGGCCTCTATGACATGCAGACCATTTCAATATTGAATGAACATTTCATCGTGGTACACTTGATACTGAGAATAGCAATACTGTGAATAAGTCCATTTATGCAGCCAAGTAATCTTAATACTGTACCCATTTTCTCCCAGGTGGTCTGAGTGGTGTTGGTTTGGGCCTGGGGCCTGGTGGCCAGCCCATTGATGCTACCCAACTCAACAGAGGAGGCAGTGGAGGAATGGGCAACATGGGCCCTGGAGGTAACTTGCTGCGGTGTTGTTTTTGTTAAACTCTTGAATAGCAGACACCAGTGAAATCAGTGGCTCATCATTAATCCTTACTCATAGGAATGGATGGAATGGGCTTTGGCAACATGGGAGGTCGTATGGGAGGAGGAGGAGGAGGAGGAGGAGGAGGTACGTACCAGAACTTCGGAAGTGGCTGGGGTCCTCGCTGTATTTATGTCAACTGCCACGTTTGCTGTTAGAGCAAACTCACTGCTTCCTCTAACTGTATCACATAAAAAAAACATTTCTAAAAATTCATGGAAAATGTTCTTCAAATCCCTAAAATATTACTGGGAAACATTTGCAGGAAGTTAAGTGCCATTATAAGCATTTTTATAGTGAGAAACCACAGCAAATTGGAATTTGTATAAGTCTTCACTTTTATATATTAAGCATCATGCCTCGTGCGTCAGATTTCCGGACCAAGCCTGTCCATACATTTCTGGTTGTGTCCTCTTGTATTAAGACTTTCCTCTCTTTTCTAGGAATGGACAACTTTGGAGGAATGAACAACATGGATCGTTTTGGTTCTTCAGGGATGGGCAGAATGAACGGTAAGGAGACGTTTTGAGACTTGCTAAGCACTCCAAAGCAAGCGTGGATGACTTTCACGTTTGCTGGACACTTCTAATGGTTTCATCTCTTGCATTGTCAGAGATGGACCGTGGGATTGGTGGTGCTTTTGACAGGGAGTTTGGGCGAAATGAAATGGGAATGTCTCGCAATAATTTTGGAGACTCCTTTGAAAGAGGAATGGGTTCGTATTTTCAGGATTTTGCTTGAAATTCCTGTGATAAGTACTCTGAGAAGCCTCAACAGACGTAATGCCTATTTCAGCTGAGGCAGTTGATGTAACCTTTATTTTCTTTTGTTTACTCACTTTTTTAGGAAACTCCCTCGGTATGGACCGCATGAGCTCTGGAATGGACCGGCTGGGAGCCAGCATGGACCGCATGACAGGGATGGATCGGATGGGTATGGACAGGATGGACCGCGTGTCTGACCTGGACAGGCTTGGTTCTGGGTTTGACCGGATGGGCTCAGGGATGGACCGGCTGGGGCCCAGTATGGACAGGCTAGGACCTGGCCTGGACCGTATGAGCTCCAGCATGGACCGCCTCGGCCCAGCTGGGTTTGATCGCTTAGGCCCGTCTGGTTTGGATCGCATGGGTTCTGGCCTGGACTTTGGCTCCCCAATGAATATGGATCGCATGGGCAACACTGGGATTGACAGAATGTCCAGCAGCTTTGACCGCATGGGCTCCGCTGGAGGACTTGACCGCTTCCCCTCGGGTGGCCTCGACCGCATGAGCTCTGGCATGGACCGGATGGGATCTGGAGGTGTTGGTGGCCAGTTTGATCGCTCTGCTGACCTTGATCGAGGATTTGGGGGAAATTCCTTCGGAGGAGCTGGAACTGGAGGGCCTGGAACCGGGGGAGGAAATGTCAGGAAGGGATGCCAGATCTTTGTCAGAAATGTGAGTATTTATCTACAGGATAGTTCAGCTTAAGTCATTTGCCCAGTATCTTCTCACATATGAGTTTAATCAATTTTGAATGAATTTTGTTTTAGCTGCCATTTGACTTCACCTGGAAAATGCTGAAGGATACCTTCAATACATGTGGTAAGAGTGGTCGTAGTTTTTAATATAAAATTAACTTCTTTTTTTTTTTGCTATTTCATATCAAGATGATTCTAACACTGGTTTTCTTCCTTCTGCAGGCATGGTCCAGTATGCTGACATTAAGATGGAGAACGGCAAGTCCAAGGGCTGTGGTGTGGTCCGCTTTGACAACCCTGAAACTGCTGAGCGCGCCTGCCGGACAATGAACGGCTACCGGCTGAATGGAAGAGAGATTGATGTTAGGATTGATAGGAATGCATAAGTTATTTGTGTTACATCTGACATTTAATTTAGTCCCTGTCCTAAACCTCTAGATCATCTGAATTGCTCTTCAATTTATTCATATATATATATACATACACACACACACACACACACACGGTTTGTTAGATATTTGTAACAGTGCAAATGTTATTTTAGTTAGTAATTTGTAACAGTGGAAGTGTTTTAGTTAAATTTTACTTTTTTTGAGACCAAATTTTAAACTTTTTTTTTTTTTTTTTTTTTTTTTTCTGTCATGTTTCACCTGTCATTGCCTTTGTTCTATAAGGTGTTTTGATAAATAAACCTCTATTTGAAATGCTTTGTTGGCTTTTGTGTTATTGCACTGCATGAGACTATAGTGGACTTTCTGGTGAGATCAGGTTGGAGCCCTCTTGTGATACTCGTTTTGTCACAATAAAATTTGAGTACTGTTAAATACTATAGTCATGGTGCTGACTTTGAAGAGAGCATGTGGCAAACAATCGCACAATGGAGATTATACTTTGGAGGTGTCATGTGATCCTGAAGACCCTCCCCCCGTAGACATGGAAGGTCACCACCGGAAGAAGGTCATAGGCACTACATTCAAGATGGCGTCCCCCTTGTGTCAGTGTTACCAGGTGAGTGCTTGAAACATTTTGTTTGAAGTATCAGCACTTATAACACTGCGGGATAATAAAGGGAGAACTCGAACGGGATTTTTGAACTGTCAGTTTAACTACTGACGGTGAATGTCACGAGCTTTGCTAATCAGGCTGCTAATGTGGCGTTAGCTAGCTGAGTTAGCTCTTTGATTGTTCAGGAGTCTAGCCGGTGTTTGGACTCTGGCTCGGGACAGCGTCGGGAAATTAAACATTTGCCAAGTAAAATACAACTTTGGTAGCTACATGTTCTAACTCTCAACGATGTCTTCTAATGAACAGGGTGTCTGTATACTAAATCATATCTGTAATCCCGCTTCTTCAAAAGTGACTATCATAATTTTATGCCGACATTTGAACTACAATAATTACAAAGGGCATTGCAGAAGTAATTTATCAGTTTCATGCACAGTTCAGGAGTTTGTTCTTAACCTGATTGTCAGTACCTGAGTAGTCTACTGAAGTGTAAGGCTGAGTTTGTGTTCCTCCTCAGATATGTGTGAGAAGAGGCTTAGTGGCATTCCCTTCCTCTTACCTGCTACTTCACAACAGACCCAATGTCTACAGGATACGTGGGTTCCTCACAAGTTCTTCACAGGTACGTTCACCCGACATAAGCTGAGCTGCTGTCGTGCTTCTTTCTGGTTTTGTTGAAGCTGTACTTTGCAGACTGGGTATCAGTATCTGCCTTCCTCTGTAGAGGGGACTCCTGACTTTAGTTTGGATTATTCTCTCAACTTCAACAAACCTCACCTCTGTTTGCATTCAAAAAGACAGACGTAAAGTCACTTTCTGTTTTTAACTAGAAAAATGAACACATTTTGTTTTTAAATCTTTAGGTAGAAAACAAGCACAATAACTAGCAAAAAAAGAGCATTTTAGAGTTATAGATATGCGGCAAAGACATTTCGGTTGATGTTTTTAGACCTGAAGAAGATGACAACCATAACACCATTGTTATTGTTATATAGATCTTCAAATAAAATCTACTATGCTGCATATATGTCATTCTAAGGTGCTCCCACTTTCTTTGCAAGTTATTACACTTGTTTTTTAACATTTACTTCTACTCGTCCTGGGGTTGAGCACATAAGCAACACTATGAACATAAATTCAAGTGTAACTGAACTCCTCTAGACATGTTCTAGACATGCACTTATTAAATGTGGTGTTTCTGTTTCATATCACCCAGGTGCCTCGGTCACCCCCTCTGCAAGTTAGGTATTTGTCAGGTGAGAGAGGTGGTGGCAGAAAAGGTTTCCTGGGGGAGTTTCTGGACAACCTGAAGCAGGAGCTAAACAAGAACAAGGAAATGAAAGAAAACATCAGGAAGTTCCGGGAAGAGGCCAAAAAACTGGAGGAGTCAGACGCATTAAAACAAGCACGAAGGAAATATGTTAGTATATGGCCACACTACAGGCACAAAACTGTAGCATTTCTACCCATGTTCTTCTGAAAAACAAGTGTTAGGTCTGCATTTTTTTTTTTTAAACCAATGATCCTCCCCTCTGTCTCTTCCCCAGAAAACTATTGAGTCTGAAACAGTGAAGACCTCCGAGGTTCTCAGGAAGAAGTTGGGAAACATCTCAGAGACGGTTAAAGAGGTAAATGTGATACGTATCTCAATCAGATGCAGCCTTCCTTTTTGATTGTCATATGATAGAAATGCTGTTCAAGTTCATACATCAAACCTTACAATGTGTGTGTGTGGACAGGGGATAGAAGAGGTCAGTCGAACAGACATTGGGAAGAAAATCAAGGAGGGAATGGAGGAAGCAGCCAAAACAGCTAAGACCTCTGCAGAGTCTGTCTCTAAGAGCGGAGAGATGTTGGGGAAGACGGGTGCGTTCAGAGCAATATCTCAGGTATGGAGTCACTTTACTCTCTATGCTCCAGAAGTTAAGATACGTACACGTGAAAACCTAATCCTCAGCCCCTTGATGTAAGACAGTACTTACAAGGGTCTCATTGTAAGACTGGAGGTGAATATTAAGTAAGTAATGTACTATTAAAAAGAAGTTACAGTAATGACAAACGGTTGCCCTGAAAATGACAAACCTGAATATTCTTTTCTTGTCTTCTACTTATTTATTTAATTTCAGGGCATGGAGAGTGTGAAGAAAGAGATTGGTGACCTGGGTCACACTGGCCCTTATCGGCCTCCTGCAAGACTCAGGAAGAGGAGTGAGTTCTCTTCCAAGGGAGCAGGGGACGACAGCAAGGTCTTCGAGGCCAACGAGTACGTGAGTGCCCTCTGCTTTGACCTGATACTGAGATGCGAACACCTCTCAGGTTCAGACATAGCTAGTACCACTCATATGGCCTCACACTTTCTAATCTATCCTTCCAGACTTGCATCTGGTCAGGTAACCGGAGACAGACTTAACCATTTAAGATTTTCACACAGTATTATTTCTGATAGTATTATTTATATACAGTATATACAATATTATTTCTGAACCGACCAAGTTCACCCAACTTCATCACAACTAATGTTAAGGAATCAAAGTTTGCAGAGATAAGCAAACTGATCTCTAGTGTTTTTCGCCAGAAGAGAAACTTGTGAGTGGTTTTACTGTGATTTGGAATAGCAATAACATTTCTCAGAGCTGAACCCTATTACTACCAGTATTTCCTTTACATTTAGTTTATCGTTCTTGCTGTCATACCGCCACATTACCCTTCCTGGGTTAAAATGGTTAAATATGATGGTCAAAATGAGTGCAGCATGCCATCTGTGACACCCATGTCCCTCAGCCTGCCGTTCCAAGCTTTACTTTTGTGTGTTCTTCAGGGAAGCTATGGGTGTGGTGCTTCACAAGGACTCAAAATGGTACCAGCAGTGGAAGGACTTCAAAGACAACAATGTGGTCTTCAACAGTAAGACATAACTCACCTCTGGGTCTTTCTGTCTGTGTCTGCATCCTTGGCTGCTGACTTACAGTGTACTTTTATTGAGCATACCAGCATTTCTCCATTGCTGATATGTATTATGGAGTCCAATCCAAGTAGCATAAAATCAAAGGCTTTAATTATGCAATTTTGAGTGGGAAAATAGGCACAAATTGAATGGGGAACCCATCTATTTAATAGCAGACTTAAACTACACAGCGGGCCTAGTTTAACAGTTTGTGAGGATTTGGGGGAATCCATGCCATTCAGCTTTCTCCTGCATGTGTTGCTGCTATTGTTGAAGGTTACACAGCTCTGGTTAGATAAATGAATCTATAGAAACGTTATCCAAGTGTTAAGACAAATGCAACATATGCAACATAAATTTGTGCCTGGGTCTGGATGGTGAACACTTTACTGACCTTATAGATTATGAGGCTCCACTAATAAGCATTTGCTGAAGGAGCCAATTAATGGAGGGTGCTGCTATGGGATTAAGTGGAGTCTGCAAAACAGGGGCTTTATAAATTTACATCACAGGGTTGATTTAGTCAATATTATGGACATTAGCTGGGGAAACAATGTTGATGATCAATAATGTTTCAACTGGTTAAAAAAAAAAGCCTGGGTTAGAGTTATAGATAGATAGATAGTTACATATTGCTCGAAGTTAACAGATTTGCAGCTATCTAGATTTCCATAGCTAGTGAGGCAGTATTAGCACTTTTTACTCTGACTTAAATATTAGGTTTGGACGTTGAACCAGTGATGACTTTTTTTTTTAGCTGATTGAAAACAATAACTCTCTGTAACTCCAATAGAGCTGGGCAATATGTGGCTTCATTCACTGATTACCTGTGCCTGGACATTGTCCTGCACCGCATAAAACAGCCCACCTGCAGCACACCACTGCGGCTTTTTAGTGGCATCACTTGGCCTGTGTTGTGTTTAAAAGCTTTTTATTTACTTCAGTAGAAGACTGCAGTTTTTAGATGCAAAATGCAGAGGGTCATGAAGCCCCCACTCCACTGCCACTTGAACCCCAGTACATCAGCTGTTGATTGTTGCAGGGGTGATGGGTAATGGTGTCCAGTGGGAAAGTTGTGCACCAACGCCCAACTCTGCTAAATACGTGTGTGTGTGTGTGTGTGTGTGTGTGTGTGTGTGTGTTTCTTTGTGAGAAGACTAAAAAGAAGTGAGCTTGTGTTTACGTTTATTTATCAAGATATGCTTTTGGATCATATGATAATTCATCAGTCACACAGCAGTAACAGCAGACTTTTGCTGAGCCTCAGTTTTTAGCCCTTTCATTCCTCACGTTGTCCAAGCAGCAGGCCTGGTGGGAATTCCAGTTTCTGCTACAAAAAATGATGTCTAACCTCTGTATATGAACTTACTATGAATTTGAATGGATTGTCTGATCCACGAAAATTATTTTTTTCCATCTCTCTGTGTTTGTGTGTACAGAAGAGACAGAAGCTTCAGGTTTCAACTTAAAATCTGACTTACTCACATTCTTGTGTTCACTGCAGGGTTCTTTGAGATGAAGATGAAGTATGATGAGAGTGACAATGCCTTTATCAGAGCATCTCGTGCTGTCACAGACAAGATGACCAACCTCATAGGTGAGAGAACTCTGGTTTGATCATTAATAAAACTGAGAGGTCTGTTCAAGCTTGAACAAAGAAGATAAAAATGGTTTATGTGCTTCATAGTGTCTATAGGCGCATATACAGTGGGGTCCAAAAGTCTGAAACCACTTTCCCAATCAAGTGAATGGGAAAGTGGTCTCAGACTTTTGGACCCAATCGTAGATGTATATTATTGTATATTATTTCTACATTAGTAATTATTGTAGGATTTTTATGCAAATCTTAAATAAGGGGGGAAATATTGACAGTTTAAGTCATTTGTGTCAGCTGGCCCCAGCATGTTTACTTTAGAAAAATACAGGTAATGTAAGAAAATGTAACACTTTGTTTTTGTCCCAATTTCTTTACTACATGTAACTACTTAGCCACGTCACGTCCCTCAACTATTCATTTCCAAGTCTGTTCTACTTTAGAGTGTTTGCTCCAGCTTTTTTTTTGGGGTTTTAATAAAAATTTTTTACATTTAAACTATGTTTCTCATGTGCATGTGTGTTTAGGCGGACTGTTTTCTAAGACGGAGATGTCCGAGGTACTAACAGAGATTTTGAAGGCTGACCCTTCCTTTGACAAAGATTCCTTCCTCAAGCAGTGTGAACAAGATATCATCCCCAATATACTGGAGGTATATTGGACTGCAAACAGTGCTGATACCAGCTTCTTAAGACTCAAACCAGAGTGTCTGTCAAGAAATTTTTTATTTTTGTCAACACTGAATTTCAGTGGATACAGTTAGGATTTTTGACCCTGTGGAAAGTGAGAACATAACTTCACAAATTTATCTAACTTAAATACACATATAAAGCAGGTTGACCTACAGCACTATACGTTATTAGATCTTGATGTATCCTCACGAATGTATTCCGGAAGTTGTCGTCGTATTTTTTAAGCCTGTGTTTGTTCTGTCTTCGTGCAGGCGATGATCAGAGGGGAGCTGGAGATACTGAAGGACTGGTGTTATGAAGCGGTACGACCTTTCTCACACACTGACTCTGAGCTTGAGTTGTTGAAACATAGATGCTATATGCTTCTTTCAGGACTGACATGTGAAGCCAGTAGTTAGACTGACCACATACTGTAGCAATCTTGTCCCTTGATTAACAGTTGTGCACATTTTGGCTGCAGTTGGGTAGGTCTTCATTAAATGTGTAGTAGTAATTTTATCTTATCTTCGTTTCCTCCTTTACTGGGTGTGTAGACATACAGTCAGCTGGCACACCCAGTTCAGCAAGCCAAGGCCATGGGACTTCAGTTCCACTCTAAGATCCTGGACATTGACAATATTGATGTAAGTGACACCAGACTACACCACACAAGATTTATAGCTGAAATTAAGGCTTGGCCTCATGCCAATAGCTAGTAATCTAAATGATAGTTAGTGGTTGGAATATTTTTTAACAAGCAAAATTAATTAACATAAGTTGTCATAAACAAGTATGAGTAGATGCTACCTGTCCTACTCTTCTCTCTTTTTTAATTGACTTTGCACCTGCTTTGTTTTCCTGCATGAGAATAGCAACAACACTAACAGATAGCCAGTTAGGACCTTTTTTTAATGCACAATGATTATTGTCGATTTGGGGTTAGAGTGTATACGTTGATCTGCACACAATAAATAAGCCACAATAACTCTGTTAATACTTGAATGCTATGAAAAAATTGTGTTTGTTGGTTCAGTAAAGTATATATATGTATCTTCTTCTCCAGTTGGCCATGGGGAAGATGATGGAACAGGGTCCAGTATTGATTATCACCTTCCAGGCTCAATTAGTCATGGTGATCCGAAACACCAAAGGAGAAGTTGTAGAGGGAGACCCTGTAAGTAACCAGTAAGAAAACCGTCTTTGATCTACCATATCATTAAAGTAAAAAGCATCTTAAAACACATCAAATGTAAATTATTTGGCATCTTGCCTTGTAATCTTATAGAAGTAATACAAAGCTTTAGTTGGCATTTTGTCATAATCACAAATGTCTTAAAATGTGGCACCAAGAGAATGTTGTGAGACACTGTAGCCACTTTCTACTGTTTGGGCATGGCTTTTATTTAGACCCAGGACCCAGACTACTCTTTTATGGGCTGTAAAGCAGCTATGTTGTCCACTCAGGGCTCCTCAGGGACACCTATGATTGGTAAAAAGGTGTCCACTCAGTACCATGCCGTTGGCACCTGCCCAGTGTTCAGACGAAAAGAGTACTGCCAGAGGATTGATGGTGTATATACTGTTCTTTCTGAGTTTTGTTATCTGAATCCTAATGTCTTGGCATTAAATAATAGACTCTGCCTTTATGGACTTAATACCCAGCTTCCCTTTTCTTACTGTTTGTTTAGCCACAGATTTTAAAATCTTTTTCCGCTTTCAAACTTTCGTGGTTTTAGATACATAGGAAACATCTGGGTATTGACTGGGCACAGCTAACTCAAAAATAATGTCAGCAGTTACTCTGGGTAGCTTTTGGGATCATTGTCACTAGTTCTTTCTCTGTAAACAGTGTCAGGCAGACAAATTTATAAAACTCAACATGGCTTCGATAAGGCTAACATAACCATAAAATAGATGTTTAATTGGTTTGTCAAAAAAAAAAAATGTGAATTTGTCATCCCTGTTTTTACAGTGATTAAGAAAAATTGAATGGTTAAGAATAAGAGCAACCTTCTGTTTTTCTTTCGCCAGGAAAAAGTGCTCCGGATGATGTATGTGTGGGCTTTATGTCGGGACCAGGAGGAGCTCAACCCATATGCTGCCTGGAGACTACTTGACATCTCTGCATCCAGCACCGAACAGATCCTCTAAGACTCTCTGATGTGCACAGAACACACTCACCAAGGGAGAGAGCATACTGTACCTGAACAGGCCCTGGAGCTGGCTTGGAAGAAAGTGGGGGGAAAGCAAGGCACGTGGAGATGAGGGACAGACAAGTGGGGCATGGGCTCAAATTCGCAACAGAAACATCGCGGAGAAGTGCTGCTTAACGCTTGGTTCTTCACTGTCTCTTTTTTAGTACACTGGCTTTGGGTTCAGTCCCTACAGTTTTCTTTGAACGCTTGACACTATTCCTCTGGCTCACACTAGGGGGTGGTAGACTATCAACAACTGTCATCAACTGTACTTTTTGCAATGCCTGCACGGCTGTCCATTTATTAAATCTGTATGGTGCAGGATAGCTGTTGCTGGATAAACAAAGTTATATAACTTAGGTTCAGCTCTTTTATTATGGGTATGAAAGAAGAACATGTGGAAATTAAGGGATTAGATTTGTGCCTAAGCCCCTTCACTTCAGGTTAGTCTTGAAAATCTCAGACATCTCTGCCACCTTCCTCTGTTTAACCAGTCTCTCTTACTCTCTCTTCCTCTCTGAGGTGTCGTTATCTTGGTGGTTGTTGGTTATGTAGACAATCAGTGCTCTCCTTGACCCTTGTTTGTATGATAATTGTCCAATGTAATTGTTAAACTGTGAGAAAGTCTATATTTATTATGAAAAATAAAGATGACCCCTGTTTTTCACACTAGCAGACATTTTGCAAATATTTTTACCTCTCCCGCAAATGGTTAAGCTTGCCTTCAGATGTGGAGGATATCATGTGATTCCTTCTAGGGCAGTTGCTAATTATTTTTTTAAAATTAAATCCTCAAGTGGGATTTCTGTGCTTTTGATAATATTTCCTTTGGGAAAAATGCTCCTTTTGAGAGATTTATTTATATTATTTTTTTAACAGTTAAATTTTCAGAGCAAAGCTAGAGCACTAATTTGCTTTGAGTGAAGTTTAGCTGCCTATGTAAAATAAACCTGATTCTAGCGAGGTACACACCAAATCACTGAGCCTGAACATGATCATTCTGGTGGGTGTCTTGGTCTGGTCAGATTTTTCTGATCTGTTACCATGACCAAAATGGACTCACATTAGTGTTAATGTTATGTCAGTGTACCTTCAGCTTTAGGTCTCACCGACATCAACAATAATATAATAGCAACCTGGTTATCTTTACTGTTTTCTAGTGACATATCCTTTGACCTTCATTGTTGGGAATGGTCATAAGTCACCGCTACATGTGTTCAGTGTGCCATTGTCAAAAAGAGCCAAATGCCCTACAGTCAACAACCAAAATCTCCTCTCTTGGACATGTAAAACAATGGGGGTTGCAAAGGCTAAATGGCAGCCAAATCTCACCAATAATCTCTTAGATGTGTCACATTTGTCGTGACATGTCCAGGATGATTGTGGGTAGTGTTTGACACTGTCTACGTGTCCTTAAAAAACTGCTGGAAGGGTGGGTAAATATACAATATACAATGACAAGTCATTTGGATCTATAACATGCACAACTAGACCTCATTACAAGTCTTTCTTAAGTACAGATTTCTTCATTTTGTGTTGGCATCTAGTGCACCTCTGATTAGTTGCAGACGATAGTTTATATAAACTCAGAGAATGTAGATTACACACAAAGCTGCATCACATTGAGCCTTTTTTCTATCATCAAGCCAACATGAAATCATATAGTTGCGTTTTCCTTTGCCCATTTCCACTGTAAGATGTCAGCAACTCAATTAAAATGTCAGAATTGCAATCAGCCTGATAACTCTGCTTTTGTACACTTGTTTTGGTCTGTTTTAAAATGTCATGTCATTTCTATATCTTCAGACATGGCCTTTAATGTCCCTATGGTTATGTGTTAGTTTTCATCAAAGAGCAAATCTCTCAGATACAGGGCTGGATCCCCCTGGAGAGTCTCTGCTCTTCATCAGACTGTGTACTTCACTTACAGTACATTGTGTCTGAGATGCTTTTCTGTAGAGAGCACATGAAAGGGTGTGATCACACCACAGTTGCTGTTCATCATCTGTGGCAGCAGTCAGCTCAGTAAAGATGGTGGGATGCAGAGCAGCGTGCAGTGGCACGTGAATTTGGACTGGCCTGCGCTCATACAGAAGGATCGATTACAGTAGCCTTGGGTGAAAAGGTAGGGGGTGGCTTATAAACAAGCCTGCTTGTTGTGTATGCCTGCATGTGTGCTGTATGTCTGTCTGTACATGTGGACCAGCAGCTCCACTGTTCCAGCGCTGTCCTGGATGATGGATCCTCTCTGTTGCTGAGCTGTGCTGAGGTTGCAGGTCCCCAATGTAGTGCTCATTGCTCAGAATATACCCCCCCAACACACACACACACTGTTCTTCACACAGGTATACAGAGGAGCCATCCCAGAGAATTCTCAACTGTTGGCGGTGGTCAGCTGGATCCCGTCAGACACCTGCTGACCAAAAGAAGATCTTACATGCTTGTGAGTTTGCATCACAGCCGTTGAACTGATTTGATTTTAGACAGATTTACATTCCCCCAAAGCAGTGTGATAATGAGCCTGCAGAGTGTGTTAATTTGCTTGCTGAAGGTAATCGATCACACTAAATATTTAGTCACCTTTGGGTTTTGTTAACGTTACAGTATATCATTGCCTGGCGGTGCAATTTTCCAGCTGCAGCTGTTTTGAAAACTGTTTCTTGTTGCTGCTTACACAAATCCTTGCATGTGGGTATGTTGTCAGAATATCAAACCTTGACACATCTAACTAAACCTGGACACTGTAAAAAGTGTCAAAAAAATAATCAATTTGGTGTTTTCTTGTCTTTAAGAGGCTGCTGCTATGATGATCGAGTAGGTATTGATGTACATGAGACAGTGTTAGGACATAATAAAATTGTCATTTGACAAAATAAGTCAATAATAATAATTTTTTAAAATTACATAGTGTAATGAAATGCAACTGTAAACTAAAACCAGTGGATGACTGGTAGGTAGGAAAGCAATCTATAAAGCTATGGATTGGAAAATGGTTGCTAGCACTGTAAAGTATACAGTGGGGTCCAAAGGTCTGTGGCCACTTTCCCATTCACTTGAATAGGATAAACAAAAATTTGTATTTGTATTCAGGAACAACCTTAAAACCGGTAACCGGTTTTAAGGTTGTGGCTTAAAGGTGTAAAGTACCACCCTCCCAAATAATCCCTTAATGTAAAACTAACTTTAACCTTAGGACAACTTTTAGTGCCTAACCTACTAGATGTAACTGTAGACATATAGACCCTGTCCTCAAAAGCTCTAAATCTAATCCTAGAAATAACCAAAAACAAACTTTTCAAAAGGAGGACTTACAAATATGCTTTCCCTTTGAAGGTTTTTCCAGATTTTACTGACTAAGGACATTTGGCCCTCACACAAGAGCACATACACCCACTTACACACTTGTACACACCATGCTTAAGTGGGATGCACACATGTACACACGAGTAATAGTTCTGTGACATGAACTCAACAGGGATACTTTTTTCTAACATACACAGAATACAAACGTCACTGTCTGAAGGGCAAAGAAGGTACCAGTCTTGCAGCTGGTCGACTGGGGGCTACTCTCACATGCATATTGTATGTCTTTCTCCAGACACACACAGACACACAGACACACAGAAGTGATGCTAGGTCAAGTCCCAAGGAAGTAGGGCAGAAGTGTCACGTAGGCTCTCTCACTTGACGGGTGAGTGCTGACATCCCACTGTGGCCTGGGATCCAGGTTGGCAGCTGCAGCAGAGAACAAGCAGAGTGACAACAGCTCAAGAAAGAAGAACTTCCACAATAAGAGAAATACACGTCATAAAACATTATCAATATAGAAGAAGCTATTTAGAATGTATCAAACTTTTTTAAAAGTCTGTTAAATGATGTTAAAAGGATTCCCACACTCATAAATTGTCTCCTGGACAATATATTTCTGGACTGTTTTTCAAAATTAATTCAGAAACCAAACAACAATGTACAAAAAACTGTAAAAAAAAAAAAAGACAATATAGCATAAGAGCAAATATCATTGACTGCAAAAGCTCTCAAAGTGATGCCATTAAATTAATTGACTGTGGTCTTCA
Source organism: Xiphias gladius (assembly GCF_016859285.1). Taxonomy (NCBI): domain Eukaryota; kingdom Metazoa; phylum Chordata; class Actinopteri; order Istiophoriformes; family Xiphiidae; genus Xiphias; species Xiphias gladius. The sequence goes on from NC_053405.1 coordinate 15,836,126, forward strand.
CTTTCCCAACCTCTCATGGTTAAGGCTGTATTATTCCATGGGCGTTACATTAACTATTCATCTTCATATCACAAATGGAAATTCTCCAACACATGTCAAGTGTTTCACGCCTGTCAGCTGTCCTTTTATTTAACATCCACCCCATTTCCTTTCCTCCTCGTCATCTGTCTGATACCCCATTAACTATGCTGTCCTTGAGCCCCCCTGGCACCCAGTGTCCTTAAGGACGATTTAACAAGCATCGTCGTTTTCCCCGGTCCTCCTTCCATCCAATTATCTATTTTAATCGATTTCTTGTTGAGGCAAAACCATACAGGTTAAGCATACTGCATCATTTTCACTATGTGATTATATCAAGTACAAGCAGCAACATAGTGGCAGGCAACAATACCCATCTTACTCCTCTGAGTGACAAAGAAAAAACGATTTAATGCATCAGATGATTTCAGATGGGCTTAATGCAACATGACATTGCTCTTACTTGACCCGAAGTTTAGCACTGGATGCTACAAAAGTCCTCTGATGTGCCTGATTCACAGTAAGTCTTTTGGAAGGAGCTCAAATGAAGGTCAACAAAAGTCTGACTGTGTGTGTATGCATGTGTGGGTGCTCACTCTGAACCAGATTCACCAGTGCAACGGGGCACTATGCCAACACGTCAATTCATGGGGACACTGGGAAGAGCACACACACTCACATTCATACAGACGGTCAGACAACAGTGTGGGGAAAGGTCAGGAGAGTGCCCCAGTGAGAGAGGGTTTAGGCAGAACAGCTGTGTATGTCAGAGAGCTGCTGGAGCATGGTGTTTGAACAGAGGACAGTTGGGAGCCCTTCTCGTCTTGTACAGAGACTGAGGGCCTAGGGGGTTTAATTATTGTAAAAAAATAACAAAACAAAAAAAACCACTCCTGTTTTGTGTGTGAGGCACATGTGTTTGTAGTCCATGTGTTTCTATGTTTATCTCTGTGTGTCTGGCTCGCCCCAAACCAGGTACAACATCACAGTTCCTGGGCAACCTGCTATTCACCAGAGGATTGCACCACAGCTGTATTCTTGTCTGGGCTGGCAACACTTTCACAGTCACATTTCCATCCCTTCTCACTGTTGCTACCTTCCAGACTCCACAGCCTCTTCTGTTACAGAAAAATAACTTGTTAATTGTTAAATGCAAGCAAACTATTTTAACAGCTGTAATTTATAGGACTGGTTAACCCAAATTTCAAATAAACAACCTTTTTGGCTTGTGACCCCTTTGGAACAAGGGGTTAATGGAGCTGTGAATAGTTCAACCAGAGATTTTTCTGTCTTGGGTTATTTTCAGTATTTTTAGAGCCCAGAATAGATGAAAGTATCCAGCGTTTCAAAAGAAAGAAACAGGATAAATAGGTGTATTTTTGTAAAACAGATTTTTTTTCTTGTCTCTTTAATCCTCTTAATATTAACCCTTCCATGTTGGGAACCACTGCCATAGCAGTGACTAGCTATGCAGCTTGTTTTGTTTGTTGTTCAGGTTTGAGATCTCCTTCTCTCAGATTTCTGCTTCTTCCCCGATACACTGGAGTGGTAGTAAATTGTTACCATACAGTCTATTAAAGAAATATTATGAAAACTATTGACACCAAGGTCTGTGTATCATCCTCTAATAGTTTTAATAGTTTCTTTAGATTTTTTCAAATGTACTTTTCAGTACTCCAAGTATCACAACCAAATCTCAGAAAGACAAAGAAAATGAAAACCATGTGCATGGCTACATTGCATACAATTTCAGCTAAGTAGCATTTTTCTAATTATGTTTTCTAATTTGAGTTAACTGACCCTTTAAGTACCTGCCAAATCATCTACAGTCTGTTGTAAAGATCAGAATGTTTCTATTTTTACATTCAAGTGGCAATTTCTTTGATTTTTCTCAAGCATAATAAGCCAAAAAAGTGTTGTAGCTTTTGTACCTTTAGCTGAAGACAATTTAATAATAGATCTTTGAGGCTTTTGTTTGGGGATATTGCCTTACATTACAATTAATTTTTTTCTCTTAAAGGTTATCCTCTTCATCTTTTCATAAAGCTCACCTTGTTATTGCAGCTCTAACAGTTTTCGGGATCTAATATAGAGTAGCTTTGTGTCTTCCTATAAAAATCAGCAGTCAATATATCCTTATCTCATTTTCATACATCGCTCCAGTCCCATATTATCAGACAGCAGTATCAAACAGAGAAGGGGACCAACTTTGGATATGTGTTATGTAAGAATCACTTTACGTTTAATAAAAAATAGAAGGAAGGAAACAGAGAAGTGTGGTCAGTGAGAAAGATAGACTCAGAAAGGCAGTACTTGTTTAGCATTGTAAATGAGTGGAAAACCAGGCGGCAAATTTATGAAGGGTCACGTGTGTCTGTTCAACAGTAATAGGCACTGAGAGTGCTCTAACAAGCCCCCTGTCTCACCCAACCATGCATGTCCAGAAACCAGCAGGACGTGGCGGATGTGCTGGAACTCCCAGAACCGGCATTACAGCAGAAACGTGGGATGATGGCTCTTACAATATGGCTGTGTCGGACACAGCTCTGTGTGTCTGCATGCGCTGGTACTGATAAATACTCACTCAGGCTGCGTCACTCTCAGCGTAGGCACATACAGGTCACCCCAGGTCATGAAATCGATTCCTCTTTTCTCAGATATGGTCTTCAGTTCCCTTGTTGGGCAGTGCTTCTTCCTTTCTCTGTCTGTCTCTCTGTCACTTTCAGTTCAGTGTTCAATCTGCTTCATTGGTGTAGCAGATAAAAAAATATATGTTGTAAAAGCATTTGACAAAAATGACATCAATTTAATCAGATAAATCGTCCAGCAGCTTATTCGGCAAATATCTGTAATAAAATGTAAAGCTATTATGCATATAGAGGAAAAATCTCAATTGCTCTTTCGTTCAGATCAATTAAATTGAAATTTACTTTTGGCATGAAATTGTAGAAAAGGAATGCACCTTAGCCAAACTTTGTTCGGGGAGACAACTTTTGGAGTCTGAGACCCCTTATACCGTGCTGTATATTTAAAATTCATTTAAACTCAAATCAGTAAACTCAATCACTAATCAGCATTTTCTTTATCAAACCAATAAACTGCATGTGTAGTGCACTGAATGCTGTTTCTGGTGCTAATGCCATCACCGACCCCACAACCGCCAGTATCATGACTCTGTCCAGATTACCAAAATGGGGATGTATCATGATAATGAGGCATTAACCTCAGATAAAAGCCTATTCTTCTTTTTTACTGATGAAATATTGAAAGCCATGTTGCTGAAGCAGTCAAATTAACATATATCTTATTTAAAATTATAAATGTATAATACCAATAGGAAATACACTATATATTACTGTAAAGGTTCAGTGTAAGTTAATTGTTCCATTCATTTAATTAAATGTTATCCCTGTATGTAGGATTAAATGTGTTTGTAAAGAGGGGCACCACCGTACACTTTACATATACATTGCAAATGCATAAATATATCCAGTACATATACTTGTTTGTCAGTGTGAGGTATGCTACCACTCAAAGACTGCTGCTTCTTCACAGTATACATGTTTCCTGCCCACTAATACCTTTATCTTTTAAAAAAATCATTTTTCATGCTTTATCATCCTTTTGAATGTCGTGCATTAGCCAGTTTCCAACTATTGAAATTCAAGTATCACCTCTCCCTCCCCCTCACCCTCTTTTTCTAAATCTAATCCTCTGTCCACCCAAGACACCATCAGCAAGCCCACCGTAATTGCTGCAAGCCGATTCTTTATGAGAATGGTGATTCTGCTGAGAGGAGGGAAAACAATGGAAGCAAATGCTGTTTCTATTGATCAGCCAGTGTCTCTGTCCTCGATCCAGCTGGCTGTGTTTACTATTCCTGCTCAGAAGTCTGATATGTCATAAGATTTAGGGGCGTGGGTGCCCATATTAGCCTCTGCAGGAAGAATTTCTGCCGATGAACAGAGGGAAGCGTGGCTGTAAATACAGGCTGCTCTCCAAACCAGACACACACGGCTACATGAGCTGCCTGGAGAAGTGTCAAATATGGCCAATATCTTCTGGCTGACACAGTGCAGACAACACAGAGAGCAGGTTGAAGAGATTCATCACTCTCCTCCAAACATGGAGAACAAGGCTCTTAGTGCAATTCCAGAGTATATCATAGGATTCATATTAAAGTGTGTGGTGACATAGGACAGATCAAAGAGGAGAGGAGAGGTACAGTATGTTAGAGTTCAACATGATAAAATTACAAATTTTCAGTGAGTGTACCATGACTCACATGTGTTTTCCTTTATACCCTCTCTTTTTCATGGACCCTGTCAGCAGACGTTGTGACCGATCGCCTCATCTCCAATGACAGCTAATCTATAGGAGTAAATCAGAACCAGGCTGTGGCCAGAGGACAGCTGCGGTGGGCTACAGGTACTGCCCTGCTAGTCTGCTTGCCCTCACTGCTCTCCACTGCCTATCAATAACTCTAATGAATATGGAGGCCCGGTTAGATTAACTTTCCACACTGTTACCATGTCCTATCAGTCATGGAGGCCAGCGGGCTGGGGAAAACGAATGTTAGCTTGTCATTAGAAAAGAGGATCTTCTGGCTGTCCTTAGAGAAATCAGAGGTCAATCCAGGACACAGAGGCCTTATCCATAGGATGGAAGGTAGGAGTTATAGGTAGTGTCTATGTACAGTGGGGACTCCACTGACCCCACTCACTCCGATTCTAAATGTGGGTATGTGCGTGTGTCCAGCATGCAAACTATGGTTGGTTTGCTCTCTCTCCATCAGCATGACAGGTAGATGAGGTTGTGAATAAAGAGTTCCATCCTCTCATCAATAGTTATCAAGGTCAGGTTCAGAGGGACAGACAGGTAAGGTGATTTATTACTGGAGGAGCATAAAAGAGGGAAAGTGAGGAAAGGTAAGCGCTTGCAACAAGGAGGAACAAAAAACTCATAGAGGAATATTAGACATCAAATTGTGCAAACTGATCCAAGGACAAAGATGCAGAGGACATGTTGTAGCAGCTAAAATGCTGAGGTTTAGGGCAGAAGTGTGCATACTTTTTCTCGTTCTTCCATGCATTAAACTTCAGCTGTAAGTCAGATGTTCATACAGAGAGAGAGGTTACATGTTTAGATGATTATGAGTCCCGTAATCAAGAATGTTCAACATGTCCACCATTCACAAATTATCAGCAATTATTAAACAGCACAAAACTCTTCATTAAGGATTAGTGATGTTGGATTATTTGAGGATTTGGGACTTGGATGACCTGTGATAAGACATGGTTCAACACTGCTAATTAGCTCAAAGGTCTGTTCTTTTTCACGTGGTTTTCTTTATTGCATGACTGTCTGTAATTAACTTTAATCACTCAATTCATTGATTGAGGATTTATAATTAGCCTGCAGAACCTTACAACATAAGTTACATTAATGTACTGTAACTTCAGTGTTTCTTTGCTCGCAGTTTTTTCTCGCAGTCCCTTGCTAAATTACACAAGCGTCAGGCTGACATAGTTAATCCACCGCACTGTTCTCATGAGAATATACCACAGGCTAATCATGCTTCAAAGAATAATTGCAGTCATTTAAAAGCAATGTGTGAATGGTATTTGATAATATGATTTCATTTTCCCCACGGACTGATATGTCCCAGTGATCCTCCACACCCTACTTTTTGCCAGTGGCAAGGACTCGGTGGTCTTTTGATTGCTCGTAAATGTTTATGTGCCTCTAAGATTGTGGTCCTGTCCCTTTGTGTCTCAGCTAAATGGAAACCACTGTTGCTCTTGATTTCTTTAGCAGAATGTAACATTAAGACGATGTTAAATCAAAATTAATGCATGTTTTAGATGACACTATATGTATGTTGTGAGTGTACCCATCAGTACATTTATAATCCACTTAAGTACCTGGGTTATAGGCGACGTTCTCCAGTAAGCAGATGTCTTAAATGTCATGTAAACGAGAGACCTGGTTTCTGATATTGGGGAAGGGGATAAGAGAAACTTAATTTCCCCAGCTAGATTTTTACTGGGGAATACTAATTTTTCTTCCTTGTATACACGTGACTTGATTTCAGATTAGCTTTTTATAAGTACACATGTGCATGACATAACACTGCTGATGGGCAAAGTAACAGCAGAAAGGCTGGAGGAAAGAATTAATTCATTAGCACTAAACACAATCTGAGGCTGATGGGAATGTCATTAGTTTTGCATGAATTTGGTCATAAAACAAAGTATTTGACAAAAATAACAAAGTCACCAAAGTTATTACAATTCATCCTGAGGGGGGCATGAAAATCTGTATCGAATTTCATGGCAATCCATCCACTAACTGTTGAGGTATTTCAGTTTGGACCAAAACCTACCAACAGACCAGCAGTGCCATCCCTAGAGCTATGCTGCTAGCGTAATTATTAGTTTACCCCTGAAAGTTAAGATAACCAGCTGCTTGCAGTAGCTTCATATTTTCTGTACTGATATGAGAGTGGTATAAATCTCTAACTTTCCACAAGAAAACGACAATGCAAAATTTCCAAAACGTCCAACATCCAGGTGTAATCTCCAGTCGTTCTTGTCAAGCCTTTGCCTAGAGCAGCTGAACACACTGTGGGTTGTGTAAGAAGAGGGTGACTGGGTACTGGTGTCAGATATTTTCTTTGTGTACTCTACATTGATTTCACGTTGTGTTAGATGGACATTGCTCTATTTTATACCTTTAAATACTTACTGTATGACTATGCAGATGATTTTGTTGCCTAAATTAGGGACTTACTGAAATGCAGTGATGGTAAAATAAGCATATTGTTCTGGCACTATTCCACTTTTTAGGCAAGCTTGTAATTTGACCTGACTAAGCTTCCTGACTCAGGACATTTCAATAGCAGATGAAATGATAACTGTTTGGTTTCGAACCATGTATGAGAGTACATTAGTGATTGCACTGTGTACCTAAATAAGCAGTGTACAATTTCTGTGTAGATGTTTTACAGTGGCAATTGACAAATGTTTTGCTTTAACTTAAAATTATGAAGTAAATGTTGATCACACAATGTAGTGGTTATAGAATAATAACACCATAAAGTTTAGATTGATTCCCCATAAGCCAAGCTTTCATTTATGCAATTCTGTCTGGTTCGAAATCTCCCGGGAAAAGGAAGGCTCAATTAATGGCGCAAAGGAAGTGCGTCTGCCATTGCGCTAACAAAACAGGTAGAGGATAGCGCTTTTGTTTTCCCCGGTAGCTATTGGTAGCTTTCCCCAGGTGGTGAAAACGGTGGACGGTTGAACAGCCGGAGTAGCTTTGGAAACTCTACTAAACAAAAGAATAAGAGCCCCGTTCTTGGATGATGCACAGAGGGCAGAGAGGGAGAGAGACAGAGACTGAGGTAAAACAACAGTGAACCTTGGACGGACATCACTTGTTGGAGAGCGCTCCGAGACTTGAGAGGGTTCAAAACCAACATTCAATTGGCATTATTTCGACTAAATCAGTAAGTAGCAAAACCTGCCTCCTTATTAGTACAACTGAGTGTTTTACTCTGCCTTTATCATAGCACTAAGATCAGGGTTTCTTGTTGAAATTGGGATTCTTAAGGTTGTTTCCTGCTTTGGACAATAGCCAGGCTGATAACACTATCCATGTTTCTAATGCCAGAAAACAAACCAGGAGCAACAAAACCAGGACCAGCCAGAAACAAACATCTGTGTTGTCATCAGATAGGCCATGCACAGTGCAGTAGAGTGGCTCACACTGGCATTGCACTGAACTATCGTGCAGCCTCCGTGCTCTGCAATGTGCTGTATTTTATCTGCCACTTCATCAAAGTGACAGCTGAGAGGAGATACTAGGGAGTCAGAGGCCAGGATGTGGACGTACTCGACCCTGGGAGGAGAAGGAGAGCAGATGCTCCTGGTCTCAGCAATGTTGATGATGCAGGTTATCGTATACCAAATCACCTCAGCAGAATCATTAGCCGCTCTGCCATTACTGAGATAAAGATGACTGGTGACTCGGCACAAGCCTGAGAGACCAGCAGGACCCGACTGATGCATAAACAGCAAGAAATTTGCAATGCAAAAATGTTGCAAATATCCCAGCCCATGGGACAGACTGCTGCTGCCACTTGTAAGGCGACTCAGGAAGGCCAAACCTGTTTGAGCGCACATGCTGTCACCTGGATGAGGTTTCATGAGGTGCTAATCTCATCTTCTCATTTATTTTAATAAGAAACAAAAACAAATAAATATTCATATTATTACAATGTGCCTAATTGCATTTTTAGATTTTTAGTATGACTTGTATTATTGATAGTCATTCCTAGTTTATTTCTGTATTTTTTGCTTAATTTCTATTTTTTGTGTAACAATTTTGCAAATTTGATTTTAAATACTTTGTAAATAAATTTGGGTAATATTACTATTTAAACAATGAGATGAAAATAAAAATACAAAAATGAGAAACATAAATAAATTAATTAATTAAATAAGGATATTAGGGGAGCTCAAGAGTGATCAAGAAACATGCTGAACACATTGCACGAGACAAGCAATAAAATCTACCTGCTTAGAATAACAATGTAAAACAGCTTCAGTGCTTGGGAAACAAGACGAGAGAAATATCTAGATGTCATTAACCCATGAGATTTTCAGTGTCTTAATGGGAAAATTTGACTTGATGTTGCTAAAGAAAAGGTTCCATAGTTAACAAAGAAAAAAATTCATCCTCTGCAGGAACATGAATTTCAGAGCAAATTTAACGTAAATCAGTTGAGTAGTTGTCGAGATAATTTCGACCAAAGGTACAGCCTGATGGACAGACTGAAGGGCAATCATCAGATATCTCATCCTTCCAAAACACACAAACATATCTGAAAGTAACTCTATTAAAGTATTTCATGTAGAATTTTCAAAACATGAAAGAATTGTATAGTTGTGAGAATTTGCTGTAAATATTGTAAACAAATCAGGCTAGGGGTGAGAATAGACCTGAAAGTTGATCAACATAAAAACTAATAGGCAACTATATGATAATTTGTCATTTTTTTGTTTAATATTATTAAAAATGTGTATCTTTGGGTTTTGGATTGTTGGTTAAACAAAACAATGAAAGTATCACTTTGCATTTCAGGAAATTACAATTAAGCAATTTTCCACTATTTTATTAACAATTAATATATTATTTTGGATGATCAGTATTATCTTTTAGCCCGGTGTTTCAGCCTCTGTGTTAAAATTGAATTAATCAATCATGGTGTCTTCTCCTTTGCTCACACAGGAAGGAAAGTGAAGTTGCTGTTTATTGATATAAGTTAAAGAATTCAAAGTTGCTTGGTAATAATTTACCAGGCAAAACAAAAATAATTTTCAATTCAGTTTTATTTAGGCTATATATCACCACATTATAACATACATTATCTCAAGGAACTTTACAGAGTCAGGCCATGACCTTACAATATTATAGAGATAAACCTATGGTGTGAGAGAAGAAGGAAGACAGAGAGAGATAGACCAGGAACAGCTCTGGATTCAGGATTTCTTATTCACGCCCCCCCCCCAATTCTAAACAAGATCCTTATTGGCTTGTCAAAGAATTTCCAGATTCTCTTCAGCTGGCTCCTCTAAGCCGATGTCTCCTCAGCTGAACTGACCGCACCTTGGGTAACATCTGGTTCCGCCATAGCTGAGCCAGTAGCATCTATTACTGCAGCAGTTTTTGCTCCATCAAATGAGTGAGGCATGTTTTTAACGCTGTCACAGGAGCAAGGAGGATAGCGCCTTGTCCAAGTCGTCCTTCAGACAGACCAGCCTTTTCTCAAAAGAATCCTTGACACTGAATAAAACATGACATGGCCCATTGGGAAAAAGGAGTTTGTGAGAACCTTCTCTGGAGCTATTCTCCTCTCTGTATGTGGAAGATATTTCAGCAGGCTCACAAATGCTCTTTGATCCTCTAGCTCAGTACATTTCTGCTGCTCTGGGTAGTGCTGGACTTAAAAGAAAATAGGTGACAGTTCAGTTTAACTGCTTCCTGTCACTCAGAAAATTGGTATTAATTCATTTTTTAGTCATGAAATTGACCACTTGCGGTTATCAGATCATCCAGGCTTCTAAAAGGCCTATGCCATCTTTTGGGCAAATTGTCAGGGCCAAGCTCGTATTCCCTTTGGGTCTACAGGAACAAAACATGTAGGTCAGATACTTCCTTAATGTGTTAGATATTTTAAAAGAGTTGTTGTCTAAGTGGGAGTGTGTGTAGTGCACAAGAACAACACAGCTATTAAGAGCTATTAAGTACATTTTGAACTTCAACATTAGTACTTGAAATTGACACAAGCTCTCCTGGATCATTTACAGCATAAACACACAACTGCAGACATGGTAAAAGATGAGCCTTGCAGTTTGAATCTATTGTACCTGTAACCCAGAGGCGGAATTGCCATCCCACGTCTCTCTTTTGAGGTAGTGAAGGACAAGCCAAAATTTTGTAGTTTATCGTTGAAGGATAAGGCATTATATTGCCTGACTGCAGCTCCAAGTGAATGACACCAGTGCTCTTCAGGGTGTCAAAGGCTGTCAAGCACTGCAGAGACAAAGGACACAATGTGGCTGGTTAAAGATACCATTGACTGGGCTGTAGGCTTAAAGAGCTCAAAAAGAAAAATACAGTTATGTGACTAACGTGTATGTTACTTTTAGCCACATTTTAGTTATTTGAGTATAGTTTTAGTCTAGTTTTAGTCAACAAAAACTGAGTAAATTTAAGTCTAGCTTTTATCTGTGAAATTTTAGCATAATTGCTGTGTTTTTTTGAATTCTGATGTCTTTTAAGCATTTTATGAGTTTAGCTTCTTAATCTTATCTTAATTGCTTGTATCCTCTCGAGCTCCGTCAGATTGGTTAGGAAGTGTCTGTGAACTGCCAAATTCAGGTGGTCTTTTCCACTGAGAAGCACCACCATAGCATGATGCTGCCACCACTATGCTTTGCAGTAGGGATGGTATTAGCCAGGCGATGGGAAAACATTCTGTTTGAGTCTTGCTAAACACTGATATTTTTTCCTCATGCTCTCAGGGTGCCATGAATGTCATTTGGCAAATTCCAAGCCAGCTGGCATATGCCTTTTACTCAAAGAGGCTTCCGTCTAGCCACTCCACCATAAAGACTTGATTGATATATTGCTGCTGAGAAGGTTGTCCCTCCCGCAGGTTCTCCCATCTCTGCAGGTCCTTGGTTGTGGGCTCTATGATCACCTCCCTGACCAAGGCCCTTCTTTCCTAGTTACTTAGTTTGGCTGGAGGGCCAACTCTAGGTCCCGGTGTTTCCAAACTTCTTCCGTTTAACAATTATTGAGGCCACTGTGCTCCTTGGAACACTCCAATCTTTAGAAATGGTTTTATACTTTTGCCAGATCTACGCCTTTCCACAACTTTATCACAGATGTCTACACAGAGTTCCTTGGACTTCATTGCTTGCTTTTTATCCTGGCATTCCTTATGACTTGTAGGACCTTGTATACACAGGTGCGTGCCCTTCGAAACTATGTCCAATCAATTGAATTTGCCACAGGTGGAAACCAATTCAAGTTCTATACAAATCTCAGGGATAATTAAAGCACGGGGGATGCACCTGACCCCAATTTTGGAGAGCCACAGCAAAGGGTCTGAATACTTTTATAAATGAGAGATTTCAGTTTTAGATTTTTAATAAATTCCTAAAAAAAAAACTACATGTTTTCACTTTGTAATTATGCATTTTTGTGCGTAGACTGAAAATTTTTTTTAATCAGTTTAAAATGAAATCTACAACACATGAAAGTATGCAAAAAGTGAAGGGGTCTAATTACTTTCTGAAACCACTGCATATTATCTTTGTTCCTAGCCCTTACATGCATCGATTATGAAAGCTGAAGTCAAGATTTTTAAAATATTTTTATTTTTCATTGGGCATGAAAAATATGTATATAATTTAACATTTTTTTTTAGTTTGCATATATTTTTCCTAACGTTTCGGAACTGTCCACTCTACTGGACAGCAGGCTTTTAACTGTTCAATGTAAAGTAACATTTGGACATAGATCAGTATGTTTTGTGAAAACTCCTAACATGAAATGTAATTTTATTACTGGAAAAAATATTTTTAACATATTTTACCATAAATTGCTTGTGGCTATGGAAAAATGACCCAAACAACATTATGTCGAATTATTCTTAATTTTGTAATTAATAGCTCTGGCTTTAGATTTTTAAACATTATCAAAATTATTTTCTCTAAAAGAATAAAATAAAAAGATTTTCTAGACCTGCAGTGATTAGTGATTAATCAATTGGTTGATAAAAAAGACACAAAAATCAATCAGAAATGAACTGATAATCGATTAATCATCTAAGTCATTTGGCAATCAAAAGTGCCTGAACTTTGCATGTAGCAGCTTTTCAGATGTGAGGATTTGATGCTTTTGTTTTTGTTTTGTATCATATCTGACAATGAATAACTTTGTGCTCTGGATTGCTGATTGAATTAAAAAGGCAATTTGAAGACATCATCTTTGGCTGAGGGAAATGATCATCTGCATTTTTGCTGTTTTCTGATTGACAATGGAATAAATAATTGTCCAAATGATCAGCAGATTAATAATGAAAATAATTGTTTGTTGCAGCCCTAATGATATCCCTGAGTCTCCAAAAGTTCTACTCAAATAAAAATCAGCAATCTACTTTCTTTTTCAGCCTTCTTGAATTGTACATCAGTTCCCCAGTTCTGTCTACCATGAAAACTGGCAAAGCACCTGGGGCACAAAGCAACAAAACACTGCATGCAGATCTCTTTGGTTTTTCGTGTGCATGCAACATCATTTGTTTGCATTCTTTGTTTTCAGTGAGCTGCGGCCAGCAGTTTCTAGGCCAGTCCTAACTTCAGGGCAAACATAATATGATGACCAAATGCTAGTCACACAATAAACCCTAATTGACACAAAATATTGTTTTTGTTGTAAACACACTGCAAATGACATTACAATAACAAATATGAACTGATTTACTGAGAAAATATCACTGTAGACAAAGTATTTCCACTTCAATTAAGATTTAGTACAATGGGATTTGTAGCTGAATTACAATCGGTAATGCATGATGTCCACTTTAGTGGACACATGATTAATTGTAATTTTCTGGTTGCACAAAATCAATATTTGAGAATGAGATGTTACTTGATATCACCATATTTTTTTTACCTGTAGGATTCTTCTTCTATAAAAGGACTGGGCAGATATTAGTGTGGTGCTTGGCATACCGATACATCCACTCAGCCATCTTGGATGTCAAGGGTTTTAGCTGCATGTAGACTTGCTTGCCACTATGTAGCTGCCTAAGGTCTATCCACCCTAGTAAGTGATATACAGCTACACCTCCTTAACCAATGCATATTCAAGAAATTGCCTTTTGAATACATAGCTGTCCAGTATGGTGACCACTATGCATGAAAGGGCTAGGGACTACACCAATTTTATTTTCTTCCGCCTCCTTTTCCTTCTCCGTCTTGCTTGCTCCTTCTTTTTCCCACTCTCCATCACACCTCACATGCATCATTTTTCTTCTGTCACTGAATCCAATTACCCATCCATCCATCCTCACAAAAGGCCAATCACCTGACTAGAGAGATGTTTACTAAGGAGGAGCTCATGGCTCTATAAAAGGTGTGACACAGAGTCAGGGTAGTCAAGTCTGGAGCGATGGATTGAACCAGGCCTGCATGGTGGAATAAATAGAGCCATTAGCAGCTCTACAGTTGGGCCATGCTACTGCTGAGGCTTACTGGCCTATGAAATGTGCAGCATGGCAGTGTCCTGGGCCTCACCACAGTGTGATAAATGGCTTAAATTCCTCTGTAAAGCATATTAAAGTCAGATTGTGTGATGGATAGTGGGCAGAAGACACCAGGAAAGGAGGAGAGGAAGGTAGAAAGGGGGAGGGTAAAGGAAGTGGGGGAGAGGGCTTTTGATAAAATATGTAAAGGGAGGAAATTAAATTCCCTGACAAAAATATCAAAGCCCCCCAACTCCTCTACCTTACATTTCTGGTGACTGATGAAGAGAGCAGAAGCAATTTTGAATTTTTAATGAGTCCCCTTTAGGCGCCAGCACGTCTGGTCTTTGTATGCCTCTTAGACTCAGCAGAAAGGTTCCTGTGTACTTGCTACACTTCTCACAGTTCAGGTGTGCTCCCAAAGGCAATATTCAGATTTTACCCATGACCCATAAATCTCTGAATAACCACCTCTCATTCACAGCATTCCCCAGGTAACATGCACCATTTGCCCTTTGGTGGAATTAAACTCCACTGAACTTCAGGATCCACCAAAATGTTTCTGTTCAATCTAATCGACAAACAAAACAGTTATTATCTTTCTGTCTAAGAAAAGATCATTTCTTTTACATAGTAGTTTTTGCTTGTTTTTTAAAATGGGCTATGTGTAAGATTTGGCCAACTGTCAAATTCATACTTCAAACAAACAGGGGGCAGCATATTACCAGGAAGTTGGGGTGAAATGCACAGTCCCCCCCAGGGGTGTTTGGTCCCTACTCTGTTCATTGGTGCACCCTTTGTGCCTGCGCATTGCTATGGTTCTTCTACTTCACACTGGATCTGTAAAGATGGCGGACAGCAATGGATGAGACGGGACAGGCTGGGAATAGCTGGTTAGCATGCTATCTTCAATGCACATCGCTGCAACACAATACATAGACGTCGTTGACATAACTGTTATCTGTTCACATTCTGTTCATAATTTTAGTTAATTTTTGAATGTTTTAAACTAAAAAAATATTACATATAGCCCCATTAGAATCCTTGGCGACTTCACACTGCAGCTAATGTGGAGTAAGCTGCAAAAGATTTGAAGAGCTTCCACTCTGAACCTCCTACCTGAAACTTTTTCTTGCAGCCCTGCAATTCTCCAACAGCATAAGCACTAAAAGATGTTATGACTCAACAAACAATTGTAAGAATAAATAGGTCAAGTTTAATTTAAATTGAAATCTGATACAGTTTCCCTGCAATTAATACTACATTTGTGAAGATTAGAATGTTTTTTCGTTCATGAATATTTTGACATTTTGGGATGAAAAATTATGATAATTTTACTTCTTTGGACCTCTAAACAAAACTATCTGGAAATGAAGAATCACCATTTAGCGCTTCAGTTCAACTTCTCACAACCTGTGAACTGATGAAACTTTTGACGACACACCTTAATTCTAGGTGGGTCACTAGTCAAAACATTTGGGAACCACTGCATTGGGTGAAAGGCAGGATACATCTCTGACAGGCTGCAGGTCTGTTAAAACACTAAAACATTGATGGAAAAACATATACACACCAGTTAGCATCTAAAAGTCACCTGAGCTGCATGTCTGTAGAGTGTGGCAGGAAAACAGAGCAAATGAAAACATAAAAAGAACATCCAAACTCTAACTGCAGAAGAAAAGATCCAAAATTCAAACTGAAGATAGCATGGTCCACCACTGGCGCACTGTGCCTGTCTTGGTTCAGATATCATCTCTATGTGTATTAACCATATATTGGTAAAACATCTTCCTGAATACAGATTAGGCTGGCACTGTAAAATTCTGTCTACGCTCAATTTTGAGTTACTGAAAGTGGGTGGAATAATTCAAAGCCTGCTGTAAATCACTCGAAGACATAATATTGGAACTAAATACCACTGGGTGCCAACCATACCTTTCAGTGCTAAGTATAGGGTTTCCTCATCCTTTATGAATGGTAGAGTTCCCTCCTTACATGAATCACAAGCACAGATGAGTCACACTGCACACACAGAGGTAGACAATTGGAAAGTACTTTGAAACAGTCTGAAAATAAAATAAAATTTAAAAATATTTCTAAAATACGATTATTAATTCAATAATGATATGAAAGACTCGGGAATCTATTAATTTAGAAATTCTATAATTACCATGGGACCAAAATCCATTAATAAATTATTTTGTCATTATTCATGCTCTCCACTCCACCATTACTTAATTGGTGAAAATAGTCATAATTACATGGAAATTTCCATTTTTATTAGTAAGCTGTCGTCACAAGCAGTCCAGTAATTGCTTTTTCAGGCGAAGATGTGATGTCAGTGTGATGTGTGGACAAGTTTCATGCAGGCTGGCTGCAGAGCAGTACTGACCGAGATGCGATGCCGAGCAGACCTGTACATGTAATTCCCTGGGTCGTTGCTTTCTCTGTGGCTGGGGAATCCAGCATGCCACCCCAGTGCCGGCGGGGATCCATCGATTGATTGGCAGAAGGGCTCAACAACTCAATGAGCCAGTCACTCAGCTGATCAAAACCTGATATCTTCATTGGCATGGGAGCAACTCTACATGGTATTTGAGATTCAATATTTAAAGCTGTCTCATGGATCAGAGGAGCTTGATCCCTGACCTTTTCTATTTAATCACAGGTAGAGAGATTGTATTGACTTATTGGCTCCGAAGTGGAGAAGTGAACGGTTAAACAGGCCACATCGACTCCAATGGACTGAGTTAATCCCCATGAGAATATACAGGGAGTGTTGAAAAGAGTCCTGAGTATGTGTGTGTGTGTTTGTGCAATACCATGGACTGGTATATCTTGTAAAAAATGCAAATAACAAATTTGAAAGTGATGCATTGCAGCAGCATGGTTGCTTGCCTTTCTGGCAAGGCTTATCCCTCATTTTTTATTAATATATTTATTATTTGTTTCATTAATTTAAAGAAATTATCAATCAATTTAGGTGTAGCCAGAATTAATCCTCTGGCGATGCTAATCGTTTGGAGAAAATTTGAAACGGTGCATCATCAGTCAACCGGCTCCATCAGACTCTGTTATCTGAACCAAGTGTCCCCTCATTTTAATTTAATTCAACCCCCCCCTCTCCCTCTTGTTCTCCAAGAAGGAAAATTACACCGTGAGTAGAAGTACAAAATGATTTTGGCAGCCTGCACTGACAAACTCCTCCAATCACTGTCTACTTCTTCAACGTAATCAGACCTTTACAGCTTACACGTAATTTCCAAAGATGATATCAAATGGTCATCTGTCATTTTGCTTTAAGTTTTGGAGTAAAGAATAAAAAGATTTTGACCGGGAACTTGTTATTTCACTCTACACAGGGATTGTTTACTACTGTTGAACAGCTATGCATAATTAAAGGTCCTATGAATAACTAAGACCATGCATTTAACCATGCCACATTCTCCCTCAGGGCAGAAAAAAAAAAATCTTCAGAATGCGCTTACCAAGGTCAGGGGTTGAGCTCTCATCAGAAACTCATGTTCCCATCATGCCATCATGAGTGAATGGGGAGTGATGGACAGCCTTGATGTATTGATCTACAGTTGTTAGGCTTAAAAAAAAAATTCATACACACATAAACACAAGCACTGTATTACATCACATCATAGCTATGGTGTGTTTATGTGCCACATCTCCTTCTATAACTGTAGAATCAAACTCTTGAGTTTACATCTTGGTTGCTTAGTTATTACGAGTCAGAGCGTTGCCCTCCAGCGGACCACACACACACACACACACACACACACACACACACACACACACACACACACACACACACACACACGCACACAGCTCACTGAGACCTTGGAGCTACCTGGCCAGACACTTTAGAGTAATTAAACAAAAATAGAATACCAAATGGACCGTGAAGTATGGATCTCAGAAGAAAGGGGGGGGGTACACGGATGTCACTAGGACAATCCAGGGTGAAGTTGTGAAACTGTATGATAAATGTTGTTCCATAACCACAGTTGAGGTGGAGTGATTGAACCCTTTTCACCGATCACCTCCACTGCAGGCTGAATGAAATCATCGGGGGAACGTAGCCTCTGCTCTCAGCAGCCCCGACAGCAGAGGACACACAAAGACAAACACGGATACACACACACATTCAAAAAGTAATTTCTCCAACTGCTGATCCTTGTTGGTTGAAACATCAAACATTTACAATGTTACATTAGTGATCCAAATGAGACCAGGAAATGAAAATATTCTGTAAATCACATAATTTCTGTAAATTATGTTTTAAATTCTGCGTTGATAGCTATGTGTGATTATACATCTAATCCTTTGCTTGTTTAGAAGACGTGCCCATGCATGCTGGGAGAAATGTGCTGATCCAGCCTGCTTATCAGCCAGTAAACAACTTTGCTTAATTTCATTTGTATTTGGGCATTTAGTTGACTTATTCAACAGCTCATGATGCAAGAGAATAAAGCCACTAAATATCTTGCTCGAGAGCACTTTAGCAATACACATGGCTGCTGACGCACCCACAGTGATTCCTTTAGGCGACCAAACTTGTGTCCTTCTGGTTACAGGACAGTCTCTCTAAGCTCAGTTTAGCATGGTTCCTCTGTACTACTCAATCGGCCAAACGCCTACAGTAAATGGCAAAGACACACACACACACACACACACACACACACACACACACACACACACACACACACACACACACACACACACACACTCACACATCCTAACACACCACAGGGGAACTGACATGGCTCTGAAGGTCACTGGCCACAAAACAGCTCTGATTCCCAGAGGGTTTAATGACTTTCACACGCCCTGTTCACTTTCCCACTTTCACTTTGAAAACAGCGGCCACTGGATTTTTCTGCGTATAATTGTGATTAATCCATGTGCTGGTGTTCAGCATGGGAGGGATTACTGCCATGAGGGACAGCAGGCATCAGGGAAGAGGAGAAAAATTGTCACGCTTGACATGACCAACACCCCCTCCCAAAAAAAATTTATGAACTCAGCTGCCAAGTTTGCTCACTGTAAAATGAGTTGGGTAATTGAGTTGAGTTTCTAATGTAAATATAAACACTGATCGATTGTATAACATTTATTCTTATGAGATGGCGCATCAGAATGCTTTAATTATTGTGGGATATTTTCAGAAAGTCATTTCCACTGCTGTCAATTAAAATAATGCCACACACTGCTATGAGGTTTGTCTGTCAGACTGACAAAAATCACTTTATTTGGTAACTGTAACAGACAGTCTGTTAGAAGGGGCTTTTCACAATCCAAACTCAAGCATTTGCTAAGTAAATGATCCTGCCCTTGCTGTAATTTTCAGTGAAATTGAATCGCAAACTATGGTAGATGTTTCATTTTAACATTTTATACCAAACAAAGTTGAGGAAACTAAACCTTCAATCTTATGAAAAACCACCAACCCACTGTTAAAACACTACACAGAATCAGACAGATTAACTTTTTTAGACCGTTTGAGAAATTACAGTATATCTTCCAAAGACAGAAAAAACGGTTTGTTTGCTTAATCATACAGCAAACAACAGAACATGTTGGGGAAAAGTAAATGGCATCTGGTAGGTGTTGTGTTGGCTGAAAAGGTTAATTAGGTGCGTGTTCGCTTGGAGGAGAGCAGACAATGATGCTCTTTACGGAAGAGGAGGCGTTGCACGCCCGAGGGGCCACCATAATGACACCCCTCAGATCTCATTATCAGGCTTATTGATTGGTCATGGCCACCTGCCCCTCCACCCACACATACAGAACCAGACACACACACAATCACGACCACAGATGCCACAACAGAAAATATGAATCTTTTACTCACATGCAGAAGGATTACACAGGCACAGAAAATGTATACACATATCTCATACTCAGGTTAACAAGAAATTCCAGTCAACATTCCAGATATTGGCTCTCTAGCTCCATCCACAGTCTCCTAGACACACACATACACACACACACATTGAAACAGACACATCTGTGAAAGTGGCACACTCCACATCTGTAATGTACTTACACATAAAAAAAACACACATACCTACTTTAAAATACATGGACATTTTCAGCCCCTAATGTGACGCTGCCATTTTGTTGCAAGGGAAAATTGCTTTCATTAAAATTAGCACAGTGATAATAGATGTACGTCCAGCGGGGTTGTCAAAGGTTTGAACACTCAGCTGTGACAGGCCCACACACTCCCACCATCATGAGATGAACCAGCAGGAGATATCTGAAATTGTTTAATAACATGCTGTCCTGCACTTTGTTAGCATCTTCTCAGACATTGGTGTACAATACAGAGGAAATGCATATTGGAGAATACCTAAAAAAGTCATTAAACATCAGCTTGGGTTGGTTTGCTTCCATCCTTTCCATATGAACACATTACACATTACAGAGCTTTCAGATTCTGCCCTTCCAACAATTTCTGCTAACCCACAGCAGGGGAAATCACATTATGTCATACAGTAAGCGCGTAGGTTTGGTTATTTTTAGGTAAGAAGAGAAGAGGTGTTAATCAAATATTTCCAAATTCCTGACCAAAAATAGCTCTGGGAAGCAGGTTGGCCAATTCCCCCACCAATTACATAACTACCGTGGAGGTGAGTCTCTGAGAACCAAAAGAACTATAGTAATAAATCCAATTAAGGCCTTTCCCCACGCAGGACCCATTTTTCCACTGGTTTCTTGCTCCCATCTCCCACCTGCCACGACCCTCGATCACAGAACCCGCTCTACTGGGGACACAGGCTAGGCAACTGGCACCAGTACCACATGGCAGTGGGATGGAGGGATGGCAGCAGGTGGCACAGATTGCACAGATGCAATCACACCCCCACACATGGAAACCTCAGACTGGAAGAGCAAGAGGAGGACGGACAAGGCTGGGTGGGTTGGGTAGGTTAAGAAATGGAGGAAGAAAGGAATCAGCGGCATAGTCGTGAAAGAAGGACGTGAGGACAGGAATGAACAAATGGAGTGGACTAGTTGGGTGAAACGATTGAGAGGAGGTGGGGTACTTTTTACTTTTTGATTTGAGATTTTTAAGAGTTCTTTTTTCCTTTTATTGTCTCACCCAGATGGGTTCAAAATGGAGGTGTGAGTATGGCTCATACACAAGCATGAAATTAAAACAATCTGGGACTCATTTGACTTTGCACTGACTTCATATGTTTTTGCCCTTTTTAAAAGCAAACTTTTGCATCTAAAATACATGTAACCAACCTGTGATTTTTTTTCTTTCTTACTCGAGTTTGAGAAAAGCTTTCAACACGATAAGCTGCACACACAGCAACAGTTTTAAGGTGCGCTGGGCTATTTGGATTGGCCCTTTAACGGAAGGACTTTGAGGGAAGCAGTAGAGGAGGAGGAGGTGATGGATCAAGCTGTTTTCAAGAACAAAATGGTTGAGGACAAGAAGAGAAAAGTGGAGTGGAGTGGAGTTGGGCTATTCTTGCAACACTTTGTGTAACAGGATCACACATAAAAAGGTGGTTCGTTATTGACATTCATTAGTTTTCACAGAGGCACAGATAAATCACCTTCATTTTCCCCACATTGCAGGTGTATTATAGGCCTGCTGCATTTGGATTTCACCCACGTCTGGTCTGGGTTTAGACAGTTTAAATAAACACACAAGATATATGGGGTGCTTTTTGTGCAAAATCATATAATAGGTCAGTTATTTGTCAGTTAATGGTACCCTGGGGTGCACCTAATGGTGCGTCTGTGAAGACAGTAGTGAGTTCAAGGCAATATTCACAGGCTGCAATATTCCTAATGGAAGTTAATTGTGCTGTCACAGACAAATATTTGTTGAATACCCTGCCTAATTTGACATTATTGTTTCCCATCAGGACACATTCGGTCAAGTGCAGGTGTTTGTATGACTATGGGCAGTTGCGTTATGTATGAATTATTTATTATTGTGTTGAGACTACCATTGTGATTGGCTGTGTGCCTTCGGGGAGGCCGGAGTGGGCGGGGAGCTTTGAGAGCCTCTGCCCGCGTCCCGTCGTGCCTCCCAGCAAAGCGGCGCTGGGCAGGAGCAGCAGCAGCATCCGCCGAGGAGCAGGAGGAGAGGGAGGCGAGCTGAGCGCATCCCAAAGTTTCAGGCTGCAGCTGTTCGGACACCGCAGACACGAGGACCAGCGTATGTGGGATGAGGTTTGTAGAATATTCACGCCAATATTTATACTTACAACGCATGTCTTCTCGAGTCCAGCACAATTAAAGCTCGATAGACCCGTATCGGACATGGGTTTATAAGAGTGCGCTGTGAAACACCGCACACTATGACTTGCATGTCTGTTAGTGCCGTTTAAGATACCGTACTGGTAAGTTTCAAACTCCGTCAATTCCGGTATTATTTGTGTCAAACTTTCGAAGTTGACCTCTCGCCACAGATGCCCCGTTCTCTTGCAGCCCGGTCTAGTCTGCCAAACCACTATTAGCTGATCACAAGAGTCCTCCTGCCAAAAAGCAGCAGTAAATGCCTCCGTTGGTTTGGAAATAAACAGGAGAAATGCTAAAGATGGGGGCTTGATGAGGCAAACTTAAAAGTCCTAATAAAAATGCCAGAAGAACACCCTGGCATTTTTGCCAAGCCAAGACCAAATTGCACAAAATTTATTGACCTAGGTGACTGCTACATCAGCTGTATTTATTTCCCCTTGTGCTTTTTCCTCAGAAATATTATAAATATTATAAACTATGTTATGGTGATTTATGTCTCGTCTGACAAATCTAATTATTGATCTAGTATTGTTTTTTGTCAATATTAGATCAGAAGCAGAGAATAACACTACCTGACATGGCTACTGGGAGTCTTTAATTTTTTTTTTTTTTTGCTTACATTGCTTCATTTAAAACCACAAAACCACCGGGTTACCACATCATGGGCCAATTGCCATAGAATTACTATGGCAATACCTGTGTGACAAGACAGAATTCCTTCTCTCCTTTTAGCCCCAAGCATGAAATGCGGATTCGAACTATCATACTGAGACGGGATGTATTTTTTCCCTCTGAACCCCCATAGTGTATCCGGGTAGCACAGATGCATACATTCTAAACAGCTAGCGGTACGCAGGTGAATTTAATTTAGAACTGCCACTCAGAGTATAAATCTAATTTTTCCTCATAATGTCTTTTGAATTCCATTTGCTCTTTGAAGTTTTCAGTTGATGCTGATAGGAAAAAACTCTATAAGCGCTGTGTTGGCAGTGCATTACTCTCCATCTGTGGTCGACTCCCATCAGTTATTGTGTAATTTGATCCATTTCCTGCATGGAGGTGTGGGCTCTGGCCCATCCTGCACCTTGTCATTTACCCGCCACAGGGCTCTGAAATCTTTGCCAGGCGTTGGATGCACCACAGACTTCCTGGACTCCTCCATCCATATTGTTTCACGTTACAGTGACAACTGCTGAATAATTAACTGTGTTTTGTTAACAGTAATGAGTAGTGTGAGTTTTTTTAGTAAGGGATACCCACATTGGACAGCTGCTCAAGACTCTCAGCTTAAATGAAAAGTAATTGGAACACATGACCGGGTATATGTAGTACGCGTTGGAATTTCAATAAGGTTAAGTAGCTGCAAACTATTGTATGTTCTCATTTTCATAAGTTTGCATTTAATCGTCAGTGCAGCAGACAGACTTCATTAGGGTTTGTGATGGGTTTTTACGCTTTATTTTAGCCTGATGAATGAAAAACTTTAACAAACAGTAGCCAGATATTGGGCCTATTTTGGAATTTTAGAATTTTAGGGAGATGTGTAAAAAATCAGGCAAAAAAACATCTAGAATATTTCCATTCCAGGAAAACATGCTCATAGTGCGGGGAAACAAAAAAGGAAAATGTTTGTAAAGGTTTTTTTAATCAATAGTCATGAAAATGAGAACATACAATAGCCTGTGACTACTTTGCTTTATTGACCACTCTCAATTTAACCGCTTCTGATAAATACACAGCACGCTGTGGTAACGCGGATCGGCAGGAAGTTGTCAGTGTCATCATGTAATGACCTGTAATGAAAGGAGAGATGGAAAGGAAATAGAAAACCCAGGTGAGTTTACCCACAAAGCCGTCCTCACACTCCTGTCAGGATATACAGTATTACATGGAGCACATTAGTGAATCAGGTTCTCAACCACATAGCCGTCTCGCTGTGTCACTGCCAATCTCTGTTATGAGGTTCGATATCTTACATCATTTATATTCTCTATTGCTCACCAAGGTGGTTGCTGTATTACATTGTTCAGGCATTGTTTAAAGTGAGTCAGGAGGTACACTCACTAAACTGTCTTTGCAGCGTCGCTCTGATAGCTATAATTGAAATTTCACGCTGTAATATGGTTCAGTTCTGAAATGGCTTTTTCATGTGGAGCCATGGAAAAAGAAGTCATCTCTACATTTTGTGGTACTTGACTGTATTGCCCCAGAAATAATATCGATGTCACACTGAGCGTGATTCAATTTGGCAGTATATAATGTGGCAACATAGCACATATGGTCATAAGCATTCTGTGAAGAGCCACCTCCTGCTGACATGAACAGAAAACCAGCAGGAAGGTGGAACAGCTTCCGAGGAGACGTAGCAGAGTCACCATGGGTCTTCAGCCCTGATAAGTAAGAGTGAGGCGATCCTCCGAGACGTAGAGGTTTTCATTTCCTGTTCAAGATCGCTTGTCAAATATTCATCAACCCCTTAATCTATGTATCTATATAGCCCTTTGGTAACTGATACAGGACGCAGGATTTATTGTCTATCTGCTCAATCCCAGCTCAGAGATAGACCCCAAGACCCCAGAGAAGCTCCCAGCACGAGTCTATTAACTCGTTTGGAAACACTAGAAGAGGGAAAGAGATGAGGCCAGTACACCTATTGGAATGAAATCTGCTGATGGACCAAGAAGTAAAGTGTGAGATCTCCTTTCTTCTGCCCTAGATGTGGTTGGCCTTGCCTTTTCTGGTTTGCGAGGGTTTAGGGCCTCTACAGCTCCCCTCTCTCTGTACCCCACTGTAGTGCAGTAATCAAATCAGCTGAACAGACTGCCTTCACCTCATCAAGGTGATATGTCCATGTCTTTGTGATGACTTTTCTTCTATGTTAAATCCTTGCTTAGGAGTCCGACTGGTGCCTTCTATTTCAGTGGGGATCAGAGTAGTCAGGAGCTCCCCGCTGAGCAAAGTTATTTCAGCTTCACTGTTTGAATCAGCACTTTGCCATTGTTGAGTACTTAAAGCTCCTTTTTTTTCTTAAGAGGTTGACTGGATTTACTGAACATTGCACCCTGGTATTGTATTTTCACAATAATGGGTGTGAGTCATCTGTTAGAAGGATTTTCTTTTTTTTTGCATTGCTGACTGATAAGCATTGTTTAACATCCTGGCTCATGGTTGCTCTGACGTCTCAGGGCGTTTCCTTTTACCATCTAAAACAAAGCTTCTGACTTTTTAAATGCTGACTCTAGGCCCTGCCACCTTGGCTTTGAGCGAGTGTTGTGTGAGCAGGGCATGTAATATATATGGCCTTCATCGCGGGCCGGTTGACTGGCTGGCACAGGCTCTGTTCTGTCCCAGTGGACTTGACAGAATGGCTGCCTGATGGAAGGAAAGTGCTGTCTTCTGACTTTAAGAGTGCTGACATCTCCATATTGCCTTACCCCTCATACACCTCCCACTTCCATTCCCCCGAATCTCATCTCTCTTTTTCTTTCTCTCACCTCCCTAATTTCATTTTTTCTCTTCCTCTTACCTCCAGATGTATCTGATTGATGCCACCCAACCGTCTGTGTTCCCTGGGTAGCCGCAGACCTCTGCTCTCTCTGAATGCAGGCGTAAATCATAGGGATGACCATTCAGCTCTCCACCTTTCCTCCCTGCTTCTATCCTTTCTCTCGCTCTGTCTCGACTTCCCTTCTGCCCATTCTCGTTCATCTCTTACCTCATCTTTCATCTGACCCCCGCTCACCTCGCCACCGGGTTTTTATCCAGTGCTGTGCTGTGCCGTTAGCCATTGCGACAGCAGCAGGGGGTCCTTCAAGGTGAACTATAGGGTTTGACTGGCCGTGGCAGCTGGTCCCATGCTCACTTAAGCCCTCCGTCTGTCCTCTCAACTGCCTTTTTGTCTTAATTAATACAAAATAAAAATATTTGATCACTTAAAACTTCTCTTTCTTTCACACATTCTGACTTACTATCTTACTCACTGATCCACACTTTAATCCACTCACTGGAAACCTGGAACCACTTGTGAACTGGTCTGTCTTCAACCTCATCATTGTGTGAATATTTCATGCCTGTGATTTGTGAATTAAATATAGGATGTAGGTGGATATGACTGGGCTGACTTTTATTCACCCTGACTGGTGGGACAGGAGGGGGGTTTTTGGAGAAAGTCGGAGGGTTGGGGGAGACAATTTCAAAAAGGGAAGCAGGGGTGAGTGTTGTGAGGGATTGATGGAATAATCAGATATGACAGAGGTGGTGATTAAGGTGGTGAACAGGACAGGAAGGTGGTTTCTTTCGGTGCCTGCCAGCAACCCGGCATCAGTGAGGTAGATGGCTGGAAGCGACAAATGTGTTTCAGGACTCTGTTGCCTGTGAGTCAGCCCCAAAGGGCTTCATAACAGAAAAAAAGACATTTAGAGCCTCAAGAGTCATGACTGGGTGAAATAAAAATCACAAATGGATTCGCTCTGTGAGAGTGTGCATTTGTTCTTTTTTATTGTGATTTTATAGCTTTTAATATTTTCTTTGGAATGCCTGTTTTATTGAACAAGGTGCAGCAGACACAGTGGATTCTAGATGTGACATTATAAAGTCTCAAATATGGAGTTTTTGTGCTTTTCTCAAATAAAACCACAAATTGTTTCAACATTTTGAAATGCCCACTATTGAACCTGGTGTAGCCGTTTTGTTTTACGTGTTATCCCTCATTGTCAAATATAAAACTAAGCAGGCTGTATAGTATACATAGATATGTCTACATGAATATGCTGTCCATACACCACCTACAGTATTTATATAAAGTAACTAATTACATTACAATAGAATACTTATTCCAGCCTTCTTTGCGCATCCACACACCCTTGCACTATTTGTAATCCTGCTATAGTTAACACTAAAAGTTTGATCCGTATGTAGACATGTTGTTGTCGATTGTTGTTATGAATGAGAATAAAATGGCTAATTGAAATGTATAATGGCTTATTCGAGAGAAACTCAATGTAGGTGGGAGCAAAGGACAGGATGCTATGGAGTACATATTGTCAACCATAATTAGGACTCACTATATAATGAGTCAGTGGTCTGTTCCTTAGGCTACCAGGATGCTCTACGTACACACTTATGACTATATGACCAGTCACGGGATGCGTGTTGGGTTTGTGACGGTACATCTTTCTATGCATGTGTCTCTGAGGGTGTTCTGTATGCCAGCAAATTGGTTTTCTGTGACCATATATTGTATCCTGCTGGGATCCCAGGATTTTGGACAATTTAGGCAAATGCATTTACAAGTTTGAATAATCTTGATCAGCAGCAGGATGTCCAGCATCCAGCACTGTTTCTCCACACAGCTACATGATTGACTCCCTCTGAACGTTCCCCGGTGGCAGCCAGCCGCACCGGTGCTTCAGGCTGTCAGGCAGAGTGACACAGACAACCAGGAGAGAGGACAGACAAGATTGGAAGCTAAATAGAAGGGAGCCCCCTCCCCCTCCTTCCCTGATGTCTTTGGATCTGATCCTGCTTTTTTGGAGAAACGTGCTGTCTGCCATGCAGCAGATGACCCTGTCAGGGGAGACTTTCAGCTGTATCTAAATCAGGCCTCGTTGTATTTAGGTAAAACTGAAAGCTTGTCTTGTACAAAATGAATACTGATCTAGAATTTTTAATACTTTGAATATTGATGCTGGAGTGACCTTGAAAAACCCTAAATATGCTGATAAAGAAAATAGAATGCATGTTAATCTGGGCTGGTTATAAAGTGATAGATTGCAGGCAACTTGGAAGATGGAATTGCTCAGCTGTATAACTGCTGTTGAGAATCACAAAGGGCTTGTTTTTTCCCTTTGCTCCTTCATCTGCGTACAACTCCATTTGTCTTTCCCTCTATATCTCCATCCCTTGTTCATCTCTCCTGGTTCACTGCAATATAAGTCTCTGTATGAGCTGATGTGAACACCTGCTTACAGCAGTGGGTCACTTTTTCTCTTTAGGAATGCCTGACAGTGAGATCCATACTTCAACCTGATGAGGAGTAGGCAGTGGGAAAGTAACTATGTTTATGATGATGGAAAGGTGCTTGAAGAATGTATCAATATAAAATGTACTGCCTTCTCTGTTGTGTCACTGTACCTTTTCGTTTTAGAAGGTCAGCAGTCTAGAGTGCTTTCCACTCTCCCAGCACTGCCTTCTCATTTGCATGTACGCTCAGTAAAAGAACAGGGTGCTCTCTGTCTCTCTCTCTCTCTCAATGTGTCTTTTTATCTGTCTCTCACACACAAATACACACTTTTTTTTGTACATAAGAAAGTGTGTGTACAGAGCCGAAAGGCTGGCTGTGTTGGAATAGCAGAATATTTAATTACCCAACTTTATCACTATTACTGTAGCTACTGCCTGTCTGCCAGCCTAATTATGATGGGGTCTATCTGAGGAGCTGGCTGTTCGTGAGCTGAGCTGCCTGCCAAGTGTGAAGAAAAACAACTCCACAGATACTTTGTCTGTCTCAGGTGCTAAAAATACCTGTAAGGCGGCTATGTTATGGTCTGTAGATTTGAATGTGCACGCGTGTATATATATAAATGTGTGTGTGTGTGTGTGTGTGTAGTTCCCTCAGAAGATAGCTGAGCATCTGTGAACTGCAGGTTAAGCTACACGTGTTAAAGTTAAATACTGTAAGGTTGGTATCTGGAGAAGGTTTGTTGTATTGGAGGTGACCTGGTCCTTGTTGTTCTCATTAGTCACAGACACGCCACAGATGGCAACTCCCAGCGGTGATGAATGAATCCAGACAAACAGCCAGGAGTCACAACAAAAAGACAATCAAACATATCAATAAGGCTTGATGATGGATGGTATCAGTGTATGGTATCTCACAGGGGCCTCCCACCATTTGACAATGGGTATGTGTGCAGCTTATGTGTCCTGTATGAATGCTGTATGTTTGTTTTGTAAACACCATTGCTTTTAAAATGATGTGGAGGGGATACTCACCCAAGCGTGTGCATCTCATGCAGTCCCCCTTTGTCTTTTCTTTAGGTCCACTTTACCCTTATAAGCAGCAAATTGGAAAGGGGTTAATTCAATTCCTAGCAGGCTGTGACTGAGACTGGGAACATTTACCATCTCTCTCTCTCTCTCTCTCTCTCTCTTTCTTCTGCTCTTGCACACTTGTTCTCTCGCTCTTTTCTCTCGTTCCCTTTTTTTCTAAAGTCTAATTATTTTTAGAAAGTGGCTTCACTCAGGCCACAAATAATGACAAATCAAGAATGTCCCTTCACTGAACATTGTGGAGGCTTGGCTTGGTTGGAGGACAGCGGTAGTCTGTGGTCCTCCTGCTGAAAAGATCATGCGTAGCCTTGTGTAGGTGAGGAATTTGTGTGATTGTGGGCAGGGGGTGCATGAGGGGCAGAGAGAGAACAGGGGGAAAAAACCATCAAAACAAGTGGCCCAAGACAATGTCACATGTTTTAGGGAATATTTTGAAATCTGCGTTGGGTTTTTGAAATTTACAAATTGCTTCTAAATCATAACGTGTGATGTAAGCATATATGTGTGTAGGTGTATGTGTGCGTATGCGTGGGTGCATGTCAAAGATAGCGGGAGGAGGGAAAAGGTGATACCCCGGTCACCTGAGAGGTAACTAAATTGTTGTCAGCTCTCTTCATTTCATGTACCCTGATGAGTTCTGTCAACGTTAGCTTGACCAGTGGCTCTGTTAGGAAGTGATGAAAGTGGTTCCGAGTGTGTGTCCATGTGTGTGAGCTGTGTGTTTCAGTGTGTCTTTCTATCTATACACTGTATGTGTACCAAATTTGTATGTGTTTAGCTTAACTAAACTTAATAATGCCTACAGTGTGTGTGTGTCCATACCATTGTGTGTGTGTTTTTGAATGTGAATGAGCTGTGATGCACACACATTGTGGTGAACTTCATTATGTGTGTGTGTGTGTGTGTGTGTGTGTGTGTGTGTGTGTGTGTGTGTGTGTGTGTGTGTGTGTGTGTGTGTGTGTGTGTGTGTGTGTGTTCATGTGTGAGAGAGGTGTCTATTTAAGGGTTTTTCGATGAAGACTGACAAGTGTCCGCTTCGTTTCCCTTCATCTCAGGGGTCTCGTCGGTGCTTGAGGAAGTGTTCTGGAGGAGAAACGGACTGGGCGAGAACTAATGTGAGTTGAACGTGATGAGGCTGATGGATGACAGAGTGTGTGTGTGTGTGTGTGTGTGTGCAGCTGTGTGTGTGAGTGTGTGAGACTGATGGAGGGTGATGTTGGGAGTGAGACTTAACGAGGAGGAAAATAAGCTGAGTAATCTCTGTCTGTCCTCCCTCTACCTCCCAATGACTTATTCGAGCACATACACGCACACCTACTCACACCCTGGTAGATCATGTCATGAACTATCTGACCACTGACTCTACAAAGGCTTGTTGCAAATGTGGGAAATACAATATCTTTTCCATAGAATCAATCATTCTGTGTACAATATATTTTACACTCATAGCTATGAATGACTCCAGTTCATTGCTTAGATAAATCGATATACTGTAAGTAGTACTAATAGCATACCTGTTATTAAGACCATAAATTTCACTATTTCACAGAGAACAATTGTTTTCTCTCTCTCTCCCTTAAGTCCATTCCCTGCCTCCCTTGGTCTATTTATCCTCTTTCTCTTTCTCACTGATGAGTAAGTGGGAGATAATGGAAAAATGCTGCCACTAAATAATTGCAGGTTGGATAGGATAAGATGAGGAGGTTATGTTTGTACCTTTTAGCTG
This sequence comes from Xiphias gladius, assembly GCF_016859285.1. Classification (NCBI taxonomy): domain Eukaryota; kingdom Metazoa; phylum Chordata; class Actinopteri; order Istiophoriformes; family Xiphiidae; genus Xiphias; species Xiphias gladius. The sequence continues at coordinate 15,867,016 of NC_053405.1, forward strand.
CTCATCCCACATGCAAAATGGAAATGATCCCAGTGTGTGGGTTTTGTCAGCAATGTTCTTTTTTCTGTTTCATTTTGCTCCCACTTGTGTTTCAAGTCTGTATGTGTGTGTGTGTGTGTGTGTGTGTGTGTGTGTGTGTGTGTGTGGATATTTACTGTATGTGTTAATGCCTCTGTGCATGCGTGTGTGTGTGTGTGTGTGTGTGTGTGTGTGTGTGTGTGTGTGTGTGTGTGTGTGTGTGTGTGTGTGTGTGTGTGTGTGTGTGTGAGTTAGAGAGAGAGTGAGTGGGCCGTTGACAGTCTCTCAGCCAGATCAGACTGGTCTGTCTGCATCCTTTTGTGTCTACATGTTACAATAGAGTTTTCCCTGTGCAGTGACCATCTGTTGTGGGTAGAGTTTGAAGTACTTTTTGAGTACAGATTAAAATGCATGTGTGTGTGTGTGTGTGTGTGTGTGTGTGTGTGTGTGTGTGTGTGTGTGTGTGTGTGTGTGTGTGTGTGTGTGTGTGTGTGTGTGTGTGTGTGTGTGCGAGTACCAAAACCGATACTGAAAGTTGGCATCGAGTTCACCGACACAGGTATATTCACATATAGGGATGAGGGATATGTGGCCATGTACGAACCCTGGTTGACTCGCAGTTCTCTTACCCTGCTATTAGTTTTGTTGCACCTGTAGGGGTGGTAGAAGTTTTACTTTATCGTTATTAGTGGTTGAAGAATAATTAATGAATCTGACTTACCTACAAACTAAATAACTAAGTCTGGTGACTTCACAGCAGACATTTTGACCTGTCATAGAAACGAAAGCACAGCTCTAATTGATAACATTTTAAATAATTGCGTTCCATTTGGGTGAGCTAGCTCCAAGGCCCTGCTATTGTGCATTCTCGCTCACTGTCATTGCTTTTTTTGGGACAACTGATAGAACTGAGCCATTCAACTGTGCTTTTCCGGCTATGATGGGTCAAAATTTCTGATGTGAAAAAGGTCTATACCAGGTTTGTATCTGAAATAAGCTCTTATTTACTATGAAGTGCCCTATATTTACCCTCTCCTCTCTTCTTAGTGTGCAATTTTTGCACTATACAGTATAGTACCCATAACAATTCCCACAGTGGAGCAAAAAAAATTAGTGTACATGGCATGTATGACTTTCTGCTGTGTCCCATTTTATAGATGCAAAAATTACTATTGTGCATCATCACTCAGTTTTCTTACTGTAACAGGTCAAAATGCCTACTTTGAAAAAAGCCTGTTCCTGCACAGTTTCAACTTCAACCTGACCAGGAGACTAGTTAACAAAATAAGCCTGTTTACACCAGGGTCCTCAACTGCAGTTTATTTAAGCAAAGGTTTTGTACAGCTGCTTGTATTAGTAAGCTACAAAAAACAGCAATGCACTGAGTTGCATATTTTGTTAAATGAAAATAAAATGTTGTTTAGAAAAATACATACATTCCTTAAAAGTAATTTTTTTTTTTTTTTGAAAAGTGCAATTTGCGATGATACATGGCTCTACCTCCTGGGTATCATGGCTCTCACTTGTATTGCCTCATCCTGAAGCCCAAGCACTGAGCTGCACGCTGACATTTCCATTGTCAATCAGTTTTACAAAGGCCTGGCTTATCTTAAACAAGCCTCATCACAGCCTAGAAAATATGAAGTCATTCTTAAATCCACTGGCACAAGACCATAAAGGAGGAGTTATAGAGTAACTGATGAGCAACATTACGCCTAGTAAGGTTTTCTGACCAATTTTTGCGTTTTGCAACTCACATCACTCAGAGGCAGTGACAAGTTGGAATTGCTTGCACACACACATGCACACGTACAAACACATGCGCACACAGCAGGTCTGTTTGTACACACACAGAAGTGCACATTCATTCACAGCGTGAGCGCCACCTCCCGGGTATGTCATCCGGCTGCCAGCCTGAGTCTGGTGCACCACGCACCCCGGAGAAGGGGGCTGATGAAGCAGGGGATAGAAGACCTTTGAACTGAAGGCAACAGAGAGGCAGAGAGAGAATCAGAGAGTGTATAGAAAAGGCGTTTTGCCATGGTCATGCAGAGGAGAGTCAGTCCACTTTGTGCCAGCAAACCTCTCCTCTCTCCTCTGTACTGCTGCCCGTTCACAACAGGAACGTCTGCTCTATTCATCCATCCTTACCTCCTCTGTCACTCTTCATAATTTACTTTTCATCTTCCTCTGTATTCTGTCCATCCTACCTTCCCTACTTTTATCTAGATAAATTGACTCACTCGTCTGTCTTTCTTTTTATCTCTTGTTGTCCTATAATGCTCTCTCTTCATAAAGACTGTAACTAATTTATTATAAATTCAAGTCTACCTTAATCTCTGAATCCCTTCTCATTGTCCCTCCTTAATACATTAAGTTAAAATTTAAAAGCACTTACTATTAATGCCTCTTCCACCCATCTCTCTTTCTCCCTCTCTCTCCCTCTGCATCCTCTCACCTTTGTGTCTCCTTACCATCTCTCCAGACACACACACCCAGTGCTCTCCATATCTCTCTGTATCACATTTGTCTAAGCAAATAGCCCAGTCACCACTCTATTCAGACAGGCTAGCAGGTAAAAATGGTTTGCATATCGCGTTTCCTCCATGATTCGAAACCTGGCCCGCCACAGGAGATGTGATTTTGGATTATTGATGAGGCTCCACGACACTTTGTCGTCCCCTCCATCATGTGAACAAATGAATGACGGGGGTCAACAAGTGAAGAAATGGCCCACTGTAACAGTGCACTGACAAACGAGGGTGATGTAATGCGGCATCAGTGTTTATAATCATGCATTCATTATTGCTAATGTGGCCGTAATTACACCATAATCAGCTTACTAATTGAGTGTCATTACAGAGGATGCTGGTGCTGTGTTCTCCCCACAGATAGCTAATGTCACTGTCACTATTACTTATTGAGTAGAGGGTCATAATAATCACATCATATGATGAAATGAGGAAGGAATTACTTAATCTTCTCATTATGGTCCACATTAGAAACAATCAGTCCTAATGGAAAAATTGTGCAATGCCTTTAGTTTTATTTTGAGGGATTTGACTGTGTACCGATGTTGTGCAAATTAAATGTCCTCATTAGAGCCTTATTAGTGAGATTTTTGGACAGTTATCTCAATACTTTTCTAACCAGGTGGCTCTTATGCTTGCAGGTGGTGATTTAGAAGGAGCTGCAGTTATTCTTCGGCTTAACCAGGAACATCTGACAACAAGAAGGCTGTTAACGTCCCTTTGTCATGTCACGAAAACAGTCGGAAGAGCTGCGTAAACAGATTCCGCATTCAGTAGACTGAAGATCGAACTGGATGAAGCCAGTTTTCATTTATGACTGACGAACTTAAAAAACGCAAACTCACCTTCTTAGAACCTTGTAATTCATTTCCTACCGCTTGTTGTTTCTCTACTTGTCAAGGGAAGCAGTTTTTAAAGAAATCATCCCAAAGGGAAACAGCGAAAGAAACTTATTTCAACACCTGACAGCTCTGACCCACTTATCACGCTCCAACTAGTTGGGCTGAAGGAAAAACTTTGCATTTAGCAGGCAACATCAGCAAAGGGGATGCACTGTTTTATATTCCGGGCCATTGATCCACTAACCTCCTGCTCTAATTAGCCACACACAAATACCCGCACATGTGCGCGCACAAACAAACACGTGGTGTTGCTGGCCTCTGCAGGTGCTTTAAATAGTCTTGTGATTGTAACCCTTGTGTCTGGTTCTCAGTTCAGTGACACAACACCCAGACACCCACACTTACACAGCTATACCCAATTGGGTGTTAGAAGTCCATCTGCACACCATTAACTCCCACTGACCTTGACTGTGATCAGACACATGTTTGCGTTAGCAGGAGACAGTGTCACATCCTGTCTGCTCTGATTGAGGGTGAGAATGAGAGTTGTTGTGGCAGAGTGGCGCTGATAAATTTTACTGCCTGAGGGTTGGCCAAGTAGTTGATATTAATTGTAAAGTGGTGTGTGTGTGTGTGTGTGTGTGTGTGTGTGTGTGTATGCATGTGTGTCTGTTGCATTGTTAGAGCAGATGAAAGCCGGGACTGTTTGGGTCATGTCACTTTGACCTAGATTTGATGAAATAAACTGGCCACCAGAGTGAAACGTGTGCAAGTCCTGCTGAGATCAAAATACACATATTTTTGACAAATACATTAAACTCTCTGAACTAGAGATTGCGCTGCAGTCTTCTTACTTGTTAACTACCAGCTAACTTAGGCTACCTAACTACTACACCCAATAAACAGGGTCTGCAAAATAAAACTTGTAGAGTGCCTTTTTATTTAGCCTCATAATCAAACTCCCAGTCTCCAGTTTGGCCTCATTCTCTGTGCCGCCCCTCATGAACACCTTCCCTTCCTTCTCCACACCTCCTCCAAACACAGCAACCATCCAGTCAGTCTGTAAGCCCTGCCTTCGGGCCCCGTGGAGGATGAATGATGTGCCCACACTTGACTATGAGTTGCTGCTGTCCCCGGCTAGCTCCTCCCTCCCGGGGAGTCCTGGCGGTGGCAGCAGCAACCCCCCTCTGGCCCTGGTTGGGGTGGACGCTGAGCAGCGCACTGCCTTGGCCTTTGTAGGCCTCCTCATGCTATTCCTGGTCTTCCTGCTGGTCAGGTGCTTCAGGATCCTGCTGGACCCCTACAGCCGCATGCCTGCATCATCCTGGACTGACCACAAGGAGGGGCTGGAGAGGGGTCAGTTTGATTATGCTCTTGTGTAGGGTGATGTCTCAACTGTGTAGAAAAGGGAATATTTCATTGTACACAGACAGCATCTTTTACAGCATTGTCTAATTTAGAAGTGAAGGTGGACAGTAGAAATGCATAGTATTGTGAATGCACTCTAGAAGGGAGGTTTACCTGATGTTGGCCTATGCCTAGTTTATATCACTGTACTGCAGTCTGCGTACTAGTGTAAATATGAGGCTCCCTATTTAACCATAACAAGTCTGGTTCACCAAGAGGCACACCATGCAAGCCAAACACTCACCCAAACCAACATGTTTGACCATGAAGAAAAACAGAAATAACGAGCTGCACAGCTGCCTTAACCTGACCTAATGTACTAGCCTAACATGCCACCACCTCACAGCATCACTTTAGGGCTAGGTTTTGCAAATTCCACCGCTTGTCAGATCACGACAGTTTTTTTCAAAGCTACGTTTTTAATGAGAACTCGTAACACGCAGAACACAGGCAAAACCTGAATGAAGGAGTTTACACTTAATGCAGATGCCCCTTTAATGAACCAAGGTCCATTACAAAGCATCCATGTGTTCAGTGCTGATCAAGTAGCACAAATCCTCACTTGTTTTGATTTCGGACACTGATCCTCGAGCAGCACTGCAGTCCCAGATGCTTTTTAAGGCCCAAGCAGGTAGTTTATATCGCCATGAAATCTCGTCCGTGTATGTTTCGTGTGTTACTGTGTCTATAACTGAGAAGCCATATTGAAACTATATAATCTCTTATTACTGCAAGTAAAATTTTTGTTCTTGGTTGTGTCCTTTGCTTTAGTAAGCCTGCCAAGTGTGGTGATGAATCAAACAGCAACCTTTAGGCAAAAAAAAGCTTTATTTTTCTATTCTTGACTCAAGTTTGGGAGTCTCCTTTTTGCTATCTTTCTGTCCTTTTCCTCTTACTCTATCAATCTTAGACTGTGGGTTTTTGAGGTAGTCATGCAGCCACGTCTTAGAAAGAAGCAAAGCAGGTAGCTTTGCTTTTTTTTGTGTTTTGTAATCATATATTTTTCTGACTATCTGCTTTGTTTTTGATACACTGCGCTGAATCAGTGAAAATAAAAAAGATTTTCTTCCTCAATTACTCTTCTCTAATTTCCACCGATAGCTGGACTGTGTGGAGGTTCCACATTGTTCATGTTGGAAATTAAATAAAATGATTCCTACGTACTTGTCGTCATGTGTCACATTTGTTACCCACGAACACTGAGGGAAAGGAAAAACTCAGGCACACAAGACTTTAAAAATATAACCCACAATACTTTATTGCCATTTATGTCACTGGAAAAAAGTTTACAATATGATATGAATCACTCTAATTTTACAGACTGCCATTTGGTGTTAAAATCTTTGGTTTTTGTCGTGTACAAATATGATCATTCAGGCTATTAAAAGATATTCCAAATGGCTGATTGATTTATTGATCCTCAACTAGTAGATGTGGTGTGACTGGATGATTGTCATTTCAGCTTTCAGTTAGACTTTGTTATAAACAGGTGTCAGGCTTGTGCTCAACATTTGAACTGCTGAAGCTTAAGGATCCTTGTTTTTTGAGTTATAAAGCAAATGATGCTGACAGTGTTGTTTCAAGTTTGACACCGAAGCTGAGATACAGTAAGCACACGCGACACACTGCCTTTTTTTAAACATAGTGGCGAATAAAAGAAATATTACAAACTGACAATAAAGATACAAAGTATACAAAGGTTCCCAGGTTAGAAAAATGGTTATGTGTTATAAACATTGCCTAGGCTGTGGGACAGTGCATCAACTTTGACTGTTAAGACAAAAAGATTATTGTTTAGCACCATAGGTCCTAGCTAGAGATGGTTTTGTTTGCATTGATCCTTATGGAATTGTACAGACAGTGTAAGCTTGTATGATAATAGACGATGGGAATGTTAATTATCTTCAAGTCTGACATCTGTGTTTTGATTCCTTTCTGTCTTGATTTGACTGGTGACAGTGGTTTCAAACAGTTCAGTCAGTGATCGACAAATAGGATGCTGCATTTGCTTATTATGGTTTTGCTTCTTTTTTTTTTTTCTCAACAAAGCAAAGTCAACAGCACTAAAGGCCTTCAGTCTTGGGTTTACTGTGAGTATTCGTTTTTGTAGCCTTGACATAAAAAAAAAAATCTACATTTCACTTAAAAATATACAATTTAATTTTCAAGAAGCAAGTTTGATAATATTGGTTTTTCAGCACCGAGACAGTACAAAAGACAGACAAAAACAACAATAAAACCTAGCAAAAAACATGTCACTTTTGCAATTCAGATTCAAGACTGAACTTTCTTTGTACAGCGTAAGAGATGGTATATTCTAGCACCTTTTTTTCTCTTTGAGAGAAAAAATAAATCATGAGATATGAAAGATGACCTGACAGATATTTTGTTTGTTTTTTTTGTGAGGTTTCATGTTCACCTGTGCGTGTCCTTACACTGTAAAGCACTACCTTTAATTACAGCTTAGGTAATGTTAACATGTCATGTACCTTTGAGACTGTTACTGTGTTCAAATGTGTGTCTCGTTGTGTTGCAAACTCAGACCTCAGACATCGAGCTCACTGTAAAGTCAGAGAAGTCAGATAAAGTCAGCTCATTGTCAGGTTCAGCCTCCCAACACCAGCTGTTGGCTACAGCTCTGTTCTTAAGACTTAATGAAAACGCTGGCTATCAGGGCCAGAATCAGTGCACCTGACGTCTTAATCCCTTAAAGGATAAATACAAATGTGACCTGATCTATCTTCTTTCAAGCCTACAAGCTACTAACTGGTGTATTCCCTGCTCATGATGGATACTGAGGGTCACTAGCACCCTCTTTTGTTTTGAAGTCAGCATCACAGCATCGTGTCCATACTCGGTGAGAAGTACTAAGGTAACCAAACATGACAGCACACACACGCAAACACGCTGATCTCTGCTTGCCGCTGCCCGCAGGCAGGACAAAAGTCAGTCACATTAGAGAACTGAACACAGCTTGCCGTTTTCTCATCTGAAAAATTGGTTGGCATCCAGCTATAAAACAGACCGCTATGGACTCAAGAACCTGAAATGCTGTGTAAATGTTGCAGTCCTTCGTGTTAACATTTTTCAAACAGCACAAATACATTAAATGACACACTACAATACTGAGAGGGGCATACGTGACAAACCTTGTTCCCCAGTGTTGTGATTTTTTTTTTTTAGCAAGATCGCAGAGAGGTGAGAGAGTCCTTGGACCACCATGACAGCACCTGACCCCTGATCTTTGACACCACTTTAGCTCCTGCACAGTGATTTAAATACCACCATACATGTTGCATAAAGATAGTTTTGGCCACTCTCAGCACTTAATTTCTGTTTGCGTCATTTCTTGTTTTCTTGTCTACAAAAGCGCTTCATGGAATTGTGGGCCACCTGTCTGCTATTTTGTCTGCGCTGTGGTCCAAGCACAAAGACACCTCTCTGCCATCTCCTCCACCTGATCTCTCAGTGGAGAATGAGTGCTAGGTAGGAGTGGAGGGGCGCAAGAGGAAATGTAGTCAGGGTAAGAAAAAAAAAAAAAAAAAAAAAAACCAAACACACAAAACATGAACATACAATAACATGAACAGTAACAAAGTGGTGGTAGAGTTGGGCTGATTGACTCAGTCTTTCATAGCCCTTGATAACCTCCTGCTGGTAGGGATGGTTCGGCAGGGGGGAGATAGGAGGAGGAGTTATTTGATAAAAGGGCAGGTTAAAACTCAAAGGCTTTAGGTATCAGTCCAGGGTAGGATTAGGAGCACGCTCTGAGCTCAGTGCAGGTGGATGTGGAGCTTGATGCGAAGGGCGTCCCCTATTTCTCCTTGTAGGTAGTCACTGTCATGCTGCTCCTCCAGCTGGTGTAGTCTTCGTGGCCCAAACAGCGGCAGGCTAGCGATCTCCAGCCGGTAGGATCCTGGTGGAGGCGGCCTCTTGCCGAGCCGGAGCACGCTCTTTCCGTCACGGCGTTCCAGCAGGCGGAAGTGTTCATTAGCGTTGCCGTGGGTGATGACGTATCGTACATGGTGCTCCAGGGGCTGCAGGGCAGGCAGAAGCTCTAGTAGAGGCTCCTTGTTGAGCACCGAGGCCCGAGAGAGGTTCATGGGGATGGAGGCCTGGGTGTCCATACTGGCCATGCTCACTACCGGCTCCTATAGTGAGGACAAGGACAGATGGGTGACTTTGAATTGTTTAGCAAATCAAAAGTGAACCAGTCCTGACCCTGAAACTGAAAGGAACTATAACAAGTAGAAGAGGCAGTTTGTTAACACATGTACCTGGTTTAGCTCATTTTCATCAGTGTTGCGCCTGTGTCGGCCACTCTTTCCTCCTCCGTTGATCTTACACTCGTAGCAGGCCTCAGGAGACAGACTGTCATCCTCCTCACCCTCCACAAACTGGCCTGGGAAACCTGAGCCTGTTATACAGTGACTGGATGGAGACAAACATAGAGTAAGAGACATCAGTGAATATTGGGAGTGAATTCTGTGTCAACTTCACCACTCCCAGCACATGAAAAAGAATCAAATGTTTTCTTTTGTTAAGATGTTTCCACCAGCAGTTACGCAAACAGTTACTATTCACTTGAGAAATATCAGTTGCTGAATGTTGTTCCCTCACCCCTGTCCAGCTCTGTAGAAACCTCCAGGACAGCCACACAGGTAGCCTCCATCAGTATTGGAGCAGCCGTAGACACAGGGGTTGGTACCCGTAGAGCATTCATTCACATCTTGGCAGCCACCAACGCTCTGCTCAAAGTCAAAGCCAGAGGGACAAACACACTTGAAGCTGCCCAGTGTGTTGTAGCAGGAGGCAGAGCCACACACTGTTCCTGCCTGACACTCGTTTTCATCTGCGGGCAAACGAGAAAAAAGTACAGAGACAGGCGATTAGGTGAGTGTGTGTTGGAGCAGTACTGTCACATAGCCGACATATGATCATACACACACTTGTTTCCTCCAGATTGAAGAAAAAAAGGCTTTTGAAATTACTTTTGAAACAATTACTCCTTATGATTTTATCCTATTTGGTATTTCAGAGGCATATCCATTTATGTTTGGGTACAGTTGCATACTTACAGATTTGTATATATTGATAGAAAGAAGAAATTCCATTACAGTAATGTATTTATATTAATTAATTAGACTGTGCAGACTCTAGTGTGCAGAAAAATCTTCGTGTTCAGACTGTTATATATTAACATGATGTGATCATCCTGACATATTTTTTTAGTATGGACTAGATGTACGATGTGGTAAAATATGGACCAACAATAAACTGCAAAATGTGCAGAAATACCAGTGAACCTTCATGCAGTTCTGTGCAAAACTAAATCAGATAACCTCAGAAAACTTACATATGATGATTATATATTTCAAACTAACAGGGAATTTTGATGAATCTGTGACTATTTTCTACCACATTTCTACTTACAGAAACAGGACATTATACATTAAATTATACTAGAGACGAACACGTAGTTGCAGTCTCATAGTAAGACTTGAACTTTACAAAACTTTTTTGTTCATTACTGTCACGAAAACAAACCCACAGACTCGGAGTCAGAGTAACTCACCCACACACTGGTTCCACTGGTAGTGCTGCACGTAGCCCTGAGGACAGCCACAGCGGTAACCTCCCAGCATGTTCTGACAGCCGTGCTGACAGCGGTGGTTGCTGCTGCACTCATCCACATCTGAGGAGATGTAATGAAAGACTTTTAATTTCTAATTAAGAGTAGTGATGACTAGTACAACTCCGGGAAGCCACAATTTTTCGGTCCCCTACCTCGATCACAAACACCTCAGTACAACTCTCCAAACTATATCAAACCAAATATAAGGGTTATTGGATCTGCTCACCCTCGCACTCCACGCCTGTGGTGTCCAAGGAGAAACCTTTAGAACATTCACAGTTGAAGCTACCAGGCGTGTTGACACAAGAAGCCCGGGAACCACACACACTGTTCTGAGCCGCACACTCGTTGTTGTCTGAAAAAAGAACATTCAGTTTTTGTGTTTTGTTTTTTTTCTTTTTGTTGTTCCTTAAGACAAAACTTTTTCCGGTGCAGGGTAACACGGATCATCTCCTGTCCTGTACTCACCGATGCAGGCAGTCTGGTGCTGGGTGAAGCCAGGAGGACACTTGCAGGTGAAGCCTCCAATGGTGTTGACACAGAGGAACTGGCAGTTATGCTGCTTGGTTGAACACTCATCCAGATCTTGGAGGGAAATAAGTAAGCGTTTAAGTACCACGAAAACCGAATCACATTGAGAGATGAAGCCTCAAAGTCATAAAGCTTGTAAAGATGATATTACAGCCATGTTTCAAAATTTAATTTCTAATATACGAATGAAGTATTGATGTTTATAATTATAATCATCAATATAGTGAAGCAATAAACAGAACTCAGACTGCTGTTGTGTTGAAAGCAACAACATTACTACAATAACTAACTATAAAAAAGATCATGAAATAATATCTCATATTCTTTATGGTGCTACGCTACGCATAGATACATGTTTACAGACATATGTACAAGTGAATTCAGAGTACATGTACCTTTGCAGGTCTTTCCATCTGGCTGTAAGCTGTATCCTCTGGGGCAGGAGCAGAGGTAGCTGCCTTCTGTGTTTTTACACAGGAAGTTACAGGGCTTTGGAGACAGAGCGCACTCATCCATATCTGAAATACGCAGACAAGAAAATTAAGAATACGGGCAGGGATGCTGTGGAAAACGTTTGTGAATTAATACCAGTGTTATCATTGAAATGCTAAAATCAAGTGGGAGAGGGAGAGAGCGGATAGAGATCAGCCATACCGACGCAGGAGGTGGCGGTGAAGTCAGTTTTGTATCCCACATTACAGTGGCAGCGGAAGGATCCAATGGTGTTGATGCACTGACCATTTCGACACAGATCTGGCATCACCTGGCACTCGTTGATATCTGGAAGTACAGAAACATTTTAGTGTGTGTGCTCTTTCTTGTGGCTGCATTTAACACGTTGTACCTACACTCACTTGCTGTCCTTCCCAAATGTAAAAACTTAATTCTATTTATTTAGTTAGTCTAACTATTTTCAAAGATTGTGGTAATTAAATTTGATTAAATAAAAAAACGGAATAATTAAAAACAAAAAATAAAATAAAATAAATAAGTAAAATGTAGATTTTGCCGAAGTGTTTACCATACTTTATATTGTCACTTTGTATTGCAGTGCTTCTCACCTCTTCCATCCGTGGTGTAGCCGGGTCCAAGTGGGCACATCTTCTTGTACTGTACGGTGCCGGGCAGCGGGCAGAGCTCACACTGCGACCCCCAGCCTCGGCCCATGTTGCAGCAGCACTCAGACTTGGTCACACTGTTCCTGTTGGTGGACGACTGCTGACACATTGTCTGCAAGACCTCAGCGTAACAGAAGCCCTTTCGGTTGTCTAAAGGAAAAAAATGACAAATGAGTGTTTGGAGTTAGAAATGGAAGACAGACACCATTATTTATTACAGAAAAATAAACCAATCAAGATGAAATTTTGTGGTTGCTGAAGCAGCAACTGTGTCAATTCTTCATCTGAATTTGGGAAGAGTGTAAGCACATTTTCGGTAATGATGTGTTCACATCCACAGTCTGACAACATGTTCTCCAGCAGTAGTGATCTTACCAATACATTCGGTGCCAGTGGAGCTCGGCTCAAAGCCGTCGTTGCACTCGCAGCGGTAACTTCCCACCGTGTTGACACAGCGCCCGTTCTTACAGATGCCAGGCTTGGCGCGACACTCGTTCAAGTCTGCCAGTATACAGAGCAAAGGATAGGGGGATGAAGAGAGTGAAGAGGAGGAAAAACAGCAACTATACCTCTCACATTGGCTGAACCATTTTTACTCACCCATACATCCCTCTCCATCTGGTCGGCGCTGCATGCCAGGAGGACAGATACACATGAAGGTACCAATTAGGTTTTTACAGGTCATACCCTTGGAGTCACAGTCATCCAGACCCTCCGAACACTCATCCTGGTCTGGAAGGGGACAGTGAGAAATGGCCAATAGGTAAAACTACAACACCCAGCTTGAACAAAACTCTTAAATCCTGTGTCAGTGTTGTCAAAGAATTATTCCAGCACACAGACAAGGAGTGAAAAAAGAAAATAACATGAGTCAAGCTGATAAATCTGCTGTGACCTCTCACCTCTGCACATTCGTTGGTCGTCTCGCAGCACATAACCAGCAGGACACATACACTCATAGGAGCCAAAAGTGTTGACACAACGGAAGGCACAAAGTAGAGGATTCTGGGAGCACTCATTGATATCTGAAAGCAGGGGGAGAGACAAGGTGGTCTCATTTAATTTTATGATGTAGAATAATCTTGTGGAAATTTGTTGAGTGGTGCTGTGTAAATTACTGACCTTCACAAGTCATCATGGGTCCGGGTTCGAAGCCCTCCTGGCACGAACACTCAAAACCTCCCACCACATTGGTGCAGGTTCCATTTCCACACGGGTTTCCTATGGAGCACTCATCAGTGTCTGGAGAAGACAAAAGAGAAAATTAAAAGCAATTAAATATTTATACTTTACCTTAGATTTAAAAAGTAGCACCTTAAATGTTTTCCCAAAATTACTGTACATCAGGCTGTACTTGATCAGCCACTGATTTTTCATTGTCTGCTCAACTGCAGCTGTTTCATGATAAAAACTCAAAATACTCGGTTCTTCTTATGCGATTTCAGGGGTAGTAAAACAGATATATTACATCAGTTGGGGACAAAGCATTAATTACATGAAAAGTCTGCAGAATGTATACTTTAATTGCAGAAAGTGTCTCACCAATACAGTTGACTCCAGTGTAATCCAGGTTGTATCCGAAAGGGCATTCACAGCGGAAGGAGCCATCTGTGTTGATGCAGATACCATTCTGGCAGATGCCCGGGTTATCCAAACACTCATTCATATCTAGAGATAGCAAGAGAAAATGATCATATTTCAAAAATATATACAAGAACCCACTCCCCTTTCTTTTTCTTTCAATTAAAGGGATTAGATCAGTGTTGCAGCACTCACCTTCACGAGCATCATCCGGTCCAGGCAGGGCTCCGTGGCCATATGGACACAGAGTGTTAAAAGCAGCTGGAGACACACAGAAAAAAGGTCAGCTTTGTTATTTTACAAATGTCATCGTGTGCATGTGTATATCTTAATTAAAACTCATGTGTGTCTGTGTTACACACCATCACTCTCTCGTGGGCACAGCTCGCAGGGAAGTCCCCAGCCCTCTCCAGGCATCTTGCTGCAACAGCACTTGGCCTTGGTGGTGTTGAAGGCTTTGGGGACGGAGCACTTGCCTGCGTCAAATTTGGTGAAACAGAAACTCTCTCTGGTATCTGCCAAAAGAAAAAAAAATTTCCAGTAAATCCAGGATTCTGTTTTTTTTTTTTTTTTTTCTGTGCACAGACAGCAGTCTATCTGTGCCCTAATGTTACCTAACAGCTTCTCTCACCGTAGCAGCGCCGTTTGTTGTCAGAGAGTACGAAGCCAGGCTGGCATGAGCACTGAAAGCTGCCGGGGGTGTTGGTGCATGTGCCAAACTGGCAGATGTTGGACTCCTCACACTCGTTGATATCTGGAAAAGAGGGCAGAGATATGTGTATGTTGGAGCAGATGGCTCAATTGCTAATGTCTCTAAGTGTAGGTTTTTATCAGGACTCTGGCTATTTGATCAAGCTGGTGTGTGTATGTGTAGAGTATTTAGTGTGTATTGAAGTGTGTCTGTCCCCTGTAGGTGTGTATGTTTGTGCCTCACCTATACACTGGTCATTCTGGACTTCATATCCAGGAGGGCAGATACATCTGAAGGATCCATCCAAATTCTGGCAAGTTCCTGGAGAACAAGTGCCGGGCAGACTCACACACTCGTTGATATCTGTGAAAAACAGGACAATGTACAAATCAGCAAATGCATGTTTGTGTATGTCAGACAAACTGTAACATATGAAAGCCTTTATATACCCCACCCTGCCCTTGCAGTGCCACACTATTACATTCAATGGCTCACTTACCGACACAGTTCTTCCCATCTGGAGTATTCTCATAACCCTCATGGCAGAGACACTGGAAGGAACCGAGTCCATTGATACACTGTCCGTTCCTGCACACTTGGCCCTGGAGGGCACTGCACTCATCTATGTCTGTATGAACATAAACACTGACAGGCTTAGGACTCTCAAGGCATTCCTCTGGTTTTGGATACCCATCAACAAACCCATAAGCAAGGGAAAAGAAATTTACTTGTGCAGAAATTCATGTTTTTCCTGGCACCAAAGCTGGCTTGTGTCTAATGTTCTCTGTTACACTGCCAGAGTTCAAAGATACAATTTTAAATGCAGTCTGATATATTTCCCTATAAAACCAAAGAAAAGTCAAAACACGGTAAAATTTTACGTCTAAATTTTATTTCATGTCTTTCCAAATGTAATACTGCTACAGAAAATGGCAACATGTTTTTATGGGAATTTAGGGGTGCAATCTTTCATAAGTTGACAACTAAAAACTGCATTAAATGCTGTTGAACTGTACAGTGAGCAGTAAAAAATTATCCATACCCATGCAGTCATTGTTGTGTGTGAGCTCGAAGCCAGGGAAGCAGAGACAGTTGTAGGATCCCACTGTATTTTTACAGGTACCATTGCCACACGGCTGTCTCTCACACTCATCGATGTCTAAAATAAACAGAACAAAATTTAGACTCAAGAAGGATAACTGTCCAGCTAGATACTAGTTTTGCTATAAGATGATACAGTACTATAAAACCTAATGACAAATGTTAAAAATGTGTTTATTATGAGGTGACCCTTGACACAATCTACTGGATTACATGAAACTCAGTGTTATGTGTATTTTATCGTTTTAGAGTGTCCTTCTCACCCATGCACATGGTCTGGTCAGCAGTAGCCTTGAAACCATTGTGGCAGAGACAGCGATAACTGCCCTGTGTGTCAATACACTCTCCATGGCTGCACACATTAGGAATCTCCTGGCATTCATTACGGTCTGAGAGAATGAAAAAAAAATGGAGAGTAGATTTGCATATTGTAAAGAGTTAATTACATTTCAATTAACAATCATTTATCAGTTGAACTGTTGATTCATCTTTCATTTCATTGTTAAGTCTGTAAAGGAAAAAAATGCTGATCACAGGTTCAAATTAGTTATTTTGTCTGACAATCAGTCCCCAAAACAATGATATTTAATTTACCATCACACAAAACAGGAAAAAGCTACAAATTCTCACATTTGGGAAGCTGGAGCCACCAAATGTTTGGCATTTTTCTCAGATTAATGACTCAAATAATTATTTGGTTATCAAAATTGTTAAGGATTTCTGTTGCTCAACTAACAGTTTCAGCACTAAGTTTATACAAGTTACATTAACCCCAAGTTATATACAGTCCATTCATAAACTGCTGTTAAGTAAACGGCCAATATTAACTTACATATCTCAGCAGCTTTCCCTCTGTCGAGTAAATGCAAATGCTAATAATTTTCTCTCAGCAAGGGATGCCCTGGCCACAGCTTCCACCACAAACCTACACAACCAGTCTATCTCTCCTCCTCCTTGGTATTTTAAGATGGGAAACCACCGTAAGGCCTGTCAGACAGGCTGGACTCACCCACACAGGCCCCACTGGGGGACAGTTTGAAGCCTGGCGAGCACTCGCAGCGGTAACTGCCTGGAATATTGATACAGTTGGCGTTACGTTGGCACAGGTTGTCCCCGCTGTTGCACTCATCAATATCTATGCAGGAGGAAGCAAGAGACAAACAGTGGGCATCAATCACAGGCCCTATAACTCTTCTTTCAGAGCAGACTTTCAGCTTGTGGACCACAGGAGAGAAAACACGAAGGTGCCATTTTGGCTCCGGTTCAGTTCAGACAGTTCCTGGCAGGTTCTGGATGACTGAAGGTGCTGGCAGGTGCTCCCATTCGGAGCCACTATACTTGTCTTTACAAGGACATAATTCATGTGGGAAGAGGGAGCAGCACCTCTGCTGAGTGGACTGCTTGTAAAAGTGCCTCTTGGCCAGTGAGTGAGTATATCTGTATTTATGTGTGTGTGTGTGTGTGTATGTGCATGCATCTAACTGTGTGCGTGTGTGTTGTTTTGATGTAGTGTAGAAATGGTAGTAAGTGTTCTAGCCAGCAGCAAGTATATACTGTATACTATACAAATGGCACGTAAGCACACAGTGATTCAGCAGCAGGGTCAAAAGAGGAGATGCAGTGTGGGTAGGTAAAAGTGTGTGTGTGTCCGTATTTGTGTTTGCCACCATGTGCACATTATGACATATTAACTGTGTGTGGATAAAAATGACTTTTCAATTCACTGGTAGTTGATCTTCCCTTGTTTCACAAGAAACAAAAAGGAAAAGTGAGACAGAGGAAAACGTTATCTGAGGCCTGGGTTTTACCTTCACAAATGAGCAGTATGTTGTTGTAGCTGAAGCCCATGGGACATTCACAGCGGAAGCTCCCAATCTGGTTTATACACACTCCATTGGCACAGATGCCTGGGATCTCTCTACACTCATCAATGTCTGCACAAAACAACAACAAAGAAGGTTAAAATAATTCCTTGTGTATAATGTGCACAACTCGGTTTGAACTTGAAGGTACTCTGACTGACTGCCAGTGTTGACCTTGTAATGACCTTACCAATCGGCTTGCCAGTGTGGATGTCAATGATGAAGCCAGGAGCCTGGTTACCACACAGTAACTGGTACTCGGCTGAAACAGTCGGGACAAAAGAGACTCAGTGAATGTGATAAAAAGTATACATACAGTAATGTATAAACAGTTCTGTCAGTTCATGTCTGAAGCGCAGGCTTCTCTATGTCCGTGTTTTCATGTTTGAAAGGTTTTAGTGATACTTACAGGTAGCAGGAGTGGGACAGGCCTCACATGGCTTATTCCAGGCCTTTCCCACGTTGTAGGCACAGCAGCACATCTTCTTGGTCATGTTGAAGGAGAGCTCGTTCTCACATGTGTCATTAAAGTTACGGTAACACACACTCTTCCTCATGTCTGTATTTCAAGAAGGACAGTTGACAGTCAGACCAAGAAAAAAAAAAAACAGCTGTAGTTCAAAACTGTTTGACTTCTAGAGATGTAATTACGTTCCAAGTTCAAGTTTAGAAGAGACAATAAGAATAAACATTTTCTTCTCCAAGAGAAGTCTCTCCCACTCACCCATGCAGTTGTTTCCTCCATTGACTTGCATGTATTCAGGAGGACACACACAGGTGTAGTTGCCCAGAGTGTTGTAGCAGGTACCAGGTCCACAGATCCCAATGTGAGTTGTGCACTCATCAATATCTGCACATAAGGATAAGATGAGAGATGATGAGAGATGATGAAAAAAATCTTTTTGGGTTAGTCAAAAGAAGCCATTCAATGTAACTTGTCCATCAGTCCTTACCCTCACAGATGCGAGTCTCCTCATTGAGATAGTAGCCCGCTGGACACTCACACTGGAAACTGCCAAAGGTGTTGACACAATTTCCACCCTGGCAGAGACCTGGAAGCTCTTGGCACTCATCAATATCTAAAAAATAATTCAAATGGTTAGATCTATAGATGTCACTGATGTATTGATTTTATGGTAAAATTTATGGTAGATGATAGTAAAAGTCTGACATAGAGGCCAATGTTTGTTTTTTTTGCTGCTACCGGCTATCGGCTATAGTTGCAATTGCCTTTTTTGATTCAATACAGCACTGGTAAACAGAGAGAGCTGGATAGTTTACCTTCCAGGATAACAGTGATGGGGTTGGGTCTGAATCCCTCTCCTCCTGGACAAAGAGTCTTATACTCCGCTACAGACAAGACAGAGCAGTTACAGCAGGTGAGTGCGACTTTCCATGTCATTGAGGCAAAAAAAAGTCGTAACAAGCAAACATTAAAAGTTATAAATACATTTTGCTAAGATGTAAGTTTACCAACATATCTAAATATTTTAACCGTAATGCGGATATGCATTTTACAGTAACTGATATAACTAATTGATTGGTTGAGATCCTGTGGTGCATACTGGAGTTGGGGGCGGGGCACAGTTCACAGGGGTTTCCCCAGGCTCCTCCCAGGGAGCAGCAGCAGGACGCTCGGGTCACTCCGACTCCGATCTCGGCACTGCAGGAGATTCCTCCATCACCACGTGCGAGGATATCCAGGAAGCAGTTGCCAACACGGGTGTCTGAGAAAGATACATACTCACTCATAAAGACACTTTTATGTAACAGGACATTGTGCGAGTCAACAAATGAAAAGAACAATGGTTTGGCTTGCTTGCAATTAAACATTTTTAACTCAGGAGTGATTTGTCAGATATGAATTCGGATGCTACTGTTGCACTCGCCACTGTATTCTCATATAAAAAAATGCTCAAATGTATCTTACTTATTTTTTTTTATTTTTAATGGAAGAGTTATAACTTAACTATAAAATTTTAACTATTACATTTTATTTTTTTTATGACCACATGAAAAGGACGATGCATTTTGTCATTATTTGAAAATTACATGGTTAATGGTAGTGGCATAGGGAAATAATTTTAAACCAAAATGTACAAAAATTATACTAACTGGTCTCTTTTAAAGAAAGAGTTCAGACAGAATTCAGACAGTTAAAAAGTCTGAATGACGCATAGCCGGCGCTAGTCTGTACCACATTTCTAAATGTCTATGTGCATTTTATGCATTCATTCATTTATCTCTCATCACATTATGGTTTTCTTCATTAAAAGCTTCTTATTTGTTAAATCTGTCTGCTCTCTGTGTCACTCACCCACGCAGCCCACTCCAGTGGGATTGAGCTCAAAATCAGCTGGGCAGTTACACAGGTAGGACCCTGGAGTGTTCACACACAGGCCGTTGATGCAGTTCACGGGGTCCGCACACTCGTTGATGTCTGCGGTAAACAGTGACATACCCAAGCTCAGCAAGGCACACCAGATAACAGACATCTGAATCTATGAACCTATTAGTTTATATGCTGCTGTAAGTGCAGAAACTGAAAATACTTTTTCTACTCTTAATTATTAAAAATCTTATTTATGCCACAACCTAACTGAGGGTGATTTGAAAGTGAGCTGCAGAAAGACTGAGCACTGAAGAGGATAAACAGATGACTAAATGACTTTTGTATAGCTTGGATATCTTTGGTCTAAGAATTCTGAGTGGTAATATGATGAATGAATGAACTGTATTATTCAAAACGACAGTCGGCCAAGTTTTTTGAGTCTGTTCTTTCTCTGCACTGTGTGTTCTCAGAGACACAGTTACTGAAGTGCTACACTGACCGGTGCAGTTTCCTCCGCTGCGGTCCAGTTCATAACCATCATCACACACACAGCGGAACATCCCCGGAAGGTTCTGGCACGTTCCAAACACACAGATGTTCTGGAAATTACACTCATCGATGTCTGTGGCAAAGACAACAGAGAGAGGGAAAGGATGTTAGTAAAAATACTGAAATGAAAAAAAAAGAAAAGTAAAAAGGAGAGAATAAAATGTGCTATAATGAGTGCTGCACCTTGACAGGCTTTGCTGTCTTCTGTGGGTGTGAAGCCCATCTCACACTCGCAGCGGTAGCCACCCGGAGCATTCAGACACTGGCCGTTCTCACACAGGTTCACGTTGTCTGCACACTCATCCATGTCTGAAACACATCGGATCAATGCGTTATAAACTCCCTGGGCATGAAACTCCCTGTACACGCAATAGCTACATTTCCATTAGGATTTACTTAGATAGTTTTGACAGCCTTACCAGAGCACGAAAAGCCGTCTCCATTAAAGCCCTCCTTGCATGTACACCTGTAGGATCCTGGTGTGTTGACACAGTCTGCGTTGGGGTTACAGCTGTGGTCCTCTGCAGAGCACTCATCTTGATCTACAGGCAAAGTGTGGGAAAAAAAAAAAAACTTGATGGCAGAATCAATACAGTCACAAAATCAAATATTCTTGGGCAGATGAGACAATGTTTTGTCTTTGCACGGCGAACCCCTTGTCTTCAAATCACGTCACAGCTGAGATATTCTCAATAGGTACTCACCCAGACACTTGATGCCATCTCCCATCCAGCCGTCTCGACAGCGACATTTAAAGCTTCCAGGAACATTGATACAGGCAGCGTGCATGTCACAGTTATGAGCCCCGATCTCACACTCATCAATATCTGAAAGGATGTGGAGATAGATTAGCCGATAAACCAACAGCTAAACTGATTTTGTTCTTGTGACTTCCTTGTAACAGCCTGTGCAAAAACAAATTAATAATAAAAGAATACAATATTTTAACCTTAGTTTGCTGGAGTGACATCCCATATTTGCTTTTTACTAACCAGAGCAGTTTTAATTCTGTTCTGGGTCTCCAGCTATGGTATCCTATAATTAAATAATTCATTTCTAAAATGTAGAGCTCGAACTACTGTATACATGGATCAACTGTTTCAACACTCAACGCAGATATGGACACACAGAGGCCCAAACCTCTCAGCGACAGCTCAGCCCCTGATATCTGTGTGTGTGTGTGTGTGTGTGTGTGTGTGTGTGTGTGTGTGTGTGTGTGTGTGTGTGTGTGTGTGTGTGTGCGCACCTGTGCAGCCCGTGGATCCCTTCTTGACAAAGTATCCCAGCTGACAGTGGCAGATGAAGGAGCCTTTGGTGTTCTCACAATCACCGTGGAGACAGATGTTTGGGTTCAAATCACACTCGTTCACATCTGGGTAGACAGGGATGGACAGACAGAGATAATAAGTGAATGTCATGGCCTTAGACATTGTTGACAGATAGTGAGGCTGACAGAGAAAGTCCCAAAGGCAGCCAGACAAGATGAAAAAAAGAAACAGATTAATGATAGAATAATGTGGGAGACAGAAAATAATGACAAAAAGACAGAGGAGGGAAAGAAGTTTAAAGATACACAAATTTCTTACCGATACAGGTCCTCATGTCCATGGAAGCCATGAAGCCATCATAACACAGACAGCGATATTCCCCGGGAATGTTGGTACACTGGCCTCCATCACAGATGTCTGGTGTCTCCTCACACTCATCAATATCTAATAGGAACAGCAGAAATACATTTCATTGTGATATAAGGCGCAACGCCATGTAGAAGACCTGACAGAAAAACATCATCAATATTTTAAAGTTTATTTTCACACGGGAGACTATCCCAATGTGACACAGTTGCTTTCTTTTACACTTTTTGTCTGAGTAAAGAATTGAAATACAGATATACTGTGCATATCCTGTGTTTTATTACCTGCACAGGTCCTGAGATCAGGCATGAGAGCGTAGCCCTCACTGCAGCTGCACTCGTAGCTGCCCTCCGAGTTGGTGCAGTGGGTCTCGCAGCCTCCATTCATAATGGTACATTCATCAATATCTGCACAGAGAGGCCACAGTTACAGTTTAGACATCCAAATTTCAGTCTCAATGAAAACAGACACATTTTTAAAATTACAAACATAAGACAGACTTACAATAGACTTACAATAGTTAAAGATACTACAAGATCAATCGTCAGCAGTTTGCTGTCTTGCGTGTAAGCACATTTCCCAATCATCAAAAATCAGAGTGTATTTTTGGGGCAAATTTTGCTCCACTCACCAACACAGCCCTGTCGGTCTGGTGTGGCCTGGTAACCAGTGTCACAGGTGCACTGGTAGGTTCCTGGCATGTTGACACACTGTCCGTTCTTGCACAAGTTATCACTCAGCTGGCACTCATTCACATCTGAACCAACAAACAAGTATAAAGAATTATACATAACATAAAATGTATTACACCTCGGGGTATTAATGAAAAATAACATTCCTTCCTTAGCTGGGGAATTAGTTGGTTTATAATTATTCATCCAGGCTTGAACATTGCCTGAGCCATTACTTGAGCCAAAGAGAAAAGATTAACCAAAGAAGCTAATTTTATTGTGTATGAATGCATATATATGAATGTGTGTGTGCTTGCTGTATGACATATGACAAACCTTCACAGGCAGAGCCATCGCTGCTGAGTGAGTGTCCAGTGGGACATTCACACTCGTAGCTCCCCTCTGTGTTCAGACAGGTTCCTCCACGACACAACAGAGGGTTTCTCTCACACTCGTCAATGTCTGTCAGCAGAGGGGAAGAGACGGAAGGAGGGATAACGAGGGAAAAGAGTAAGAGGAGGAAAAGATGATTAAAAAGAAAAAAGAAAAGTGCAAGGGAAGAACAGAGAAGAGAAAGGAATGGGAAAATTACACGAATTGCCAAACTGAACTGGACTGTGATTTCACATTGTGGAAAATGAAGTCAAATAGTGTTCCATTAGAAATTATGCATTTGTGTGTATGAATGTGCCTCCAACTTACCCATGCAGTTCTTCATCATCATGAAGCCGCTCTCATAGCCCTCAAAACACTCACACTCAAAACTGCCGGGTGTGTTGACACAGGTACCGTGACCACACAGGTCAGGGGAGATGCGGCACTCATCAATGTCTGGAACACAAAGATATTAAGAGAAGAAATCTCACTAAGCGTTCACCAGGTGTGACAGAAATATTTCATTAATAGTAAATAATAAATAATTCACTCCCTCTGCCCCTGCCTCATACCTGTGCAGTTTCTCTCTTCAGCGGTCAGAGCGAAGCCATTGTTGCAGCGACATTTGAAACTGCCAATGGTATTTCGGCAAGTTCCATAAGTACACAGACCCTGGAACACCTTACACTCATTCACGTCTGAGAGAAAGACAATGGTAATTAGTACTCATATCACACAGATACTAAAATGCTTCAACGTCACTAAAGTTTATCTATAAACATCCATGACAGCACTATCCAAATCCACTAAGATGAATTGGCATTACAAAATTACTTCAAAGCAATTTCAGTGTGATTGTATGGACGGCTTAAGCTACAAATAACCATGATGTGGTCCGAATAAAAACATTTTCATAAAGCTTACATGAATATGACCATTGCCGATGTTAAGAGACTTTATTCTTTGACCAGTTTTTCCACACTTTGCACAAAATCACTGAATAATACAGCATTCAGATCCAGTCTTTTTGGTAATAACAGCACGGAGCCCTCTCTACACTGAGTCTGGATCACAAGGGTTCCTGTGCTATCAAGACAAATTGGACGGTCCATGTTCAGAAAGTTGAGAATCCCGGTACCTTTGTAGAATGCCCTGCCGGTCAGAATATCTCCTCTGTTGGCAAAGCCAGGCCCTCTGGGGCAGATGGCTTTGTACTCAGGTGTGTCTGGTTTGGGACACTCCTCACAGTCGATACCCCAGGCAGCACCCACTGAACAGCAGCACATGTCAGCCCGATATCTCCCTGGCAGCGGCGCGCCACACTCATCCTCATGCCACTTCAAGTAGCACTGCTCACTACGCATATCTAGAAAAGTTGGTTATAAGATCAAAGTCACAAAGTCACCTCTGTTTGTAAGTTTTGGCCTTTGACAGCCAGTGGAAATAACTGTTTCATCAGCTGATATGATGTATGTTTTCTTTGTTGTGCAGTTCTCTTACCCACACATGTGCGTCCGGTACTGTCCAAGGTGAGACCCTCAGCGCACTCGCAGCGGAACGAGCCCTGGGTGTTCACACACCGGCCGTTTGTACACACTCCAGGGAACACCTCACACTCATTAATGTCTACAGTGAGAGGGACATGTTTAAGAGCCATGACTACAAGGTGAAACACACACAACAACATACAGGCTCACAAATTTCTTTTTCAAAAGAAATCTGCTAGGAGACCATTAGAAGCACAAACAGATAAAATTACTTCATGGTTGTTGATGAAATGGAGGACTGTAGCTCTGTTACCGCTCATGAAGTTATCAAATGTTCTTACCGTCACAGACAAGGCCCTTCATACGAGCAAATCCTCGAGAACAGGCGGTGTCTGAGGAGCAAGAGAAGATCAAGAACTGTGATAAAAAAAATTTTATGTATTGGCATTGTATGTAGAGTATGTGTTGCCAAAATTTCAGCGCAATATTGGCCTTTAGTTAATATTTGATAGTGGTCCAGTCGTGTTCACAGTATGTTTGCTCTTTCTGCCAAATATAAATGTCATAATAATATTTTATTTGCAGCTTTATTCTGGTGCTCATGGATTATTAATGTATTGTACTTAAAGTTAGTACTTGCAAAATAGCTCATAATTTAAAAGCTGGGATAAATTCAGAGTCTTCAGAGTTATGAATTGAGTTGCTTTTTTCCTAAGAACCTTTCATTTCTTTCCATTTTGAATTTTGCTGTTAAACATTAAACGTTGCCTTCACACAAAATCTTAGTGGCTTTAATTAAAAACATTGGCATCCGCTTTAAAGAACTCATATTTTATGAAGGTATCTGTGTGTTTGAACTGACCAATCTCGCAGGGTTCACATGGGCTGCCCCAGGCGGCTCCCAGTGTGGAGCAGCACTCAGACTTCAATGTGGCTCCGTTGATGTTGACTTCACAGCGGTTGTCCTGTATCGTCAGCCAGCATGTACTCTTCATACTATCTGTGGAGCCGAAGTAACAGCAGAGAAGACTTGATTAAAAGTGCCCTGTGGAACTTTCTTTCAATGTTCTCCACTAAAACAAATGTATCCATGTGGCCTAAGAAACATATGAGTAACACACTCAATGAAAAAACATTTGCAAAGTCTTTTTTCTGAATATTTATCTTGTGCATGCGCCAAACAGAGCACAAGATACAAACAAAACAGAGATCCACATGTCAAAACATTGCTTCATAGCACCACTAGTGGTCAAAATCTCCACAGGTTGACTTTAAGTGTGGCAACAAATAGACCACAAAAATAATCAACACATCACATTTAACTGTCTTTACTACCATAAAACTTACACCTGTGGTCACAGGAGTTGAGTAAAGCCCATGCGTCATTACATTTAATCCTATGCTATTGCATTCCTAATGAAATGAAAGAATGTATAGTCATAACAGTGACACCTTTTCTCCAAAACCAAGGCCAACCAAACTCAAAACCACAATTTACTTTCCTTTTCGTCTCCCTGCTGAGTGATGGGCTCTTAAACATTAAAAAGAAATGAACCGAAGCAGAAGAATTTGAAGGGCTCAGACGGAGCCAGCTCATGCAATATGTATGAGTATTTTTTTAATGACTCATTCTCCCTTTCAGTTACAATAACATCTGTATTCTGTATTAGCATGTAGCTTTCTCAGAATGATTTCCCAAAAGTAACAAACCTCCAAGCAAGTGGAATATTTAACCTCAGCAGAGAGTCTTACATACCACACGTCATTCTGAATCTGCAGCGGATCTCTATGAAGTAAAGCAATCTCCATGTGAACCAAGGCCATGCATGCAAGTATTTATCTGATAAATCCTCTGGGTGTGCCATTTTGCTCAACATCTGAGGATGGTGATGTCTCTGATGTCTGGCTCCTGGAAACCTGAACTACCTCAGTGTTTGTTTACAAAAGTGGAGAGTAAACCTAAAATAAGATGATTAGACAAAGCACCAAGTATTTCCCACTGAGACTCGTGTCTCAGTATGCATTCACCACCCTGTGGTGCTGCTCTAATTTGGGTCAGGCATTTGGGAGGACGGATGTCTTACCCACACAGATGGTGTTGGTGGAGTCTAGCTTGCTGCCATGGGTGCATTCGCAGTTGAAGGACCCAGCCACGTTACGACACGCTCCATTGATGCACGGGCTGGATTCGCATTCGTTGATATCTGAAACGCGTGCAAACAAAAACCTGAGGTCCTAGGGCTAAGAGGCTGATTCAAATGGATCATCATCACCACTTGGCAGCTAAAGACACAATGTGTGTGTCCTCTTTCCATGAGTTTACTTGGAGCTAAATGCAGTACATCTGGTGATAATGTCACCTTATAATGACCTGGATTGTTGGTAAAGATGACAGAACACATGGATGGGAAGCAGAGCAAACACGTGAGTGTGTTTGTGTGTCAGAGAGAATGTGTGCGCGTGCTCACCTTCGCACGTCTCTGAGTCAGGTTTGAAGACAAATCCTTTAGGACAGGAGCAGGTGTAGGAGCCAGGAGTGTTTCTGCAGAGCCCATTGTCACAGAGCAGACGGTTCACCAGACACTCATTGATGTCTGGAGGGAGAGAGGTCAACATGATCGTTGTTTGTTGCTTACTAAAGAGAGCACACTTGATCTATTCAATATCCTCAGGGCTTTTGCTGTGACTGCGTTATTTGGTCTGGTATGAACAGTAGCTTATAGTGGCTAAAGTAAAGCTAATGTTAGCAAATTTGCTGCTGTATAATGAACATTACTGAGACAGTATTAACAAAGAGGCACATAGAGAACACACTCCATTCCACTCTGACTCACCGACACAGTTCTTGCCACTGGTGTCGGATTCATAGCCGATGTTACAGATACAGCGGTAGCTTCCTCTCAGGTTCTCACAAATGCCGTTCTGACAAATGTCCGGGTCCAGAGCACACTCATTGATGTCTGGGGGAAGAGAGGTATTATCCAGCACATGTTGATAAATACTGATATGAGTGCTTCTAGCAACACTGTGGGAAAATTCACACTCATGAGCAACATACTCACCTCTGCCATCAGTTGTGATGCCAATGCCACTGCTGCACACAGCCTGGAACTCAGCTGAAAGTTAAGAAGAAAACACATTAGATGAGCTGGACATACATTTTTTCTGATTTTAAACTTTAACAAAGTATCCCAATAACAAAGATTTTCAAGAACTGAAATAAACAGTCAAAAGCAAATCAAAGATGTTACCTGAGTTTCTGGAGGGACAGGGTTGGCAAGGCTCTCCAAAGCCATGTTCAGGATTGGCACAGCAGCACTCAGACTTGGTCACTGCACCAGGGAACGGACGTGAGCATGTGCCCATCTTTATGGCACCGTAGCAGGTGGTCCTCATGTGTGTGTCCACACACACTCTCCCATCTACATCAATAGCCAGGCCTGGTGGGCACTCGCAGCGGAAGGAGCCCTCAGAGTTAATGCAGCGGCCGTTCATACAAATACCAGGTGTCTGACACTCATCAATGTCTGATGAAGAGAGGGCAGATTATTAATACATCACGTGTTAGTTTATGAGCTAAGGAAGCTGTGTTTACAGAATTGTCGAATTAAATTAGTAAACTGAAGGAGAATTATTATTCCAAATTACTTGGGGAAGTAAATATGCAAAGGAGATGAGGAGTTTTTTATTATTCCAGTTGTTTAATATGCAATAGATACAAGAAATTGTCTATAAAACCACATTTCAACCATGTTTGGTTATTTAAATCAGTGTTTTCATTGAGTTATATTTTCACTGATCTCACAGCTAACTCATAAGCAACATTACAAATTAACGTTTGTAATGTTCACGGCTCACGTTTTCAGAATAAGAGTCATAAATGAAATTTCTCCCTTAAGATTAGTCCATCTGTAAATTGTCTTCTGTGTATTAATTTTTAATGCTCTATTTTTAAAAATGAAACATACAGTTTATGAAAAGACGACACAGAAATCAAACAGTGCGTAATGGAGAATCAGGTCATGAGGAGTTAGCATTATTTAGATTGACATGTGTTGTGTTTGGGATATGCACCTGTGCTGTCCGTGTTATGGTGAGACCGCAATGGAATGACAGCTACTCTTGAAGCTTCCAGACAAAATCTCTCCACAGAGACTCATAAATTAATCTACTGTATCTATTTTTTTCTGCACTGTGCCTAATAGCACCTTGGGGATGTTTCAAAAAGCCTGACTTCTGAAACGAAACTTCACGCAAATGGGTTCAAAATGGGATCTGTGGTATTTCATAGAGCACCACATCTGTCATTATTGTTTTGAAGCAGTCTGTTTGACTCTGGCCCAAGTTCTGAGGTCTGTGTTTGTACTCTATAACTCATACATACCAGTACAGTAGCGTCCGTTAGGCGCTAGTGCAAAGCCAGGCTTGCAGATACACTTAAAGCTGCCGTCCTCATTGATACACATGCCATTGAGACACATGTTAGTGGTTGCACATTCATCGTGATCTGGAGGGGCAAGAGAATGGGAATTAGGTTTGTGAAGGTGAAGGTTTATGCAAAGTTCAACCTGTTTTTGTGCTGGATGCTTACCAATGCAGTTTTTTCCATCAGGAGTGAGCTCAAAGCCAGCATTGCAGATACACTGAAAGCTTCCCTCCGTGTTGACACAGCGGCCATTGCGACACATCACTCCATTCACAATACACTCGTCAATATCTAAAGAGAGGAGAGCAAGGCTTAATTAATTGTCTTCTAAACACAAATCATAAAAATGTGCGCCAAAGCTTTATTTAAATATTTTTAAACCAATTTTGTGATATGTGCATACCATATTAATATTAAAGAAAAATCGTGATTACAGTAAAACAGGTCAAAAGTCAGACATACCAATACAGGCTTGTTTGGTAGGCGTTCCCTGGTAGCCCTCATGGCACTTGCAGTGGTATGATCCAGGTGTGTTGACACAGTCTCCATTGATACATGGATTACTCACACACTCATCCACATCTGGAGAGAGAAACATAAAATAATCAAAAAACCATGACCTATCCTGACTGTCAGAGTGAATGGGTTTAAATATCTAACTCATAGAACTCAATTCACATCGTAGCAGATTTCTACTGCAAGCATCAACCTACACTTGTATTAAGTTCCCTAAATTGGCACAAGATGGCAGTGCAGTGCATACTATTAACTGTGCCACTGTCACATAGTCACTGTGTGTGCCTATAGGGCCCAGAGAGATTAGTAAGAACTGAACAACATTACATGTACTCTTAAAAATATACAGTGTGTCTGAGCATGTTTCTTACCGATACACTCCCCACGAACATCCTGTCTGTAGCCCATGTTGCATTCACAGCGGTAGCTTGTGGGTGTGGGAATGCAGCGTCCATTAAGACAGAGGTTGGTAAAATGTTTGCATACATCAATGGAGTCGTTCACAGAAACAGTGCCTGAGAATACACACACAGAGGGATTACCACAAGACAGCAGACAAATATCAATACAACGCAGAAATACAACTTATCCAGATCAAGGAGTTAAATGCTTAAAGTTTCCAACTCCAGAAATGAACCCTTTTGTCTAGTTTCATTTAGCAGACTTAATAAGATCCACAGAAAGACTCACCTATGTTTTGGTGGGTCAGAAGACCTCCTCCATTGCCTCCAAAGCTCCCACCGTTCCCTCCGAAGCTTCCTCCACCGTTGCCACCGATGCCTCCGTTACCATTGCCATTAGGTACACTGGGGAACTTGTGACCATAGTTGAAACCGTTGCCATTGTTGAGGAAATGTCCGTTTGGGTAACCATGCGGGAGACCGTGTCCCTGGGGAACACCCACAATACACAGACGCCGGAACTCATCTACAAGAGGAACAGAGATCACAGGGAACAAGTCAACCTACTACTGCTGATGGTTATCTTTCATTTGTTAGCAGCCAGATGAAACTGAGGTAAAACATATTTATCAGCTCTCAAGTTGTGCCAAGAAAGATCTTATGTTTAAACAGTTTATGTGGATTATAACTGTAATTCAGACTCAAAAGTACTTCAGATCAGCCTAAACACTGGAAGTCCTACAGTATATGTACGCTACCTGTGCTCTCTGTTTCCTGGAACTCCAGATTTCACAAAGGCCATTGCACTTTGCTGTAAATCTTGATATTCTTTTGCTGAAGTTGGTTACAAAGCTGACGGTCTGCTTTGAGTTTTACTGGTTTCAGATATGCTTTGACTGGAGCAAAGCCTGACCAAGTAATAAGAGAAAAACGTTTTCACATAATGATCTGTTCTGCTCTACTTGGCATGTAGTTACTGTATGTCAGTACGTATGAATTATATAAGTGTGTAGGAACACTATGCATGTGTTTTTGTGTATGTATGTGTCTATATATGTGCAATGTCCATGTATAGTATGTTTGTTTGTATGTATGTTTTGCACTTAGTTTAACAGTCAGGATAAATCAAACACACCCACACTCCCCACTTATTTTTACAGTGCCAGTAAAAGAGACAGAACATTCTGTAACAGATCAGTTATGGATCGCACTGTCTCACGCAGAAGACGTTTTCTGAATTTCAGCTTGACTGAATAGATGATGGGTCATTATCCTCACACAAATCTTTTCCGTCTTTCTATGTTTGGTTTCTGCTCATGACATCATGCTCATCAGGCCTTTCTTGTCATATGCACACACACAAACTCAAAGCAGCCTCTCTCTGTATTTTAACATTACTGTGTGATATTCATGTGGCTTGTGAACCATTTACGCTGTTGTGGTTTTATTTACTGCCTCTGCTCATGCCAAATCATAGACAATCTGTTGTTGGGACCGCCAGTTTTTTGTCGGCATAGGAAGAAGGTGATGGATGTTCTGTCCCAATTTTATACTCATATCCAACCCTTTGTTTGCAACAACACAGATGTTGGGAGGTCTGTGCTTGGTTGTCAACAACTGAAACATGGGATTTGCATGCATCTTCTGTCCTGAGTATCTTGTTTTCGTGTGTACTTACCAGAACCCCTGACTGGGCACATCTCAGGGATCAGTCCCAAAGCCCAGCAGCGCCCTGTGTCACAGCAACACTGCATCTTGGTGTACTGACCACTCAGCTCCGCAGCACAGCGGCCATTGGCCAGAGCAGAGAAACAGGTGCCCACACGCTGGTCTGAAAGAGGAGGAGACACATGGACAGAATGAGAGGACTGGACAAGCAACGAATCTTAAAACTTAAAAGGTGATGATAAATAAAGGCAAATAAGAAAACTACACATGGCTGATGTATGTTTTAGGTTTATTATGTATTCTATGTTCAAGTCTGTGAGTGTTCCCTGCTTTCAATGGCTATATGACAAATATCCCCTCAGGGACAACAACGTTACAGTTAAAAGTTAAGGATGAAACAGTGTAATACAGTCGTTAAAGTCGTAAATCTTCTTTTACTGTATGCAAGTATGAGCATACAAATAAGTCAGCAGACCTGGAAAATATCACAATATGAATTAAAACTCATAAACACTAGTATATATAGATTCGCTACACCAAAACATAAAACATCATGACAGGTAAAGTATGATAATTTAATACAAAAATAAGTTAACACCAAGAAAACAATTATTTTATTATTGTAGTCTGTTATTTAGATTGGATAGGTAGATTTGCTACACTGTCACCTGAACAAAATCTTAAAAAGCAACTTAACAGACTGAAAATGTTGTTTTCACTGACCTCCAGTGGTTTAACTTTGCACCCTGCTGCAGTCACGTTTGAGTGGACTCAAGGGTGTGTCAGTACACTATGACATCATTGACATGTGTGGTGCAGCAGATTTGAAACTTTCAACCAAAGAGTTCAGTGAAACACTTCTTTTCAGCCTGGTATGAAGTTTCTCTGTAAATGCGGGACTTCGGGTAACAATATTAGTGATTTTTAGACAGCTAACACTGTATTATACTTTGGAAAAGGTTACAGGTAATATCCCCTCTCGAATCACTTGTGCTTTAAGTTAGAAGGCTGCCCTGCCCTCTTCATGGTGGCTCTGGAGGAAGCGTCTTTATGGGCTAGCAGTGGGAAAGGTTGCCTGGGGTCTTGACTAACTGCAGGCATCTGAAGGGCCTCCAAAAAGGGGTCTTATTTGTTACAGTTTGCCAGGTCAGGGTCAGCGGGGCAAGAGAGGGGCCTGGGGTTCAAAGAGTGTGTGTAAGGAGTAAATGGAGTGGGAGACAAGAAAAATACCAAGAGAAAGAAAAAGACTGAGTGAGAGTGAGAGAATGGATGTATATTATTTTAGAAAGTGGACAACATACTGTATGTGAAAGAGAATTTTAAGTGCATCTACAGAAACAAAAAGTGGGACAAAAAGGAAGGGGGGGGGGGTTGGAGCACAAGTCGATTAACTCACTAATGAGCCAGCAGTCTGGAATTAATCAGTTCCATGTGGAGCAATTCTTGCCAATTAGATAGAACATGAGGGGCTGTGCTGTGTCTGGGAGCACAGAGAGTACAGTACACACACACATTTACTCGCTCTTACACAGGCACATATGCACTCCCTTACATATCCACAGGCACACACACATATGCTTGTACAAATGCATACATAAACGCATAAATGTACAAAAGTACACGTAAATGCAACCCAAAAACAACCCATAGGAATAACCGAGCTGGAGAGCAGATGGGGGGGGGGTTGCTGATGAGGATGATGATGACTTAAATTGGATCCAGACTGTGGTTTTGTATTGCTACACCACACAAGCATATGCTTTCATTTGGCGAGGTGTTTTTACAGACTGACTAACTGGACAGGTCTTCTGTGTTTTTCAAGCTTCCACCATGTGACAGGGCATTAGGCTCCGGTTACTGTCAAGCCCCCCAACAGCTCCCACTGGCCTACTTCAGCATGGTACAGTGCATCCCACAACACACAGGGCAATACACCTAGTGTTACATAGTATAGCTTGTAGACCAGACACCTACACCCTACAACTAAAACATGAGGGGACTTGAGTAAGAAATCAGCCCTATACAAACAACTTACTCTATGTTCTGACCACAAAAACACGGAGAGATCAGACATTATGGGAAATTTATCAGTCACGTGAATAGGAAACAAACAGTTTATTAGGTCTGTTTTTCCAAGCCCAGGTCTGTGTGTAACTGTAACTTTGGAGCACTGGTCTGGAATATCCAAGAGATGGTTTGGACTTGACCCGGTCTAGTCTGGTTTTGTTTGGGTTTACTTATCTCGGCCTCTGTCTCCTTCCACTCTAGTCCATTTTGGAAGAAGGACAGAGACAGAGGAAGGATATACGGGGGTTTTGTTTGGCACCTGTTTTATTTGCTCTCTCTTTTTTCTCTTTCCCTTCAGCAGGCTGCAGAAGAGCAACTGGAAACCACAACTAAAGATGTCTAAAAGAAATGTCAGAAAATAAAGAGATGTCAGGGGCTGTGTGAAAAAAAAAGGTCCAAGAGGAAATGGTAAGTTAGATAAAGAGGATGAGAGTACAAGAATGCTTCAGTTTTGGAGATAAACAGGTAAAAAAAAAAAAAAAGGAGGAGACGGATAGAAATGCACACAGTTCCAGAGTAAACAGAGATACTTTCTACTCTAAATCACTGAAATGTTAGCTGAGGGAATGAGCTTTGGTGTGATCTACAGAAAAGCTTTCTACAGAGTGAGAAAGTGAGAAATGCAGAGGAAAAAATGATATATCACTTCAGGGAGAAGAAGAAAGAAGAAAGGGGATGACAGTGGAGAGGGAGAAAAAAGAAAAATACAGACACGCATAAAGACAGACAGATGGAGAACCTTTGAGTTTGGGTGACCGGACCACTGTGTCAATGTGCGATTCACTTTCTTACCAACAGAGGAACACCAGGCTGCCACCCACTACTTTATTTCTGATGATCCTGATCTTTCACTCCTCTTTCCAATGCTCCGCACGTTTGTTTAGGAAAACAAAATCCAAATAATCTGAATAGTTTGCATCTTCCAACACCTTTTCATCCCCTCACCCCACATAGGGGTGTAATGTGTGGGGTGTCCATATACTTTTGGCCAATTAGACTGTATTGGTTCTGACTTGTTGGGGTTAGTGATTCCATCTTTTGTTTTCCTCTTTCCTCTGCGTCCTCTTTGATTTCCCACTAAACAACATCATGAGCCTGTTACCTTGAAGGCTAGAAAGCTTAAAGGCAAACTCACATACTACCTGTGAGATCAGCCTCCACCCTGTTTATGTATGTGCACGTGTGGGCACATGTGAGTCTGGGAATTGGAAACTGGTAATTCAAATATTCTCCACCCATTTCCTCTCGCACTTTTTCCATTAAAAAAAAAACAGAGCTGCTCATTATTTTCTACAGATGATCGAGGACCGGTTGTATTACATCTAGAAAATAACTTAAACAGAGAATAAAATGTGTAATGAAATGGAACTTAGGGGAAATATGTATTTTCAGTCACACCAATCCAGTGATTTTATTTTGCTACAAGAGCTTTTACTGGAGGAGAGTTGAGCTGGGCCTCTGATGCCGATTGGGTGAAACAGATAGCCCCTGAACGGTCTGTTTTGGGGCTGAATCTTGAAATGATATATCAACACCTAGTTGTGTTTCATTGTGGCTGGCATGAGGGGTGAGGATTTCAGGAATACATTAACACCTGGTGGTGTTTTATGGTAAATGTCAGTTAGGTATGCACTGTATTTGTGTCAGTGTGTGTGTGAATGAGTCAGGGGAGCACTAGCATTACAGTAGATCAGTGTTGTCATGGCCAAACAGTGCGTGCAGGTGTGTTTGTCTGTACTTGGTGACCACAGGTCTGCAGGCCAGCTTGACTCATCAGAACTCCACTCACAGGAAACAGTGATGGAGGGAGGGAAGTTACCGGCCAGATGTGAAGTTTTTAGCTAGCCATGGGGGGTGAGGAAATGCACAAATGAGAGGGAGAAAGGCCGGTAATGTGTGTGAGACTCACCCACACATCTGGACCCATCTGTGCTGGAGATGTAGCCCCGTGGACAGGTGCAGACGTAGCTACCAGCAGTGTTGGTGCATTCTCCCCCATCGCACACACCAGGGATAGTGCTGCATTCATCAACATCTGAAACATACACAGTTACATCAGAAATACCGTTCATCACATCAAGGGACACATCTGTGGAGTAATTACGTCTGACGCCAGCTCCAAAAATTGTTTCATTGTTCAAATTTTCTTTGTTTGGAAAGATGCAGTAGCACACTGCAGTAAAGGTTTATTGCACTGGAGCAACAGTTTCTCCCTTAGGGGAAAATTAAACAAACCAAATGGATCTGCAGTCTACCAAAGTGGGATTACTTCACTTATGGTGCGTTCTGTTCAGGCTAAAACTCAGCTCATGAGCAATGACATGTAAATGACAGGAGCAAGCTGATAGTGTTAAGTGCTCAGTGAGGGAAAAAAAACATTAGCACTGTCCAATTTATGATCCTCACTAGGGAAACTGATGCTAAAACTGTTCAAATTTATTATGTCCAGTTAACCTCTCTCACAACACTATAATTAATCAAATTACATATAATAAAAACAAAAAAGACATTTAAACTGCATTGTAGGGGGTATTTACAAAATAACCAAATAAACTAACCCTTTAGTACCAAGTATCAAAACCTGTCAAGTATTGAAAGCTGGGATTGAATGCATTGTCAGATTTGCAGTCTTCTTTACTCATTCTTTGACTAGAGATCTACTGATTTAAATAATTATTTTGCCAATTTAAGACAGTATTTTACTTAGCCAAAATTGTTATATGATTGCACAACATTTAACATTTGAGTAGTTTGAGCTTGTACGTTGTAGAAAAACCTGAGGTATCATATCAGCACTTATTGTTAAGTGATTATCTGTGCAAATGTGGTATCTACAATTCCTTCAAATCTGCAAATTCTAACCAATTTGAAATTAGTGTCCATACTAGAAGGAACTGAACACCAGAACAGGATCAAGTGAATAAGATGGCTTGATTTAAACATGCCATGGTTTGACTCAGAAAGGTCTACGATATGTGGGAGTACCTGGGCACTGTACTTGGCAGGGCCCACCTTCGGTGCGGTACACTTTATGATGGCTTTACGTTGTATTATTCAGTGTAAGGGGGCCTCATTGCTTGGGGGAACCCAAAGTGAAGTTCCAGAAGGTATTGGGTTTTTATGATGTGTCACACTTATTTATACGCATATGTAATTACTGCCCCACTGCGGGGCATAATTACAGAATAAGTGCAGACGTGGTGCATGCGGTACTGTGCGCGCGCCCTTTGGGTTTAGTTGGAAAAGCAAAGGGTGTGTTACTGTTTGTCTTTCTAGTAGTAAAGAGTGTGTAACTTACATCCTTGTGTGTCGTTCTGCATGTATGTGTCTGCGTTATAGTGTGGACGTGTGTACTAACGCCTGCCGTGGGAAGCTAAGAGGCTGTTCTTCCCCTGCTGACTTGTGTCTGACAGCAGTGGCAGAAGGCCTAGGTGAGGCTGTAAAAGCCCAGCCAAATAAACCTTGTGTCAGCAGTGACAACAGCACGCCAGACATTACACACCACACAGACGTGGCGCTGTGGGACTGACTGTGTGTGAAGGGAAATGTTTGTCACCTGGATAAATGTCTATGACGTAACCATCACATTTGCAATGTGTGTGTAACTGTGTGCACACACTTATAACACTCATCAATATGTGAAAAACTTAAGATAATGTATGTGTGTAATTTTAGATCCAATTTTTCATCTAATCTAAACTCTGATGTGTGAAACTGTCTGTGTGTGTATTTGTACAGCTTGAGTGCGTGAGAATACGCGAGTGTCAGAGCAACGAGGAGGTCTGTGTGTGTAATGAGAAAGTCTCCCAGATGCTGTAAGTGTTTCTTTGTTCAGCGCTAACAGCTGGTTTTCAGCCAAAGGACTGTATTTATGAAAGGAAAATGGAAGGAGGAGCACCAAAAGCAGAAAGAGGAGGAAGAGAAGGGGGAGAAGGAGAGACTGTTAAGCACAGTCTGAACTAAAAGCCTGCCATAAAACCAGGGGCCTTGTTGTGCCCAAAAATGATCAGACACCCATGACATCTTAACTGCACTTTATCTTAACTGCTCCAAAACCTCACTTATTTCACTGTGAAATCTCTCAGTGAGGCTATTTGTGCATTAGCTTGAAGGGCATTTCAATAAAAAGCTTCCCCAGAGGGCCTGTGCTGATTGTTTGCGAGATTTCACTAAATATGGGTTTCCTGCAGATCCATGACTTTAGATACACATCACAACTGTTCTTTTGTTTTTACAAGCTTTACAAACACTGAACTCTTTTTCTTTTCCCTCTGCATGGGTCAAAAGAACAAACAGGGCAATAAATCCTAAAATCGACAAATTGGTACAGAAGCTGAAATCTACTGGAGAGAAAAAAAAAAAAAAAATGTCAATGCAAGGGCTTCGCATAATTTTTAAGATCTATTTCCTGAATTGAACAATGTAAAAGTAATCAAAGTGGTTTGCCAATATCATTTCACCTTATAAGTTCAGCTAAAACAAATGATACAGTTTCAGGCCACGTATGGGCCTTTTCCCGACAGTGCTCTCTTCTGCGCCAAACACCAAATGGCGCAGGGCACAAGTAGTGAACCTAAAAACCTACTCAAATTGTCATTCCTTGTCACATCAATACATTTTTATATGTGTGTTGATACTTGTATAATATTTAATAGCATTAATTACCAGCATATTTAACATTTGACATGGAGAAAGTATATTAAGAAACTTGCTGTTTTAGCTTAAGAGTCGCACTGTCTTGTTCTATGCTGACAGGATCAGTCTGTTAGTAAATCAACATCAATTTTATTGGAGTAAATAGTCCACTTAGTTTATCAAGTATAAACTTCAAACTTCTGCTTGTTCCATTTTCTAAAATGGGCAGATTAGCTGCTTTCACTTGGTTCATATAATTGTTTTTCAGGCAAAACGAAAATGTCAAGTCTCATCCTTGATTATGAGAAATTGTAAATTACATTAGTCACTTGTTCTGACATTCTATAGATTAAACAATTCATTTGAAAGTATCTGGGAGATTAATCATGGATGAAAACAATAATTAGTCACATCTCTAGTCCTGTTGTGACCACGATTACCTTCGCTGAAGAAAATAAAGATAATACTGTATATTTAGTGGTGGAAAGAGATAGACTGCGTGTAATTTAAGGTACAAATCTCTCCCTCTATGTCGTCAATCATCACATAATCATCAGAGAAGCTCTTTGTTCAATAAGGCAAAGTAATGTAACCAGCAAAATTCGGTGACCAGGGAGGGGGTAGAAAGGTTGTACTACGTTCTAATCCTGAGAAAGTCCTGTAACCTGTGTTTCTAGCTTGTCTCAGAGTATCCTTGAGTCTTGTGTCGTATAACTGCTCAGCCCACTCTGTGCCGTATGACCAGCTAGAATGTGGCTACAACATCCACACCCAAATCTCTATGAGCAGTGGCCAGAATCTCTGGAAGCACTCATTCCCTCCTTAAAGTAAGTCCTGAACTGAGGTGGCGTTCACCCAAAACCACAACTGAAACCTGGATTCTGGTGAATTAGTGAAGTCAGCTTCTCTGTTTCCTCCCTTCTTTCACTGAGACATAAATCACTTTTTGAGGGTGCTACAGTAATTGTTTATCATGAATCTGAAGGTTGAAACTCCAGTTTCCAGCGAATAATACTTGTATTTTTCCTGGTGCAGCTCTTGGTCAATCTACAAGCTAATAAAAGGAGAATTTAGATAATAATTCATACGCTGATACAACACGATAGCCAGTGCAACAGCTTAAGAGCTTTCTGTAATCCTCCCTGAAGACTAAGAACACATCGGCTTCAGTCCAAGAGAGACACACCCTGTCTGGCTAAGACTGTTTAGCCTGGGCATTGTTTAAATTCCATCCAATCAACACATTGTAATGTGAATCCACTCTGCTGTGTGTGCATGTGCTTACATCTGCATGTGTGCATTTACATGCACATGTCCAGACTTCTTTAACTCTGAACATGTTGTCACTTTTTAGAAGCCCTAAGAGATCTGTTAACTGATCCGAGCAAACCCACAGCTATCATGAAGTGCACTGTCCATGACTGACTCACCATTAACTCAACGAAAATCTAAGTTCCAGTTAATTTTTTGGAATTGGCAACAACATACTCAAGTTCTCTGTTTTCAAGTAAAGTTGATATAATTCGCAATACTTTCTCAATTCAAAATCAAATTCAAAATCATTACCTTACTTAATAATTAAGTTTGTAGCTTCAAAAACAGAAAAGATCATTTTGTTCATCGTAGTTTGTCCTAGGGAATCTGTGAGTCACTTGCTTTCACTGCTTTAACCACTGCTTCTTCCTTCTCTATAAGAATGTGAGAGATTGGCTTCAGATCTACAGCAGAGCAGGAAAAAAGTATCTTGCTCAAGGACACCGTATTACAGCAGATGTTTACCATAATGGGGACTTGTAACTGTTTCTGTGCTTAATCCAGCGCTCTGGTGCCTCTTTCTTACCAGAAGTATGTATTTGAAAGTCAGCTCACACTCCACTGCTTTATATACCTTATTAATATCACCCTGTCACTCACCATCTGGCAGTTTAGACAGTAATGGCAGCACATCAAAGATGGTCCTCATGGTCAGTTTATTGATTTGGGTGATGCTGATCTGCCATGCATTTTTAATATGGTGACCATAATACCTTTGGTACTCATTATGAATGTTTCTTTCTTAACTGCTGGACATTTCTTGGTGTTAAATCGATTACTACTGTACTACTACTTGGAGTCCTTTTTAGAACAGACTCACCTTCACATTTGTGGCTGGTTTCACTCTGACGGTGACCGGCGGGGCATTTACATTCATAAGATCCCACGGTGTTGATGCAGTTACCTCCGGCGCACAGACCTGGCACTGCCTGGCACTCGTCCACATCTAAGAGAGGGAAGGGAAAGGCCCAGAAAATGGTGAAAAGAGACAAAAAGCAGACAAGAAAAAAAGTTGTAGTAATTACTGGCATCAGTAGAGCATTGGTTTATGAGATGCAGGAGCCGATGTTTGTAATACACCAAAAACTTCAAAAAAATATGCAGTATATATTGAATCAGTTAACTATGGTTCAAAGCATATTTTAGAGCATATTTCTGACACATATTCTGTTGCTAAACACTGTTTTTCATTCTCCTAGTCAACTTTTCTGCAAAGAGAATAACGTAAAAACGAGAAGTAATTTGGCGCCGGCTACGATATCTAAGACCAATCCCAGAAAAACCCACTTTAACGCTTGTTTGAACAGGAAATGATCTTTTAAATGTATGTTTTTTCCCAGCATTCAACGTGAGTCACTTTTACCAGTATTGGGAATATGTCAGTGGGTGGGTTCCTGTAAAACTCTGTACTTCTGATCCTGTCTACAATGACACACACACACGCACACACACACACACACACACACACACACACACACACACACACACACACACACACACACACACACACACACACACACACACACACACACACATACAGTCAATGAGCAGGATCCAAGCATTGTGAATGTGCAAGCTATGCTTAAAAAAACAAAAATTCCTGAACGTATGCACACACCTGCATGCTCACGCACACGCAGCCACAAACAGTCATATAGATAGTCTGGTTATAATCATCACAATACATTCAATCTCTCCCCTTTTACCAAGGAAAGGCTGAAAATACTGTCTAGTGTTGAGGAACTCTCTAAGCCAAAGGCTGGGAGAGAGAGAAAGAAAGCAACTACCGGCCAACATCCTGATGTGGCGCCTGGATTGCAGTCCTTACATTTGGATTCATGGTCATGTGTGCTTTGTACTGCTGCCAGCAAGACGTTGCTCTAGGCTCTTTGGCGATTAGGTGTCTTTGGTGTGTATGTGTGTGTGTGTGTGAGAGAGAGAGAGAGAGAGAGAGGAGAGTTAGAGAGAAGGGAGAAAAGACAGAAACAGAGATTCAGAGAGAGAAGGAAGCAGAGACAGACATTGAAAGAGAGAGTAAGAGAAGAGGTATGTGAGTCACAGAGAGATGAGTGATCTCACACTGGCATACTAGTAACATATGAGCAGCCTGGCAGCCAGGTCCAAAAGAAAGGAAGTTGTGGAGCTAAATACAAATCAGTTACTGATGCCAGATGCATTACCTTTTTGAATTACTCTCATAAATATGTCCATCAATAATTTTTGGTATATACAGTATATTTTCCAGCCCTAGCTATGGTACATAACTATCTTCCCAAAATGGACCTGAATTTCTAATTTGTAATAGCTGTCAATATCACAATACACAACTCTTAGTATTGTATTGTATGTAATAATTTTAAAAAAGTTCCCCAAACATAAGTTAAGAATAAACTGAATTTGTCAAATAGTAAAACAAAGCCATTTATATTAAAAGACTCTATACGTCACATAGAGGTGTTTCTGATATTTTGTGCACCTAACTGAATTTACATACTTTCCCAGCAGAAAGCACAAGCACAAAGGGCCCAGATCTGCGTCCAGGAGCAATTGATGAAAAGGTTAATGTGATTTAGGACAGGTCTGTGTCTTAGCCTTCTGTGTCTCACCACCTACTGTAAATGTAAACAACAGTTGAGTTTGCTATAATCCCCAAATCCACAGAATAAATACATGAATTTATTGTCCTCAACTTTTTTGTCCTCAACACAGTTGAAGGGTGATCAGGTGCTATAAGCATCCATACAAAATGAATTCATACAAAAATATTATCCTTCTGTGACGGCTTCAGCTAGACATCAACCATCACAATCTGCCTAGGTTGCTGATGGGTGTGCCCGAGTAACAGGAGCTGGACGGAGGCAACACGGAGCCTGGCTGGGCTCATTTAACAAGGGACACGACCTCCTCATGTGTCTTATATTGAGGCAGTCTTATTGCTTAGTCCATAGGTTATTAGAGAGGCATGCAGAGAGAGTCTGC
Organism: Xiphias gladius; assembly: GCF_016859285.1. NCBI lineage: Eukaryota > Metazoa > Chordata > Actinopteri > Istiophoriformes > Xiphiidae > Xiphias > Xiphias gladius. Next base: position 15,909,387 of record NC_053405.1, read on the forward strand.
CCTGGTCTGACGGGGTTCTGGGACACCAGCATCAGGAATGTGGATGAAAAAGGGTGAATCTCAGTTCATATTTACCTCTTAGCCTGAGCTGCTTGATTATGTTATATCTATATTGTATCTATTATACTGTAAATGCTTTACACTCCACATCCCCAGTTTGTAATTCAGGCTTTCTGTTTAAGGTTTGGAGTCTTCAAACCAGAATTACAGAAAGAAGTAACTTTGTACTTGACAATGTTCCTCCAGAGCCAGAGAGGGCATTGCACAACTGTTTTTACAGTCTAAATACAAGTCCTAGGAGTCAAGTAAAGTGACTTTGACCTTTAACGGTAACAGAGTGCTTTTAAACAACAAGAAATCCTGCGAAAATCATGAAAATATTTCCGTTACAATAAATCCTTACTCTGGCATAATTCTTATATTATTAGATGACATGCTACCTATCTGGTTTACACGAGAAGAGGATAAACTCATATCTTGACCTTGAGAAAGACTGATGTAACAGATACATATAACAGATACTGCCACTTAAACACTGCAGCACCTAAACCTAAACCTGTTTACTGTTTTGGCATTTGATAGAAATGCATGTACACAGCTTCTGCTGAATAAGATCTTAACAGGAAAATACAAGCCAGTATACTGTGTACATATATACAAGATCCCTCAGTGATGTTAACAGTAGTTTGAGGATGTTATGGGTAGGAATTGAAGCCGAGATGATGATGGATGAAGCAATGGTTACAGTGTTTATGGTGGTGATCGTACTGTATGTGGCTGTGTATATGCGTTTGAGTGTGTCTGTGTGTGTTTATATGTGTCCTCCTTCATCACTGTTAAAAAGAAGATGCACCAGGTGTGTGTACAAGAGCGAGACAGAGAGAGTTTTGTATGTGCTCCAGTCTGACCTTGGCAGGCTCCAGTGCGGATGTTGGGGATGAAGCCTCGTCTGCAGGGGTGTGGCTGGGCGGGGCACTGCTCACAGGGGTGGCCCCATGCTCGGCCAATGGTAGCGCAGCAGAGGGTTTTCGTGCAGACGATTCCACTGAGTTGGCCCTGACACATCTGGTTGTTCACCTGGGTGAAACATGGCCCAGTCCGGTAGTCTGTGGTGGGGAAGAGGCATGTATCCTTTGCTAGTTAATGACTGATTCAACATTTGAAGGATTAAATGATAAGACAGTGATTCATTTCCTTAAAATACATCGGGTGTAGCACTAGATGAAACCAGATTAAGTATATAGATGAGAAACTCCTTCGGGGACAAGGCATATTTCCTGTAATATATAACTAACTGACTGAGTGATCTTTTCTGTGGAACCCCATTACAGGATGATTTCAGAGAGAAGACTCACTGGATTTCTAATTTTTTCGAGTGTTTAGTCTTTGTGTCAACAATCAGCTTACAACCAGGAGTGTTTACAAGTAGCAGGTTTTACCAGGACTTAAAAGGAACAATACGAGAGTTGGTAGCAGCATAACGGATTGTGTCAGAGAACGTGATCGAAGGCATTATCCTATTAAACCTGTTTAGATTAAACTGCAAAACACATCCACACTGTTTCTTTCAGCAGGAACTTAGCAAGAGGATTGGAATGACTGCAATGAATTTAGTCTGTGATAATAGGGTAACCCATTGGACTGACATACTGAAGCACATTCTAGTACTTTAACTAGGAGTCGATGGTGGGCTGAACAGTGGTGGTTTTTGTTTCCATCAATATGAGAGTATAAGCAGCTAATGGCAGCGTGATCATCACTAAAAATCACCCCATGACAATCATTCTGTCTAGAAATGAATGTGACATTTTTACGTATCTGTATGTCATCTTTGGGACAACACACTTGTGTGTGACTTTGCAAAAAACACATTGGCCAACAACAAAACTTCTTAACACAACATTTATTGCTAATAGCACATCCTGAGCCGAAAAGTAACACAAATATCTCAGAGAAGTTAAAAAGATGTGTTAAAATTGCCTGTTCTATATTTGGGGAAAGGTTGGTAACAACAGTGAAAATAAAGCTAAGTAAATACTCATATTCATTCAAACAGATGTTGCATGCAAACAAATTATATTAGAACAAAATGAGAACAAAATGTCCCTGGCTTCAGCGATAACCTGGCCTCCTTGCTGCACTCCTGTTTGCCAGTGAAACCGTGGCATAATCTTGTTAAATGCACTTCACAAATCAGACACAATGACCTCATGCTGAAACCATTTCAGAAACACGATGTTCGTCCTTTCAATCACATACAGCCTAATGATGGCTTCCCTTGTGGGAGAAACCCTTATTAAGTTCTCTGCAGTGGCGCCAAACTTAATATAGCCTTCATTAAAAAAGTAGATTGTTAGATTCTCTCAGTGGAGATGAAAGACAAAGTGCATGGTTGGCTAGCCAAGGCTATGACAGTGAGATGTGGACAAGAAGAGAGGCCTTTTCAGCTCCGAAGGACAGAATGAGATGGAAAGATAGGAATCAGTGGTGGTGTCTGGTGGGAGTCCTTCTCTGGACTTATTGCCCTTATTGGTTCCTTGTGCTACTTGAAAGGGGATCACGGAGAAGGGGGCAAAGAGAAGGAGATGCAGAAACAAAAAGAAAAAGAGAGAGAGAGAGGAAAATAAAGTAGGTCAAACTGAGTATGCAGAGTGCAGGTTGGAGCCCACGGCGGCTCCCACTCTCATCCATCTGTCTTTATTTATCTTTGCCCACTTTAGGTCTTCCTGTCTGTCTGTCTTCTGCTCTCTCTTTGCATGCCTGTCAGCCACTATCTGGACTTTCATCTTCATGTAGCCTGGTTGGCACAGTGGATTGACGACAGCGAATGTGTTTAGTCACGTTCTGAGCTCTAATACAAAAGATGATCCCCATACACACCTGTACACAAATACACAAAGTGGGCAAATACTACCTGCTTACTCTGCAAAAAAATTACATTTAATCCTTGACCTTGCTTGAAGAATAGGGCTGCTGTTATGTTATATGTTACTTATTGTCAACAATTACCATGAAAACACCAAAGCCAGGAATGCCTAAGCCCTTCTCTCAGTATTTTAAACTTCACTATCCTTTCCGTGGCAATCAGTTCCAAACCCATTCGTTCCCATGGAAGATCTAAATCTTTAAAGATGGGACCCAAATATATAGTTTTAATATAGTTTTAGTTTTTAAAAAAGGCTAAATAATTTCCTAAAACATGCAGGCACTCTAGGTTTTAGCAAGCTTTACTTCAACAGAAGTAAATAGTGCATTTGTCTGAGGCTATTTCAGCCATGGATTTACTCACCTTTGGTATTACTGTGGCAGGATGAGGTATGTGCAGTTGGATATGGGTAAACCACAGCACCCATCTTAATGCTAATGAAGGAAAATGTCACCCAGTGCAACAATGTAGCTCATTCATGCGTTTTTAATAGTTTTTGGACAACGATGACACAAAGAAATAAGCAATATTCGACTTTGGTTACACAGGCAACACTTGTTTGTCTGTTTATTGTTGGTTTCAGTCTTTTCATGGCATTTTCTGACAATAAGACATATATAAAACATTGCAAGCCTTATCCTTAACCAAAGCTTAATAATATTGAAAGCAACTGCTAATACTGTTTATTGGTCATCTACAATCAAACAATTCACAACTAGACTTGACAACAGTTCAAATGGACAGAGAAGAACATAGAAGAAGAAAAAAAGGAAAAAGTAACCAGGAAAACAAAAGGACTAAAAAATTTCATGGTGCGTCCAGCCTTCAGTCTTTGATTTAAAAAAAAAAAAAACAACAGTCTCCTCTAAGAGGAGACTGGACTCTCCCATACTCTGATCATCCAGCAACACTAGACAGGCACACACAGCAGCCAAGTTCAGCTGTGTATGCATGTGTCCTTCATTAAAAACATATGTATACACATGCTTTCTCAAACACTGCCCAACTCTCTCTCTCGCACACACATGTATACAAAAGAATGCACATACTTGTCTGTGTAGATACACACTTCTAAAGGAAAACACAGCATCTGTCCGAGCTTTAGTATCAGGCCAAACAAAAGACTGGAGCAGGTTTCTTTAAAAGATAACAAAATAACAAAAACAGTGGGGAAAAGCTGCCTGTCTCACTGTGTCCAAATCTGTGTGTGTACTCCATGTGTTCAGGCTTACGTTTGAATTGTGTATAAATTTGTGTGGGGAGAAACCCCTTTCATGCGTATAGGTTTCAGTCAAGAGGTTAACACGTGTCAGAGCACGACGGAATGCACATCTGTATGTCATGCATGTGAATTCAGCAAACACATGCGATCAGGGGCACGGGCACGTTAGGACAAGAGCACAATCCAGCCTCCAGATTCAGTCCGGCTGACAACATTGGGAAGCAATTTTGTCTAATTTGTGTTCAAATTGCTCAGTAGATCAAGAACATTCACCAGATCCTCTCCTCTAGCCCTTCTCCACGCCTTATTCCTAAATCCCCCGTTAACAACCTCTGTCTCTCATCCAGACATCTCTGGTTTCATTCATAACCTCTATGCTATGTAAAACATTCAGCGTACCTCACAATGAATGAAGTCCTTTTCCTCCCATAATAAGAACTTGACCACTTTGTGTTATACTTTATGGAGTCTTTTCAAATTTACAAGTTTATAATGCTTTTATTTTATAAACATCAGCACTTTAAAACTATATAAAACTATAAAACTTTCCAGGAATCGCTGTTAGTTGTAAAGCAGCCCACAGTTTGCTTAAAGCCACTGATGCACTTATAACCTTTTACCTAGATCAGTCCACATACATTAGCCAGACATTCATATGTTATGGCGATGTTAGGGGGATATGACCCTTCACATATGATGATTTTTTTGTAATCAAGCCAACCACATAAGAATCTGATATCGCAGAAGAACGTGATCACTCGTCAAAGCCTATTACTATTCGCTCTGGTGCGAGCTGGATCACAGGAAGATAAAATACTGTAAAGGCTAAGGTGAGAAAATATTTAATCCTGTCTGGAATGCAAAGCCTTCTGGAAAAACGTTTTCCCATCAACCCTGTCCAGCTGTGGGATCGGCAAGATGGGACAGGACATTGACCTGACCACTGGGAGGGAAAGAGAAATGGTACGAGAGAAGAGGAAAAATCCAACTTCAGACTCATTAATAACTGCTGAAATATTTATAAAACTCTCAGAAGGATAGGTCTGGGAAGATAAGAAACTTTCAAATATGAGTTGATTACTGAATGAAGCCTTTGTCAATTATACATACTTTGTAACTCAAGAGGTCAACAGGTCAAATGAATAAAGAGAAGATATATATGCATACACAAGCCTATGGGTGTGTGTGTGTAAGCAAGCATGTGTTTTCAAACCGGATGTCCTCTCTAGACTTTATACAGCTGGAAGACTGAAAGACTTACTCAAAGCATAAACGTCATGCTGTTAGTCACCTGTTGAGAAATAGAGAAATTTTCTAATTATCCTCTGTGCATGTGTGTGTGTGTGTGTGTGTGTGTGTGTGTGTGTGTGTGTGTGTGTGTGTGTGTGTGTGTGTGTGTGTGTGTGTGTGTGTGTGTGTGTGTGTGTGTGTGTGAGAGAGAGTGTGTGTGTGTGTGTGTGTGTGTGTGTGTATGTGTGTTTGTACATATGCGAGTGTTCATGTCTGGTTGGTGTGCGCAGAGTGAGCACATGTCTGGCGGGTCCTGTGGAATTTCTGATTATATTGTGTTGTTTGTGTCTGTCTGTCCTTCTGCTGATGTGGATATAAATAAAAGATTCAAATGTGTGGGCTTGTATGTTTGCATGTGTGTGTGTGTGTGTGTGTGTGTGTGTGTGTGTGTGTGTGTGTGTGTGTGTGTGTGTGTGTGTGTGTGAGTATGTGTGTTTGGGAGATTTATCTCCATCTTGGCCAACCGTAGCAGTCTCTGTTAGTCTTATCAGCACCATTATCAACAGGCTTGAAATCCCTCTTTTCCTTTAGGCCTAATTCCTCAAGGAGTGAGCTCCTTTCATTTCTTCCACACCAAAAGCAGTCAGTCATACGTGACTAAATGTTTAACACAGCACAAACACACACAAGCACTTACGAGGGCCAACAACTGTGGGAGAATGGCACTGGGAGAGATAAGCCCTCCGCAATCTCCTAAGATCTGAAAGTTTGAAACCTCTAGCTAACTGCTGTGTGTGAAGGTAACCACACAGAACACACATGACTAGATGGAAACGACTGCACAAAATAGTTTCAAAAATTGTCCAGCATTTTTAACATACTAATTTTGGATATCTATACTTGCTGAAACTATGTTGTGTCATCAAGTCGTCGATCCTGCAGTTCCTCTGTCATTGTTTCTATGTCTCACCCATTGTACTGTAAAATCTATCTTGACTTCTGCAGCTATTTTGGTCTGTTTTGGGAAACTTCCCGACACAATACTGTCCAGGAGTGGAACAATAATGCAGACTCTATTGATTGCAGACACCGCCAGGCAAGAACACAGTGGGCTCCAGGCTCCATCAACAACTACCACTCATGGGACATGTTACTTCTTTAGTGAAGGGAAAGTCTTTGTAGTGCTTTTTTAACTGCAATGAGAGAAAATAAGCCCACTTTTCATCAGGCCAAATCAAAGACAGCCTTCATCACCATCCCGTTAGGCTAATCCAATACCGATCTGAACAAACCAGAGCTTTTAAATATGGCCTGGTCACTGGCGAATAATCTCGTCAGCTTTTCGTTTATGAAAAAGATCATCAAAATTTAGTCCCCCCATTAAAACAGACGCTAAAAAAAGTTTGCGAAATGCTACATTCCTGATTACATTTAAGATATAACATGATTATTTAATTCAGAACATATAATCATGCATTGTATTTGGATGGGGCTCTGGGCTCATTATATTAGCAGAGTCAAATGCAACACATTTCCAGGCGTGGATTAAAACACACTGTTGCTGGGTACAAAAATACTCTCAACCATTTCTATTTGCTCCTTTGTGGGTCAATAGGGTTCACTGTATATCTTATATTTAAAGCCAGGATATGGGGTCTCCATTATAGGGCAACATCATGCTGCATTAGTATATAATTTATAGACTTGCTGTAGATCAAATTTAGCAAGGCTCCGAACTGGCTGACTCAAACTAAATTCTCACTGGGGAAATTTTCCACAGAGTGACCTCTGCTTGCCCTCAAGTCCCACCCATCTACTAGCGCAGCCTTCCTTTCCAGCCACGTTCGGTCCACTCTTATCCAGAGTCAATAGAACAGCAATAGCATAACTTCCAGCACCTCAAAATGCCCATGGCGTCACTGGTTGCTGGGGGGCAAAATTGCTCCTCTGCGATTGTCAGTTATTTGGTCTGGACTGGGCCACAGGCTGGAATAGGGGCTGACCACAGAGGCTGTACAGGTCCACTGAGACTTACTGGACTGGGTATTACTGGAGCAGAGTCGGCTTAATTGCCCAAAGCTCTGCAGACACACTTAAGCACCAATCCCTGTACATGCATACATACATTAACACAAATGCATTAACAAGTGAACTGGGGCACATATTGGCATATGATAGTACAAGATTAACAGTTTACAGTCATGCTAGCAACTCTGTGAGGCTGTACTTAGGTGTAGTTGTGCTTTAAGCTAAATACTAATGTCCGTGTTTAATTGCTTATGTTTATCATGGTCCTCATCTTAGTTCAGTGTATTGGCATGCTAACAGCTAATTATAACAAAACACAAAGTAAAGCTGAGAGACCGATGGTTAGTTTTCCAATTATATGGTTTTAAACCAAAGTATTGGACAAATTAAAATTTTCATTTCACTTAAAACAAATGTCAACTTCATCGTAGAACTAGATGAAAAGTCACAGGGTCACCATAATCATTAGGATTCCTCCTCACGGGTACATGAATGTCCAATATCCATCTAATAGTGATTAAGATACTTTATTTCAGCCTTGCCCAAAGTGGCCAACTGAGTGACCGACAGACAGACTGACATTATCATCCATTGAGACACACCGCTACCATTGCTAAAAACAAACTCACATAATGTTATAGATGTAGGTATCCATGCATGCATACATATACAGAAACAAAAACAGTGATAAAAATATGTAGCCATTGAATAATGACCGTGTACACGTTGGCGGAGATGGTGGAAAATGTTTTTAATTTAAGGAGCAATGCCGAAGTCTACCTCTATCTCATGTTAGCGCTAACTAAAGTCAACATGCCTCAGGCAAAAACACACATAAGCTGTTCACACGTAGCTGAATGCGCACACACACCCGAGACATGCAAACACACAGGATTGTCCCATGAATCCATCCTGCACACCTAGTTCCCCCATGCGGATTGACTTTCACTCCCTCCATAATCGCAGTTTATCAGTATTCCTCACACTGAATCACGCAGTGAATCTACTGACTCATGGCCTCAGTTACATAAACTGTAAAAACCACAATATACAACAATTGTAACAAAACCAAAGATTACACCAAGGATTCTCTGGCCTTTTCATGCCAAACCCAATATTAAAAAAATTTACTAGTCATTTATCAAAATGAATGAGTCTCTAAATTTGAGGATTTGGGGGGGGCACCGTGCTAACAACTCTGCTAAACTACTTTCTGGTTAATTGACCTTCAAATGTTGAAATTTCCTCTGTTACCTATTTACTAAAGATTCAGTAACAAATTGAGTGAAAATAAATATATTGTAGCTGATTAAATTCAAAATGTTGAAGTCTAATTTTCATATCCAATGCACAGTGGCTAGGATCATTTTTTACATCTGTTGTGACTAATAGGATTCCCTATGAATTATGCAGTAAATATCACAAATTTAACACATCTCCTCTTTCTCCCTGAATATGTGCCACCAAAAACACACACACAAACAAAGATTAATAAGTGTTCCTCCTGTGACTACCTTCAGGTCCAGCATTCTACCAACTCTTCCAACATGGAGAGTGTTCGTTCGTCCCCCAAAAAGACTTTGTGTGCACAGCTGGGGATTCCATTTCCATTTTAACTCTATCCCTCCCTTCTTCCTCCCTCTCGCTCTCTCTGCCTCCCTACCTTGCTTCAATCGTCATCAGGAAATGTCCATGACCACTCCACAAAGAAAGTCTATTCTGTCAGTCCTCTGGGGATGTCGGGGGGTGATGTTGGGGGGTAGGGCGGCAGGGGGGTGTTTGTTGCCAGATGTCTTTAAGGCTGCCTCTGACAAACCCAACCCCCCAAATGTTGTATTTTCCAAGAAAACAAGACCCTGGAGTTTCATAGTGAAATATGATGAGGGATGGAGAGTGAGAGGAAGGCAAGAAATGTTACAGAATTTGATTTAGTGGTAGGAGAAAGAAGGGAGAGAGGACAATTAGGGTTGAGTTGGGAGGATAATATTTGACTAAAACAGAGGTTGAAGATACATACAGTATGTAGGTAGAAGTGGGGGGGGGTCAAGGGAGGGTGACATTGGTAACAGACAATATCTGAAGGTGTAAAGGTCTCTCTCCTTCTCTGAAAAGGTGAACTGAGGTGAGCAGAGATTAAGAGCAGCCATCAATTCAGACATTTTTTCATCTGCCATGGGACGATACCACCTACTTCCAACACCCTGCCATCACTTCCCACCACACACATACCAAAGGCTTCAGTTCAAAAGCTCAAGAGATGTACACCCACTGTCTGTCTGAGCTAACTGTATGAAGTCATCTATGTTAGAAGAGCCTGCTCACTAAGCGCTGAAGTAATGACTTAGCAGAGTAAGTCTGGACTGATAGGAACAGCACTCTTGACTGCACGGCCACATCAAAGCCTTCCTGCTACGATATTTTCCTTAACACTTGTGTATGTGTGTGTAGGGAGTGTATTCATAAAAGGCAGGGTCACAGCAACGTCTACCACCCCTCCAATCTGGCTGTTTGGCATCCATCTTTTGGCCAATCAGATCCTGGCTGGCTTGACTTCCAATCAAAGCAAAGGCTATTTTAGTCGCATTACACGAAGTGGAGTTTCATTTACAGGCAATTTCTTAATTTCTTTTCCAATAATTACTCACCATGTTACAGTAATTGCTGAGAATCAAACCAGACAAGGCACACAAGCAGTCAGATGGTAGCTCAGGTTATAAACCAATATCCACCTTACCCATGTCCTCTAGATCATGTGTTTAGAGGTGAAACCAAAAAGGAAGCACAGCCAAAATGTCCATTTTAATCCCTCACTGCATATAAACTGTGTGTGGTCAATTATGGTAAGTGTGGCAGGTCAAAACTGGACCAGGAAGTCAGTGTACAAGACCAAAGGGAAATTTAAAACAGACAGTTTTGATAACTTTTATAATGTTTGCCTTTGTTTTTTGTCCCAAAAAGGTGTGGTAAAACTACGGGTTTGTTTACAAATGGGCTGATCGTCTTGACCCGCATATTCTCACCCTATACTATTAGTGATGTCAACACAGGCACACATAACAACAATACATTTGGTGATTAAAACTCTTTAATGCCAAAAGTACAAAAATAAGAGCCAAATTTTAAAATTGCAATTTCTCTTTACATTGTTTCAAAGCCCTTACCAAGCAGGGACTAGCACCAGCAAGTCTCTATTATAGCTACACAAACTGAAGAGAAAAGAACCCATTGGAGAATCATAACATAGATAGAAATGAGGATGAGCTCTCACCTCTTTCGCATTGTGGACCCGTGAAACCGTAGACACAGGCACATCTGTTGGGCCCAATGCAGCGCCCACCGTTCTGGCAGCCATTCTCACACACAGCTACAGGAGACACAGGAAAAGAGAATGAATCACAGAGAATGTACAAACTAAGCAAACGCAGTCTCTTTCTGTATCTTTCTCTATCACAGACACACACAAACACAGGTCTTTCATTAAGCTTCAAGTGTCTTCACCTTAGAATCAGTTGCATCACTAACACAGAAAACACTAACTGCATTTTATATATGTGAGGATTTTCATTGATGACATCAGCCCTTTGAACAATAACATCAACGCTCTTCACTTCATGCCTCACTTTAAACTTTGCTTTAACCCCCTAAAAAATTGTTAATTTTTCAAAAAGTTAAAATAATCCTAAATAGTCATAATGTACTGTTGAGGTCCAAATATAAAGACAGAAATATGAAGGAAATCTGTCAAAGTGAGGACAATTTGCAGAATTTTCATCACCTTTCTATCTCTCCTAAGACATCTGGAATGTGTGTGAATACAAGCACAGTGCAACCAACCCCACATACACACACATTCACACCCATATGTGCTGCAGCAGCTTTCACTCACGCTGTCCACAGTGGCTGCCTGTGTAGCCCTTCGGGCAGGAGCAGGAGTCCTCCGCGCAGCTGCCTCCATTCATGCACCTGACATTACACGATTGAACTGTGGGAGACATGAAAGAGAGAAGGGGAGAAATGAGGGTGATGTGGTGGGTGTTGGAGTGGAATGGGCACAAAATAAGAAGGAAAGACGAGTGAGAACCAGGTGCACTTTAAAAATGTACATCAGACCTTCAAATCCCCTGTTTTATCAAGCAACACAAGCTGGAGCATTACCACAGAATACATAAAGAGGAACTTTGAACATCAAAAAGGTTTTGTCGTTTACAATCTGTTATTATCAACCAAACATAGATTTTTAAGAAATGAGACTGGTTAAAGTAAGTTTCTTCATTAAATTATGATCCAGTCAAAAAACATGTTAAGAGTTGTTTCCAAACATCTGAGCATTAAATAACTATGGTAACTTTAACACATTAAGAACCTTTTTTCACTTCAGTTGGGTTTGCACAGCGCTGGTGTTTCTTTGTCAGTTTTAGATCAGCAGACAAGGTTCGAATCCCCCAAGGCCAAAAAACCAAAGCTACTCTAGCAGACTGGGGGTAGGCAATAAGTCAAGCCGGCTGTATGCTACAGTCAGTCAGTAATTCAGGAATTTGCTGAGAGGAGAGGGAAACTGGGTAAGGGGGGTAATCCAAACATAGCAGGATGCACGGAGGAGAGCATCTAAGAAAGAGAAAGGATGTAATTTTGGTATAGTTGGTAAACAAACCAGAAGTTCTGCAATGGTATTAGCTATTATAATGTGAAGCAGGACCTTCCTGGCAGGCAGACTGCTTTGCCAGAGTGTGAGAGGGCCAATCTGACAGAGTTAAACACGTAGCTGGAGGTTCCATAAGAGCAACTAATTGGTGTCCTTGGCTGACAGCTAGCTTTCTGCTGAGCCAGCCTTTTACCGTACACAAGAGGAGAGGAGATACCTACAATGCTGGATGTTAGCAGAATATATATTCCCTGACTGCTTCCTTGTATCTTCTTTTTTTCTTTCCTCCAGGCTCAAGTGGATATTTTATTGTCCTTTAGCCTGTGCTTTTATTTTTCTTCCTTCCTAAACTTTTCCCTATTCCCTCTGTGCCTTTCATGCTCTTCTGTCTATATCTTAATCGCAAGTTCAATATTAATTTCCTCTCTCTCTATCTGCTTCTCTTTCTCCATCTGTCTGTTTATGTCTCATTCTCTATTTAACATTTCTGGCATGCAGAGCTGTGCAACAGAGGGGAAATGACTGAGCTTCCCCGTAGCTGAGTTTGTCTAATGAGACTTTCTGAGTTTGCACACTTGCCAACAGGAGGCATTTCAGCCACTATAATCCACCCACTTATTCTGACTGTACCCAAACACACTAAAGATGACTTGTGTGAGTCATGGCAAGTGAATATACTCCAAGGTAGCTTTCGATTGTGATCATCCATGCCGCCTTTGTGGCAGTTTACGCAGCATAGATTTCACTCACATGAGTCAAAGCAAAATAGCACACATCCTGGATATGGACCCTGTATTGTTTCAACAAAGCTTTCATTTTCTCCTTATATTTGATGCATTTGTAGTCTAGAAAAATTTCCACTTAACTTTCTCATGTGCAACACTTGGCAGGCTCAATGTACAAATTTGGCAGAAACTACTTTTTGTCTGGTTTGCATCTCATGGCAACATATGGTGATAAATTAAAGCAAATAGTATTGGACTCTGGGCCAGGCTGGGTTTATAGGTTAGTGTACTATTGTACTGTCGCTCCTGCCCTTCCTCTCATTCACACTAATGGGAGATCGGTCAGGTCTTCCTCTCAGGTTTCAACCTCAGCTCTGGTCAAAACATGAGGTTAACACAGGCTATTTTTTTCACTCAGGCCATCAAAAGGAGCAGTGATGTGAAACATGCATAATGATTGCAGTGAGTGATTACAGTTTTCCCCGCTGTGGAACAATCCTTGGAGAAACAGCGTGCTGTAACCCAGAGTCCTCCAAAACTGAGGGCAACTTGGGTAAGCTCATCTATTCTTCAACAAGTCCCACTCCACACAAAAACTTATTTCTAAATAGGTCAAGGAAATATGGGGAAAGAGTTTGGCTAAGGTTGATGAGGAAAGAGACACTGCAGTAAGAGTCTCTGTTAACACATAGTCACTGAACTCTCTGCCTTCAGGAATATAGGACGATGGGACAGGTGCTGGAAAGATGGAGATACATTGAAGGTATAGGAGTCACAGGGATTCGGTTCTTGTCATTTAAAACACATGACAAGAACTGAGTCTGTAACAGGAACTAGATGGGAGAAGGAAGAGGAGGAGAAGGAAACAAACAATCATATTTGGAGACAGAAGAGGATGATCTCACTGGCTAACTTCGCCCCTCGCTTCCCCCTCCTCATGGCACTCCATCCCCCGCAGGTGGAGAGAGATGGTTTGCCGCAATGACCTGTGCCTGGAAAGCTGCACGTGCAGAGAAACAGGAGGGGGGCTGTGCATATGCATGTGTGTGTGTGTGTGTGTGTGTGTGTGTGTGTGTGTGTGTGTGTGTGTGTGTGTGTGTGTGTGTGTGTGTGTGTGAGAGTCTTCCAGAAACTGAGCAAAAGGAGCTGGGTGTAGCTTTGCAGCACCACAATGCACCTCTGTATTCTGGTAGTGTCGTCGGTTAGCTGCTCACATCTGGGTGTTTTTTACGAGAGGCTGCGAAACACAGGAAGTCCAGGCTTGTGTGTTGAGTGTGTGTGTGTGTGTGTGTGTGTGTGTGTGTGTATGGGTGCATGTGTTGCTGATGGAAAACCGAGGAGCTTTATAGCTGTGTTTTGTCCTGATTTACACACACCCCAGGGACTAGGGACAAGTCAGCTGCAGTTTCAGCATGGATGGGAGATGAAATGAAACAGAAAGCTACATGGGATGCTGCCAAAGCAGGTTGACATCCAAATACAAAGATTTCTTTCCATTTTGGGAAATATAGAGTCCTGCACCTTGTTTTTCTGTATCTCATACGCAACTGGACAGAGAATTATTTAGCCGTAAAGATGGACTACGTTGAAGCAGCATGGCTTCTAATTAAAAAGGCCCCCTCTGCTTTCCCAGGATTCACCAGTGTTCCTAGTCAATAGCCATTGGAAGCCTGTCAGTCTAAAGACAGCTGTTTCGCACCATTAGGGTGACAACATCCGTGGTAATGATTTCTTAATTATGGTTATGGGAAAACAAGGTTATAAAGATGACCCTATACGATCCTTAGCACAGCTGCTCTGCTCTAAACTGTCAGTGGATTTCTTACAAGGGTGACTTACAACACTAACCCTTTGTGTCTGGGAAGTGATATGTATCTCCAGGTTATCAGTAAATGTTACTTATGCTGTTGCAAAGCCACCTTGGCTTCCCTTTTCTATAAATGTGTCAATTTCTAAAGGTCTGCGAAACATGTGCTTATATTGTTCATTGGCAAACAGCAAAGATTCCAGGAAGAGTTATAAAAAAAATCATAGACGACCATCTGTGTGGACCCAACAATAATCACAGACATGTGGATTACATGTAGAAAATCACAAATCTGTTGCTGATTTATTTAAACCTCTGCATTCCACAGGCAAGACGCGAAACATTAAGATGCTATCTATACTCCAACGAACCAGGGCGCTAGAATCAGGCTGTATAATTAAGGCTGAGGAAATTGGTGTTTCCAAACAGATCTCCATAGAACTGCAATTTGTTTCCAACTGCAGTGAATTATCCGATTAAATTGTGGACTCTTTCCAAAAGCTGAATTTGGGAGTTAGCACATTTGCAAAGACAAGATCTACGACGAGGAGTGTTTGCCTTCTCTTGGTATGGCCTAAAGCCTCAGAGACAGATAATGTTGTGAAAACAATTTTCAACTTAATAATTTAGTGTACACACCTAAAGCCATGAGTGCAGCTCATTGGGACTTCAAATCAAAACAAAGCTAACCAAATATTAAATAGAGCGAAGACAATTGGAAACATCCCACTACAATAGTCTGGGTAGTTCAGAAGCAGTTAAACATAAGACAGTGAGTAAATTAACAGATACTTTTAATAGGTTAGAAGGATCATAACTTGTAGGTGTAGGTGACCTCCATGGTTAAACAGGGTCAATTAACAGCATTCAGTGCACTGATGGAGTATTAGTTTATCTCAGGTCATAAACCTGTTTGACCTCGGACATCCACTAAACTGACAGAGAGGCTAGAGGAAGGTCTTTATCAGTGATAAACCCCACTCTAATAGGCCATTAAAGCACTTTTCCAAACTATTAATAGGATGATGCATTATTAAACTGATCACCACAGCAGCTTCCCATCCTGCCTCTCCACTGCCTGTAACTCCGTAGAAAACCCACCATGAATCCCAGCTGAGGAAAGCTGAGAATCACTAAGTTTGACAGTCAGTTCGTCCCAGCTCTGCTAAGGTCTCACTCTATCACCTCACTTTCCTGCGCTGTTCCTTTCTCTAAGGAACATGACTTCATAGCTCTTGCCAAAGCACTGACTCTGCAGGAGATCTGTGCATATCCTGCCATACAGGTCAGAGGCTGTTTTTCTCCACCCCTCCCTCCATGCCCTTCCTCTAAGGGTCAACCTCACTTATGGCTGGAACAGATCCAATTTTACACCTCTGGGTCACAGCCAGCTGATGCTCACTGTGTGTGTGCGTGCATGTACGTTTTTCTGTCTGTCTGTTTAATAAGAGTGTGAGATGTCTATGTGCAATATATCTGTGTGTTTGTCTGTGTGTACAGTTGTGTGAGTGAGAATGTGTCTGTTAGCGGGTTAAATGGAATGTGAGCATGTGTAAAGGGTCTGGCAGGGGCTAGGCGTGACTGACGAGCTGACTTTGGCCTACTAAAGCGGTGAAGCTGAACACATTGCATGCTACTTAATACACACATTGACACATACTTTGCATGCTCCCAAAAGTGGTGCTTAACGACAATGTTGTCAGTATGTCCTGCACATATTAACTTAATATCTAAACCCTGTACACATTTCAGTAATCTCACTAAAACAAACGGGATTTCACACACTCTGTGTGTGCAGTAAAACACCTTGCTCCAGTCCAAACGCACACACACACAGACACACAAACACACATCCTGAGTGGTCTGTAACGAAGCCCAGCAGACTGAGCTGGGGCAGCCAGACTCTCTGCTTCAATCCTGACAAACCCTGTGACCTGCAGGCTGTAGCACAGGCCTGAGACTCTATACACTACTATTACACTGGCTACAGTGCTATTCTGGCTCCCATGTGAGAATGGTGGAACCATTATTTTTTGGAAAATGGCAGAGCAATTGCATGGGTAGGAGGTGAAACTGCTTAGTGTAACAGGCAACATCATTTGATCAGTAGTTTTGCCACTTAGCTAATCACACAGGCAAGTGAAGTAAAGCTTGAGGCTATTTGGAACAATAATGGGAATAAATGATCTACTGGTTTATTTTACCAATCCTTGTGTACAGTAAGGAATCAGATAGGGTGATGAATAGATAAAAGGCTATAGGCAACTGGTTAGCTTAGCTTAGCATAAAGACTGAAAACAGGGGGCAACTTGGTTCTGTCCAAAATAACAAAATTCCAACTACCAGCAGCTCTAAAGCTCACTAATTAACACATCACATTTTGTTTAATACGTACAAAACTGGAGTGTAAAACCAACACTTTATAGGTGCAGGTAGGTTGACTCTTTTTATCTTGGAACTTAGCAAGGCTAAGTTAACCGGCATCTGACTTTGGTATAAATCTTCACATTCAACTCTCCGCCAGAGGGGGAATCAGGGAGTCATGTGAATCAGGGAGTCACTATTCCTAAGTCACTTTGGACAAATCTGTAAGATGAATGTAATGTAATGGATCGAATGCAGATAAATAATTATTCTCCTACTTTAATTCTGTTTGTCTGTTACCACATTGTGATGGGGTTTGATGTTAGATGAAGATAAAGTTATTGTATGTGTGTCTGATGAGTGGTACTACTGACCTCCTGCTCCTGCACCACAGCTGGGAGAGAGCTGGCCATTTGAGCAGGTACACATGTTGGGTCTGGAACAGAATCCATCGCCACAGGAATTCCTGCAAATTGCTGGAGAGAAGAGAGGAGAGGAAAGTGAATTTAATTGGTTATTTCATTTTTCACAATAATGAAATAGGCAAAATTATCACTGGGCTCTGTGGTATTGAGGAAGAACTTACGGACAATACACTGGTTCCCTCCCGGGAGAGTCTTCCAGCCTGGACAGCAGTATGAATGGAAGCGAGAGCCACACACATTGGGCCTGACAGAGACAAAAAGAAAGAACAAATAAACTCACTACTAACCCAGACCTCCCAAACATCTTTTAGTAAAACCCCTAAACAAATACACAGAGTTATGAGTTATTTTCTGAGCTGCCAAAGACCAGCACGGCCTCTGCTTTCAGAATAAACATAACAAACTTTGATACAAAGCCTCTTCGGGTGATGTATCGAGGTATTTTCAGAGAGGGTAGAAGGGGAAGGAAATGCGAGGGGCCTACAACATGAAGAGCAGCATTTTGTTTTCATAAAAGGCTGAATTTAAACTTGGAAGGACGGGATGTATAAAGTCCTCCTTTCTTCCCAAATTCCATGCCTGGTTGTCCTGTTCTCTTGCAAATATCCAGTGCTGTTCTCCATCGCTGCCCATACCCTTTCAGTCAGCTCTGACTCTTACTGGTGGAGAGCCTGCAGTGAACTTTGACCCTGTCTTACAGATGTGAGAGTCATAACAGTGTATGGAGCGCTTGATTGGCCTGAGAGGTTGGCCACAAAGTTTTCCTCTGAGGAAATAGCTAAACCACATCTAGAGTTGACTGCCTCTGCTCACACACACACAAACACACATATAAACATGGAGTCTGCAGCTGCCTTACAAGCTAATGCAAAGTACACTTCCGTGTCACTTTTTATCATCCATGAATAATTACACACCTATTTATAGCTCAGTGTATTTAGAAATTAAATAGAAATCCCAATATATATCAATCCCAAAACCCAAACCCTTGTACCATAAGTCATTGTGTGCACTCAAGAGAAATACCCCAAGACACTGCATAAAGCTATTTAACAAACTGAAGGGATTCCAACTATGTGGTTGTACTAATGATATCCTTAGTGACCTTTCAGAGTGTATAATAATGGCTATATCTGTGGTCATCTGTGCTGGTGGTTAGTTGTTTGCATTTGCTGATGGCATGACTAAGAACTGAGGGACCACAGCTTGGTAAATTGGGGAAAAGCGTGATCCAGTTGCTCATGGTACAGTAAGTTGCCACAGGGATCAAATCTCCTTAGTCTAGAAAATTTTTGCCCCCAGGAGATAATTTATGACTGTTTAAAGTAACGCTAGATTACCCTGTGTTTTCTGACGCTGACCAAGGACTAATAAAATTAGACAACAACTTAACACACCTTCGAAAGGGTTACCCCAGGGTTTTAGTATTGCACTTTCAGAAAGTTCAGGGGCTTTTTGGGGACAATTAAAAAAAAAAAAAAAAAAAAAAGTCAAAACTGGTATGGCAGAGGAGGCTGGGATATTCTGATTTTTAGTCCTTAGTATGAGTCAAAATTCAAAAACACTGGATTTCCCATAATGCAACTCAATTGTTCATATACTCTTCTCTGCCTTTTTCAAACTCCTTTACCCCAATTTATAATACATGTTTTCTGTCAAATATCAGTAACTTACAATTATCCTAATGACATCATCTGGGTTATTTTTTCAAACTTTGCAAAGCTGCCTCCAGAGCCACCGAAGACATTATACAACATTTTTCACAGGCTGAGTGGTACAGTGGCAAGTAAAGTGACCTTTATGTATAAAACCAGTGGAGTGCTCCTTGGAGGGAAGACTTTTACATTTTAATTTTGGTTATTTTTCCTAAAATTTGACAACTTTTACTAAATAGAACTGTCGTTTTTATTCGAATCACACAACTTGCTCGCATATTAGTAGTTTTTTTTAACCATTCATATATGTCAAAAACAGTGGAAAAAGGCTCAGAGTGACATCTTTACATTGCTTATTTTGTCAAACCAGCTGTCCACATTACTGCCAACATTACTTTATATCTTAGATAGACACTAAATCCACATAAGATATAACATGGCTCTGTTCAAAATCGATCTCCCAGCACCTCTAAAGCTCACAAATCAGTACATTGTCTTTGGTTTGTTTAAGTCATGCAAAAACCCAATTAATAAAGTGACCATTCGACATTTTAGTGGAAGTTAAATGCCAAGCTTTTTCTTGGGGCCATGGTGCTAGGCAACCAGCAGAGACTCTAGGAAGTTACTGGTATGGGTATTGCATTTCCTAAAAAGTAGAACTATTCCTTTAAAGGTGCTATATTATTTCTGCCAGTGAATGTGGTTTACAGTGACTCACTATCGCAAAGTGATATTATGAAATGGAGTGGGCTGGGGCTAGCTGGTTAGTATGCTAACTTCAGTAGAAGAAAAGAAGTGATAGAAATAGAGGCGAAACAAGAGTTGACATTGGTGCTGCTTTCCACCGCTGGAGACAGCTCTTGGCAAGTAAAGGAATGAAGTTTGATGCTAAACTCGCAATGTTGCTCTAGACTGGTAAGTAAACAGCGGTCAATGCTAACATGGGCTATGTAGCAATAGCAAAAACTTACATATAGCACCTTTAAACAATTAACCTATTATCAAAATTGTTGTCAATACATTTTCTATGGATTAGCTAAATTATTAATTGATTAATCGTTTAAGTGCTGAAGTGAAAATAAAACAGTAAAAGTCAATATCACTGTCTGTTTTTTCTTGTAAAGTAGTTTTGTTAGCCAACAGACTACAACAGCAATGAGCAGCTTTTGGTTGGATATGCAGTCAAAATGAGAAGATTAAAAGACCAGGGGTTGTGGGAAATTAAGTGTTAGCGCTGATGAATGTCTCAGGTTGCTCCTGTGTGAAACAGATGACCTTCCTCTCCTCCTCACCAGACAGTATCTGTAGTAACCCCAGGCTACCAGGGAGATGACAGCTGGGGTTTGAGGTTCTGATGGATGGAGAGCAGAGCACACCTCCAACCACATTAACAGATGGCATCTGGGGGGGCAAGGAGGGCCAGACAGGTGGGCAAGCAGACGAGAGACATTTATGTAGGCAGAATTAGTGGTCAGACAAAGAGGGGAGATAAAAATAAAACAGAAAGGGTAGAAAAGACAGAAGCAATGGATTCTTTGGGACATTTCCAGAAACTGAAACGTGAGGGCTGGTTTTAGAGAGAAAGTGTGAAGGGAGTGAGAAGAATGGCGGTTAGGAGGAGGAAAGACAGAATGGTGGGAAAGGAACAGGAGATTAGTGGGAGGGAAAGCAAAACAAGTTTATGCGGAGAAGAGGAGGAAGCAGGAGGAGGAGTGGGAGCGGAAAACAGAAGATATGGAAACGAAGGAGAGAGCAGCATAAATAAGAAGAGGCTAGACCCTTGGTGGGGGTTGAACTTCTGGGGCAAACACACAAACTAAACAGGGCCTCGAAAAAACTTTTGAAATGCATAGAGTGAGACATCAGCATTCCAATACTTAATAAGCATTGAACCAAACTTCTTCCTTGATCTAATTCTCCAAAATTGCATTGAAGATTTTCCACTGTCACAGACCTGGGGGTTGTCAATATATGAAGGATTATAGGGGTTTGACCCTGAGGTGCTCTGGTTTGTTATTCTTCCTTTCTCTCTCTCTCTCTCTCTCTCTCTCTCTCTCTCTCTTTCCTCCAGGTCAGTGCCTGGTCTCCTATCACCAAGAGGAGGCTTTAGAGGGTGAACTGAAGTAAAACAGAGTGAAAGACAGCCATAAAAAAGGAGTTTAAGCCCCAGGGGTTTTCCTCAATATTGAAATGTCCTACTGTTTTCAGGGCTCAATCTAAAGGAGATTAACTCTTCTGTGGCCTTGTTGTGGCCTTTGAAGTTGCCTCCCAGCCCGTGGATTGCTCGTTAACTGCCATTAATAGTAATAAAAGGAAAATGGGTGCCACCTCATCCAAGAGGAAATATGTAGAATGGAGGGAAAATGGATACTGTAGGCAGGGTTCAAAGTCGAAAAGGGGAGGCAGTATCATGGAGGTTTTCAGGCAAAATAACCGAAAACAATCAGCAGATGAAGTTGCAACTCTAATTTTCTCCTGTTGTAAAGTTTTGAATTATTTTTCTGGTTTCTTTGGGTTTTAGTAAAGAGTTAGAGTTATAAAATTAGAAAATGCAAAATTAACAAGGCTATTATGAGGCTGTAGCCTGAGGGTCCTCTTCCCATGCAGGAATCCACAGGGTCAAAGGTTAAGGCAGTTCAGAGCAGCAGCCTCCACTGACCTGCAAGGAAGGGCAGAGTTGGGCAGGCATGGAAAATGACTACAGACAGTCTGTATCCATAAAGACACAGACCAGAAGTTCACAGTTGCCAGGGCTCCAGGTCAGGTGTCTGTGTCCGTGTAAGTGTGTTTCAGTGTACTGGTCATAGGTCAAAGGTCATTTGCCTGGTATCTGACCCCCTTCAGGAAAACTCTTACGTATTGCTGCTTCTAACAACACCTGGGCCAGTTGCTCTCCTATCAGATCTAGGGATGGGGGATGATAAAGGAATGTAATGTATAGTCAACAACCCAAGTAGATGGTGATAAGAGAGATGAATATTAATCAATGGTGGAAGACATTCAAAATTAGTTATTGTACCACTATGGAAAAATTAAGTTCTGCATTAAGTTTTCATTTAGGTAGAAGTAAACAAGAATGATTGGTAAAATATACAAAAGCATCAAAGGTAAACTTTTGCTTCACTGTTGGGTAAAAATGTAATATCTCGGTTTGAAAGCTTTTCGTGCTTTCAGAGCAGCTGTAGAAAGCAATGAAAGAAAGGACGGACAGAGAGTAGAAAGGAAGGAAGTGTGAGGGAAAATGAAGGGAATACAAAAAAGTAGGGGGAAAGGCAGGACAGGAGAAGAGAAGGAGAGAGATTGAGTTATATCGAAAATATTTTGTGATTTTACTTAACTGTAAAATCCTAATTGGCAGACGATAGTAACCGGACCCATCAGATAAATATAGTGGAGTAAGAAGTATAATATTTCAGTCTGAAATAAAGTGAAGTTGAAGTACGACATCTCACAAAATAGAAACATGCAAGTAAACTGTAAGTACCTCAAAACTGTACCTTTAGTATAGTACCCACTTTCCACCTCTCCAACAGTGGACACCTTCTTGTCTCGTATTGTCCTGCTAAACTCATGCCATTAAAGAACTGAAACTAAATTGAACTGAGAAACACAGACAAAGAGGGAAAGAGTGAGAGATTGTTGGCAGTCTAACAGAGAATGGAATTGGTTGTGTTTGTTGTGATGTTTTTGTTCTGGCTGAGAGACAACAGGAGATAAACATCTACATCACAATAACTCAAACTGTGGTCTACCATACAAATAAATAGGGGATATTTGATTATTGTTCTTTTCCATAAAAATAAATGTCATCACCCAAGGTGCTTCTTAACTCAGATGTTTTGCGGCACAGCTAATATTGTTTGTGATCAGCTCTAGAAAAAACTGTAAATCAAATACATAAATAAGCTCATGCAATGCCTTTCTTAGTGTGAATGCATAATGTGTGTTTGTTTTATTGTGTGTGTGTCAATGAGTGTGGCAATGTCAAATGTGGTAAGTAAACTGAATTCTAAATCTTTTCATACAGTCTGACATTAAGTAGGCACCACTTTATTCGCAGACCACATGCCAGTCAGCAGTCCTAGATAATCCTGTCTTTACAGCTCAGTCTTAGCCTGCACATACCATAAGCATAAAATACCGACACATAAAAACCTAAAATGGAACCTAATGCACATAAAACAGAAAGGGAGGGTGGCAATTGTTGGCTAATCCCAAATGTAAATTCTTCTTGACCGTTTTTGTGGGTCTTGTTTCCTTTCCCTGTCCTCAAAACACTCAGATATTTCTGAGGTAAAGAAGTTTGTCCTGTGAGATCCAAAACAGGGAAATGGTTTTATTCCCTTTCCAACTAGGCATATGCCAAAGCAGACTGTAAATAGACGAATCTATCCAGGCCATCGGGGTGGTATTGACATTATCCAGTAAGGGACTTGAGGGACTGAATATACAGTAATTCTCTGCTTTGGGGCTGAATGTCTGCCAAGCTAGCCAGCATCCAAAGTGTGTCTTAAAGTAGAGCTGGGCCAAGCTGCGCTAAGTTAATAAGGCGGGTGGCTGCAAAAAAAAAAAAAAAAAACTTCCCTGGATTCTTCAACTCTAACATACAAGAGATCTCATTAAAATATTTAACTATGTACTTAATTATTAAACTCTAAGAAACATCAGAAAGAAAGTGAGAGAAATCAAAAGCCAAAACTCTGAGTCTCTATGTCACACTTTCCTTCTCTCATTCTACCAACCAGACGGTCAATCACCCATCAAGTAAAGCGGACCCGGCAGCCAGCCAGCCAGGCTAAGTTCTGATCAGATGCCGCCCTTGAGTGGACTGATGCCAGGCTGCAGTGTGCTGTGGGAGCCAATAAATCATAGTCAGTCAGCATAAGACCCAGCACTACCAGAGACAAACCAGGGGATATGGAGTTCTAGCCAGCAAATAAACACTACACCCCAGCCCAAGGCCAGTGTAATGACCATCATTAAACTAACCTTCCTCCATCTCCCACACAGAGAATCTGTGAAACCCATACTGAGTTACTGACAGTCCACTGTGATTGGTGCAACTCTCAGATGAAAGTATTATGGCAAGACACAGGTGTAGGTTTGCATGTATGTTGATATGTTTTGTTGAGGTGAATGAGCTGTAGAAAAATTCAATGACTCCTGTGTAAGAAACATTTGGTCCACAATACACAAAAGCTCATCAACAGCCAAAACACTTACCCACTCATCACAAATGTGACTTCCTCACCTTAAAGCTTCTGTCCAGAGCCGGTTAAATGTAAATGACTAATTTTACCCAATTCCTGATGAACTGTGATCGTTTTCAGTCAACGACACGCAGACAGTAACTGAAAATAAATTCAACACATTAGGCCTATTTGCTTTGGCCAGCTTGCACCAGCGCATTGGAGGTGCTTTAAAGTTTGGGAATGATTCAAGTGACAGTTAACAGGCAACATCCAGAAATCCAATAAAAATAATCAAAAAGATGTTGAGCATTTTGTCAAATAACTAGTTTGTTGTGCTCACATTGGCTTCGAGCCCAGTGTGCAAGCAGAGCTTTTCAGCCATAACATACCCTGAGTTTCAAAGATGCTATGTAATCTCATCACCTATTTACTTCAGTACACAAAATTATCACTGCATGGGCATTTCATTCCTAACACAGTAGTGTTTCCAGATCTTAACATTGTAATGGAAAAAGTCTGCAGGCTTTTGTTGCTTGTTCTCATGAAACCACACACTATTTGATTGGAATAATACACTATTGTGCAAGGTCTCCTGGTTTCTCTCTACTCTCTCCTCTGGCCGCCCACTGTCTGTTAGACAAACTGTGAATGTGAATTATTGCTCGGTCAGATCAAATATTTAATGTTTTGAGTTCACTGCCAAATGCCTCATTTGTGCTTCAGTGAACACTTGATGTGTCACACATGATAATGGTGGCTGTGTACAGTATGATGGACACTGCAGTAGAAATGTTGAAGAACTACCATGCTCACTCAGTCTTTTCTATAAAAGGTCTTTGTTAAAATACATCTCTAAATGCAAGGGGAGGACAACTTTCTTTATTTATCGTGGACAAATGCCTTCCATATAATCAAACGGATTGACAAGGCAGACAAATCTATTTCTGTTACGCAGCAGGAACACCAGAAAACACCAGTTTTAGACTCTATGTGGGCTTTAACATGCGTTATTAATAAGCCTTAACTGAATACGATTCACAGAGTTTAGTTATTTCTCTTTATCTCTCACTATCGCTCCCAATTTCTTCTTCATCTCATCTCTCATTTCCTTATGTGCTCTCCTTTCTTTCATACTTTTCCTGTCCTCCGTTATTCCCTCTGCTACTTTGTCACCTACAGCAGTGAAACAAATGCCCCTTTTCATACCCCCCTCGGGTGATACGAATACCTCATTTCCTGTGGCTTGGCACTGGGGGAACCATAAGCTGGGACAGATGGGAGTATGATTGGAATAACTGATGCAGACACTGAAAACAGGCCCCAACAAAACATCCTTTGTTTTTCAAGAACTAGTGAAATATACAGTGAAAAATCTTTGCTAAACGCCATACATCCCACAATCAGATTCATGGTGTTTAGGTAGGAAAGTGAAAGTGTTGGACTGCAGGAGAGAGAAGGGGCAGAGGAGGGAAGGGGGGGGTTGCAGCTGGTGAGAGGTGATGTGATCCCTGTAGTTCATTTCACTGGATACTCCCCACATACAGACGCTCAAATAAGCAACACCTTTAAAAACATACACATGCATACATGTATGTTCATATGTACCCACACACACAATTTTCCCCAACGCTTGCGTCAACTTAAAGCACTGGGGCCAGCAATCTCCCCACAGCAGTCCTGAACTACTTTCTCCGGCTTAACTAATACACTCAGGGGAATTTGGGTCATGCTTTCCTCTCATCATCCCCTCATGAGATGTATAGAAAGCTGCCCTTTCCTCCCTTTCCCAGGAAAATGTCAATTTGCTGTAAATACACTTGGAGATTTCAGTGTGGCAAGCAGCCTGTTAAGGTCGAACATGTGCTGTTTTTGAGAAAACAATGTGGTAGTATTCACCAGCATAATTTGGTATAAGGCGAGCTTGGCCTCAGCCCAGAAAGCACAGCAGTTGAAAGAGTGCTGCCAGGAAAGCAGAGAGGGAAAATTAATTTATATTTCAAGCCTTCTCCAGATCGAGCAACAAATGTTCTGAGTTGTGTATGCAAAACCAAACTTATTGCACTTCTCTTCATTTCAGGACTCTTTTTATGAATACTTCATACAGTATATACTGCATTATACATTGCTGCTCATTTGGGTTTTGCCAAGGACGGTAACACACACATAGACACTCATCCCTACCCTCTCAGTGTCTCCTGGCCACGACGTCGAACTCGCTGCACCTCTCTCTGGTCCACAGTGCCGGTGAAGCGGCTAGCTTGGTACGGTCCATTACCAGTTTGACCACATGCCACATGGACCGCCGCAAGAAACACCGCCGCCCATCCCAACAGCATTTGAGCCAGCTTCCCCGATTCCATTGGTCCGTCTGGCTATCCCTCCAACCGCAGTACCTCCGTGTTACTGCTCACTCTCTGACTCTCTTGTTCAGTGTACAGACCCAGGCTGAGCAGAGGGATCTAGACCTGGATCCAGTTCTGGCGTGCACTCCAGAGTAGGGGCTAGACAGAGGAGGAAAGGAGATAAAAGCTAAGAAACACACAAACCCATATCAAACTTAGACTGAGAAAGTGGTTCTCCTCATCTAACACAGTGGTTCCCATCCTTTTTTGTCAGATGTTCCCCCACAGCCCTGTCGGATGAGCTCCAATACAAACAAATGTGTTAATATAAATAGATTAAAAACTGGACGGTATGATGGAAAAGTGGCTACTTTTACTGTTTTTCATGCGGCTGAATCGTGAGTGTTTAGGTTGCTTTGGTCAAGTTTGCATTTGTACTTGGGAAAGGCAAAAGACGAACATGTCAGCCATTTATCCATTACTTTTAGCTAACTCTTTAAACTTCTCTGCTTAATTGTTAACTAGTTCTCAAACATTCTCAATTATAACATACATTGTTAATGTGTTAACTGAGTCAGGTTGATGGGCATCTTACTGGCGACTGTAAATTTACTACTTAGGTAGCTGAGTTTTCCACATACCTCCTGGCACCTGCAGACGTACCCCCTAGGTACAAGTACCTCTGGCTGGAAAACAGTGGTCTAACAGATCGAATCAATTTTACCCTTATGATACAGCTCAAATCACCCTCACACATTTTCCAACCTTAAAAGCTTTGTGAAAAGGACACCACTCCATTGGTGGTTATATTGAGAAAAGAGAAAACATATGAGTTGGGGATGAATAAAGAAGAACATGCAAGAAAACAGAATCGTGACTTCAAGCAATCTGTTTTCACTATACTGTACTTCAAAGCAGTCTCATAAGTGGTTTATCACTCCACAGACACCAAATACTGTATGTACTGACCGTAGACTATAGAGAGAAAAGTCACAAATGTATTAGAGATGTGTAGCATCTAAGATCCAGTGTAGTTAAATAGTAAATGTTTATCGTCATTAAAAGGGATGTTAATAAGGATTCCCGTCATATAAAATTGAAGAAGCTTATATAAATTGTGTGTTAATGAGATTATTTTTGCCCTGTGAAGTACTGCACTACATAGAAGCCTCTACCCTTATATATTGCAACACAAGTGCAATGTTTTAAGCGTAATTGCTGTGCATAAGGTTTTCGAAAAGGTAGCAAGATAAATGTGAGGGGTCATGAGATGCGCAAATTGTCTTCATTTTTCTGATCTTTCTCTTAACTTAGGTTTTTATTGAGGAAAAACTGCATATTTATGGCTCTTTAGGGATCTAAAAACTATTTAAATAAAAAAGATGGGGACATCACTATCATATCATGTCATATATGCAAACTGTGACAAAGGGTCATGAGTAGACATTGCTTTGATTTAAAGAGTGACGCGCCAAAAAGTTTGGGAATCACTGCCCTAAATCACAGCCGTGTGCCTAGAGGGAGCCAGAGAGACTGACCAGAGGGAGGTTGGTCGAAAGGACAGGGTTAACAGTTAAGTAAGAGTTAAATGGTTATGTAAAGGTGATCAATTAGCTCAAAAGACTCTCTTCATTGCACTTTCCACAATCAGAAAGAAGAGTGGGGACATTTACTTGTTAACAAAGACCAATTACTTATCCACATAAAGAGACAAAATTAACTTTCTTCTATTATCATTTATAATAGAGTCTGGATTTCTAAATCAAATTATTTCAGATTTTCTAACCTCATACATAGCAAACATAGTCTTACAAGCCTGTCCTAACTGCATTAGGGTATATTAAATTGATAAACATCCAGGGGTCCAGCTGGATTAGACAGCACTGAGGTTTATTTTCTCTTCTCCACCTCATTATAGACCACAAGTTTAAGAGTGAACTGTGGGCCCCTGGTGATATATAACCTCAGCAAACCCCGGCTCCAGCCCTCCAGCCATGGGTCCAACCACATATCTGAGCTGGACAAAAGAAAGGAAAAGAAAAGAAATATGGCCCCACATCCCACTGACTCAGATGAATTGTAGTGGAAGATGGGTGATAGATGAGCACTGAACTCACTCAAGTATGCAGGGAAGAGGGGAAAAAGACAGAGAAAAAAAGTGGTTGGCAAGACACGGACTGGACAGGAAGAGTTGATTGTAAATAAATACTCATGTGAACATAATTGTCCATAATTATTCCAAAATTCACATTTTCCCCTTTTTTTCGATGCAGACGTAAATAAAATGTAATAAAATTTGTAAATATGCCTGGAACAACTACTATGTGATGGACTAATTTATCTCATATTATCTCCTATCAATGGCATCGCTACATGCACCTACTCTTCTTGAAATCCAAGACACATATTTCCCATTCAAAAAATAAAAAATAGAAAACTGTGGTTTTAGCCGCTTGCAGTAAGAGAAGTGGATGGAGGCGGGATCAATGCTGAACAAAAGAAATGCCTGATCAATCGCCGGGTGGGAGCTCTGCTGAGCACTTCTCCAACCGTGCTGTCAAAGTAAAAGCAGGTAAAGCATCCGCCCTGCACAATCAATGGATCCCCTAAACGCTGGGCGCGCACGACACGATCTTGAATGTGACTCCATATGACAAAACATGTAATGGAATCGCACAGTGACTTGAGAAGTGAAACACATCGAAGCACAGCCGAACACTAGCAGGGGGATATTAGGGGGGGCAAAGTCAGATGCAAAGCCATACAGTTAGGGAACCTTACTGCAGATTCAGTGTTAGGGACCACCGACACACTTCACGTGCATACAGCAGATACACAAGGATGTCGAGTTCCGTCCGCTTCCCTTGAAAAGTGTAACGCAGCATATTGAGCAGTGTGCTTGCGAGTTGTCAGAAAGACAGATCTTTTTTTTTTTCCACGATATTGCAGCGCTGAGATGAGCTCTGCGTGTCACCACAACTTTATGAATGGAGGAAAACGCAACATCAGCTCCTGCGCGTTGAAACACGAGTTAATCCCTGATGGGAAAATAGGTTCGTTTTTTGGGTTTTTTTAATTATTATTCCGCTTTATTCGCCAGGAAAGCTTATCCAAAATTATAAGAACTCCAACAGGGCGAGCTATCAAACTGTAAATCTTGACTAGCCTGTCGGGGTTTTTTTTTTTTTTTTTTTTTTCTTTTTTTCCATGCAGTCTCCCAAAAAGCCGGTAAAAACTAAACTTCCACGCTTCACCCGCTTAGGAACAAATATCAAATTTAACATCCACCTTTCTGCATCTTAAACTTGCAATTAGACTATTTAGCAGACATGCATTAAGAGATAATGCCCCGAGAAACAACGGCCTTCTGAAACAACAGTCACCATCAAATCTATTGATAACTTGATTGTTCTGTTGTCAGAGATCATTAATGCACACAATACCTTGCAAGAGTTGGAGTGCTTTGGCGTCGAGGAACCCAGAGTCGGAATTTGAGACAGGGTATGTGCTCCAGAATGGAATATTTAACTATAGCCTTGTGAGAAAAAGAGAAAAGTTAGGGAATTGCCCTGTTTGGGAGAGGGGAGGGGACACAGAGTGAGGCAGAGACAGAGAGAGAGAGAGAGGGGGTAGTAACGGACTGCAGGACAAACCCACATTCCTGAAGACTCCTCGAGTTGTTATAACAGGGGACAAGCAGCTAAAACCTTCACACTGTGGCTAACATGGCTTCACCATCATCACTCCGCTAAAAAAACAAACAAACAAAAAAAAACAGTCCCTCAGGCTACCTGAGTGATGAGATAAGAGTCTCACTTAAGTAAAGGATCTCTGATGATTGCTAAGCAGCATTTGCATTAACATCAGGCTGTGGCATATGAGCCAGCAATGGCAAATGAATAGGAAAATTACATTATCCACTGAAAGATAAGGATTTCATGATGGTGCATTGTTAGAGTTAACGAAAAAAAATAAAAGTATTAAACAGACTGTGATTAGTTACTATATTTATGCAGAAATCAAACGTAAAGTGTAATTTTACAACCTCTCATGTAGCTCAGCACACTCTGATTACCTCCAGATCACAGTCAATTTGTAAATGAAGATAACAGCAAAGCATAATGAGTGTGTTACTCTGTCACAGTGTGTCAAATTTACGCATGCTATTCAAATAGTCCTGCTATTTACTACCTGAGACCACTGGTACTTGTGATTGACACATCCTTGTGCTTTGTTGCCACAAGTGCTGATAGGAAGTTAACATTGAGAGAGAGGCCATCTGGGTGGTATATTGGTGAGGACAGCTGAGCACATCTCAGATGTTGCAACCTTCTGCGCTGATTTCAACACTCTCAAACAAGAAAATGGGTCAGCGTAGCTCTACAAAAGAGGTTCTTTTTGGCTTGAACAAAATTCGAAAACAAGGCGGCGTAGAGGTGCCTGTCGTCATTGCAAATTTACTTTTACAGTTACAGCTGTAATGACGGTTCATTTCTAACCTTGATCAGACCATAACCACAACCATATTGTTGTTCTAGCATATTCAGTGTAACATCTATAGACAAATTTTAATTTTCACAGAGCATAATATTTAGGTTTTTGTAGGGTTTGGTGGAGATTGTGTAGAGAGTAGAAACCTCCAGGGAATCAGGGTTCAAAAGCCAAGAGTTAGCAACATCTGTCCTGCTGAATTGCCACCATCTGTAGTGTTAGTTATGTAATTGAACATTTGTTCAATTACAATTGAAAATTGGTATCTACCAGGTATCACTTTGTTACCAAACCCATTTTGATGCTTCATTTTTGACCATACAAATGTGCCTGTCATAATCATAAACTTCTCCTTTGATCCAATATGACTCTATGAAAAGACTTTAAACCCTGTCTTACTTTCCACAAGTTGAGTGAAGATAGCATTTTACAGACATATTCTTGAGGTTATGTTCTCGTTAGTCATTCATCATTGACATTATCATGAAGACTCAACTTGTGCAGACAGTGCATGGTACAAAGTGTTTCATTGCTAATAGTTTCACAGCTAAGAGGCTTCAACAAAGCTACTTGTCAGATGATTGAACAGCTTGGGGGCCTGGCCTGACAATTTTTTTTTTTTTTCCAAATTGATAATCTGACATTCCATTTCACACAGTGATTGGCCAGGTGTAAGGAGGTTAGAAAGTAAGCAGGGTTTGAACATCATAGCGTCTTCCCTTCTCTATGATGGCCAGCTTTCCACACCCCCCTTTGATTGTGTCAAATTGAACGCCAATAAACTCTTTTGCGACGTGGTCGGACAGCACGTCATATGATCTTTTCAAGCATAACCAGCACTGACTTTGGTTAACTGGATTGAGAACAAGCTAAGCTAAAACCTCTTTTAAAAAACGCAATTTGGTTGCAAATTGTTACATGGAACCAGTAATGGTTCTGCCAGTAGGGGTAAAGAAGCGTCTTAATGTTCAAATGGTTCTTCAGCCAGTGATGACCACCGTTAAGCCCTCAAAGGACCTCTGAAGAACCACTGTTTGTCAGAGTGGAGACTTGTTTGTCACTGGAATACTCTTTGGGGGACAACAAGCAGAGCCAGGGTTAGCCAGGGACAGAGACTCTTGAATTGTCTCATCTGTGTGTTCACACACACACACACACACACACACACACACACACACACACACACACACACAGATTTCGTAAGGGTCATAAATACTTTTTTACACAATAGGGCATTATGTAGACTTGATGGCTACCTGGGAATTCTCTTATTTTTCCACCCTTACATCCTCTGATGAGCCTAAAAAGGGCTGAGATGTTTTGTTGTAATGTCTTCGGCCAGTTTTCAAGACAAAGATTAAAAAAGTTGGGTAATTACAACCATGTGCATAAAACTTTTTGTCTCTGTAGGAATTGGCATGATCTAAATTTACCACAATGAATGTGGGGGATAAGGATTTCTGGAGAGGAGATGGTGTAAAACTAATTTTAATTATCAATGGATGTATTTAAATTTTACTTGAAAGCATGATCATTTCCACATTGTGCTCTATGATAAGTGACTGTTCAGCTTTGTTGCCACTTCATGATTTAAACAACGCTGAAACTAACTGGGGAAATTCCCATTAAATCAGATTTTATTATTGTTACATTCTACCTTGGACATGGACACAGACATGCACTCTTCCATACACACACACACACACACACACACACACACACACACACACACACACACACACACACACACACACACACACATCAAAACACAACCAACCACACATTTGTGTCCCCTCTCACTTCCAACTATTGAGCAGGGAAATTCATTCTAATGGGGAACATGCAACACACTGTAGGACCAGCTTTCAACATGCAGCGGGATGATCTGTGGTGGCCTGCAGAAGCTCTAAGGGAGTCTCACAGTCTCACACTGACACCCTGAGAGACTGAGATAGATGGGAACAAAGAATTAGACCCGTAAGGAGTTTCAAGCTCTTTGTGTGTGTGTGTGTGTGTGTGTGTGTGTGTGTGTGTGTGTGTGTGTGTGTGTGTGTGTGTGTGTGTGTGTGTGTGGGTGTGTGTGTGTGAGTGTCCCCTTTCTCCCAGCAGTCCCTCCCTCTCCCCTCTAAACAGAACCACATTTCTCCAAGCAGTGATCTAGCTACAGTGAAAACACACCACTGTCTGTGTGTATTGTGCTTTCAGAGCACAGATTCAGAGCACATTTCAGAGGGAAATACTCCCTCCCTTCCCCTCTTTCTCCTCTTGCTCTCTCTCTCTTCCTATCACTTGTCTCTTTCTTTGCAGTACATACGTTTGTATACACATATGTAAACACTCACGCACACAGACAGACCATATGTCGACCTAAAGTAAATACATATGGCTTGAGGAGCAGGCTGCCAAAGTGACCCAAAAGCAGTTTGTGCTCCTGATGTCACCGGTTTTTCAGATCGTGATCTTTAAAGTAGATGAGAAGTTTTTTTGTTTGTACACTGGATTCACGGTTAGAGGTTTTCCTCTAGACACACTGAAAAGTGAAAACATGCAACATGAGTATGTGTTTTCAAGATAAGAAGTTGCAGTGTCAGGATTAATACTTGTTATTCCATGAAAGAAAAATGGTCCTAGTGAGACTTGTGGTGAGCGTTGTGGTGACTACATGGGCTCATGCTGTTAAAAGCAAGGTATTTGTTTTTCATGGACCAGACTGCAGTATTATTACATGTGCCTGGCCCAGTAGGGGCAGGAATGTGGGGGCTCGGTTGTCACTGTGGTGTCGAGCTTGGGGTCCCTCTTGTAGCTCACATGGTATGAAAGATGACAAGCCAGTACAGAAACCAGATGAGGTTTGGATTGTCCTCACATGAACACATACATAGTTATATACTTTTACATTTACACGCACACATGCATTAAACCCGCCTACCCTTTAAATCCCACCTCTAACTCAGATTAGATCTATGTCAGTGCTGACACATTGTGATGCAACTGTGTCTCCTTGCACGTGAGTGTGTGTAAACTAAAATGATCTGTACTTTTGTCTACACTTACATTATTGTTGTGGTTGATTTCTGTAGCGATGCCTGATCTCCCCCAGCGCTGAAAGAAAGAACCAGGGGAGACCACCAGAGCCTGGTGGGGGCTTTCAGACTGTCTTTAGCCCAGCCAGGAGAGACATCATTGAGCCAAATCACTTCCATGACAGCCTCTCAGCAGGGAGAGATTCATGGCCAGAATTAGTCATACTGTACTGCTGCCCATAGGGGTGAAGCAGTGCATATGTGGGTCACTGAAGGCATGACTGGACTGAAGGAGTTTATGTTGAAGGATATATATATATATATATATATATATATATATATATGTATTATTGCTCTGATTGTCCCTAAAGGGGAAACAAAAAAGAGTTACATGCACAACGCTATACTCTCAGGATGTAAAATGTAACACTAGGCACATGAACAATACTTTTTTGTCCTGAGACAGGGTTTTGACAAACACATAAAAAGATATTTTGACCACAAGTTTGACCACTTTAGAAAAGGTGCACGATGGTATGAATGTACAGAAAACTGCTTGTCTGAATCAGAATATTCCATATAGACACTGTTTTAACAAAGATGGTGAAGCTGGACACCAAACAAGGAAATGATCCCTCAGCTAGGCTAGTTTTAGCTCATTATTATATATGTAAGTGGACCTTACGCATCTTTGAGATTTGCCATGCATTCACTATAAAAGGATAAATATTAGCGGTAATCATGTGTTGAAACTGTACGATATGAAACGGATAAAAGTTTCAAACAAATAGGGGATAGGTTTTAGTTAAATGCAGTAATAATAAGGCTCACTGGATATTGGAATAATGGAAGAAAACCAGACTGTCACAGTTCCCATTTTCCACACTGAATTTATTCACTCGCTGTGTTTTTAGCTTGTAGTAGGTTTTGGTAGAGGGCAACATTGAGGTCATGGGAGCATGGACGTTTAGTTGTGTGTGTGCGTGTGTATGTGTATGGTAAGGCGGGCCTGAGGGATTAGAGGTTGGTTTCATAGTGTCATCATGGTCTTGGGGTTTGTGGTTGGAGCCTGCAGGGTCAGGGTGGAGTGTGGCTGGGTCTCGAGATGGTCCCAGCTGGAAATCTTGTGGTCAGTTGTTGGTTTTTTTCCTCGGTTGATGAAAATATGATTACTGCAGCACACTCATAAAGTCACATAAAGACACACAAACAAACTCACACAAGTGACAGTGGAAAGCTGCAACCATTTTTTGTGGATAAATAGATAGATAGATAGATGGATGGATATATAGATAGACCTCAACATGTCCTCACGTGCGAGGCACAGGAACAACCCTGTGACCTGCTTTTTCCAGTTTTTCCAGTCTCCTTACCCTCTCCCACACTTCTCCCCATACCTCTTCTTCCATCTTTCTATCCATCATTTGATTACAAGGCAGGCGTTTCTTGCCTCACCTTACCCGGAGCGCTGCTTTTTTCGGCTCTGTAAAGACCTGGCCTTGTGCAGCTGTGCTGCCCCAGTGATGCAGTGGGAGAGGAATGTAGAACTTCAAAGTATAACACGAGCGGAGACAAAGAATGGCAGTGTTCGGAGGAGATGAGAATATGTGATCTCATAAAACAGCACACAAACACATTGGTCCATTTATGCAAGGTTAGGCAGCAGAGGATGAGGAGGAGGAGGAGGGAAGACCTGCCTCACATGTCCCCTGCCTGCTTTGTGGGAAGCAGGGGAGGAAGAGGCGGGTATACACGTGATGTTGCTCTTCAGTGATAGAGCAAACTGTAACTCTGCACAGCTCGTTTGGCCATGGTGAAATGACTGTTAAAGCATACAGTGGGGAGAGGGATGGAGAGAGGTTTATGTGTACGATACGGCTGAAGTTTGGAAGACTGATTTTAGTGGGCCATGGAGCAAAACCTTCTGGATGAGAGTTTTCGAAATTCCATAACCCGTGTAACTGCAAAAGACAGAGGTTGGAGCCCCTAAAAAAAGAAAGAAATGAAAAGTCAAAAGAGGCAAGAAGAGAAATGTAGCGAGATTCCAAGAGAGCGGAAAGAATCTTCAGACTGCTTGCTAACAGTTTGAGGGGCTAATGGCTTTCAGATGTGCACGACTTCTTTTGTATTTTCAAAGGAGCATAAAACATTCCCTCTCAGAGGAATCCAAGCAACGGCTGGAATTCTCAGACTGAAAATTGACAACAGCAGTTAGAACTAAATGTTTATCTCATGTTCGCTCATGTTACAAGTATTATGTGTTTTACATGCACAGACAGGCCTGTATATTTTTTTTTATAAATCATCTTTCAGTTTTGGGTTCCATACTTTTCTGTTGTGTTGATGTTTTCTCTTTGGGAGTGCTGTAATGGGTGCAAGGGGCTGGGCGGGGTGTTATTCTCCCTATTTCCTGTTAAGACCTAAAGGGAACTTGGACTTGGACGAGGGGAGGTAATTTCTTGCTCCAACTGTAATGTTGAGACTGTAAAGAGGGGGGACAGTGGAGTGCTGTAGTTTCCCTGTCCATCTCCGGCCACATATACATTACGGCTGGTCTGTGACGGACCAGTGGCTCTATTATCAGACAGCTTATATCACTATCATATCGTCATTTGAGTATAACACATTTTAAAATGTTTCGTATCTAAGTCTCCGCCAGTAAGCAAATAAACATATTCCCAAAATGTTTAACCGTTACTTTAAGCAGACAAAAACTGACACTAGGACAGATGGATGGACAGTCATTGACTTACGTAGTTAGAGGCTGTGGTATTATTGATGTGGAAATAAATCTCCACTGTTAGGAATCTCAGTACTCTCATATAAACCATCTGCCATCTTCGTATCCAAGAAAACAAGACTTAAAAAGACTCACGCGGTTTCTTTTCATCCTGAAAATTTAGACATATTCCCTGACAGATCCCGTTGTTTTCAATATAAAAGCTCTCCTTCCCGTCTCCTTACCACACAACCACTTTTCCCCATCCACAAGTCAAGCACACTGAATGATTGAAGTTCATCATTACTTATGGTTCCAAAATGAAATCAAATCAATTTAAAATCAATTTAGGTATTCATATACTACCCAAGATAACTGCTATAGTGAAGACAAAAGTAACCAAATGTATATACATTAAAATTTACTTGCATCAGTGTGTAACCTACTTTACTGTAATCCTATTCAATAACTAAGCGCAGCTAATAAAACCCTTTGCAAGAATTTTCAAGCCTAGCCTCTGTGGTGAGTTTGAGGCAGCCCATACTCAGGTTTGTTCCTACAAAAATGACTTATACCACTGAGTTAAAAAGGAAAAGGGTGAAAAATGAAGCCTAATTAATCCTCCTTCTCTCATTGGCTCATGGAGGCGGGGGATGGGCAGCAACGCCATAGGAAATGGTGTCTGGATTTTGGAACAATCTGTCAAGCAGAACCTGAGTGAACCTACAACTTTGATAGGTCTTTCCTCCCCTCCTCTTAAAATGTTTGCACTTTAGCATGCCATAAACTTGTCATCTCTAATCCAGCGGAGCCATAATTTGCCCAACACTGAAGTACATATATACCTGTATAGGCTAAAATTTAGTGTGGTCTCGTGCTTTAAATTACTTAAATCAATGTTAAGATTTAAAAAGTCATGATTTATTCAAGGAGGATTCTGTATGCGCAAAACTTGGAGATAACGTTTATTGGTCCAGGAGTATGTTCTCTCATGTCTTTATGTCACCCTGTCTGTGACAAGGTCTTGGATTTCACACTGCACCTTAATGCTCAAGTTTATCTCAAACCACTCTACACTTGAGCATTGGTTCTTCATAGTCTCAGCTGAGGGTTATACTGGGGCCATGCATGCTCAAGAATGTAAAGAAACCACCCTCATACACTATTACCATTAAATATCCTCAGACTTATTTTGCGATAAAATGCTTTCATTTACCTCTTTGTGGTATGAACTTTACCCCAATATCTCTCATTTACTTCTTCATTTGCTTATATCCCACAGTTTCCAGAATGCCCCCAGAGAATATGGCTCAACTTGTTCCATCCCGCTGCAAATTATTCCTATGCGTAAGAATACATAGTGATAACATTTGCCATAATAATAGCAACACAAAATTTGCGAGATTTTCCAGTTGAGAAAAAGTGAGTAATGCACTGCTGTCAAAATGCGGCATGTTAGCTGACTGTATTGCATTGGGATGTGTAAAGGACCGCGGTGCCGCTTAGGTGGATTATATTGGTGTCCAAATTATTAACATGAACGACACAGACAGATGTATTTCAGTTGTTCCTCAATTTCTTATGTAAACACATCTGACCTGCACTCTGCAGCACGACCTGGGCTTAGATTACATCAGAGTGTAAATTCAGCACCTACCGTTGAAACTACTTTTTTTTTTTTTTTAAAAACAGTCAATATTTCAAATCCCATTTCAGGTACATCCAAGAAAATTTTTGGATCTCAATGGAAACAGTAGAGTATGAAAGCAGTCAGTAACTGAGTTCCATGTAGGTTTAATTTAAGACATTCAAGGACATTTAATAGGCAGACCCTTAAGGCGAGACTATGTAACTTTTGTAACTCACAGTTATAATTACAGGTTAATAACAGTGAATTTCCTATTTATTTCCCAAAACTCTCTTGAGTTAGTCGCTTCAAAGACATATCATCATTAGGTGACCTGACTGAGAGCAAGTGGAACAGGAACATAAGCAGGAAACAACAAACCTGGGGAGGTATGTTGTGTTGGCTCTTTGTTTTGTGATACATTTATTGAGCTCTTTGTCTGTAACATGCTAAACATAAACAGAAAAGAAGCATGAAGTCAGCAAACCGACTCAGTGATGTATATTTTATTGATATGAAGTTTGCTAGAATTACCATACGAGACCAAGTAAGGCTGTAGCAGCAAAAACCCTGAGCAAAATAAATTGATCAAAAGTACATTTTATTGCTCATGAATTCAATTTTCATCTTCTAAGAAAAGTACTGTGCTATTCCTTCTTTCAAAAGTTATATAGTCTCGCTTTAAAGACTGACAGCATGATTTTAAATACTCCCTTTCGCGCTACATCCCTGTATGTCTTTCATTCTGTCTGGTCAATACTGATGGAATAAGTTAATAAGGAGTGAACAGTAAGTAGCTTCTCAGTTGAGAAGGATGTGATGGAAAACATCTCAGTCATACTATAATCAGTGAGAATACCGTGGTACCTATTGGTACCTATGTGATACCAGTTCCTCCTAACAGGTTGTTTACGATTTCTGTAACAATACTAAATGTAAGGATACAATTCAAAAAGCAATATCAATATCAGACAATTAAACCTGTTTTACACAGAGAGAATAACTTTAACTATAACTCACCACTTTGATATAGATATGTCGATAAACTAAATACTAACAGTGACACTGGATTCTCAGTATTCAAACTGAAAATGGCAGCTCAGCCCATAACGTGAAAATACTCTCCCAAAGTAAAATCTCAGTCTAATAAGTGCAAGCAAGATTGACCAATTTTCTCCAGCTGGATACTGTATGTCTCTCATTACAAACACATTTCAATCTCTGTCAGCTAAGAATAAATGTTTATTCATAAATATGAGCTCGCCGTCTGCAGAACAGGTGACGATAGCTGTGGGTAATCTGATAATTAAAGCCAAAGGATTGAACATAATACGATTTCCTTCAAGCAGTTTGAACCATGTTCTCATTTTTAGAATCATTCCAACCCAATAAGACAATTTATAATCTATAATCAGACCAAATAGCATGACAGTTATGATCCACCTCACTTTGCCTGAGCGCAGTAATACGCCACAAGGTATCACACACAAGGTACATCCACTTGAGTGTGTGTATGTGGGTGTGCATGTGCTTGCGCACATACATGTAGTAGTACAAGTGTTTCCTTGTGTTGTTAGTGTATGGGTTGGAAAAGCCACAAAAAGCTTTTTATGAGTGTGAAAATCTAGTAAAGCAGGTGTACTCGGGACAAAACAGGACGTCCAGCAAGCAGCCAGCCTGTTGCCTGCTCTGCTCTGATGCTACTGCACTGTGATCATGAGAGTTTTAGACAACAGATGCTAAGATACTTGAAAGATCCTCTTAACCTACAGGTCTATCAGCATTCCTTCCACCTTTCATCCATCCCTCTGGTCCTTCCTGCTGTTGTCTTGCTTCTTGTTCAGTTGCAGCTGTTTTTCGTGGGGAATCACAGGAATGAAGACAAACGCAGAGGAGGGGCAGATGTGTAATGTAAGTGTTTGAACAGAAAGACACGACAAGAGGGAGAAGAGTGAGAGACAGAGGGGAGAGACTGATACAAATATGTAAAGAGATGGAATCTTCTAAGAAATCGTCACCCTGTAAAACAAAAACAAAATCTGTATACTGTATAAGTTTTAATAAAACAAATCAGGAAAATGCCTCTCTCTCTCTCTCTCTTCATTCTTTATGGGAAACTGAAGTCATGTCCCCCTGTCAACACAAACAAATGCTGTTGTTCCCTGCAACTATCTGTGACACAATTGTTTAGGGTCAAAAATCTATTGCTGTAAGACACGCATGTCCTCTGAGGCCTATTAAAGGCACGTATCAATGGACCACCCAGGAGTTTTACACAAACCAAAAAAAGGAGAGGGGGCAGGCGTTTAGTCTAGAAACACAGAACAAAGCATATATACTGACAAGTGGGAAGATCTAAAGAGATGATGAGTCAATTTTCACGCTCTGAACTGCTAATATATACAAATGGTCCCATGACATATGCTTGCATGCACACACACAATACAAGGCTGCGTGGTAATAGAGGTTATAGAAGTTTTTCTGAAGGTCAGTTTGGGCTGAAAGCATCAGTTTTCCAGCTGTGTTTGCTACATCATGATACTACCAGCCATTTCTGTCTCTTGCCCCCCCCCCTCTAATTTAGTAAGTCTAGGTCATATTGATCATGTTGCCTGAAGGACAGATGCATCCATCTAAAGCCGTGTTTATTCAAATGCCTTGTGAGTTTTACTTTCAGGAGTTTCCTCAATCTAGATTTTTACCAGTCATGATATGAACAGTTGCTTTTCCAAAAAGAGTCAGCAGGGGGAAACCGCTAGCCTGGCTCTGTCTAAAGGTTAAAAAGTCACGACTACAGCTCACTAATTAGAATGTCTTATCTTTTTTTTTTTAACTGGTACAAAAATCAAAACGTAAAAATGACAAGTTGAATGTTACAGGTGGTTATGTGCCGGCCTATTTCCTGGCCTGCTTCCAGGTTTTATGCTAAACTAATCTAACCATCCCCGGGGCTGTTGCTTCACATTTAATTGACACATTTGAGTAGTGATGTGCAAAGCAGTTCTTTTTAGTGTCCCGATTCCCTAGAATCAGTTCATTTTAAAGATTCATTAAAAACATTTGTTCATCGAGTCGTTTAGTGCTGGACTAGTAGTTTATATTCCTCGTGATCCCTCTCTTCTGGAATGGAAAGTACTGTTGCTTTAACAAACGGCTAGTTTGTTCGTTCACTCAAAATATTTATTCTGAGTGAATCATTCATGAATTACACTACACTAAACATAAGAGTGGCATTAATCTTCTTATCGAATTCTTAGCAAGAAAGCAAACAATTCTAATTTCCAAAATGTCAAACTATTCCTGTAAGGATGTTTTAAATAGATTATCTGCATTCAAGACATTATCACTTTCTTGCCTATTTTCTTCAGATATCAAGATAAAACTTCCAATGTTGTAGTCTGTGAATCTGGCCTCAGATTACTGCCGAAAGTTGGCTTCCTTTTTTCAGGCTATGGGGTTGAAAATAACTCAGTAAACAGCTGGATCTCTGCTGGCAAAACATGATTTCTTTGCCAAGGACATCAAAAGGTTTTTAAGGATGCACATGGAAAAGGCTCCTGGTAAAGGAGGTAACATTACATTGCAGGAATGCATTATAGTATTTCCTATTGGCAAATGAAAATTATATATTAACAACATGAGGGAGGTTAAACAAGGCAGATAATTATGTCAGATGATTTTTTTGGGGTTGGTAAACAGACCACATGTTTATCTCCTGCCGTCTTTTTCACTCACTCACTCACTCACTCACTCATTCACTCACTTAGTTCACATCAGAAGTCACTCAACCCCAGACTACAACATGTGTTTGCTTGGCACTGGCAAGTGCGATCTGCTCAGCTGGATTGTGGCTGCTTGTCACCCTACTGGAGCTCCCACACGGGGTGCTTTGAAGTGTCGAGGGCCCCCCACATGGAGAAAGCAGTACTGTAGGTGTACAGGCAGACAGAGGCCTGGGGTTGGGAAGGGGGGTTTTCTCAGGATGAAAGGCAGTGCTGTAGAAGTCCAGCTGTTTGCTCTGCCAGAACAGCACCAAGGCAAGATACAGGATCTTAAAGAATCAATATTTGTTGCTTTGTGTGTCTGGTTGAGTTGGTGATAGACTCAGTGACCTCTTCAAAGAGCCTGTGAGGTCACAGAGTTGCCAGTTCATCATTTTTGCGGTTATTTGAATCCTTGCCCCTCTAAAGCTGTGAAAAACTATTTTAAAATGGACCCTTAATACAGAGTAAACTTGGCCACCAATTTCCCAAGTTTTACTGTAATGTTACTTGGAAGTGAAAAGATGTGACTGTGGAGGTGTGTGGTCTCGGTGAGGAAATGTGCATAAGCCTCTCTATAACGTGGTCTCCAGCATCTGGTACTAGTTGAAGTCTGGTGGTTTGATTGTGCTCTGCGTCAGTGCGCTGTTTGACTTGATTAGTACACTTCACTCTATTTTGCATTATCAAATAGAATAAAGATTCCACATGCACGCACAGCACAGATTTTGTAGAGCTATGCAGTAGACCATGGCTGTCGGCAAACATTTTCCCAGCAGCAGTCTCCATTCGATTTGCCAACAAGATTTGTCAATTTAGAGAGAAACAACTAAGAGTGAAAAAGAGTATCACCGCTCTCAGACTTCTTCCCCACTGTCTAGGTCTGCACATGTTCGTGACGAGCACACAACCTCTGGTCTCAAGTTTGTTTATGCGTCTTTGAGTATGTGTGGAAGGGGAAAGGGTTATGGGAAAGAATAGAAGAGGTTTGTGACTTCATTTTGGGGTGCCCACTACAAGAATATCAATTAGAAAATAAGGTTATAGTATGTTAGTTAAA
The DNA here is from genome assembly GCF_016859285.1 of Xiphias gladius. NCBI lineage: Eukaryota > Metazoa > Chordata > Actinopteri > Istiophoriformes > Xiphiidae > Xiphias > Xiphias gladius. The sequence continues at coordinate 15,952,626 of NC_053405.1, forward strand.
GGTTAGGAGTAACATGGTAAGTGTGCTAGATTTGTGTGTGTTATCACCATAATCGGAGGACTAGCCTGAGGAATGCGACTCCCACTGCCAGCTCTCTCTCCAGCCCGTCCATCTTCATTATGGCCGTTCCCACATACTGGTCATGTGATTTACAGCTAATGGCCCCAAACTCTGGTGATATAGGGCAAATTCCTGACTGGGATCAGTCAAGTTTCATACACACAGCGGGGGTCAGGAGCTTAGAAGTGAGGAGGGACGGAGGAAGGAGAAAGGAAAGGAGATAAAAAGCTGGATTTGATGCAAACAAAGGAAACAAAACAAAATGAAAAGGAAAGGAAATTATCAAGACATGGCATGGTGCTGTTAGCATGAGGTGTTAGGTATCTTAATGAGGTACTAATTAACACTAGAGATATGTAATTTTTTTTATAACAACAATCAAAGACATTATTGTGGAAGAAAGCATAAAAACCAAGGGGGGTTGAACAGAATGAGACGGGGAAAAACCACACAGCTCGAGAGTCATTTCCAAGTCCAGGGTTTTCTCTGAGAGGTGTGAGGTTTTACAGTGTTTAAAATCTCCCAAGTCTTGTTGACATAAGACCTCAGCAGAGATCGCAGGGCAGTTCAGGGAAAGAGTCAGCTGAACACCTCTGCTCTATACCGTGGTGGTGGTAATCAGATTGAAATATAACATATGCCATTCGTGTATGCAATTTGGCTTTTATCCTAGATGCCATGCAGTAGATAGTTCACCATGAGAAGCAATGTCAAAGCCAAATGTCACGTATTAAACAGATTTACAGAGCTTTACAGAGAAAACTAGTGGATAAATCCTATCTAGTTTTACACCAATCAAAAGATTAATCATGTAAATTGATTAACTGTGGTCTTTAGTATGTGCAAGAGCAGAAAAACAATGAATATTTCCATGGCCATAGCTGACAGAAAGCCATAGCAGCCCCACCATCTTGCTAACATATAGCAGGGCCGTGAAAACAATGTAATCAGTTTGTAACAGCTTCAACACATTCCTGGCTGTCCTTGCTGATGCTAGATAAGAGTGCTGCTGTGGAGTGACCATTCCTATCATTGTGAGTGGTCTGCACAGCCTGTTGTAATTTAAAAAAACACAGTCATTACCTACATGATCTAAGCACTGGGCTTGTAACACGTGAGTTAATGCAAAAGATGTGCTATGTAATTGCTTCAAACCACTTCAAAACCAAAAGGGAAAATAAGTGGGGCAGTGGGAGGAAGAATCAAAGCAGCAACTGGTGATCAGATGTGGTTAAAAAGGTAGTATGTCTGCTGTGAGGATGTTGCCAACTGTTAAAAATAATAAGATGATGATAAAGTTGATTATTATTTATGTGATAGTGATAAAGGAAGGCCAAGTACAATAAGAGACCATTGTGTTTAAGTTGCGTATGCTGCTCCTCAGAGATAGAGCCATTTAGCAGCAGTGTTAGTCTGCAACATTTTTCCATTGGCCTCCAAAACATGCACCCCCAAACCCTCTACCTCTCCATCCTCCTCCACCCTCCACCCCACATGCCTCAACGGCACCCAAACCTGGCCTTCAAGCCTATCCTCCTCCTGTTATCCCCATAGAAGGTTTTTCCCCTGACGGGGAAGGGACTCAGCCAAGTATGATGCAGTCAAAGAGACCTTAATAGTGGTATAACAATGATAATCATTACTGAAATGATGATGAAAGATGTGCTGCTGTGAGTAATTCAATGATGTCACTGGAAGACAATGAAGAAGCTGAGGTGGAAAAAGGCAGCTGTGCGCGTCCCAACCTGTAAAGCAAAGGTGCAAGGCTGAGGGCAGCTGGGATGAAGGAGGACATACGAGACCAAGTGAGCAGAACCGCCATGGAGTTTATTAAAGAGGGTATCTATTTAAATATTTATACAGACACTAAAGTAATTAGCACAAAGGCTGGAGTCCTGCCAGCTGTCGCAGGACATGTTACAGAATGACTGGGTTAAAAGGGAAAGGTAGCTGGGAGACCAAGGGAAATTTTCTGCGAATGAGAACACATTTTTATACCAAAACACAGACAAAACTCCAATAAAAAGAAGGTCATCTGGGAATCAGAGCTAAAAGGAACAATGTGTGCAAATGTAACATGGCAAGCAGTTATGGTTTCCATTTGTATTTAGAGTTTTATTTCTCTGGATTCCAGATTTGAGATGGAGTTTTTCTCGTTTCCAAATATTAGTTTGATTACCCTAAACAATATGAGCAACACATGAACACACAAGAATTGTTAAAAGATAAGTCTGGCAACATATTCTATATTTTTCTTATTGACCACAAATCACATGAGAAGACCCAAACCAACAATGAATTGATCCTAATACAAGTAGTTCCTATGTAGCCAAAGCTTGGCTTATTCCTCTGTGCCATTGTTGTCTCAGACTATTAAAAACATAGCAGTGAGCCACACCTTTGCACTGGATGACATGTTCCTTCATCACAACAAACATGGGCACTGTAGTTTAGTTTTAGTCAGTGCTTCTTAAACTGTCCAAAAATGCTCATCTGCACATCAAGTCCCCAACAAATGCACTATTTACTCCTGTTTGAGTAACATTTGTCAAAAACTACTGGGCCCAGCTATTTAATGAAATTACTGAGTCTTTTTTAAAACAAAATATTAGTTTTTAAGGATTTGTCAGTACACACACATAGGTTTGGCGCCACAGGCGTGACAGGGTAGTCAGAAAGAAATTAGATACCAATGAGGGCACTTGTGATTTCTGTCTTTTCATGGGCTTTGCTTTCATAAAAAAAGGGTTAGGGTCAGGGTCATTCATTCACCAGTCTTATTCTTTAAACTAAATTGTAAGAAATCTGAAATTCAGAAGAAAGATCTTGTGTCACTTTAGGCAGAAGCTTCATATGCATTTATACATAATTGACTTATTTCCAGTCAGAAAAATAAATTTTCTGCCTATCTATAAATATGTCATTCCCTTCAGTAACAGTTTCAGATTTTACCTCCATTTCACATCCCTACTGTCTAATAAAGTCTGCGGGAATGTTAACATGAGGGTGGATGAAACACTTTGTTGAGGACAAATACAAATGTCATTTTCTCAATCTGTCAATCATGGTTTTTCACCATGATGAAAGGCATTCAACACAGAAGATGAGAAGCATCAATAACTAAATCCTGAAATATGGTAATGTATATTGAATTTGAGAATTTAAAGAGAAAATAGGAAAGAACTGTGTAGCTGAAGAAATAGGACAGCCTTCATCACTAAGGAATGCCACGAAACAGACCTATACCTGTGAATACCTATTTGTGACTTTTATCCTGAACACCAGCTGTACATAATAGCAGGTCATTAGGGAGGTGCACCGTTAGCTGGGAAAGGAGGCGATGGCTGATAGCAATAATTTTACTGCTCAGCTTCACCTGGTTTCATTTTCCAGAAGTTTTAGAGCTGACCAGGTACAGGTTAAGTATGAAGATGAGAGCTGGGTCTCCTCTGTCATCCCCTCAGAGTCATTATCCAGTATCCAAATTTCAAAAATACTGACCTGTGTCAAGTAATATTTAGTTGAGCACACAATGGTCCCGCGTGGTGAACTTTTACGACAAAGAAAATAACATGAAATAACAAAATGTTTATATAGTCACATGGAACTATTTAAAATTAAGTTTGTGATGCAACAGTCCTCATTCATCGTATCTGATGCCCATCCTGATGTACTACAACCTCACTCATCTGTGTCTCATGTTTCTTGAAATAAACAATCCACTACACAGTAAGTATCTGCAAATGCAACCCATGATCAGGTTTGTTCATTTCTGTTGCCACTAGTTTTAATATAGTAATGTTTTCAAGACATTTCCACTGTACTTTTTATAGAGAACATTTTAGGTCAGATTAAGTTTTTCATTCATTGGAATTGTCCTTTGTTGTTTTGTTTTTTTCTATTTCTCAGTTTTTTCCTGGTGTGTTTTTTTTCCCAGCAGGTTTCTATTTACTCTGGCATGAACGACACACCTGCAAACACAATTAAAATTAATCAATTTGACCTTTATAAACATTTTAATTAAACTAAACAAAATTTAATTTGCATCCTGTGTTTCTCTGTTTTGTTTTGTTTTTACCTCTTCTATCTTACTGTTCATGAGAACAATAGCTTCTGAAACTGTGCCCCATTGTGAAACAATGACGCCAAGACTCAGCATTGGTTGGTTCAAAGGGAGGTTATGTGTCATGACTTCAGGGTCTCTTAAATACTTCTAGAGTGAAGCTATGAGTCGCTAACCCCCAGCCTGACACAACAGATGACATAGCCTCCATCTCAGTTGAAGTTTGCCTGTTAATTAAGGCTGTAAACAGGTGGTTGAAAGAGGCTTTGTAGCTGGCTTTATGTTCGACAATCAAACTTCCTCACAAGAAGTTTAATGATGTTTTTCCTCTTCAGGTCTCCCCTTGAAGGATGGAAATGTGCTTTTGACCAAGCACACAAACACACGTCTGTACGCAGACACACATACACACGCAACATGAGGAATACCCATACAGCTGGTTGTTGTATTACATGGGGTGTTCTTGTTCTTTTGAAGCCACCACAGCAGAAATTCATTAACAAAAATACTCTTTATTCTTTCAGCACGCATAATGCACCTGAAAATAATATTACTTGTTTTACAATTACTAGGCAACCAGTCAGAGTGTTTTTTTCAGAAATTTCCTGGAAAATAACAGGAAGATGTGGTGCATTCTGCCAACAGCAAAAGACATAAAGCTATAGTTTTTGCAAAGACAGCTAATATCACACAACATAACAGTATTGTACTATTTACCACTTTGAGGAAAATAATTAACAGCCTTCATTGTCTGGGTTTTTTTTTCCTGTAAACTCCTATTGATAGGATAGAAAGATTAAGACTTGCAATAAATTACAAATTACACAAATAGTATGTTATGTGTGTGTGCTCACACTAGCTGAAAGATGGTGCGTCAGTTCACTGTGCGCTGCATGTTAATATAAAATATGTCTACACAGTGTTTAAATAAAGGAAGAAACTTTCAGTTAAAAAAGGGAAAGTGAAGAGGATTCAACCTCAGTTTCAATGCCAGTATGTCAGTTTTACAGTGATCTCTCCATCAGTTGAAGGTTAGAGATCCAGAACTTTAAATCCTTTGGGTTAGAGCTTTACTTTGTGGGACAAATTATGCTTGTGGGAAAATTTTGATGTATAATATGTGTGCAAAAAGTGAATCCTGTGGGACTGAGTTTCAGAAGTTTAGCACAGTTTCAGAACAGCTTTTACTGTAAAACTAAAACACATCCTTGAAAGGTTGAATGAAGATTTGAAGGGAAAGTATGCGGGACTATGTATTGCCTGAAGAACAAGAAAGAATAAAATGTCCCTCTTTAAATGCTTGGCTCATATGTCATGGAGTGTGGAGGCTCCTCTCAGATACTCCACTATACACCCTGTGGACCGGTAGACATCCGAGTAGGCCCGCAATATCTGGTGCCCTCTGCTGGAATAGAGTGGTATCACCTTTTAGTTCAGTGCTAGAATGAGGTCAACCCTTGTCCAAGGAGGGATACTTCCATTTAGCTCAGGAGCACCGTTTTCACTGTATGCCTCCAGTTGCTGTGTTAGCCTGGCCTCAGGAAGAGTGTGTGCTAAGACAAGGGGGGCCTTGCACTGTTGTCTTTAGAGCTTACAGCTGGAAAGTTAACTGGCTTAGCTCTGAGCATCTGAGGGAGAACTGGCGCCAAAAACAACAGACAAACGAATGAGAAACAACAGCGTAGAGCTCAAGGAATGCTCCAAGACAGAAATTAATAGAGGGAGGAACACAGAAAGAGAGCGTGCATGTGAGAGCTTCCCAGCAGTCTTCCACAGGGAGATGAGAACAGACCCTCTGTTGTGTTGGCAGCCGCAGGGTGCCGACAAAACACCTGGCAGATGGGGGGAGATGGGGATGACAGAGAGTGTCAAAGCTCAGAGAGACCAGGGGGATATTGGACAAAAGGGAGATCAAGAGATCTTGTGCTGATGAGACTCTGTGTCAGTGTGTGTGTGTGTGCTAATGAAAGAGAGAAATAAAATGAGAAAATCAGATGAAAATGCAGCACACAGAAACATCAGCATGTGCCTAACCTACAAATACATGTAAGTGTCTGTGCCCTCTTGTGTCTGGACAAACAACTAATGGATATAAGTGAGACATGAGTATTGGTGTATATGCACGTGTGCTTTATCGTACACCGTAATCCCTAGGCAGGGTCCAGTGGGAAAGTTGTGTGCGTGTGTGTGTGTGTGTGTGTGTGTGTGTGTGTGTGTGTGTGTGTGTGTGTGTGTGTGTGTGTCTCCTGGAGGAGCCCCCAACTCCAGTCCTGGCTGAAACGTGACTGCGCTCCAGCCAGGTCCTCAGCAGCTCAGCTCAGCTCAGCCAGGCTCAGAGCCGCCACCGCTGCTGCTGCTGAGAAGCACTGGTTTCCTGTGCACATTCCCCACCTCCCCGGCTGTGTTATTGTTGGCCCAGACGGAGGGGTACACGGCTAAGAACCAGGGGCCTTCAGAGGCCTCCATGGTCCCTACTACTCAAGGCCTTCAGAGCCCAGAGAGACATGGCGGATGTGGATGGTGGATTTCCTGCGGGGAGGGTTGTAGCGTTTTTTTAGCCGTGGCAGCAGCCACAATGTGTTTCTGTCAGTCACTTTGGTTCAGACCAAAATCTCATCAACTAATGGATGGTTTGCCATGAAATTTTATACAGACATTCATGAATCTGAGAGGATGAACCATGACTTTAGTGACTTCTCCTCTAGCGACAACAGCAGGTTAACATTTGTAGATTTAAGTGAAATGTTGCACAAATTGGTTTCCATGGTATTTGTTAGACACTTTCACTTTTTATACAAATTGTTTTGGTGTGTTGTAGGCCCCTTGTGGTTGCAAGTCACACCGATAACAAACTGCATTCAGACAGTAGAAAACAGAGGAGAGCAGGCATTCCAAATTTCTGAACGTGTACATGAACACATTATTAATGTAGACTGTGCAACCTTAACACATGGCTTGAAGTTGAACAAATACAAGCCATGTGAAAAGTGTCATTTCTGTATGGTCACCATTGATTTATATATAGCACCTTACCAGTCTTGCTGTGTTTGTGCATCTGTTGTTGTGATTGGCTGTAAAAAAGGAACTGAACTCACTGGTTGTCGTACTTATTTGGAGACCAGTGTTCCACTCATTATACCAATTATGTAGCATTTATCCAACACACACACAGGCTTGTCTGGGCACACACACAAAGCAACACCAACTTCCATGAGAAAACCACTCTATAAAACCACATGGTCTCATTTCAAAACAAACACTGAGTTCCCTTTTTTTTCATTACTGCTCTTTAAAAATGTTGCAGAATGTTCATTATATTCAACTGTTGTCTTTTTCTCTTCATAGCATGTGTGTCTGTTTACTTTCTAACAGCCTGACTGACAAAATGAGGTAACCCTCTATTACTCCAGACAGTCCACATTCCTCCTCTGGTGTTAATATCACAATTATGTCTCACAGATTTTCTGATGGCTTACTTTAACTCTGAGTATATGACAAGGGAGTAAAAAAGGGACTGTGCATGTGCATATGTGTGCATATGTATAAGATCATTGCATGTTAGTACAGGGCTGTACTGTGGGTGTGCGTATGTGAGCATATAGGAAACGGGTCGTCAAGTATGAGGACATGAAAAGCATTAGCCCTGGCATGTGAAAAAGACAACAGTTGGCAAACACAACACACATACAGTGATAAGAGAACACAATCACTTGGGGGAAATGTCCCCGCCCTCCTTTTGGAGATGGTATCGTCATGGCAACACAATTGCACCTGTCAAGCAGAGGGCTTATCATAGTTTCAGTGGTGCAACTCCAGTAAGCAAAGGCCTCACACAGCAAATTAATCATAATCCCAAAAACAAAATATTTGACTGTAAATCACTCTCTGCGTGTAAATGATACGTATGTAATCGACCTCTTGCAGGATCGGTCACACATAACTTAAGAATTCCACAGAAGCCGACAGAAAAATCTCTTCATCTCTCCATCATAGAGATGGAGAGATAAAGAGTCACACATTCTGTCTGGATCATGCTCAACCCAACAACCTGTTTGCGTGCTTACATGTGAACAAGTCCTGCAAACTAACCTGCAGACACACTGTTTGTTGGTTTAGAGAAAGCACACACCGAGGGCCGGGCATTCTTTGACATGATTCATCAAATTAAATGGCACATGGTAGCCCTATTAGCACAGGTGGAGCTGTCTTCTTTATAGGACTGCAAATTCAGCTCTGCAGAGCAATGAAGAACGCTGAGGTATGCATTTACCGTCTGACAACCACAAACTGAGCAATTCAGGAAGTGGTAGTTAAATTAATCTGCCTGTACTCACAGATCTAGGGTTACAGTGGATAACCTTCCTTTAGTTTCCTTCAGGCCTTGTCCCCTAGTCTCTATATAGAGTAGCAAATTGGGCAAACATGCAACTGCCAGCCATTGTCTGTGCAGAGGTGAACAAGGCTTTAACTTCCAAAGCCTGGGATACCTGGAATAACACCTCCCGCCTCTTGCATTTATTACCTAAAAGGGTTAAAGATTTTGTGACATCAGGCAATAACTCCTTAGATTATTATATCTACATCTACATATACACCTTTTGGCAAATGGGATGAACGATATATGACACCAGTGAGCCAGGATTGTACCTCTATAAGGTGGTTACTTTATCTCTGTGTGAGAAAAAGCAGAATCTTGCCATTTTTAAAGTAAAATATGATAAATTTGGATGCTGGTGTCCATTACACTAACGTTGCTCCACCTGTAAATCACATCCCATTCCGTCTAACACCCAGACAAAGTACCTTGTTCAGCAAATTTTAACAATCTCAACAATTCTGATTTCCCTCCCCCACATTGCTCTTAAATATGACAATATTTTAATTCTCTGAGATTTCAACATCCACATCCGCTGTCCCTCTGAAGCCATGACCTTTGACTTTAAATAATAAATAAATACATGTACTTGAATATTTTGGTCTCCAACAACCTGTAAATGGCCCAAACCAATGTTAAAGAACACACTCTAGATTTAGTTCTCTCCTCAGGTTTCTGTATCTCCAACCCTATGATAGAATATTTTCACCAGTCTGACCACTTAACAATCATTTCTGATCTCAATTTGCCACACTCTTCCCCTGTCCGCCCTGCTCCTCTCCGCTCCCACGTTATAAATTCTTGCACACCCACTAGGTTGGCAGAAGCGTATAGAAAGGCTCCTATCATTACCAGTATTGAGGCTGCACCATCTCATGTAAATGCAGAGGAACTTGTTTCTCTATTCATCAGTACTGTGTCAGCCACCCTTGAATCTGTTGGCACCATTCAAAACTAAATCACATAAGCCTTTGGCCTCACCGTCGCTTAAAAACAAATATATTACAGATACGAGGAGAGCATGCAGAAGGGCAGAGTGGAGGTGGAAGCAGGATAAATTGCAGTTCTCATTTCAAATTCTGAAGGATCTTTTGGGTAAATACCGGTTAGCTGTCAAAAATGCCAGGGTATGATACTTTTCTGAACGTATTGACAAAAACTCTCCTAATCCCAGGGTACTTTTTAATGTGTTAAACTCTGTCACCTCATCCACTTTCGCCTCACTCTTAGAAGCTTCTGCCTCCAACTCTGAGGATTTCCTAAATTTCTTTAGAGACAAAGTACTTCACATCAGAGCTAGTATTGTTTCACCTCTAACTACTTTAACTATCTCCTCAGAGAACACTGCAGTAATACATTTTCTGAACACCATCACTCTCCCTGAACTTCATCGTATTATTTCTTCTATGAAAACCTCCACGTGTTCTCTCGACATTATTTCAGCGAAACTTTTCAAAGAAGTTACTTGCACCATTGGCCCCGGCATTCTCTCAATCATCAATTAGTCCCTGGAAACCAGCCACGTTCCACAATCTTTCAAACATGTAGTTGTCCAGCCACTTTTAAAAAAACAGAATCTAAGTCCTTCAGTCCCCAATAATTACAGGCCAATCTCCAAGCTTCACTTTCTCTCTAAAATCCTTGGAAAAGTAGTTTTTAACCAACATTGTTCCATCTGGCTCAAAACAGCATTTTTGACTAATTCCAGTCTGGTTTCAGAGCCCTTCACAGTACTGAATCTGCATTACTGAGAATAACTAATGACCTCCTTCTAGCTGCAGACTCTCTGTCCTACTGTTCCTAGATCTAAATGCTGCCTCTGACACAGTAGATCACTCAATTCTCATTCCCAGGTTAAAAAAAATGGGTGGGGGTCTCTGGTTCTGCCTTAAACTGGTTTTCTTCATTATCTAACTGGTCCTTTAGTGTCTCTATTAGCAGCTCATCTTCTTCCTCAGCCCCCATCTAATGTGGTGTCCCCCAAGGTTCCATACTTGGTCAATTCCTCTTCTCCATCTATTTGGTTCTGCTAGGCCATAATATTCAAAAACACAATATTTCTTTGTACTGTTATGTTGTCAGATCTACCTTCCCCTAGAGAAATATAACTACAACACACTAACTCACCTCAATAACTGCCTTAAAGACATCAAATCCTGGATGGCTGCAAACTTTCTTCGTCTCAATCAGAATAAAACAGAGGTTATTTTATTTGGACCACAGAAAGTGAGCAACATTATTTCTTCTCATCTTGGCCCATTGGCCCCTTCTTTGAAAACACATGCAAAAAATCTTGGAGTCATGTTCGATTCAGGATTGAAGTTTGACAAACAAATTAATCGTATAGTAAATTAAGCTTCATGCAGCTCACCATAATCTACAAACTCAGATCAATTCTCTCTACTTCAGACCTGGACAAAGTCATCCATGCCTTTATATCCTCCCTCCTTGATTACTGCAACTCTTTATATTTTGGAATCACTTGTTCTTGTTTATCTTGTCTCAAACTAGTACAAAATGCAGCAACAAGAGTTTTAACAAGAACAAAAAAGAGGAAGCATATTGATCCGTTCTTGCCTCCATACACTGTTAGCTACAGAGTTCATTTTAAAATGATGTTTGTCTGATGTTTTTCTACAAGGTATTAAATGATCTCGCCCCTCTTACATTACAGAACTCCTCTCCCCATATAACACTGTCAGAGACCTGAGATGATCTGACCAAAGAATTCTGTCTGTCCCGAGATCTGGGACTAAGTGTTACGAGGACAGGGCTTTCTGTATCGCTGCCCCAAAACTATGGAACCCTCCTCCCATCATCCGATTCTCCCCCGCTATTAAGATTTTAAAGAGTCCTCTTAAAAAGCAAATTTACCCCTTAGCCTTTAACTGTGCCTAACTTAACCGGCGCAAATATTTCTCCTGACGTCTCTGGGGTGCTGTGTTGTCGATATGTGTTTAGTGTGAACGTGTGCTTATACCATTAATGTTATCATTATCGTCAATCTGATTTTTCTTCTCTTCTGTTGTGTTTGTTTCCTTCCTTTGTTTTTGTTTTCCTGTCCTGTTCTGTAAAGCACTTTGTATCAACTATGTTGCGTGTAAAGTGCCATAGAAATAAAGTTGAGTTGAGTTGAGTTAATAACATACAGTATTAAATCCCATCACCATCTGCCTCCAAACTTTACATAATGACTCAAATCTTTAAAGTTTTTTATAATACAAAGTGAAGGTGAAAGGTTTGTGTGTGCTACCTAAATAAACAACTGCTGGGTGGAAATTTCCTCCTGAGGCCTTTCTCTTCCTGTATGTACTGTTAGAGTATGTCTGGTATGAAAGGCATGTGGGCTCTGTTCTAAATCTTATCAGCTTTCTTAACGTGGCTGTTGATTTAGAATTGATATAAGTGACAAGAAATATTTACATACGGTTTTCTTTCTCTGGTGGCTTTGGTGTAGTTTCCCAAAACCACCCTGTGCAGTGAAAACTTGTTTCCTCTCTGTTAAAAACTAAAATATAAAAACAAGCTTCACCTTTACCTGTTGAACTATAGGCCAGTAGTCTATCCTAAAGGCATCAGTAACAAAGAATTTGCTGGTGATGACAAACATGATTGTTTAAAGCACCATGTGCTAAATACTAATAATACTCTGGTAATGTTCCTTGTTGTCATAAAGATAAATGTATAAAATAATTAGCTTTCAAACAGAATACATTATGTTCCTCTCTGTTGTGTTTATATCAGTTCTGTATAATGTCCATAAGTGGAATGCAGTAAGGAGATGCATTTTAGAATGACAAATGTACATATACATACTGTATATGCATATATATATATATATATATATATATATATATATATATATATATATATATACACAAAGAAATCCTTGATGAAAGCACTGCCCCATATTTACTTTTGCATTCCAGTGTCTCTCTTCATTGCCCTCTGCTCACATTAGGAAATACAACAATAGGGAAGTTGTACATAAATCAGGCTCCTGTTTTTTTTTTCCAGAAATTTCCAAGTCATTGCTCAATTCCTAACAGCCAATAAGTATTTGGACAGTGATGCAATTTTCATACTTTTGCCTCTGTACACCACCACACTGGATTTGAAACGAAGCCATCAAAAGGTGATTGAAGTGTCGACTTTCAGCTTTATTTCAAGGGGTTTGACAAAAAATATCACATGAACTGTTTAGGAATTACAGACATTTGAATGCATAGTCCCTCATCTTCAGAGATACAAAAGTAGTTGGACAAACCAGAATAATCATAATTATGAGGATATTTTTAAATACTTGGATGAAAATCCTTTGCAGTCAATGACTGCCTGAAGTCTGGAACCCATGGACATCACCAGACGCTGAGTTTCCTCCATTGAGATGCTTTGCCAGGCCTTCAGTTGCTGTTTGTTTGTGTGGGTCTTACCGCCCTCAGTTTTGTCTTCGGGAAGTGAAAAGCATGCCCAGTTGGGACTGGGGTCAGGTGACAGACTTGGCCATTGAAGAATGTTCCATTTCTTTGCCTTGAGAAGCTCTTGTGTTACTTTCACAGTATGTTTCGGGTCATTATCCATCTGTACTGTGAAGCACTGAATCTGAGCAGACAGTGTAGCCCTCTACACTCCAGAATTCATCAAAGCTGCTTCTATCAACAGTCCCATCATCACTAAACACCAGCCCCCGTATTCTCGACAGGTCAGGCTCAAATTAGCGAGTCACTGAACACTGACCCCAAAAAAAAAAATGTTTTCTTCAAACAGGGTGAAAAATCTACCAGTTGGCTGCGATGCCTTCACTTGTTCCCAAAGCAGGTTACCTTCTTAAAACATTTTTAATAAATGCAAATAAAAATGTTTACTCTTGTTTGAAATTATTAAAAGTGACACGGAAAGATGCCCCGAGACTAATTCAACTCCGTCTGTGAGCGTGGCACCCACACGTGCACGCTTGCTGTCACATTTGGATGATCATCCTAACCGCGTCTACTCGCAGACGTTTGCGGCAGTCTGCTGCGAGGCACGATCACAACGACTGGCTCAGAGGGCATGTTTTTTGCAGGGCACGAAATGACGAGCGTGCGCTCATCTCATGCGGGTTTGACACACAGAGAGCCCCCGGAGAGCTGGTGATGTCGACGACAGTTGCCGACGGCGCCTCTCTCCGCCCCCAGCAGGAGCCGGTTGCGTCAAACACGCTCCTCCTCTGCCTACTGCCGCGGCGCGCTTCCCATCCCCATCACAGGAGCGCGGACAGGTAACCGCAATGTCGCACTTGTGCCCCGCTACCGAGCGGCGATGAGGCATTTCTCTGGGTCTCCGGCATAAAAAATAGCGACGTGCAGGCTAAGGGTAGGTAGGGGTAGGGTTGGTCGAAGGGGGCCGTTCGGGTGGAGGCTGTAGCGGGATGCGAGAGCTGGGCTTTCTCCCTCAGCTGATGGCTTCCTATTATTCATCATAGGATGCGTGTTTTGACCGTGCAACCTCGTTTATGTGTCTCTGCGGAGAAGTAGTGTGTCTGCTGCGTTTCCTGGCGGCGCGTCGCTGTTGGTCGCAGGCTGTTTTGGTTTGTCCTGCCAGGACATAAGGTCTCATGCTCTACCGCTATAATCAATATGCCAATCAGTGTGACGCTGTAGGGAACAGCTTATGTAATAGACCTGACCCGAGGACTGAAACCGACCATCTTAGAGCATGTGATTTCGCAATCGCAGAAAGAGGTGTGTGACTATGTGTTTGTGTCTGTGTTTGTGTATTTATGAACGTGTGTGTGTGTGTGTGTGTGTGTGTGTGTGTGTGTGTGTGTGTGTGTGTTGTACTTGAAGCCTTGCGTGCATCAAGGCTCAGTTGTTCAGGTTTTGTTGGGATACAGGCAGTGATTAATGCTTGGATAGGGGCCCATAAAGGTTGGCTGGTTGACTTGTATTAATTTGTAATGTACTGTTTTCTTTAGGCCTGGGAAAACCAATCACTGCGTGGTTCAGAGCTGAAACGATTAGCCTATTGATTAATGAACTGACTGACAGAAAATTAAGTCATATATGATTGTAAACTGAGTGTCATTGGGTTGTGGACAAATGGTTGGAAAAAATCAGGAATTTACAGGCACCCTGGAGTCATTCACTTAAATCCATATGGTTATAAGTGTGAACATGCAAAACACGGCTTTGTTCCCTCTGTGTCTTTTAATTTTCAAGCTTGAGAGTCTCAGCTGCAGTTCATGCATACATTTTTCAACAGCTCAGGTCTGCTAGGGAGTCCAGCAAATACTGACATGAAACACTGTTCTCCTCTCCTCAGGATGGAGGCCCTGTTAAATGAGTGGCTATGGCAGGAGGAGTACTGGCTTCCTCCTGGTACCCGCTGGCAGGACATTGAGATTAAGGAGGACGACGGCTGCTTTCCTCTACCCAGGGATCTCATCTACACCTTGCCCCTGGCCATCGCCTTTATAGCCCTCCGATATGTCTTTGAGAGGTGAGACACACCTGCCTCCATCACAGCTGGACCATGACATCACAGATGCAAGATCCACGTTTTAATTGTTGTCATTAATTTTGTCATCTGCTGTGCTTGACTCACCGGAGCAGTAAGTAGTGAATAGTTATGGCAGGCCCACAAGCATGAACTTATATGTTACAGCAGTATCAAGGGAACAGTCAAGCATAATGGTGATGGTGCTCGGATCTGTCGCCAGATGAAGGCAAATTTTTGTGTCTGATTTCCTCTTAATTTCTTCTCGACTTACTCTGGTCACGCTGCCTGGCTGACTGGCTGGTTTGCTGCCTACAAAGCTGCTTGTGTGGCTCAGGATAATGGCCCCTTTACCCTTTATTGGTGCTCCCAGTAAATAGAGGGTTCAGATCAGACATGCAGTGGGAGGCAGGAATCATGAGCAGACAGTTTTAGCTGCTGATAGTGTGAAAGCCCTTTCTCCTACCAGAGGGACTGGACTGGACTGGGACCAAATGTGATGTGTACGTGTGTTTGAGGAAAAGGAAAAGGAGGATAACATCTGTGATATGGCAATGACGGCAGTGGTTTCTTTATAACTGAAGTAGGCCCGGAGAGGGTTAAGTCAAACTTTCTAATGTTGGATGGTTACTGATGCTGTGTTGATTCACGGTACTAATCGCTAGGAAAAAACTAACAGCCTCTGCAACCTCTTAAAGAGATATACCAACCACCGGGCGCTCAAGAGGTAAAAGGACAGATGGAAAAACTTTAATGTAAATCTCCAGTAGTGCCTATTATGGGAATCCTGCTGCTGAAGCATCTGGAGACTCTGTGGAAAAAGGTCAAAACACTTACACATGGCAAGAGGGAATTGAATCTTATCTACAGTATGAGATAGTGACAATGGGCATACCTGAAAAATGGGTCTAGTTTTTGAGTATTTGAGCAAGTACTTGAGGCACTTAACAGCATTCAAGGCTATGTTTACATTAATGTTGCAGCATTTAATCAATTAATTGATTAGCTGATCAACAGAAAACTCACCTGTAACTACTTCAAATGTATGGGTATCAGATGTAAGAATTTGCATTGAATTTGCATTGAAAGTGACTGGGTTTTGGGCTGTTGGTTGGGTAAAACAAGACATTTCATGACGTCATCTTGGGGGTAAAGGATATTCTGATGGGCATTTTTCAGAATAACTGAAAATAATAGCTAGTTGCAGCTCTAGTTTATATTACATTGTAAAATACTCCCGTTAAAATACTTAGGTGATGCACATATCCAGGGCTGCCCAATGTGAAGGAGAACCCAAAGGTTCGCTGTCCAGCTCAATGATGTTTTCAGGTATCACATTTTCTGTGCGCACCTTTACCACTTTCCTGCAACAGTGTATCAGAAAAAGATGATGTGATAGTATTGGACTGGACAATAAATCAAAATTTATTGAACCCCCAACATTTTGAATCTCTTTATTAATTAGACCTTAATTCATAATTTAATTTATTTACATCATAACTTTTTAGAAAATTTCAGGATCCCATGAAATTGTAAGCGATTAGGACAAACAAGTCAGAAATTAGACAGCCCCAATAAATAAATATCATGCACTGATGTAAATTTATGTTAAATGTATTGTGTTATATATTTTAAGTAATATCACCCAGCTATATGAAGTTACATGTGGGAAATAATTAATATGACATTTCTATCGTCTTTTAGAGTGTTTTCATGTGTAGAATCAATTGTTTAAAACACATGCTTTTCCAACTCTCTCAGTTATGTTGAGGTTCTCTGTGAGCTCAGAAGTCTGCTGTAAAAGGCAGCTTTACTGTCAGCTTGCCTGTACACTTGCTGGTAACAGGACAGGAATTAGGAATGACGAAGACAGAATGCATAGACGCATGATGGATGGACAGATTGTTTTTGCATGCTTTCCCTTATCAGCTACTATATTATCTGTCCAAACATTGAAAAACTGCGCAAGCCTGCTTGGCACAGGTTTTGTAAGAATAGTATCATTGTCTGGCTTAAAGCCTTGTTTGTACCTTCATCGAGTTTTTATTAGTTAGATTATTGGAGTAATAACATTAGATTAATTAGTAGCAGTCAGGGGTGAGTAGATAATAGCGTATGCTGAATATCAGCATGCACTTGTGTGTGTTGTAGAGGGAGGCATCTGTGCATTGTGTTTGTTAGTTATTGTGGCGGACAGGGGAGTTTTAAGGTGCTACTTACGTCTGAGGAGCTGTCAGTCAGCTGGAAGATGAAATGGTGTGTATTCATTTGATCACCCCAGGGCTGCAGCTGTTTTCCTGTGTTGAGGTAGGGTTGTGCGAGTGTGTGTGTGTGTGTGTGTGTGTTCAGGTTCCTGTAACCAGAGACTGCGTGTGTCTCCGTGTAAAGCTGTCCTGACCTTCTCATTCTCTCTGATCTCTACCTCCCTGCCCACTTCAGGGTGATTATCTCTGAGATAGAGTTACACACGTGATTATGCACATGTGGCACACACGCACATAAGCACACGCACACACACGTTTATCAAAAGATCTCACTGGTACTCATACACTCACATTGTCCCTCTTCTTCTGTGCTGGTCTGTCTGTCTCTGTCTCTCTGAAACACACACACACATGCAGATCAAATGTCTCTTGATGCCATATCAGCTAATGACAAAGGCTGTCTGGCCAAATGTCACAGTACGCCCACGGGAGTGGCTCTCCGGGCTGTCAGGAGCCGCAGAATGAGCTATCTTGTTGCCATTGCTCTGCACTGGGCTGTGGTAGGATCACATTGGACAGCTGTCAGTGTCACCTCACACTAGTTCGTCTGGATATATAACCCAATTTGTTGTACTTTCAAAACTGAAGTTGATGTAGAAAATAAATTTTAATTTTTCTTTTTTATCTCCTGTTCTCTGTCGTGTCAGGCTCATCGCCGTCCCATTCAGCAAACATTTAGGTGTGAAGGATCGGATTCGGATTCGAGCAGCTTCTGTACCAAAGCTGGAGACCTTCTACAAACAGAACACTCGGCAACCATCACAAGTTTGTATTTCTCTCTGCCTTCCCTTTTTTGCTGATGATAGAAAAATCTGTCATGTCTCAAACCAGTAATTTCCAAATCCTATTTTGCCCCCTATACCTGCAATTATTAACTTGCTAACACATGAATAAGCTTTACAAGCAGCAGCGAGTGCCTTTCGGCTCACAACAGTAAAGTGCTTTTTTTAGTAACAGTGCAAATGTATTAATTTATTCATTCATTCATGTATTCATTTATTCATTAACTCATGGAGTTACCCTAAAGGCTATTCATCATCTGTAGTTTCTGTAGTCATTCTAAGAACAATATAAGATCAAAATTAGAAAAAGTCATTGAAATCATTTGTAGCAAAAGCCATAATAAAAAAGAACAGAATGCTAATGTTAATAAGCATAAATCATACTGGACAGAATTATACTATTATAAATGTGATTGTAAGTAGTTTTAGTGCACTAATGGTACAGCAGTTTATGCAGCATTTCTAGTTTTTTAAGATTACCATTATAAGCACGATAACCAATTTCATCATAAAGTGTTATTTGCTAGATTAATATAAATGTAGTTTTTCTTGATCATTCATTGTGGTCATTGTGTCCCCCCACCTTTGAATCCAAATGCACAACCTCTGTTACAACTGGAGGAGATAAAACTGTGTCTGACAGGAGTTCTCCATGTCAAACCAGGTCACGTCTCCACATTTATGCTGCAGTGTTGATTTAAAGCTTAATGCGAGTTCTTACCATCAGGCTCTCACTGATAATGCTTAGTGTGTTTGTAATAGTCATGAACATTGAAGGAATATGCACACTCTACCAATGCAGGCATATGGAGGTTAGCATACATTTGCATACCAAAATAAAGAAAGTGAAAAGATAGATGTGAAGATGCATGGGTGTTACTGACAAAAGTGTGTTGTCAGTGTGTGCTGGGTATGGTTGCGTCATGACTGAAGAGCAAGATTGTTTGCCAGTTTTATTTGGATGAGTTGTCCACTGTCAAGGAACTGTTTAAAAAGGAAATCCCCAGCGAGACTTAGCTAATTTACATGAGTCACACTGACGCTCAGTGGTTGGGTGTGTTACAAAGGTACAATAATTACTCATTACACAGGACATTTAAATGTGTTATGTTAATTGTGTTCGTGTGAGAAAATGTAATTTCCTCAACCATCAGAATGCTGTCTGTTCCCTTCACTTACTATTATTACCTTTTTCTTGTCATTACCTTTTGTGAAACTGCTAATTAGAAAAGCACGTTAACTTCTGCATACCACAACAACAATGTCATTGCTAGATAATTGCTATCGTTTCTTTGTGCAGACACTTTTATTCCTTTCCCGTAATCAGTGAAAAGGTGTGCACAAGTGACAGAGAAGTTTAGGTTCACGTCAAAAATTCTACCCCCTCCTCTTGGTTTCATTTGGCGTTGCGACACCAATGTTCCTTTGAGGACAAGCAGAGTTGTGGACCTGTCAGAACAAGACTTGACTTGACATATCAAATGAAAATGCACAGCTCCATGAGAACTGCTTTGTGTTGTGTGTCTGTGTATGTTCATGTGCATGTGCAGATGCCAGGCCACAGGCTCATGCAGGCATCTGCACAACACTGTCAGGAGAAAATATTGCACTCTCAGTATTGTTGCCAATTTTATCCTTTAATATAATATGAGTGCTACACATAGCCAGTGTAGCTAAATGAAAACATGTGTGTTTTGTTCTTTTGTCCTAACTCAGAAAAACACACTCTTGTAATTAAGTTTCACTCAGCACAAGGATTTTTTCAAGGGTAACAGAACCCAGAAAGTATCAGGGTTCAGAAAGAGAGAGCAGGGAACATCAGACAAACAGTAGTCTTGTTACAGGCTCATTAGTACAGAACAAGTGGTTAGATTAAGCACATTTATCATTGTTGGACTCATCCATGTTGCAGGTACAATATACATCCTCCTGTAATGAAGTAGTAACACAATTGTCAGAGTAACCAGTAAGGTGCCCAGGCCCGTAATATACATGTATGACATGTATACAAGTAATGAAGCAATATTAATTTAAATACAGTGCAAAATTCAGTCTAACCCTGAGTATGTGCACCAATGACTGTATATAAAGGTGTGCACCCAGACCCTGTGTGCGAATATATTTCTTTTTTTGTGTGTATTCAGAGCGAGTTGGTGAGCTTGGGGAAGCATTGTGGACTCTCACAGAGAAAAATCCAGACCTGGTTCAGACACAGAAGGAATCAAGACCGACCCAGCAATACCAAAAAGTTCTGTGAAGCCTTGTGAGTTTTTTTTTGATTGTTTGTTTGTTTGTTTGGTTTTTTTTCCTGAACACACTTTTTCATGTGAATTAAAGCTGCAGTAGGTTAAACGTTTTGGAAGGGTTCACTCAAGTGGAGCTGTAACACAGCAGAGCACCTCACCATTAAAACTCACTTTGTGTAGATTTGCTCTCAGCCAAACAGCACCAAGTGATTGATCTGTGCAAAGGAAACTTCGTGCTTTCTCTGAAGTTTACTGATCGGTTAAAGGATTTTTCTGGGAATATACAGTCCTCAAATGTCAGGTGTCATACTGAATATATGATCATACAACATTCCTTTGTTGCTGTCTATTTTTTCTGTTTGTTCTTGATCATTTATTCCATAGCCTCTAACAAAGGTCGGGGTTCATTTTTATCTGTGCAGTTGGCGGTTCGTTTTCTACCTGGTAGCGTTCACAGCCGGGCTTGGCTCTTTAATTAATGTAAGTCAGTTGGTCACTTGCTTTTCATTTCATAGATAACCACGTCCTTGTACTGAGTTACACTTGCAAACAATTTATGCAATGTGGATGAATATAAATAGGAGGATGCTGGAATTATTGTTGGACATGAGTGTGGTGGATTTAGTGAAGTGCATACATGCACAGTTAGTGCTTCATAATCCTAGCTGTTATCATTGTTACATTGTGTATTACCTTCTGCTTGCCTGCGAGATTTAAATAATATCCAGGCTACAGATTGTTTCATGTGAATTATTGTTTCCTCAATGTTCCAGACTCCGTGGTTGTGGGATCACAGAGAGTGTTGGAGGGGATATCCCAAACTGGTGAGCAGGAAACAGCATGATTTGAAATGATGCATTTATGCTTCTATATTTTTATTTTTATTTTATTTTATTTTTTTTTACCCTGAGTAATAAAAGCTAATATCTCTCTGTGCTAATGACAGTTAGGTATGCCTGCAGGTCGGCATTCCTGCAGGCATACATAGGAAGCCAGCCCTCCCCCGCGGGGTCATGACCAAGAACGGAAAACAGTAGAAAAAATCCAAAGCCACAGATCTCTCTGTCTGCAGTTTGACTGATTACAGCTCCTGCAGGCAATACTGCCACTGACCTTTTTTTTCCGTTTCTGAGGTCTTGCGGTCGCTGACAGACAGAAAGGATGTGTTTTTAGGGGTAAATGCCTCAGACAACTTCCCTACATTGTGTTCTGCAAGAGGTGTTTTGATTTAAGATAGTACACCACCATTTCCCTTGAATAAAAACACTGCTATTTTACAGAGCAGGTTGACACTTACGGGAATGTGAAGCAGTTCTTAGATGACCGTCAAGAGCTTTGGAAACACCGGATACTTGCTCAAATTCACCACTACTGCACATGCAGAAGGGGCCAAAGTCAGCCTGCATTGTCAGTTCATTCTACTCTTTCAGCTTTTGAACCAGCATATAGTGAACAGAACATGCATTTTTGCAAAACTGAAGCAAACTATTGAGTGTTCTGCTTTGGTGCCTGTAAAAAGTTTCAGACTAGATCTACAGTATGTTTTCCTGAGGCTACACAGATAAGCAGGATGGTGGAAATGCTTCTGCTGCAGCCAAATAGCACTGCATATAAATTTTGACTTGTTTCTCTCTTTCTCTCATTCTTTAGCCCGTGGCCAAGGCTCATTACTGGTATTATATCCTGGAAATGGGTTTCTATTTGTCACTGCTTATGTGTGTCTCTGTGGATGTCAAGCGAAAAGTGAGTGTGATTTTCAAGGATGTACCTTCCCACTTTCACACACACACACACACACACACACACACACACACACACACACACACACACACACACACACACACACACACACACACACACACAAACTTATACCCTCAAAGCAACATCCTGCTGCTTTTCAGATGGTTTATTCTGCCTTTCCTCTAAATTTGTGCCTGAGATCGGAACTTTTAGTCAAATGGTCAAAACCAAAAAGCTAAATGTCATCACTCACACATGGTCCTTTGTTTTGCAGTTTAATCCAAACCTTGTTTTTCTCTTGCATGATTATATTTAATTCTGATTATGCACTGGATTATCTGCTATTACATCATAACTTTGCTTCGCATTTGCTCTCATTTTAAAACTGAGTTTTGCAGGATTTAAAATCTTTCGTGACAGATTCAGCACATACTGTAAAATTCCCTGAAATAAAAACAGAAGAACTTGATTTACCCCTGACCCATCCAAAGGAACTCAACAAACATTTGAGTCTGCTCTAAACTATTCAGTTACACTTTGCTGTATTGCTAAACTGTATTTTCATGCATAAACTGCAATATCTAATGACTGTAATTCAGCTGTTTTCCATGTTTCTCTTTTTTAAGGAAACCATTTTGTTACAGCTGCTGCTGCTTCAGCTTTTATAGGCAATTTCCTTAAGCCTGTAAGAAAAAATAAGGCGGTTTTAGGAGATATTTGAGCTTCAAATGCAGAAACAAATTGCTGGAGACAACGTTCAAATCTGGCTGTCCAACACTGGGGCACAACTGATGAACAAGACCACAGATGGAGAGCTGGTGAGGTCGTGGTCAGGCTACTGTACGTCCTTTTCATGCTGTGTGGTCTATGTGTGTTCATGTGTGTCTTCCAGGATTTCAAGGAGCAGGTAATTCATCACATTGCCACCATATTCCTCATTGGTTTCTCCTACTGTGCCAACTATGTGAGAGTTGGCACTCTGGTGATGCTGGTGCATGACTCTTCTGACTTCCTTCTTGAGGTAAAACACTACACCTGAATTTCAATCTGTAGGAACTGATAAGTTTAATAATACTTGCATCCTGGGAAAGACATCTCTTTTCCATCCTGCACCTCCCTCATTCGATTGTCAATAATATATTTGGGGAGAAAATAAGGCAGAAAATCATAATCGTGTCCTTTTTTAAATGGAGCAAAGGGAAGGAGGAAATACATATTTAAAATAAACTGAAAGTTGAATGAATTCACGCAGTGCTTTGACATGCCAAAACAATTGCACAAAGGGAACCTGACTTGAATACAGCCATTGTGTATTTATTGCAGACGTTTTCCTATCCTTAAACCCAAACACATTATGCCCATGCATCTGGTATGAACAGAGCTGTCACAGAAAAGCATTATGGTCTATGCTAAAAATAAAAATACCCTGTGAAATAATTCTTACCTGCTAGTCCGTCAGTGATAAAACAGGTCCATTGTTCTTAATTTTATGACACTGATTTTTTAGGGTGTCACATTTCACCGATAACATCTGAAAATCGAGATTGTCAGTGTCATCTCAGAGCTGAGGAAATATGTAGAGTTAGGCAGTGACCTCAGCCGTGACTGGGTGTCATCCGGCCTCTGGTAAGTCATAAAGGGACAATAATGTGGATGTCGTACTCAGCCAGTTACTCCGTACAGCCAGGTATATGTTAATGAGAAGCGTACTGTTTGGTAGATTAGCAACTGGTGACCTTAATTTATTTAATGATTAGTCTATATTAATCACGCTGTGGCCTTTGAAAGTCTATTCTGGATCCAATTGCCTGAATTCATTCATCTCTGTCCTGGCATTGATTTTATAATTGGTATCACATTCCAATGATGAGCAACTAATTTTGGAGAAAAAGCTTTAAATTTCCTTTTGTAGCTTTTTTTTTCACTACTAGAATTTCCACCTCAGGTTAGACAGCAGGCACCATTTAAAGTATGTTTTCTTTTTTTATATTTAGAATATAAACTATTCCATTGCTTAAATTTTTCCATTAAACATTTGAACATTTAGGTAGTGGAGTGAATGCCAAATCAAGATTGATTGGATTGTCAAGGGTAGGTACTGTAAGCAGACCGGGAGACTATCCTGCATCTAAAAGGTTATTTGTATAACCATCCACTGAATTCTGCCATAATCTCTTTTAATAAAACACAGAAGCTTTTGTTGCCCACCCACCTTAAATTGCTCTGGGAACAGCATCGGTCAGTGTTGGTCATATGTAGAGACTCATTGTGGATAGTACTTCAAATAGATATAAGCTCTATTAGTAATAACTAACAAGGACTTTTTATCTTTCATTTTCTTACAAAAGTCTGCTAAGATGTTTCACTATGCCGGCTGGACAAGGACATGTGACACACTGTTTGTCATCTTCGCTCTTGTCTTCCTCGTCACGAGGCTGGTGGTGTTTCCTGGCAGGTAGGAGACTACATCAACTGATCTCAGTTTATTGCAACTATTTTCGTGACGGTGAATGTGTCAGCTGATAAGTAACAAGAAATTACAGTGCAGAAATGTCAAACCAAGATTGAGGTAGTCTAGAAACAGTGTGACCAGTACATAGTTTGTCCACCATTGAGCATTGACAAGTTGATTTGTCTACAGTAAAATGTCCATCGGAGTGTGTATGTTGGACACAGTAGTTTGAAGACAAAATCTAAGGGATCCTTATTAGGATGTTTGTTTATGATATGTGTTTATGTTTTGAAACAAATACTATCTTATTTATATTGTTATGTTTTATATTGACATCCGTATCAGCCTCAATCAGCCTCAATCCAGAATAAGTTGGGCTATTTTTTTGGAATGTGATAACGTCATATCACATTGTTCTTCAAACTTGCAAAATTTTTATGCAGTGGTCATTTGGTTTGGAAATCTGTGTCCTAGCAATAATGTAGCAAGTCAAAATTAATTTTTTGTATTGCATCACCAACCGCCTCCTTTTTGAAAGTTATTTTTGTTGTTGTCAAAACTGACTGTGTGTTATTGTGTTTGTTTTACAGAGTGGTCCACACAACCCTGGTGGTGTCTCTAGAATTCTTCCAGCCCTTCTTTGGTTATTATTTCTTCAACGCCCTGCTGTTAGTGCTGCAAGCCCTGCACATCTTCTGGGCATATCTCATTCTGCGCATGGTCTACAAGTTTGTGTTCTTGGGCAAGGTAAGAGTAGTACATTGTTAAACCAGTAAATTATGGGGCAGGGGTTACAAAACTGTTCATCATCTTTTATTTTTTCTCCATAGGTTGAGCGTGATGAACGCAGTGATGAGGAGAGTGAGGTGGATGATGACGAGGAAGAGGAGGAGCCTGAGGAAGAAGGGGACGAATGCAGCTGGGAGCAAAGGAAGGGTGCAATCAACTCAAAATTGGTATCACTGGCTAACAACTGCGTCCTGAACAACTTGACCAACCAGAGGAATATAAACAGCAGACTGCCCAAAGCCAGATAGTGGAGCCCTGTCTCGTTTACAAAGCCTCACTGGAAAAATATGGAGATGAATTTATTTCTGACATGATACATACATATGGCTTGTGTACATCCAGCAAGGTCCATTGATGATTTCAGATCAGGGTAGGTCTGCATCCTACTTTTCTTCAAAAAAACAGGACGAAGAAGCACAGATGATTGTAAATCTGCACACCCAGTGTGAGATTAGGAAGAAACGCCATCATTACTGCCACCCATAGTACTGCATATTGGAGAAATTAATTGGCAAAACAAGGAGACAGTAAAAAATTCCTTTACATCTAATCACACGTGTTGTTTTTTTCTAGATTTTGTATTTATGCTGTTTGTTTTCATTGTATTATAATAATTTGTTTGTAAATACCTTAGGATAGAATATGTGCTATAATTCAGTTATCCTTTGTTTGGTCAACAGGACAAACGAAATGTTTTATACAAAATCAAGCTGTTATCTAATATGTGTAATAATATGTTTTAAACAGAGCAAACTGAAGCTAAAATGAGGTAGTAAATCACTCCCCCAGCTTTGTATCCACATACACAGTATAATTGATTGTACAGAGACTATTAAAAACATTGATTGTAGTAAACCTGTTGACAAATCACTTTATAGACTATTTTTATGAACCATTTACTCAACAGGCAATTTTTATATTCTTTTAATCTGTGGTAGAATACATCAAAGTTCCTTAGGAATTAAAAGGTTATATTTTTCTGTGATAGGATCTGATTTAGTCTGTTAGATTTAAGCTCAATTGTTAGAAGAGATGTGGCGCCCCCCGGTGCAAAAAAGAAGAACAAATCCTTGTAGAGAAGACACTCCCCGAGTCTGATAAAATGATGCCTTTAGAAGAAAAATCTACTGCTCCTAGACATATGGGCTTAAATCAGATGTGCAGTGGGGTCCAAAAGTCTGAGACCACTTTCCTAGGACCCCACTGCATGTGTGTGTGTTTCTGTTTCATTGTTCATGACTTCTCAACGAGGTATTTGTAAAGGTTTGCTCTACTGTACTTTGTTTTGTGCCTTTGCTGCTTTTTTTACGCTATTCTGTGACAAGCACTTGATATTATGCTCTGTGTGTTAGTAGGATTATCTTTACTGGACAAACACATGAACCAGGCCTTACTGTGACTTATTTTAATGTTTCGCTTGGACTGTTGGTGAGGCTGGTAGCATCTGGGTAAGCCATGAGGAGTATGGGTATCAAATAGGCATTAGTGAAATGTGAGATATTTTAAATAGTGACGTTGTCTACAAGGCTCAGATGAAGAAAAGTCTTTGTTAAATGTAGAGATTTAATCATTTTTTAAAACATTGAGCGCATAATTTGATATGACTAATACTAGAGGTCAGTGGATTTAACATGTATTTATCCAACATACTGGAAACCAGATCTGACATGAGTCATTGTCTGTAATGTTGTGTGGCTCAGTGTTTGTAGGTTCTTGAACATCAGTACAGTGCAACACAGAGATATTGTTCATAGTATGCATTAAACTCATACACAGTATGTCATTCACTACCGAAAACTGGTGTTACATAGGTTAGTAAGGGCAACTCTTTAAGTGGTTGATGTCTCCACATACTGCTTCTAATTTTAGATTAAGACAAGTGTGATAGGAGCTGTGTCTGACTGTGAAGAGGGACTTAATAGGGATTTAAAATGATGAAGTTGTAAAGCACTTAAAGGGCTGATCCACTGAATTACACACCTGTGATCCCGACGATATTATTTTTTTATTAAAGATAGATATAAAGTACATAACTAGCAAAAAGCAAATGTCATGTTTCCACTTAAGTTACACTTGACTGTTCTCTTATGAGTGTACATGGATGCTTTGTTGATTGTGTGGGAAGTTGAAAAGTTTTAATAAATTACTTCTATTGAAGATGATAGCACTGATACCTTATTTTGTCTGCTTTACTAGTTTTGAATGTGTTAATTCAGTCCATTTTTGTATTGAAGCTTTTATGAAACAGCTTTTCATTTCTGAATTTATTCACCCAGAAATCACAACCTCTTACATAAAAATCTATTAGACAAGTGCTTTTCAAGACAAGAATGACATTTCTGGTATGCCTAAATACATATAGTGTTATGTAGAGTAGATTAATGCATTTAAGTCAGTCACATCACACACCATCACGTGAGCATTCTCATGGTCACACACCCTCTGAGGGGCACAGGGCAGGGTATGGCATCATCTACCTCAATGCAAGTGTCTATGTAAGGGTCTATCAGTACCATGTTTGAGGATGCTTTGTTACACTTCCTCTCACTGACCAGATATATCTGGCCGCTGGCAGTGGTGCAGCCACAGAAAAACTTCCTGTCCAGATATTTCTCCTCCAGCACAGTCCACTCATCTGTCTCCACGTCAAAACGCAAGGTTTGGTCTCCGAACAGGTAGAGGGCACTGTTGAGCTCAGTTGCAACCAGGTCATATCTAGTAATAGGTTAAAAAAGAAGTTTTATGGGGGGGGGGGGGGGGTTCGACCAATTATTCTGCTCATTAAATTCTTTTATTTTGAAACAATATACTGATAAAGAAACTTCAATTTGAAAATATCAGACAGAAGGGCAGAGAAGTCATTGCTTCATTGGAAATTCACTTACCGTGGAAATGGAGAATAGGAGACCACATCCCACTGATCCTCTTTCACCATATACCTCTGAATTCCATTATACACCTCTCCGTTTTCATCCAGGCCACACGCCACGTAGATGCACAACCCCAGAGCCACAGTGGCTGCCCTCTCCACAGCCCTAACCATGGGGCTGACCTCCTCCCAACCCTCCACTGACCCTAGGACCAGCCTTTCGACATCGGCCAAAAGCCCTTCATCCGTACTTCCACCCAGGACATACAGTACTGAGTCCAGCCCCATGGAGCAGTGGCTGTGCCTGGACTTCTGCAGGGCTGGTGCATCCACCCAGCACTGGTTCCCACATTCGTATATCCTGACCCAGTCCACGCTGAACCACAGCACTTCCCGGAAGTAACCACCTGTCACAACCACATTGTCTCCTACATAATGAGAAAATATGCAAAATTTAATGCCTAAAAATACATGACGATTTCAGTGTGTATGTGTTATAATAGCTTACTTGCCTTTTAATGTAAGATTAAAAACAGATGACTGATGATACCCTGTATTTACATATTGTACATAGACAAGAAATACACATTCAGTCCCTCACTCATCATCAGTTTCATTACTATCCTCATCTCCTTTATCGTGAGCATCATTATTCTCATTACCAAAACATTACCTACTGCAGCTACCGAGTACTGTGTGAGGTTCTTCCTCTGCAGAGGTGCGCAGCTCTGCCATCTACCACTGAGAGGGTGAAATTGGTACAGTGCCTGTTGCTCCTGATCGTGAGGTCCACCCAGAACAAACAGGGTCTCTCTGGCCCTGGTCCTCTTCATTGACCTGCCCATTGACCAAGTTGCTGGGAAATGTTCATTCAGCATGCAGATGAGCTTGGCCCTTGGGTCAGAGCTTTTCATTTGGGTCAAAAGTTCAGTGATAAATGGTAAAGAGAGAGACTCAGGTCTAATCAGCTCAATGAGGTCCAGAAAGTGTTCTTCTCGTTTAGGGTCAAATGACACCCAGCGTAGGATGGCCTCCAGGGCCAGATCGTCCGTCTGGATGGCCAGGTCATCACTGGCGAGAAGATCTGCTACGGTCTCCTTAGATAGGGACAGGAAGTCCTCTTCAGCGACGATAGCAGAAAAGTGCGTGAGTACCACCTGTCGTGCTACGGTGTAGAGCTGTATGCAGCCCAGCTGCCAGGCGTAAGCCATCATTCCCAAACAATTACTGAGGTGCAGCTCACGCTCCAGGAACTTGCAGCACAAAAGCCTGGCTCGCTCAAGCTGGAGGAAGTCTGCAGTCTCAAGGATCCCAAGAACATTTTCTCTGTCCAAAGCCAGCCTGAATGTCCTGCTATGTTCCATCAAGACCCTGAAAGGCTGCACGCCCACACCTTTGATTTCAACTTTCCTTTTGCTGTTCTCTACACCAAAGCCAAAGAACAGAGCCCTGAAGTAGGGACTCTGGTGGGCCAGACATTGACGGTTGACATAAAAACTCTCACCTTCTACCTGTAGAGTAGCATCAGGGATATCAGGCTCAGAGTCTTTCACATGTAAAGCTGATTTATCCTCCTCCAGTTGGTTCATCTGCTCAGAGAATACTGTCAATCTAAAGCTCTGAAGTGTCGGCTCAGTGTCAGCTCTGCAGGCCATGACACAACAAACAGCCACGCCAGCCGTAGTTTGCACAGTGGCTCGGCCTCCTTCTGGTTTACAACACAGCAGCTGGTGGTATTAATAGACTTTCCCCCTGACTGACTATTGGCTGAACACAAGGGAAAGGAGGTCAGTTTGAAAACAGATGCTAATTATAACATAGACAGACCAAGGACTTATAATATAACTATTATCATTATTTATTTTTTATTGTTAAACTCTGATCATTATCTCATTTTCTTTCTCGGTAAATTAACAGTCAACAAACCAATGACGTCAGCTACAGGCGCTCAACGATTTGATTGGGGGAAACATTTCTGAGGTCAAAGTTTAACTTCCGTGTCGCACGGCTAACATGGCGGTGAGTTCGTATGGTTTTCGCTTTCATTCAAACATCTTTCCAGCCGTCCTCCCATAAACATTCTCGGGTTTATTCTTAGCCAGTAATTGTTTATTGCGAACTTGGCCTGAGATGTGGAACCGCTCTTCCATGTATAACATATGGCGTTTCTCTGGCATTTGCTAACCTGGCTAGCCAAGCGAAGCTAATCTCGGGTTGTGGTAGTGTTTGTGTGCGGTTAGCGCATGTGTGATTCACAACGTTGTCTTTTTGCATTGTGTAGGATAAAGAAAAGAAGAAAAAGGAGAGCATCTTCGACTTGTCAAAATACATCGACAAGCCGATTCGTGTGAAGTTTCAAGGAGGACGAGAGGGTAGGAGGATTAATCCTGCTAATAGTCTAATGCTAACCAATCTAGCCAGTAAAAAGAGAAGCCAAAGTTACATGTGTGCGCTTTGTTTACCTTGAAGCCAGTTATTTGTTCTTGACTAATGCAAGCTTAACGATGTATATCTCCCTCTTAGCCAGCGGTGTCCTGAAAGGTTTTGATCCTCTGTTGAACCTGGTGCTGGACGGCACAATCGAGTATATGCGCGGTAAGTGGATACAAACCCTCCCTCGCGGTCAGTGTGAACTTTATCCATGCGATGAGGACTGGAGCAATTTGGGCTCGGGACTGGGCTGGCTGTGAGAAAGACACACTGAAAATAAAGAAACTGTATGGAAGGATGTCACAGGTTCCATCTGGGAGAAAACAAAGTTTCATACACAGTTCCAAACTCTACCAGCATGTGAAACCTAGTGTTATGTTTTAGTCTCTGTCGCCCTCATATTGTTTTTCCCATAACCTGAACCCAACCTTAAGCCTTACCCAAACAAACAAGCAAGCTCAGCAGTGGCGAACCATAACCCTGTCATTAACCTTAAATTATGCCCTAATCGTAGCCACCGAATTCAGCACTACGGGAAACACAATTTGAAAGAGGAAACAGACTTTGACACATGACTGAAACGACTACGGTAACAACAACGGCACTGATGTCTGTGCTGAGTATGGCAGTTATGTGCCATTGCTGTGTCGGCTCTGCCAGTCAAAATAAGACGTGGGTACATGATGGTGTCTATTTTCCATGTATGTTGAGGAAAATGGCACTTTCAATTCCAAAACGTGATGGGTATTGAATGCTGTCAGCTTGTGGACCTTGAAATCTTAAATTGTTGTCGTCCGCTGGCCTATATAAAGGGCTTATGTTCACAATGCAATGTGTCTACTTTGGAAAAATGCTGCTGGCTGAAATTGATCAGATTATGAGATGTGAATGATTCTTCTCATCACCTTTATTTCAGAAAGAATGGAGAATTAATTAAAATCAAAAAATAAAACAAATGCTTCTAAGTAAGGTACATAACTATATTTGCAGTCCTTCATTTACATGTAATCGCTACTTTTTTAATATTTATTTTTTTTACATAAACACAAAAATTGAGATTATATCAAACTGTATTGTCTTTGGTCAACAGGCCTCATATGTGCACCAGATCTGGTAGAAAATTGTATTTTAGGTCACTTCCTATAAGGTACAGTATGTGCGGTATGTTTGCTTATACGTAAGGCAACACTGTGCTACCAGATTCACTATAAAGTCCATTGTGGCCCTCGAACTTTAAATAATCAACACAAACAGCAACATGATTATTGTTTATTAAGGGTGAAACGAGGAGAGGCACATGCAGCATAGTGGCTCATACAAGGTTAGATGATTTTCTTTGAAGCCAAGTTTTGAATCAGGTTGCACAAGTGGCTTAATAGGAAATGTCTTTGGCTCTGCATTCCAAGTGAAATTCAATACTGATTTAAAGAAAAACACTTTTAACTTGAACCCTTGTGTATCCAGATCCAGACGACCAGCTGAAGCTGACAGAAGACACCAGGCAGCTGGGGCTGGTGGTCTGCAGAGGAACCTCCGTAGTGCTTATCTGTCCTCAGGACGGCATGGAGGCCATACCAAACCCTTTCATACAGCAGCAGGACGGCTAACACACACAGTCGGTTGCCTGCTGTGTTACAGACACAAATGTACACACACAACCATGCACACACTTGAATATTTTGTGAGGTTTTCGTTGTTTTAATTTGTTTTAATCATAACAGTAATTATGCATACAACAAAGCTATTTTCTGTTGCCACTTAGAAGCACTTCATTTTTGTTTCTGTCTGGTGTGCAAATTTTCAAAGATTTGAGTTGTAAAGAGCCCACGAGTTTGGGAAGTGTTAACAGTACTGTTTTCTTTTTATCCAGAAAAAGTAAACTTTTTACTATTCTTTGTTTTTTGATAAGAAAATAAAATGAAAATGTATCTTGGGTCTCGTAAGTTTTGTTCTCCCTTGTTCTTGTACAATTAGCATGAGTGGATTGGGAACTAGATTAAAGATTCTTTAACTAGATTAAAGAAACAGTGATTTTATTTAAATGTGATTCAGAGAACCCTGACAGTTGCACAAGTTCTGCATAACTCACCTGCAGTCTCTAGTCAAACATCCCAGCTGTGCGTCCACTGTCCACTCTGTCATATATTACTCTGCAGCTCAGTGTCATTCCTGCCTAACTTGGCCAGAAAAAAAAAACACCCATATGGACCTTATAATATTAATAATAATGATAATGAATAAATTGTCTTTCATAATTTGATTTGCCAAGGGGATATTAAGGATGAATAGCTATGGATCAGAATTTAAATTTATATCCAAAAGTAGTTCAGTTTCCCTTATTAACATTCTGCCAGAATCCCTGCAGTTTTGGACAGCCCTATAATATGTGTGAAAGGTTTATGTGCTGGCCACAACCTCTCCACATTAATCCTGAAGGGTTTCCATATTTAGCAGTTACGGCAGGAGTTCTGAACTATCTGGTTTTGACCTTCCAATACCTTCTTTTTTTCCCCTTCATTTTAAGAATCAGCAGTATTTAATTCAGGTTCCTAGGATTCTATACTTTCTCAACCTTTATTGTTTGAAATCATGTTCAATACCCTATGAAAAATTGAAACAATTCCTTTTTTCAACTTTTTGTTGTCACATTTTATAAAAAGCTATTCTACATCAGATGGTTCCTTTAATATGTATTTCCCATTCTTTACTCATCTGAGGATAATGTCTGATTTGTAGATATCTATATAATCCTCTGCAGGAAAATTCTGGACTTGGAAGTTGTTGAAAGGATTTTAGTATTTGTCCTTTGAATAACTGGCCAATGTTCACCAGCCCCATGACCTTCCATTTCTTGAGGCCAGAGTCAGTGAAAGATTGGGGAAATTTTGAATGTATT
This sequence comes from Xiphias gladius, assembly GCF_016859285.1. NCBI lineage: Eukaryota > Metazoa > Chordata > Actinopteri > Istiophoriformes > Xiphiidae > Xiphias > Xiphias gladius. The sequence continues at coordinate 15,986,069 of NC_053405.1, forward strand.
GCAATTGTAGTAGCTCTTGATCTTTAAAAGTGTTTAGAGGAATAAAGGGAGTGTTTTTGTGTGTGTGTGTGTGTGTGTGTGTGTGTGTGTGTGTGTGTGTGTGTGTGTGTGTGTGTGTAGATAAGCCATTCAAGCCTGTCTGCACACCGACAAAGAGACATTTGTGGTATTAACTGCTTTGAGGTGGAAGTGTTTTTAAGCAGGGTGGGGGAATAATGTAAGTAAACTGATATATCTTTGTTAGGATAGGCTGTTACATCAGACCAAGGACATGTAAATGTACTTTTGTTAAAATTGAAATTGAAATTCACTGAGTAATTTGAAATGAGAGGCTGTTACTAAACAAATAATTACAGGTTAATTTATTTCTGAAGACTATTTTTCTTAGGAACAATACATCCTGAGCTGGGCTCCAGATTTCACTTATTATTATTCAGATATGTGAGTATAAATTAATTATTTCTACAGTATCATGTCATTGTGAATTAAAAGCCTTAAATATGCTTTTATTTAATATCATTTCCTCTCGCACTGTCAGCCTACGTGCTGTAGGTTAATAAAGTCACAGTAAAGGCACCTGAACTTATTAGAGAGGCTGTAATCTTGGTAAAACGATCCTAGTGGTTTGCCAGGTGTTGTGAGCTCGGGACCTGCAGCCAAAAGTAAAAAAGGCAGAATTCCAGGAGTCTTCGCCCCTCCTCTACTGCTCAGTCTCCGTGTCAGCGGATCACAGACTGGCAGCAACTACAGGGAGAAACTGAGCTCCACTGAAGAGCATGTAAATTTTTTTAATCTCTTTTTTTTTTTTCCTGGATTTACTTTTCTCCAGCCAGCAAATTAGTACGGGATGCTTGTTATTTACCCAGCGATCATGGACGCTCTGAGGTGACAGTAGAAATGCCTTTGCACATCGGGGTGTAACCAAAGGGATCAAGATCGATGGGAGGGGGGTCGGCCGGGGATTTCTGAAGGCGAATCGACTTCCTAAAGCAAACTGAAAAGGTGAGTTACCTGCGGGACGGACACGGCACGCCCCTGGGCAGGTGGAACAAATAGTTGGCGCCTCGGTCCGGTCCTCCGTCCTCTTCCATCCATGTGTCTGTTCTTGCGCGCACTCAATCATGCGCTGAGGACTGCGGCGCATCGCGAATAGCGGTGTTCGGAGGAATGAGAGAGGGAAGAGGTGAGTGAGTTTGCTTCCGAACATAAAGCCTGTATTGTTAGATGCCCCACCGCGAGAAGCACCTAGAGTCCCCGTGCGTGACTCCAGGTGCTGGTGCAGTGAATGTCCTCACGGCATGCGTCGATGCATTTGAATCTCGTCACCTGTAAACGTGAAGGAACCTTTTTCTTGTTCTTATTTTGTTCTTTGTGTGTGTGTTTGCCTGACTGATCTTTTTCCACATCTGACTTACAACATGGCCACTCTTGTCTCTTTTACGCACACCCGTAGCTACAATCTCAGCCAATTCCTCCACAACAGAATTACTGCTTAATATTTATAAGCTTTTCTCTGATGCGTGTGTTTACTTTTTCTTTTTCTTTTGATTGACACGCACAACTGGATTTACGTCCATTTAATGTGTCTCCCCAGTTGGCTACAACTGCATTGTTGTGATAATTTCACAAACCAGTGGGACCTAATTCCTTTTATCTTTAGGAACACCATACCCGTTACTGTAGAATATTCCTCATGTGAATAACAAAGTCGTGTGTGCGGATCGTTAAATGGAGTAGCCTATCGATATACTAAATATCACAAGGAGTGGGCAAAGATTCTGTATTATTCAGTACAGGATTCATCGGTTTTCAGAGGATGATTATAGGCATTAGGCATTTTGCTACCGTTTCTAACAAGTCTTTTAATGCTTCAACGCTACTTGAAAAATTGAAAATTGATCATCTAAGATTTTGCTTTACTGATTCGAACAGTTTGTCTGATGTAATGCGCAGCAGTGTATAAATGTGATTTTTGCATACATCTTTCATATTATGATATACCATATATCAATATCGTAAAATATTTATTTACATTGTGAAATTGATTTCAGTCCTTTTGTCCAGCTCAGCCTCTACTGCACGATTGTATTATGTGCCAGCATCAATGACATTTCATTCTAATTTTTATATTATAGTGTGTTTTAGGACATACCCAGTACAGATGTTGTTACTGTATTCTTGCCAGGCCCGGATCATTTTATCTGTCAGGCGTGATGATACTGGAGACAGTGGAATGTGAGTCGTGAGGTTGGTGCTGTGAATCGAACATGGAGGTGAAGAGGGATGAAGGAGGAGGGCCGTGGTCTTCGTCCCCTGCCTGCTGCAGGAGCACCCTCATAGCCTTGCTCCTCTTCTTCCTCGTTATTGGAGTCTTTGTAGGCCTGCTTATTGGTGGGTCCGCAAGCAGTACTGTCACCACACAATCACAGACTATACTTTTCATTTGTAATACTTGTAGGTGTAATACTTTGTGAATCATTTAGACTACTCTGTAAAGCGACAGTCCACTGTTTTTAAACTGATCAGCTATTATCTCCTAAGCTTTATGAAGCATGCATATTCTTTAATTACAGATGCCATTTTTTTAAGTATTAACCATTTCTCCTCTGTTGTTTCCAGGATACCTGGTGCAGGAGCAGCATTACTTTATGGAGACAGTGGAGCTGAGGGGCCTGAAGTATGATCCTGTTTTGCAGGATGAGAACTCTAGTTTCTCCATAGTACTGTCCTCAGTTCTAAAGTCTAAGGTTAGTCCTCCCTGTCATCCTGACGAGAGGCCAATATTTCCTTTAAAATGTGCTAAATTTTTTATTTTCACTTTCTTGCAGATTAAAAATGTCTTCACTGCCTCGTCAATATCACATCACTATGTTGACTGTAGTATTGTTGCCTTTGGGTAGGTAAGAGCTAAACTAAGGTAGATCATTTATTCCAAGTGAAAAAGAGTCAAGGAGATTAAACAAAAACACTGTGCTCTTGCTCTTCCTTCCCAGTAACATTAACGGTGGCGTGATGGTGACTTTCAGACTGGTCTTCAGGGTCTCAAAGGCCCAGCAGTATTCAGACAAATTCGTTCAGGACTTGCTGAGAGCAGGGCTCAGCTCAGTAATGCACGGGAAACCGCTAGAATTGCCAGAATTTGGACAGATCGACACTATCATCTTACTGGGTAGTAAAACTACACTGCCATCAGTTGTCTGTGACCCTACAAGATGTGTGTAGTGGGAGTGACAAACATTGTCATAAGTCCTCCGCGGTCTTCGTAGGATCTAAGGCTTTGTTTTCTCCTCCTTCCTAGGTGCCAGTGGGAAGTCATTTTATGCTATTGGAGATGAGATGATTGGTGAGTTACCCCACATCAAATGGTAATCAGGAACTTTTTACAGCTGCTTAGAACAGTACATGGATTGTGTTTTTCATATTAGGGCAATCGTTGTTAGACGACTTATTAACTGTGTACAAATGTGCTAAATGTAATTTTCTGTGACTCCTAAACCACTCTGGTATTAGTTGAATTGCACTGAAATACAGCCATCCATTTTCTACCTAAATACCTTATCATCTTCCTATTAAAACCATGTTTCTCCAAAACATTAACTTTTCATGAGATAAGAAAAACAGACTTATTTTTTTAAGTTTTGTAACTATGCGTTTATACTTAGCTTAAGATGTAGGAGTATTTCTGTAGTAGTAGTTTTTGTTTTGGAAAGCAACCTTATGTTAAATCAAGTAATCGTCAATATTACATACTGTTTGATACAGATCTGGGGTTTCCTCTCTAAAGATTGTTCTCATTTCTTTTTCATTCTTTTGATTCACCTGTTCATATTATACCTTCTAGTCTAACTCTCATCTCACCATTTTTCTGTCATCTGGTTTCTCCAGCCAGGTGTCCTGACAACACTTTCACTTGTGACAATGGAGAATGTGTCACCAAATTAAATCCAGAGTGTGACTTCATCCCTGACTGTGCAGATGGATCTGATGAAGCTCGTTGTGGTTAATGACTCTTCAAACTACAAATTTTATTTCTGTCCTTTTGAGTGATATTACTAAAAAAAAAAAAAGCATGCATGGTTACTACCAACTGCAACACAACATACTGGTCATATCTGAGGTTACTGACATACTGCTCCCCTAAGAAAAACCCTTACTGCTTCCTCTCCGTCTTACCCATATGGTTGCGCCTCCCCCCTCAGCCTGCGGTACACGTCCAGCTATGGGGAGTCGGGTGGTGGGCGGTGAGGATGCTCGGCAGGGGGAGCTGCCATGGCAGGTCAGTCTGAGGCTCTTTGGACACCACACCTGTGGAGCCTCCATCATCAGCGAGCGCTGGCTGGTCAGTGCAGCACACTGCTTTGAGAGGTAGGCAGCAATCATCCTTTCCAAGTCAGTGAAGAGTTATTTATGAATCTCCCAAGCAGTGGCATAACAGCAGCATTCAAAATTTAAGGGAGAATTTGACTTGTTCATTTTAATTGGTCAATCAGCAAAGCAAGTTTAAATATCCGTAAATTGCGCCATGAAGTGACTTGCATGTATATTTTAAAAGTTTTGTTGTCTCTCTCTCTCTTCTGTTTTTAGGGACAATGACCCCAGAGATTGGACGGCCTTGGTAGGGGCCAGCCTGGTTAGCGGTGAGGAGTCAGAGTCCAAGACAATTAATATCAAGACACTGGTTGTGTCTCCGGACTACAACCCCATGACCACTGACAATGATGTAACTGTGCTGGAGCTGGAGACCCCTCTCACCTACAGCTCTTTCATCCAGCCTGTCTGCTTGCCCTCTCCATCTCACGTCTTTGCTCCAGGCCAGAGCTGCGTGGTGTCTGGGTGGGGTGCATTAAACCAGTTTAACGGTGAGACTGCACGCAGGAGTACACCTTTAACACAACATTAGATGCGGAATTTAGAGTGAAAAGGAATTAACTGACAGATCTGATGCCATGGCATCAATAATATGTTGATATCTGGGGGATGACTATTGAAGCTTTCAGACATTCCGAGCCTAAGATCATTACTAATATGGATACAACAACCAAAGAAGGCAAGACATTTTATGTTTATTTCACTTTGCTACAACAATCAGAAACTGCATTGACTATTAGACAAGCTTTTAAAGGAAAAGATAACATTTAAACTGTATTACAACAACTTAAGTCTCATATGACATCTGGTCATCACAGTATTATATTATTAGATCAGCCGGCTCTACATGTACTGTAGTTATTCTAGATTTACAGCACATCCTTATATTCTCGAAAGACATTGTTTATTTTCCTTTAAGAAATAATGATATAACACGTTTGTTAATCTCAACCATTTCCATGGCAGTGCAGCTGGACTGCATGTAATTCAGCTGTCCTGTGCTGTGCTATTGTTTAGCTGAGGTGCCTCCGACGCTGCAGAAGGCGGTGGTGAAAATCATCGACTCCAAGGTATGCAATAAGTCGTCTGTGTACAGGGGATCCATAACTCACAACATGATGTGTGCCGGATTCCTGCAGGGCAAGGTGGACTCGTGTCAGGTCAGTGCTTTTTCTGCAACTATATGAAAACAGTTCACATAAGATAGCTCCAATAGCGTGAGCTATCAACTTACATTTTCTTACAATATTTTCTTGTCTTGGGGCAGAGTTTGTATACATACACTGGTGATCTGTTCTTCCTGTTCTACCTTGAAACTATAAGTAGGGCTAAAACTGTGTGTTAACACTGGTCCCACCCTAAAAATAGAGGTCTGTAGGTTGTTTGTCATTTGCATATCAGCATAACATGATGATGTGTGCTGGTACTATAAGGAGGAGAAAGCATGACGTTCTTCCCCAGTGAAGGCCCCATCCTGACCTCTCAATACAGCTTGATCAGTTAAATTCACCTGGACTGTTTACTTACCAAATAACACAATGAGAAAGTATAACATTCATACACATAATTGATCTCGGTACAGAAATATTTCCTTCCCTCGCACAGTAACTATGAATCTGGTGGTGACTTTGGATCCCTTCTAGTATAAATGTCAGGTCTGCCTAAATGGAAATTTGAACCTTTGTCCCACTTGTTTTTAGTTTGAACATCATAGAATGGAATTAAAAAATTTTCCTAAAGAAAAAAAAAAAAAGGTTAGTACGGGACATGCTGCATCCTGCATCAAAAAATCAGGGGGCTTTTTTTTTTCCCTGCAGGGTGACTCTGGAGGGCCCCTGGTGTGTGAGGGGCAACCGGGGCGGTTCTTCCTGGCTGGGGTGGTGAGCTGGGGTGTGGGCTGTGCCCAGATCAACCGGCCTGGGGTTTATTCCCGTGTTACCAGGCTCCTCAACTGGATTCTAAGCCACACAAATCCCAGCTTGGTCCATTATTACTCCCAGTATGTTTCCTCAATGCCAGTTACTGTGACAGAACTGAGCTTTAATCAACCGCCAGTACCCGCGACCATAGCCATGGACGTGTCGCCTGCACCAACACTAAATGGTAATGTCATACTGAAAGCAACTTCTTATTAGAGAAATGGAATGAAGTCCGTTATAGATACAATATCACAAATATGGAACCCACTCATTTGTTTTTATCCTAATATCCAAGCCACCTTTTCCATCATGTCTTCCAGTCTTGAACTGCAGTGGAAACTTCCAGTGTAGCGCCACCTCCTGCATCAGCAAGGTAAACCCAGAGTGTGATGGAATCCCTGACTGCCCCAACCAGGCAGATGAGAGAAACTGTGGTAGGTTTATATCGAATGCATAAAGAAGACTACACACATAACTAAAAGGAAACGCTTCTGAGGTGTTTTTTATGTTTCAGACTGTGGTGTGCGTCCTGCGTTGGGCCCCCACAGGATCGTGGGGGGAGTAACCGCTCGAAGAGGGGAGTGGCCTTGGATTGGTAGTCTACAGCACCAGAGACTTCACCGCTGTGGCGCCACACTCATTCATTACAAATGGTTACTGACTGCAGCACACTGCTTCAAAAGGTACTGTGTATTTAGCTAGATCTCAACACTGAGTATCACCCTACACAAACATACTGAAACTACATGCTTTAGCAAAGCAGCAAGTTAAAAATCACATAACCCACTTCTAAAATTACTGCATGACAGTAACTGAAAATGTCAAGTGAACTTAAACCGCACATTTACATTTATAACATTTATAACAACAGTGATCCTAGCCCCACCAACTGGGCTGTGAGCCTGGGATCTGTGCTGCGCTCTGGGGTAGGAGCCCTGGTCATCCCCATCCAGAGGGTCATCATTCACCCAGCTTTCAATGGCACCAACATGGACCATGACGTGGCTCTGTTGGAACTGGCGGTCCCGGCCCCCGTCTCCTATACCATCCAGTCTGTCTGTCTCCCCTCACCGGTGCACCACTTCCTTAAGGATGCAGAGTGCTACATCACAGGCTGGGGATCCATGAGGGAAGGAGGTGAGAGAAGAAGACACTGGCATGAGACACAGTTATCGAGAAAGCATCATACAACTGCATAATGTTGTAAACAAACTGGATGACTGGAAACCATTGTCCACGTGAAATTTCAAAAAGTGTTTCAGTTGAGAAACCTGGGTAAATGCAAGGGAACACCGGAGGACCAAAAAAGCTGCCACATTGATATGACTCTACAGACTAAGGCAAACAGACTTGTGAGATTTTGTGAAAATGCATAACCAACTTAAAAAATTATTATTCTTTTCACCAGGTTCATTGACCAACCTGCTGCAGAAAGCTGCAGTGAACATCATTGACCAGGCAGACTGCCAGCAGTCTTACGGGAACGTGCTGACTCCTAACATGATGTGTGCTGGTTACATGGAGGGAGGCAGGGACACCTGTTTGGTAAGATGCTGTACATTACACTTTGTGACACAAATACCTTTTTCCCAACCTTGAAATGGGCCAGACATCTGGCTGGTCCAGTCTTGGCATAAATCAAGTGGTAAGACTGTTGACCAAGATTACACTAGTGCTCAGGGGCTCTGGGAAATACGGCCATGGCTCAAATAAATCTTTTTACAGTGGATGGTTAACCAGCTCAGAGCAACGTAAGTGTTGCCCTTCACTCTTCAGAGATTTCTAGGACTTTTCTTTGAAAAAGTAAAAGCATATGAATAAACTGTGGTTTAAAAATACTTGTCGGATATTAAAATTATGGTTCAAACATGATGGAGAAAACCAAGTGTTGCTTGTTCGGGAACACTCCAGCATTTCTGTGAGAGATGCTTATCTGATGGGAGAGAGTAGACTTTACTTTCCTAAAAATACTGAGCCCCCCTTCTCAACCACTCCCTCTCTGTAATCTTCTTATGTAAGGAAAACCACATGCATTCCTATCTCGGTCAAAGCACCTGGCACCTCAGCAGCAATCCAAGTGACATTCTCTTAGTACCTGCTGTGTATTTCTTGCTCTTTCTCTCCCACACTCCTCCTTAATCCGTTATTTTATTCTCTTGTATATACTGGAAACAAAAACAGGACTGTTTCTCTCTCTCCCCTTTTATCCTTCCTTCTCCATCATCCAGGGAGACTCTGGAGGGCCACTGACTTGTCGTCAGCGCTCTGGCCAGTGGTTTATTGCTGGAGTGACCAGCTGGGGACATGGATGTGGGCGAATAGGTTTTCCAGGGGTTTACACTCGAGTGACATCTGTCAGGAAATGGATATCTACATACCTGCCTTACTGAAGAGGCTAAAAGAGCATTTGAACCTGCAAAGAAATGACAAACCATGTGGATTTTCTTGATACATCTTCAGAAAGTTGTACTGTACAAGGACTTAAGTCATGCTAAAAGCCACACACATATACTCAGTTACCACAGTATTGACCTGTGTGATCTATTGGTCATGGGTGCTGTTTGTAATATTGTGCAATCATCTGAACTGGGACCAGTCTCCTTCAACATGTACCGAAGAAGTAAGGAGAATCCTGAACTGTGGATTATAGACAAAATGCTAGAAATATGCATGATTGAAAGTATTTATTTCAGGTATTTATTTTCCTTACCGCTAAACTTACTGTACATGGTGTTGTGTTGGGAGTTTTTTTGGTTTTTCGTGTTGGGAGTTTTTTTTTTTTTGGTGTTGGGTTCAAAACATATGTGGGTCATTTATGAGTAAATTTCCTCATCTTTTTTTTTTTTTTAAACTATTCTTAGAAAATAAGACAAAGGTTCAATATAATTATTGCTAGTGTAAGGTGGATTTTTCTGGGGGAAAAAAGTTTTGTATAAAAAAGTGGAATTGGAATCAGCTTTAAGCAATTCACCTTCTGACTTAAATTTGATATAGGCAACTCATGAGTTTCATTGATATACCTGACAGACACTCTTCTTGAGGAGAAACACAAGAGAAGAACCTGATTGACAAGCTTTATTCTCATGAAAATCATTCCATTTGCTCACAGTCAAACCTCCAATCACACTGCAAATAATGTTCATGTGTTTTTCTGGTTCTTACTTTCCTACACAAAGTCAGCAGGACAGAAAAAAGGGATTCTGGTACACAGACATCTGACAAACTGCACACAAAAAACCTGTCTACAGCAAGGTACACCCTGCTGAAAAAAGCCCACTACTGTAGAGGGCGGCATATAGAGTGACAACTAGAAAACAGTGTCAGACAAAACAGTTTTGTTCTCCAGGCGTACTTTGATATCGGACTGTTAAGAGGCTTGTTAATGTCAGGTTCACGGTTGTGAAAACACCAAGGTGCTCCTCTATCCTTCCTGGCTATTTTACGTAAATCTTTTAGAGTAACAGCATGTTAAGGAAAGCCTGTGTTGTCCCTTAAGGGTTCCAGTCGTGCTGCTTATTCTCTAGGCACAAATACTGAGTCTCCCTCTGAGCAGATCACAATGAAAAGAATGGAAAACAAATCTGGGCACAATCCTGACAGGGAAATTGTAGTGACAAGAGATCTCAGTCCTGTTTACAGTTGTTGGTATACAGGCTATTGAAAACAAGTAGCATTCAGTCTAAGTTTGATGGCAGGAAGATCTCAGGCTGAATAAGCGTTTCTATTGAAGCCAAATATTAGTGAATACATAATATTACATAAATATGTCCAAAAAAAAAAAAAAAAGGCCATAGTGCTGAAGTTTACTAATTTATAAATGACATGTTGCAACAATACATTTATTTCTTTAACTGCTTATTCTATTCAGGAGCACTGGGGGCTAGAGCATATCCCAGCATGCAATGTGCCTGCACAAGACGCAGGGCTGACATGTACAGGCTAACACATTCACACTCACATCCACTTCGATCAGCAAATCAGAGATCCCAATTTATCTGTGCACGTTGCAGCTTTTAACAATGCATGTTTACTTGTTAACCAGAAAATTAGTTATTTATAACAAAAAAACATAATTAATCAAAGTTGGTTACTGAACTGTTCCTCAGAGCAAAATCAAAATGTCCACAGAGACATTGTTATGGCTAGAGTCCACAGGCTTTCCTTGCCTGTTTGTGAGGTATGATGACAGACGTTGACGGTGTGCTGCTGCCACAACACACCTGTGCACAGCTCGTGACCTCCGACGGTGCCCTATGCTCCCCCTCACTGTAAGCAGCAGTCTGAGGAAGGGTGAAGAGAGGGATGTTCACATGCGAGCCCTTTCCCTCTGTAACCTTGAGTTGTATGTTCGGGACACAGTGTTCCAGGCATCCATATACCGGTCCATGCACATGGCAATACATTTCTGCAAGGAGAAGAACAGCGAGGTTAACGCCTTTAAGCATTAACCCTCAAATTGTTAAATAGTGTGGGATTTTTTTCCAATGCTTCAACTAACATATTTTCTTTCGAAAAATTTAGCAAATCCTCACTTCTGAGATGCTGGAACCAGTGAATTTTGGTTAAGGGGGAAAAAAAAGACTAATGTCTGTTCCATAATGAAAAGTGTTGCAGATTAATGTTCTTCTGTTTTTTTTCGATATAATGTTCGAGCTTCTGCAAGGAAACCTGCTCATCTTTCATGGTCCGACACATACCTGCTCAGAGTTGTCCAGCGTGCTCCCAGGTTTACCTATACACTTCTTGAAGCATTTGTCTGTCATTCTCTGAAACACAATGGAGATATTGCTAGTTATTACACTTAGCTTACTACTGACAGCTGTGAAAAAAAACCCTGAGACATTTAGAATTAAACTGGGTTAAAGATAGATCTGGTTGAAGCGTCAAGGTTCTTGAACGTTACATTGTGTCCACAGTATTTGCAGACGTGTTTCTATAGGTTATATTTCATTAACTTGCTATCAAATCTCTATGTAACGTTATGACGGGATTAATAAAGTTTCTCATACCATCCCTATCAAACTTTACTGCAGTTGCCATTGCTCTTCCATGTAGGAAGTTTCAGGTTAGTCTTGCTAGCTTAGCCCCACGGATTTACCTGCAGCAGCTCCTGAGCGTTAGCCACCGCGATCTGGACCTTCACCTGCTCCATGATGACGCCGGTGTCCATTTTACCGCCTGATCCTCCAGCCGAGAAGTCTGAACCGAACCCGTCCATTTCCACGGCAGTCGATACCGAAAACGGTGGCTTTGATCGACCTTCGTTAAATGCACGTGTGGACAGCCGCTGCTAGGGTTAGCTAACGTTAGTTTTCGATGCCCTTGACAGCGATGGAAGACTGGATACGTCATTTCCGAGTGGGGCAATTCCCGAATCATGGGAAATGTAGTTTTTGGTCTGCGGTCACGGTTGCGTTACCGGCTTCCAAAAAACACTTTCTGTGAGGTATATTTAAACACATGTGTTTATAGTATTTAATAGACACATTTATGCAACAAATATACACATAGAGCCCGTCCCCCAAACACACACACACACACACACACACACAACACATGTTGGCCTCGGTCCCTTTTGGTGACATTAATTTGACTTGCATTCATTTTCTGGAGGCTCGCCCCAAATCCAAAACTATAACCACTAATTGTCTCGACTTCACCACTGACCCCAAAATCAGCTTCCTCACATTTGGCGACAAAATCCCACACGCAAACGCATGCATGTTTGCCACACGGGGGAGATACACTCCACTGAATGAGTGTCGAGTCTCCCACGGAGTGAATTATGATACCCAAAGGTACCAATCGTTAGAAAACGACGTCATGATATTTAATGCATATGTTGTTGGATTTAGATGTTGAGGGTTTTTTTTAAATTTAAAGTTCTAACATACAAGATCTATCCTCCATATACTGTTTGTACCAAGTATAGCTTATCCAGTCATTGCATTGTATCATGAGTAAGGGTTGGTGAAGTCCAGCAATGTGGAGGTTATGTCTTATTTGATCCAGTAAATAAATAATTGAATATATACAATTTTATAGTCAATTACTCTTATTCATAAAGAATAATGCAATGAGTATGATACTATTTTTATTTTGTTTGGATTTGTTTTTTGTGTTTCAGCTGAATGTTTTTTATGATATAATTCATATATAAATTGTGGTGGAAAATTATATTTATTTTTAAAAATACAATAATGCACATACAACTGTGCATAATTTTAATGGCCATATTCTTTTTATACATTGCATATGTATATTGTGTTCACTCAATATGAGTCAATCATTCCAAGGCTGTTACTGTAAACTGCTCCGCCAACTTGACTAAGCCTGTCAACTTGCCTGGGTAGATAAACCAAGCCACTTCAAACTAAAACTACACGGGAAGCAGGAGCCAACTACATAAATAGAAAGTGATAAGAACCTCTGCATTGTTTGGTGTAATGGCCTGAGCGTGAGGATGACCCCATCCCAGGACTCCACTCCTTATGTTACAGACAGGATGACCTCACTGAGGCGACCACCTGCCCTGAGTGAACAAACACGTGGTACAGTGAGTCTGCGGGCAACAATGCAGTGACGGTTACTGTCATCTAAGCCAACACTGTGAATGGTTTATGGCAATGCTGGGGGGACTGAGGAGTAAATGTGGGGGGTCTTATTAGTGGCGTGCCTGCCTAAGAGTAATTAATGACCAGTTACACAATGCACATGCAAACACACACACCCACACATATGCCGTCAGACCAGTTTGGCTTCAAGCCATGGGGCTGCATGGGGGGAGGAGAGGGTTGGGTTAAAGTGCAGCAAAACGAATTAACCCTAGATTACCGTCATGAGTTCATTAATCTAATCTTCTTAAATTCTAAATCTCCTGTAGGCACACTTGTGTGTATGAAAGCATTTGGCCCAGTAAGCTGCGAGGCTTCAAAAAGCACCAGCAACAATTGCTTATGAGAATGTCAATTACTAATGTGTGTGTTTATTGGTGTGAAACTCTGAGGTTACACAAGACCACCAGTGGTTACTTTGGGACTTCAAAGTGTATAAAAAAAAAAGACATTTGGAAACTTGAGATATGAGTGGCACTCAAATTTAAGTCCCTTTCAAGGGAACAATTGGAAATAGGGGGTAAAAGGAAAGATGGCTGTCTCTCTTTTTTTCTTAAACACACGCACACATGCACGCATGCACACACACACACACACACACACACGCGCGCACACACTTAACAGTCAAGAAACAGCAGCAGCTTTTAATCTTCAAAAGCAGCTGTTGAGTGACAGTAAGAGGGAGTGAGAAACAGGAAGACAGAGACGCAGTAGAACCTCAGCAGTGCAGGCACTGACTCCGGTGTTGGAGAGTCTCTCCCAGTCTGTGAGTTCTAAGAGGGAGTAATCATGCTCAGAGCCTCTATTCTTGGAGTAAAAATTAGCTCATTTTAAACCCTAAAATAAATGTTGATTTATTTTTCTGACTATCACTCTTTCTCCTTTGCTGACTTTAATTGGACTGTTAAAGCATTAAAAGCAAAGCAGCAACTAATTTAAATTTAAAAATGCCTCTGTTGCTTTTAAGTGTTGCCGTAAACCGTAGAGCCAGAACGCACAGCAGCAGGGCCCTCGTACTACTCCTGAAATGGAATCGAGCCATTATTATGTCATTAATTACACCTGCAAACATGTTGGGACGTGTCCCAACAAAGAACTATTTGTTTGTTGCACAGAAAAAGGGGCTTTTGTGTTGCATTTCTTTAAAGTATACTTTTAGATTTAAATGTAATTAGTATTTGGATGCCACTTACTTTTACTTTTTACTATAATGTCTGTATCATGTTTTAAGCAGACCATGAAATTCCTTGTATGTGCAGGCTGAGTTGGCTGATTCTTGACTGAGCTGATTCTTGTCCTGATAGCCTGCCTTGAACTGACGGACATTCTTGATAAATTCCTATAAACCCCACGAGTACCTAAATCCTTCAGAGAATGCCAGGAATTCAGCTGGAGAAACGATCTCATGGTCCTCAGCAGGACTTTAACCTGCCATCATATGATCATTAAGAGCGCTGGTTATGTAGAGCTGGCACTCGGGAGCAAGGGCAACGCTTTGCCTGGTGCTTTCATAGCGAGGGGGGATGCTGGTCAACATTCTTAATGATTATTGTCAGCATTAGTATCTGGACTTTGTATCATAGAAGAATATTCTCTTTTTTCACTTGCTAAAAGTCAGAGGTACAAAGCCTGGACGACAGCTACCAACTAGGACATTTGTAAGAGGGTTAATATTAAATTTTTTTCCTTTATTTTTTTTGTGAATTTGTTGACTTTGGGGGGAGTTTACATTCTACACTTAAAAACTTACACATGGTGGGTATTTTTTAAGATGATTATTGACGATTATTTTTTGTATTTCAGTACTTTTAGGGCAACAAAATGATAAATGAATCAAGGCTTCGGGCTTCATTTCTCCCCCAAGTTTTATTCCTGGTAGTGTGGAAATTGCTTTGAAACAACATTCAGCCCTCCATATTGTTCAATAAAATTTACAGTAGGCATTTCTGAACCGTTGGTTGTGCTGGAGGAAGTCACAACCTGAGTATTCCTAAAATGCGGAGCACACTATTGGGGATTCGGCCGGTGTTTTTTACTCAAAGGCCCTTCAGCAGGGCTTGTCTGCTGTACATGTAGTGCTTGGACCCGGGTTGTGACAGCGTTATGTATTCTGAGTCTAAGGAAATGTACTCGGCTGTGATACCAGCATTGTTTCTGATAACATGAAGAAGCAGCTCAGCTTCCATGCATCACATATTTGGAACAAGCTTCCAGAAAACCTGAGGTCTGCTCCAACTCTCAGTTCTTTTAGAATTAAGGCTCAAATTAAGGCTCATTTTATTTTTGCCACAGCCTTTTATTAAATATAATTTGGGCATATTCATTCATATCTATAACTGTAGTCTAATGGCGCTGTAATTTACCATCCTTCTTTTTACTCAGTTTTAGTCCAAATTTAACTGATTTTTATCTTCTGTTTGTTTTTATAATGTTTATACATGTCCCTTTATCTCGCCTTTTAATAATAATGATAATAATAATTAGGTTAGCCATATAGACCTATCAAAATCAGCGATTACAAAGTGCTTTACAAAGCGCAGACATAAAGCAATAAAGTAATGAAAGTGAAATTGAAAAATTTAGATCGAATAGTAAAAATCAAATACCATATAGTATATACAGTACACACACACACACACACACACACACACACACACACACACACACATATATATATATATATATAGGCTACTACACAAATACAAATGTACTATGCATCGGCTACTTGTGTTTCTTTTACATTTTTCCCCAATGCCCCTTTCATGTCTTGAATTGCCTTGCTGTTGAAATGTGCCTATACAAATACACTCGCTTTGCCCTGATACCGGTGACGCATCAGAGGTTTTTCTTTTCCGTGTGCGGATCCAAGTGAGAGCGCGGAGCAGAGCCGGCTGGTTAAAACATACAGGGGCAGGTGTTTTTGAATTTTTCGGGTCTTATCCTCGATCGATTCTTGGGTAAAGAATAGAGCAACCTTTTCTCTGTGGTGTTTCTGCCCATTGGACAACAGCGGCAGGAATAGGAGGGGCCAGAGTGAACACTACCCCTGCCTCCGCTCTTCCTCCTCGCTCCGCTCGTTGCTCCGCTGCAGGCTGCGTGGCTCTCTGAGGACAAACCGTGCTACTAACTTTTTTCCCCCCCACATTGTTTTCTTTTCTTTTCTTTCCCCCCCTTTTCCGCCGTCGAACTCAAAGCTCGCGACGCGCGCCGATGGCTCGACCGTTTCCCGGCACTTCAGGACGCGGTGCAGTTTCAAACTCGGGAAGCGGATTCGTCTGAACTGAGCCGGGGCTCCGTACAGGTCGACGACGGAACAAGTTGTAAGCGAGATAAAGGAATCCGGATCAGCCTCGCTCCCGCGGAGGTAAGCATCTAGACGCCCAGTCCTCCCGAAGCATCGACCGCCAAGATCCGTGCTTGTCGGACTTTTCTCCAGCGTCCGAAACGCGAGGAGTTTAGTTACAGGGTGTAACATCGGACCCCGTTTGATGTCGGCTGCGTGTAGCGGGCTGGAGGTCTGCAGGCTGCCGCTGCTGCTAACTTGGGAGGAAAGTTGAGCGCACGCTGAAGTGCTGACCGGAGTTTCACATTTGCTGCACAAAACGAATTGGATTTCACGCTGAGTCCCTCCGCGGAAGTCCGCCGTCCCCCTCTTTCAGCGGGGCTGAATAGCCGACTTAAATTTATCTGCTATGAAACAATGGAGGAACTTCAGCGGAAAATATTTATTTTGTCGTTTTCAAGTTCTGCGCAGTCTTTATGAACCCACCGGGCCACGCCATGATTATTACAAACTAGTAACATTGACGATAAATTGAAATGCGTTAGTAATAGCTTGTTATTACATAATCACGTTTACTAGAAATTGAGTACAGAATGCAATAAAGTGAATCACATTTAAAATTCAGCTTGAACATTTCCACTTCAGAATATCCTCCCACTTGATGCAAAAGCTGCAAGCCGTTTTAAACCCCCTGCAAGATGATCAAAAGAAAGATTGGGTTTTTATCTGTTGCACAGTGGTTACATAATCTTATCCTTTAAGGAGCTGGTCATAGGTGTCACATCTTATGTGGGCTTGAACGATTTGCCTTTTGCACCCTCCTATATGGGAGCCGGCGGAGAAACAGAACAGGCTGGCAGGAATTTATTCGCTCTTGCTGTGGCTGGAGGTGACTCATGGCCCTGAAATGTTTATAGGGGCAGAAAGATGCAATACAGGGCAACACAACCCAGGTGTTGCTTCTTTACCTAACATTAATTTGAGACGGTTGTATTGGGAGCAAGTTAACATAGCTCATTTGTCGTCACAGGTTTGAGAACTGAGTCTTGACATTGATATACACTATGTTTAGCAGTGTAAATCTTCGTGGCACACAGTGTACACACACTGGTTTTCTGTGGGAGTGCTTCTTATCTGATCTCCTTTCATCTCCCTAAAGTCAGAAGTTCATTTCCGGTAACAGTGTGCTGGGTTAAACAGTGAGTCTTGTTTATGGGAGGAATGTTTACGTGTTCACATCAAAAGGAGCGCACTTTCATAAAATCCCTTTATCCTGTCCAACTATCATAAACTGTTGAATTAATCAAATGCAAATGGCTCTCTCCATGTGTGCTTATATTTTTCTTCTTTATATCCTTCTCCAGGTCCACGTCAAGATGTCTGTCAGTAACCACGAAAACAGAAAGTCGCGCTCGAGTTCCGGCTCCATGAATATCCAACTCTTCCACAAGACGTCCCATGCCGACAGCCTGTTGACTCAACTCAACCTGCTGCGCAAACGGAAAGTCTTCACAGATGTTGTCCTGAAGGCCGGAAACCGCTCCTTCCCCTGTCACCGGGCCGTCCTGGCGTCCTGTAGCCGTTACTTTGAGGCCATGTTCAGCGGTGGGCTCAGGGAGAGTCGCGACGCCGAAGTCAACTTCCACGACTCTCTCCATCCGGAGGTGCTGGAGCTCTTGCTTGACTACGCGTACTCGGCCCGCGTCATAATCAACGAGGAAAACGCAGAGTCACTCCTAGAAGCCGGAGACATGCTTCAGTTCCACGACATCAGGGACGCAGCAGCGGAGTTTCTAGAAAAGAACCTCCACCAGTCAAACTGTCTGGGGATGATGCTGCTGTCAGACGCCCATCAGTGTCAGAGACTGTATGAGCTGTCGTGGAGGATGTGCCTGGCCAACTTTGCTACTCTATTCAGGACAGAGGACTTCCTCAGTCTGCCCAGAGACAAAGTCCAGGAGCTAATTCTCAGCGAGGAACTGGAGGTGGAGGATGAGAGCCTTGTGTACGAGGCCGTTATTGACTGGGTTAAGGCAGACATGGAGCGGAGGGACAGCGAGCTGCCCGAGCTGCTGCGCTGTGTCCGCCTGGCGCTGCTCCCTGAAACGTACCTGCTGAAGAACGTGGCTTCAGAGGAGCTGGTGATGTGTCACAAGGTGGGCCGGGAGATTGTTGAAGATGCCGTGCGGTGTAAGATGAGGATCCTCCAGAACGACGGTATTGTAACAGGGTTCTGTGCCCGGCCAAGAAAGGTCAGCCAGGCGCTGCTGCTGCTGGGAGGACAGACCTTCATGTGTGATAAAGTCTACATGATCGACAACAAGACCAAGGAGATCACCCCCAAAACGGACATCCCCAGCCCCAGGAAAGAATGCAGTGCCTGTGCTATTGGTTGCAAGGTATGTATGTGAGATATGCTTCAATATCTGCATTTTCATTTGACGTTAAATAGTTGTACTCAAAGTGCGATTTCTCTGCCTGTCCCTCAGGTGTACGTTACCGGAGGGCGAGGCTCTGAGAACGGAGCCTCCAAAGATGTCTGGGTCTATGACACATTACATGACGAGTGGTCCAAAGCAGCCCCAATGTTGGTAGCCAGATTCGGACATGGTTCTGCGGAGCTCGACCACATGCTGTATGTTGTGGGAGGACACACTTCTCTTGCAGGATCCTTCCCCGCCTCTCCATCTGTGTCTCTCAAACAGGTGGAACAGTACGACCCTCAGACCAATAAATGGACCCTGGTGGCTCCTCTCAGAGAAGGGGTGAGCAACGCTGCCGTCGTTGGTGCCAAAAACAAACTTTTTGCCTTCGGGGGGACCAGTGTCAACAGAGACAAGTATCCCAAGGTGCAGTGCTTTGACCCTTGCCAGAACCGGTGGTCTGTACCGGCCGCCTGTCCGCAGCTGTGGCGATACACAGCCGCAGCTGTAGTTGGCAACCATGTTGTAGTGATCGGCGGCGACACTGAATTCTCCGCCAGCTCTGCTTACCGGTTCAACAGTGAGACGTACCAGTGGTCAAAGTTTGGTGACGTGACAGCCAAACGGATCAGCTGCCACGCCGTGGCGTCAGGAAACAGACTATATGTGGTTGGGGGATACTTTGGGGCTCAGAGGTGTAAGACACTAGACTGTTATGATCCATCGTCAGACTCTTGGGACAGCGTGACCAGTGTGCCCTACTCACTCATTCCCACTGCCTTCGTCAGCACATGGAAGTACCTCTCGGCATAGAGGGACGCGCTGTCTGAGGTTTCTACGGTGAGTAATTGTAGTTTCCTTAAACTGACACAAACAAACAAGAGGTCAATTATATGTGCTATTCATAGTGTCTCTATTGTCACACAATAAATGGGAACCGGCTTCATAGAAACAGGAATATCTTTAATCAGTTTAACCCACACCGTCACTTATTTAACAGAGCCACATGAATGTCAGTTTGAACCGGATGAGGCCAGTTTAAAACCCCTCGCTGTTGTCAGGGTTGCTAGTGGTTACAGTTACACATTATCTAGCTACTATGATGGCTGGGTGTTGGATAAACATGGTGGAAGTCCTGATTTAGAGAGCAGGAGGAATGTCAGCGGTGCTGGTAATTACAGAGGGAGAGCTACGACACAAGACCTGTGTCAGTGACAGGAGCAAGGTGGGGAGGCGGGGGTCAGGCAAGTGGACAGGGTGCTCTGCAGGGCCAGCTCTCTGGGTGCTAACTGACTGCCTATTATGAGTCAGTACCTTTAGAACAGTTGTAAGTTATAAAAGGTGATATGACGCATGGTGTTTAAACATATAGAGGGCTTGGAGC
Source organism: Xiphias gladius (assembly GCF_016859285.1). Taxonomy (NCBI): domain Eukaryota; kingdom Metazoa; phylum Chordata; class Actinopteri; order Istiophoriformes; family Xiphiidae; genus Xiphias; species Xiphias gladius. The sequence continues at coordinate 16,006,060 of NC_053405.1, forward strand.
CAGAGGAACACAAGGTTATGGTGAGCTGTACAGGAGAGCCTAAACGTAGCTTGTATCAACCTTTCATGATCACATTATCCTCACACATGTCCTCAAAAAGATACATTCCAGGGTAGACTTATGGATACAAGGACTTATTTTAATTAAAATAATACAACTTTATTCATAGAGAACTTTGCTTAAATGATGTTAATAAAGTGCTTTACAGGATACAGCTTTACAGGAAAACTAACAAAAATGTACTTTAGCACCAAATGTGGTTACAGAAGACAGGGCAATCTGTTCTGCTCGGATCAGTAATCTTATCAGGAATTCAGGAGGGGGGCGAGGTGGGGAAAAAAGGAAGGATCCATGTCAAAGGTACGAAAATATGATCGACTGGAACGTAACATACTATATTGGTGAAGAATTGCTCGACATAAACTGCCTGAAGGAAGGACAGGTGGCAGTTTTCACAGCTTCATGTGAGATAAGAGATGATTAATTTTTCCTGAAGTGTTTTCACTTTAACGCACTTTTTCCGGTGAGGCAGGAGGGATGGAGGGGGTTGTGGATGAAATAAGAGAAGGAAGTACAGTGATATTTTGAAGATTTATGGGTTGTTCTTACATGTGCCCGGAGGTTTGGGGGCTAGTTTTAAGTTTCATGATGAAAGGCCTGTCCTGTGATAGCAATGTAGCATGATAACAGTTCATTGCTACACCAGTCATTGGATTTGCATTTTAAAAAGCTCAGACGCCTGCATCTTTTATTGATGTTTTTGTGGTTTAAACTTTAGCGGAATAACAATATTTCAAAGTAAAACCACGGCCGGGTTTTATTTTGTTGACTACATTCACTGGGCCTCACAAAGCACATATCTGTCCTTATGTAATAAATTTGTGCTGTATGTTCACTGGTTGATTGCAGCCTGTTTGCCACAAAGCTGCTGTCTTATATGAAGGATCACAAACACTGTCACTAAAAGCAAATGTGGGCTTATGCAGCACTTACACTTATTCACTTTCTTGCTGAGAGTTAGATGCGAAGATTGTAAATATATAGGGAATTCATGATCATAGTATGAAAATTTCTGTGGATTGCATCTTTTTCATTGCCGCCTTGCCAGCTTAATTTAAAGTAAAAAGGTCTTCTTAGTTGTTACCAAGAAAAAAAATCCTTCAGTGTGACTAAATAAATAGAATATCTTTGGTATATTGGTCGGTTTCTGTGACTGAAGTTTAGTTAAATTATTCCCCTCTGTTCTGCCAAACAGCTGCTTTTTCCTGTCATGAAAACGTGAGAGTGACTCCAAACAAGCTCCTTTCTATGCTGCCAAAAGGTTTGAAAGTAAAGTTAAGCGGCTGCGAGTGAGAAGCAGAAGGCTTATGTGTGATTTGTCTACAGTAAACAGCTGAATATGATGGAGCTGGGGGCCTAGCATGAAAAGGCTGCTGGTATGAACCACTGTCTCAGTGGTACTCAAGGGTTTTCCGGCCTGATGGAGGCAGACAGGATGGCTATGAAAGATCAAGGCACCGCATCCTTATGAACTCAGTTAAGCAGTTACGGTAGCTACCATCCCGCTGCCAACTGCCTTTAATTACAGCTGACATGGAAAAAGCTCAGATTTCCAACTTGTTAAGCAGGCGTACTACCCGGACGCTGGTTGACTTGGGGCGGCTTGAGAGGAGGAGCGAAGTGGCAGAAATTCAGGGAACAACAAAGTGACACAGAGCAGGACACATTCACACACACGTACACGCAGATATGTACACAAAGAGATGAGGCGATTAAGTGGATAAGACCAGGAGAAGCAAAGCTATATTTTGCACCTTTTGGCAGCTGAGACTAACGCCTTCCTAAAAATACTTTGCTCCCGAGGCTGTCAACTTTCAGCTGGGATCAGAGAGGAAAATAATTTTGTGTGTGTGTGTTTGTTTGTGTTTGTGTTTGTGTTAGTGTGTGTGTGTGTGTGTGTCCCTCCTTTCATGTTTATGATGGGTCTAAAAACCACCAGTCAGCAGTTCAAGTATTCACTAGTAGTATTGTAAGCTTTTACGCAGTTGTGAAACCACTCGTTTTCTACTCATACTTCTCTCTCTCACTCACTCACACACACACACACACACACACACACACACACACACACACACACACACTCCCACACACACAGGGGCAGTCACATTGCTGGCATTGCCTGGCCTTTAAAAAACCAGCCATCCTTACTCTAATTTGGGAGGAATGAAGGTGTGGCCTGCATTCACATTAATAAAGATTTGTTAATGTTGCCTTGTGGTGGAGGCCTTTCAGTTGTCCTGGCACTTTGCGTGGCCTGTATGGGATTACCAGCCTTCCTGCTCTTTTTGTCACCACCTACTCTAGTTTGTAGCCTTGTGCATTTTTCCACCAGATGTGACTAACCACAGACCCCGAGGCCAAACCAGAACCCAGTGTTGATGGAAAAATATTTGTAAACGTTAAATTATTATGGATCCTATTTGTTATGGTCTAGACAGGAGAAGTAAATAGCTTTTTAACATTCTCTAAATTAAAACATAAATAACTAAAGAGATTTAATTTTGTTATTTTGACTTTTTTCTGTGCAATCTTGGCAGTTGGCAACTAGGTTTTAAATGGTAAATTTTAATGTATATTTTGGAGGTAGTACGTCGAAGAGCATCAGGGTGTAATCTGGACTGTTGTTGGTGCCAGACTACAGGCAGACAGGATGTAACCGGAGATCCCTGCACAAAGTTCACCGAACTATAACGGCCCCAGAAATGACTGTTATCTACACTTGAGCCTTTGTTTTCTCTGCCCCCTCTCTCCTTCACCATCCCTCCCTCCTCATCGCCCCTCTCTGCTCCAAAAAGTCACAGACATAAGAAGCATTCTCCTTTTTAACGGCTTCAACTGAAGCACTTATTAGGTGGGCACGGCTCTGTGTGATAGGGTACACCTGGAGAGGTCAGGGGGCCACAGAGGGAGACGTCGGCGGGCTCTCTGCATCCCCAGACAGCTGCTGTAAAATGGAAAGGTCACGGTGGGATCAGGGAGGAGGAGTGCAGAGGCCCCAGCCACTCAGTACTAATGTTTTATTAATGCCTTGCTGTGAGGGCCACCAGGAACACAAGCTGAATGAGGCTTTTATTGTGGCATCTGTGTACAACAACGATCCCACCGCCGTTCTCTCAGACACACACATACACAGTTAAAGTTAGCACGTGCACACCCACACTTCGTCTCCGGTCCCTTGAGTAATCAATCTTCCACATTACTGCTCTCGGCACGGCTGCTTAAATTTGCATAAACCTAATGGAGTTTTTATTGGCCTTTTCTCCACGCTGCGACTAACAAAAAGCAAAAGGGAAAAAGATGCTTAAAATGGCTGTATAATCACCCAGACTAATTTGATTACGCCCTTAAAAAGAGATGAGCTGTCATACAGTTACAGGGGCCTCTTCAGAGAGCCAGCTGGGATGGGACAGAGGGTATCTGCCTGGTAATTAATCTGAATTATGTAATATTTGTGCCCCTGAAGTAGTACCAAAGTGGGACGTATTCAGTCACAGAGATGCTCTTTGTTCCAGCCTTTAACTGGAGTTTCTTCGAGGATTCATCAAAATGTGGTTCAATACCAAGATGCTTGCAGCTCATCCTGGAGTCCTTTATTTGTCCCTCAAAACAATGCAAACTCATGTAAATGAAGTGACTGTGATTCATAGGATGGTCAATACAGTGGAATTCTAGGTGGTCATTAGTAAACATGGCACAGGCCTTGTTGGACACAAGGGACAGATAAAGAAAGAGGACTCAGCCTTGGTTTAGTGTGTTGTGGGTAATTGGGCCTCTAGAATTCGCAGATGGAGTCCAAGGTGCAATAAAACAAAAAAAAACAAAAAAACAAAAAACTGGAGATGAATGTCATGATGCAAATGTCGTCCATTTGCTAATTGTGACCTAGTCCCGTTGTGTGTGTGTGTGTGTGTGTGTGTTTGTGTGTGTGTGTTTGTGTGTGTGTGTGTGTGGGTGGGTGGGTGTGTATGTATTCTTTCACTAGACACTGTGACATTTTAAAACCACAGAAAATCTTGAGATTTGATCTTTATTTTCTTTTGTCAAACTCAATCTGGCATTATTCCCATATGGAGGAGAAGTGATGGGAGCAGACAGACCAAGTCAGGTTAAACCTCTGACTGCCAGATCCAATCACTTCATATAGTCCCCGCCCATCTGTTTGGTCAGCTGAAGGGCACATGGACTCCCTCCATCCCTCACAGCAGCACACTCTGATTACTGCGGTGGAACAGACTGAAGATGCACACACGGGGCATCTGGGCACTTTCTGGGTTATGGTTAATAACCTCGCCACCTGTTGGCATCCCACACTTCTTCACTCGAGACATCTTACTCCCTATTGGCAGGGGGGAGGTCATATCTGTGAAGGTCAATTTGACTAGTTTGGTACACCGAGAAACTAAAAACACAAAGTTTGAATGCAAACCAGGATAAATATGGTATGGTAGTATAATAAGTATAAATATGGTAGTTTTACATATGCGTCAGAGGTGAACAGCGTGGCCGGTACAGCTCAGTGTTGCATATAATTGACCTTGACATGACAGGTAATAATGAGGAGACTCTGAGACAGTCTGGAGCTCATTTCTGATGACAGCAGGGCCCTTGTTGCAGCTGAGGGAGCTGAAGTTTGGCAATGTGGGACATAGATGGTGTTGTTTGATGGATGTACTGATGATGACAGACATATAACCTCTGTGGAATACATTTTGACAGTACAATCTAAGTTTTTCATTCCCCTCTGGACTGTTGATAATTTAAAAAAAAAAGAAGTTCAGTAATGCCCTCAGAGAACTCAGAGGGAAAAAAAAACAGAGAGACCTTTTTGATCTGTATCAAAGGATTTAGGATTCAGAGGCGTGCTCTGAGTCTCAAGAAGGGCAGCCCTTGATCCACGTACATGTACTGTACACACAGAGAGAGCAGCAATGGAAACTTCCATCAGGCCTGCAGTTGCATGTGATAGAGTAAGCCTTGCTACCGGTGCATTACTCAGGCTTTGGTCAGGAAGGGTGAGCAGAGTTAGAGTTGGGTATTGAACTTCAGTAGTTTGTCAGTAAAGATCAAATGTACTGTCAAGTACCCCCCCCCCCAAAAAAAAAAAAAACACAGATTACTCTACAGATTAACCAAATGATATATGTTAATAAATTGGCTTTAGAAGTGCTTGTAGGTGGATTTTGTTACGGTTAGACAGAGCCAGGCTAGCTTTTTCCCCTTGTTTCAAGTCTTTATGCTAAGCTAAGGTAACCGGCTGTTGGCTGTAGTTTTATATTTAACCGAGAAATATGAGAATGTTTCCATCTTCTTATATAACTCTTGGCAGAAAGGAAATATTTCCAAAAATGTTGAAGCATGGCTTTACATACATTTTTTTTGGAAAAAATGTTCATGTTTCTCAAAGTAAGGTGTCGAAACTCAGTCCTAGTTGGTTTCTGCCTAGAGGCCGTTTGACATGGGGGAAGGAGCAATGTTTTTTGTATTTATTTTTATTTGTGTACACGGTAATTCCTCTAGAGGGTTTAATGTACAATCAGATAGTTTTCCTACTTCTGGTTAATCTGAAGCCTTTTTGTAACCTCTTTTTGCCTCCATGTTGTTGTTCCAGTAGCACAGTGCTCTGCCTGTGTACTGTTATGCTCCAGGCAATGTATTCACAACAGTTACAGATGTGTACGGCTCAGTGGAGGCTTCTGTATTATCAGCCGGCTTTGTCGGCCATGGAAATGAGAGCTCATTAGGTTATCCAAACAAGCCCCCAGCAGAGCCTGCCTGTAACTGTCAGCTGCTAGAATAGAGAGAGCACACACATTCTTCATCTGCTCCAGCTGAGTTATCATCAAAAATATGCAAATTAGATGTAAACATCACGTTGGGCCCCCCCCTCCCCCAATAATATCCAGTGGAACATTCCTTCATAACAGCAGGGGAGGAAAACTAAACGCTCAAGTATCTGAGGTTGCAGAGGGAGCCAGAGATGAGTGATTTCAAAGAATCCATCTCAGTGTTTGTAGTAAAAATGGTGCTTAACACATGCAGGAATTTGAACATTGAACCATAAGAAGGCCTCATGCAGTATGAATTGTGTCTGGACAAAGCAGATGGGCAGAGGGTTTTGGAATATGTATTTTATCTGAGTCCAGAGAAGCTTATCTTTACAGAGCGGGGTCCTCTCCACTGCCACCCTCAGATATTTATTACCTAGCGACATAAATGGCTTGAGCAGCTTAATCCCACATGCCAGGAGGACTTTGGTGAAATAACGCCCCGTCCTGAGGCATTATTAACGCTACGTTGCTAACCCTGATAGAATGGCATGGTGATAAGCTGATGTGTAGCTCGGAGGACCCAAGTCTCTGCATTCCACTGCGCTCCCAGGGAATGTCCAGGCCGCCCCTCTGGTCATGGGGTCGGTCCTCAGACAACAGCAGCTCCTCCGAGTTCACAGGACCTAATCATTAATCTCCCTCTGTCTCTTTCCCCAGATCGGCTGTGGTGCCTGGTATGCAGTCTCGCGTCGCTGGCTGCAGAGAGGAGGAGGAGGTGGAGGAAGAGGAAGGTTTTGTGTATTCCTGCCGTGGCTCCATCCAGCCTGATTCACATTATCTTCATCTGCAGAGGAGCGAAGGCCTGAGCCCTGGAAACGGCCAAGAGACTGGAAGTCTGCAGCTTCTTTCCACCTGATCTGTTTACTCGCCGTTCTTGTGTAACTTTCCCATGTAGCCACAAGCCTGAGCTGGACTCGTTGCCATGTATACTGCAGGGACTTCACAGACCGATAGCACAGATGTGTGCTCTGGGCATCTGCCTCAGATTTCCAGACTCCTGGGTCAAATAAGCTACTGTGACTGTATCAGCCCTGCACTGCTCAACTAACTCACTCCATCATCAAACTCCATCATCTCACCGGTAGATTACCAGTTTAACAGACTCTGAAAGGACTCATTAGTGTCTCTCACTGACGTGTTGTTTCACAGTGAACTAAAGAGGAAAGTCAGCTGTCCTTTGTTGTGGTTCTTCTCCCCTCCTGGCACTGGGCATTTACTCAGGTGTAATTTATTTGGACTGCTGATAGACTGAATTAGACCTTCGCTCTGCCAGGCATATGGGGAACTAGAGAAGACATTTGGGGAAGTGTATGATTTTGTGCACAGAAACAATCTTCCTGTCTGTATTTTTAGATGTTGGACTTGGGCTTCCCTCAATTTTGGTGAGCTAAATTTGTATCTTCCTCCTCATATACAAGCTCGCAAGACAGAATGTGTCCCATTACGGCTGAAGAAGATACTTTTCTGTTTCAAGTTGTTATTTCAAACTATGATTTTGTCATTTTTTTTTGTTTTGTGTCTCAGGGTTATGTATGGTTTTGCCTGTATGTGTGCAAGGAAGAGTAACCTTTTTGTTTTATGTCTTTTCTGTTCTGAATACTTTTCTTGTGAATGTACTAGTTTTGTGATAAACAATTTTACAGAACTCTCTCATTTTAGAATACATTCTTACATTGTGAAAATATATGATCACTCTTAATAGCAGTGGTCATACTTAAAACATAAATATTGCCAAAACCTGAATAGCTAACCTTAGTGTTATTTTGGATTTAAATAACGAAAGCTAGGTGTTTCCACAGTAGGTAACTCTGTAGCTATAATATTTGAGTATCTTTAATGGAAGTCTTTTGTGTGTCTACTTTGTATATTTTCTTTGTATTTAATTCGTAGAAGCTTTTGATTTGCACAGTTTGTACAAAGAAATCTCTTAATGGTCTTAATTTTTGTATTTGGTCTTAAGCCAGCTTGGTTAGTGTGAATAATCAAATCCTTTTTGTAGCACATAATTGAGTCATGTCTCTCTCAACAATCTATATTTCTGTGCAGTTTTCCAATATATCAAATATACTGGTATATTAAGCTATTACTGATACACCATCTATTACTTCATGTTCTACAGCTCCTAACTTGTCAATAAATGTCATCTTGTTGAAAAGAGATTTCGTTGTTTGTCCTCTGTTTTGCAGGGAAGGACTGGAATTTGTCAGCTGTGTCATTAAAACAGCGTGGTCAGCCAGATAATCACACAGGTACTCTTCACGTGCCTCGAATAGTTTCCAAATGCAGGTTAGGAGTGGTTTTGGTATTTACCAGGAACACCCATCTCCTTCCTCCTGTGTGTCCATGCAGTCTCTGTCTTATAAAGCCCCCTTGTCAGAGCGATATCACACATTCTGGTGATGTGGTATGTGAAGTGCTTGTGAAGCCTCTGATGCCCTGGCACTCACCATGTAAAATGTGCACACACATTATAACCCTCAAAGCCTGAGGAATGTGCTAATTATGCTCAGCGTCAGTCAGGTGATGCTCCTCCATACCTCTCATTCTGCAGCGGCAGAGTCTACGTGAGAAGACAGCGCCGTCCAGGGTGGGCGTTGTGTGGGAATATGTGTGGTTGGCACGCTTTTGCAGAGTGGCAGGGAGGAGAACCAGAGAGGAATGTACCCACACTCAGATTCTGGGAGGTGGCTCTTAATGTGCTTCCTGGAGGCTCGAAGTTTGAAGATGTTGGTGACGTCTTTGCTACTGAGCCATTATTGCTGCGGTGTTTAAACGATCCTCCTCCATTTTGAAATCAGACATCAAATGTTGCCTGTTTCTTTGGATTTCAGTAGCTTGTGGAATACTTCAACTTCCAAATTCTTCATCTATTCATTTCAAAGCAAAGTGATGTCTTGGTTGTCAGAGCATCTGCCACTCAGAAGATGGGGCAACCGATGATTTAAACACCACCTGTTCTTTGAATTCTGTCCTTGACCTTGGAAACAGTAAACTGACAACAGCAGATCATTAGTAGGGTAAAACTAACCATGATCTCACAACCATGATCATGTTCCTTATTATGGGGTGAACTATCCAAGACTTGGTGACTTCATTAAACACTGTCGAAAAAGCCTGTAAGTGGACCTTGAGTTAAATTGGCTCACGCCAAATGGACTCCACAGTGCTACTACCCATGGTAGTGTAATGGCTGAAAAATTAATATTGCTGTATTTGAGAACATGTTACATGGCTGTTTTGTGGACAAAATATGGTTTGAACAATGCTGACTGACAGTACACCTGAAGGCTCATGAAACACTAACACCTGCCCAGATAGATGTAAACTTGGCCTTGATGGCAGAAATAAAAAATAAAGCTCATTTGCGGACTCACACAATAACTCTCTTCTTCCTCACCTTTGTTATCCTTCTGTTCAGTCCTTGCACACTCAGCAGCCGTCTCCATTTCCACTTACCACTCTGTCTTGGTGGAGATGATATGAGTTGCCTTGATGATGTCAGAGGAATATTGATGGATCAACACATATATCAGTGTGTCGTGCGTGCGTGTGTGCGTGTGCACGTCTGTGTGTCGGATAGCGAGAAAGCGAGAGTGAGGAAAACAGAAGGATGACAAGTCACGAGGGAAAGAGCCTACTGAATGTTTTGCAAGTTGTTTGCAAGTTGTGCTCTAAGTGATTTGAATATCAAATTAACACATCCTCAGATATGTTGAGTGCTGTAACATCATGTCCTAAATATTTTAAGAAAGGGTGCAATGTTCTAAATGTCTACAAGTTTAATTGACAGAAAATTTTCCAGACAAAATTCTCTGTGCCCCATATACACAAACTTGTTTCCCTGCAAAAATCACATGACTTGTTTGATAAATTGAATAAAAGCTTTAAGGGATGCCCTTAAACAAACAGTTCAATGAAATTGTGCCGCAGCATTGTTAAATCTTTTCAAAGCCAATCGAAAAAACTTCAAAGCAAGCTCTTAATTGGACGTAAACAAGCTGTGTCCAGTCAAGCATGTGGACATGTTTGTGCCAGTGTGGGTACAGGGATTCATCAAAGGTTAATTTATGGATTTTTTAATACAATGCAGACGTGCATAAAAAGATGAAACACCCTTCTCTGAAAAGGAGACCTGGCACTGGACAGCAGGATGAGCAGGACGGTCAATGGCTCCTATTGTGATGCAAAATGTGCAAACCGGGCAATTTCAAACAGATCTTGCCAACGACACAATTAAACTACGGTGAATAAATAGACATTTGAAAGTCGGTTGGAGACAAAAGAACCTCAGAGGCTGCCAAATCAAAAAAAAAAAAAAAAAATGGAGGGAGGGAGGGAGGAGAATAAAGGGAGAGAAAGAGGACAAACTGCCATAACGATCTGGATCCTGGACTGAAGGATATTTAGGGTGTCTGTGCATGTGGGTGTGTCTGTGTGCTTTTGTGTGAATATTAAGTTATGCTTAATGTGTATTTGTGTCTGTGTTGGTGTGTTTGTTTTGTGTGTGTGTGTGTGTGTGTGTGTGTGTGTGTGTGTGTGTGTGTGTGTGTGTGTGTGTGTGTGTGTGTGTATGCACGAGGTGGGGGAGGAGCACTTGCGGCTTCTTGTTAACCCATAAGAAAGGAGGCAGCGAGGTGGAACGGACAGGGACGTTGCACTCTGCCGCTCCACCCAAATATCGGCGTGTGTCTGCTGGCCTGAGACCCCCAGCGGGGGCCTCTGCCTGCCCTGGGCGAGGACAAAGACGCCTTGTTGAGGCCAGAATCGACCTCCTCTCACCTTCCCCAGGGGGTCTGGAGGATGGCCCTGCAAGCTGGTTAGGGAAACCTCAAAGTGGACGGCCAGATCAATATTTACCTTCTGGCCAAATCAGATTTGATCTGACAGATCTGCACAAACCTGCAATTACTTCTGAATCTTAAAACACTATATCAAGATAAATAAAGTCAGCTAAATCTGGTAACATAGTCTTTTGTTTTTTACTCTACTGTAGAAGCATTCATCAAATTGTATTAATGCTAAAGCATCATTTTCTTTTCCGGGTAATAATTAAGAAAATATTTGAATTGCCACCACCAGGTATGAAGATGAGCTGTAACATTTATGTTGTGTAGGTATCTGTGGCAGACGGATGAGGAGTGTGTGTATGGTACAGGCTTGAGTGTGTGTGTTCTAGAGTTGAAATACCACCAGGAGCAACATCTTAAAAACTGTCTGAGAGGAGACTTCACTCCTTCACGTCTTCACTTCTTCCTGCTCTTACATAAGTCTCCCCGGTTGCAAAACTCTGTAAGCAAACACCAGCCTTCCCCTCATATATTGTCTTTCTCTCTCTGTCCCACTTTCAAATTAAGTTAGTTTCATTGTACTTTATTGGCATGAATACATAGAAAATCACCACAAGCATGTCCAAGTCTTCAAGAATAAATAATTACTGAACAATGTTGTCCCCCTTCTCTCTGTGTCTATGCTGGGGGTGGAGTTGAATGTGTCTCTGCACCCCCCCCGCTTTGGCTGTTGGCATCGTTGCTGGCAGCAGCTCTGAGGTTTCAGAGCTGACTGGGTAAGCAAATAAGGAGTAAACAGAGTGTGAGACAGACAGACAGACAGCCAGAGAGACAGCCTAACCACTGGAGCGAATGCAGGAGTTGTCTCCTCTCTGCTGGCTGAGCAGGAAGTGTGTGTGTGTGTGTGTGTGAGGGGGACTCAGGAGCTTGACAGGTCGGCTAACACCAAGAGGAAAGAGTGACCTGAAAACTCTCGCATTAAATCTGCACCTATAATCAAAGCCTTCTCTGCAGACTGAGCTTTGCACAGTGTTGTGACCCTGGAATTGGATTTTCTATCATAGTATAGTGCCACTGTGAGATACTGTTATGTTACAGACCTAAAGAAATCCTCAAAGAGTCTTCACAAACAAGCAAGACTATAAACTGCAGTTATCTTAACATTAAACACGTAAGAGCCATCACATTATGCTTGTTAGTCGTTTGATTTTGCTTTGATTTCAAACACAGTCTGTTATGTGACATAGCAACTATCATCACTCTTCTATGAAAACCATGTACTTCTTAAGTGTAAACTTCTCATGAAAAGCAGTTGTGTTTTCAGACAATCCGGTGGTTTTTAAACGGTTTATTTAGTTTATGAGGTACGAAATTTCTTTAACCCTAATCCCTCAATTTATCTGAAAAATTCCGAATCAACAAAATTGGAGATATATTGTTTTCACGGGAAAGCGACGCTCTGGCTCTGTATGTTAATATGTTAATTTCTGTATATTATTATACACTCAGTGTTGATTTTATTAAGTGCACCTGTGCAGTTTAAACCAGTCCAATACAATTGCCATAAAGTCTATTTTTATGATGCCTATACTGTTCAGGTTTTGTGTACGTTGTCATAGAATTGTTAATTCATTTGTATGTTGTAGCCTTGAGGTCATCGTTAGGGATGTGTTGCACTGGACTGCATTATATTGAGAGGTGTTTCTCTAACTGCACATTATAAACTTCTTAAGGTCAGGCCTTATGGCAGGGCTGTTGTATTGGATTGCAGTAGATTGCTTTGTATAGGTGTACCCAAAAACTGGCCACTGAGTGTAACTGTACACCTATTGTAGTACCCACTGTATACCCTCGACAGTATTTGTGTAGTTTCCCTGCTAAGCTCTGCACGAATACAGAGGCAAAACCTTTACGCCGCAATAACTTAAAATATGGGCAAATAGATGATGAATAGCTGAGTTAAATCCCTCTCAAAACTAAGCTCCGTTATTACAAGAGGCCTTACTATAAAAATACTGTGTTGCCATTATAACCTGACACAGAGGTGTGAAATTGCAATCAGTGTGGATTACATTTTCTGCAGACTTGCTCCAACAACATTTGAGTCTCTCTCTGTTGTCTCTCTCTTTCTCTCTCTCCACCGGATTAATTTCACGGCTTCTATTTTTTAGCGTCTGTGCAGTGAAGACCTGTGGCTTCGACAAAGGGAGAGAGAGAGAGAGAAATGTGAGCATTGTGACAGGAGAGCGCTTTCAGACTTGCCAGGATTCGGCCACAGTAATAGCTGTTTACACAATGGAATAATTACCCAGTAAATTACAGGGGGGAAGAAAAGGAGAGAGGAGAGGGGAGGAGAGGAGAGGAGAGGAGAGGAGAGGAGACAAACTTTCTGGTTCTGGCAGGCAAACAATGGATCTGACAGTCAAAGAGTTGATTATTCAGCATTCAGGCCTTTAATGAGTTCAGTTTCTATGTGTTTGCTGCATTGCACTCACACTCAAGCTCAAACACATCCAGCCATTTTACTGCTATTTGCCCACAGATTCCAATTCCAAGTTGCCCATAATGAGAACAGGAAAGCTTGTTTTCTTTTCCTGTTGATGGAACAAGCCCACAATCAGAATTTTAAATTTCGGGTACTTTCCATGTCTACTTCCCCGAACCCTAGGTTGGGAATCACTGGACTAAACTACCTAACTCTAAGGGAGATAAAAATAGCTGCACCTTAACAAACGTCTGATACTTACATATATTCTGCTGATAATACTGCTATAGGTTAGATAATGAATGCAGGACTTTGACTTATAATGGAATATTTCTGCATTGTTTTAGTCAAACAAAGGATCTGAGTACTTCTTCCATCAACGCCCACAATAGATGCTGTAGTTGAATGCTTGACTGACAAATGGCATTTTTAAGATGCCTCTCCCCTCCCATGTTTTCTCCCTCTTACAAACAGAGGTGGGAGGACCATCTGAAATATGCACTTTGGCAGAAGATCCTTTGTGATCTCCCATCACGTCACAAAGTCAACTCAAGGACAGTTTCATTCACCGGAAAAGTACACAAAGGCTTCGTCCACTGACCGTAGCCAATGAGCAGCGACTGTGGGCAGAGCAGACATGACCTAGCGGACATTCCAGGCAAGCCTGGCATACTTGGATTCATGTGGTGCAAAAAGATACATTTCTCTTTGTCTGTGTCTGCGCCCTTTGTTCTATCAAAGGAGCTGAGATTTTTTTTTTTTTCATTTAATTGCCACTTCCTCTGACTCTCATTAATAAAACAGAGATTAATTCCCAGTTGGGTTGGGGTGAGGCTCAAAGATGGGGGGTTGCTATAGCTTGGGGTGGCATGGTGGGGTTTCACATGTTGCCAGAGATGACACATTTACACAAACACTCACGTACACACACACACACACACACACACACTGTTACAAAGCCCCCTTGCCTCTCCAATCAAAAGCTTCTTTCTGCATGGAGGAAAAAAAAAACTTCAAAAGCATCGTCTACAGCCTGATGAGAAGGCCTCTGAGCTGGAGTGTGGCAGATGTGAACCCGCCCTATGGCACATATACACACTTGCCGATAGACAAACCAAACAGAATTATGAAAATAAGCCAAATGCGCACGCGCGCGCGTGTGTGTGTGTGTGTTTGAGGCGACCCCTTCTGTTGCACCGTGTCTGGCTGACCACTTCAGATGAGATGTGACACTGAGGATGAAAAGTACAATAGAGAGATACTCGGACGTGTCAGCAGCATCTGTCTCTGTCTGGGGCTGACGTGTGTCGTCCTCCCTCCTCATTCAGACCAGAGCACTGTGGCTTATACAAAACTAATGAAGCAGACGCATGCTGTATTAACACACACACTCATGCATGCACGCACACATATAAAGACAGACAAGGGAGTGTAGTGCTCTGATTGAACGTAGGGGGGACGGTGCCATGTGGCTGCACCGTGACCAGCATCTCATCTCAGATTCCTCTTATTCCCCCAAGAGCCTCACTCTGCTTTTGATACACAGAAAATGAGACCCCAGTACAGAGGAAAGGCTCAGCAGAGGTGGGTCACTGCAAACACTTGCAAGCAAGAGCAAAACACTGAATGATTTATGATAAAACAGTAGTGAGAAGCTGATTCCACGCAAGGTGTATTGCTCAGGATTGTAACTGTTTGGTCCTATCAAAGAAGGCAAATGCCGGACCGCTGTGCTCTGATTGGCTGACAGATGCCGTTTCCCCGAGAGCCCAGGGAAGGATAATTAAAAGAAAGGCAGAAAGAGAGGAGGAGTAACAGATATATCTTAAAAAAACAGAGATAGAGGAGAAGGAAATGAGACAGGAAGAGATTTGCTGTGTTTGAACAATAGGGCAGTCTTCCTTTGTTTGTGGTGGAACAGGCTCTTGTGCAACATCAGAAGATGACTGAGCTTTAATTGGAGCTCGTGTCGCATTATCATATTATCCTACTTAATGCACTTAAACACTCTGCCAAGAATCTTTGACATGTTAATGGTCTGAAATAAGAGCCACGGATAAAAAAAGAAAAAGAAATACATACTGTATGTGTGCTTGGGTGGGTGTATTTACAGTATGCTGTGCATGTGTATGCGCACCCAAGAGTGATTTCACTGGGTTGGCAAATAGTTTCTCCTCCTTTGCATAAGTTAAGTTTCTTCCTCAGAGGTGATGAGAACCTTGGCAGATGACTGAAGGCTTTTAACAGTGAATCAGAGGCACTATGCACGTGTGTGTGTGTGTTTGAGGCGACCCCTTCTGTTGCACCGTGTCTGGCTGACCACTTCAGATGAGATGTGACACTGAGGATGAAAAGTACAATAGAGAGATACTCGGACGTGTCAGCAGCATCTGTCTCTGTCTGGGGCTGACGTGTGTCGTCCTCCCTCCTCATTCAGACCAGAGCACTGTGGCTTATACAAAACTAATGAAGCAGACGCACGCTGTATTAACACACACACTCATGCATGCACGCACACATATAAAGACAGACAAGGGAGTGTAGTGCTCTGATTGAACGTAGGGGGGACGGTGCCATGTGGCTGCACCGTGACCAGCATCTCATTTCAGATTCCTCTTATTCCCCCAAGAGCCTCACTCTGCTTTTGATACACAGAAAATGAGACCCCAGTCCAGAGGAAAGGCTCAGCAGAGGTGGGTCACTGCAAACACTTGCAAGCAAGAGCAAAACACTGAATGATTTATGATAAAACAGTAGTGAGAAGCTGATTCCACGCAAGGTGTATTGCTCAGGATTGTAACTGTTTGGTCCTATCAAAGAAGGCAAATGCCGGACCGCTGTGCTCTGATTGGCTGACAGATGCCGTTTCCCCGAGAGCCCAGGGAAGGATAATTAAAAGAAAGACAGAAAGAGAGGAGGAGTAACAGATATATCTTAAAAAAACAGAGATAGAGGAGAAGGAAATGAGACAGGAAGAGATTTGCTGTGTTTGAACAATAGGGCAGTCTTCCTTTGTTTGTGGTGGAACAGGCTCTTGTGCAACATCAGAAGATGACTGAGCTTTAATTGGAGCTCGTGTCGCATTATCATATTATCCTACTTAATGCACTTAAACACTCTGCCAAGAATCTTTGACATGTTAATGGTCTGAAATAAGAGCCACGGATAAAAAAAGAAAAAGAAATACATACTGTATGTGTGCTTGGGTGGGTGTATTTACAGTATGCTGTGCATGTGTATGCGCACCCAAGAGTGATTTCACTGGGTTGGCAAATAGTTTCTCCTCCTTTGCATAAGTTAAGTTTCTTCCTCAGAGGTGATGAGAACCTTGGCAGATGACTGAAGGCTTTTAACAGTGAATCAGAGGCACTATGCACGTGTGTGTGTGTGTGTGTGTGTGTGTGTGTGTGTGTGTGTGTGTGTGTGTGTGTGTGTGTATGTGTGGGTTATTAGAGATCTCTGTCTGTAATACTGGAGCTCATTGTTATCTGGCAAGAAAGAAACACACCACATTAAATTTTAAATCCTCGCTACACAACCTTCTTTCTACCTGTCTTTACATTCTTTCAGCTGCTCTCATATGCTACCAACTGGTGCCAGTGGTGGAATGTACCCAAGTACATTTACTCAAGCGCTGTACTTATTTACAAATTTCATACACTTACCATTACATGCTACTTTATACCGCGACTCCACTACAATTAAATTTAGAGTGATGTGTTGGACTTTTTATTCAACTACATTTATTTCTCAGTTTTAGTTACTGGTTATTTTTGGATAATAAGATTTTACATACAAAGATCAACTTAATATCAACTTAAATTAACATTAAAATTTGATGCATTGTATAAAAAGTAGTTAAAATGAGCTCCAACTTAACCAGTTACGACACTAAAACTACACATTAATACGTTGGAAGTGATGATCCAGTAGTGTTTCATTTGGTTAAAAGCATTAATAACGTTTGTTTATTGTTGGTTTTTAGCACCCAAAGCACTTGTTTAAGGTTGGGTACGGATGTTTTTTCTTAATTAAATATAGAAAAAGTCAGCCCTGGGTTGAGGCATGAGACATATTGTGTTTTCTTTATTAATATTTAACTCGAACCACGATCTTCTAACTTTAACCAAAGTGCCTTTGTTGCCTAAACCTAACCACCAACCATCCACCCTGACCACCATCAATTCGACCCGTGTGTGGTACATGAACATACCACTTTGTTTAATATAGAGAAAAACATTGTTGGGTGACCCAGTCCAATAGCAGTTTTGTTTCTTGCACAACAACTTTGGCAAAACAAATGAGTAATAAATCCACATAGTTTGTAGGAGACAGGGTTGGGTACACAGGGAAATAGTTACAAATGACCCATGGCACACTTGGATCAAAGTCGGGGGGGGGCATTTTTACTCACATGTTGAGAGTTTACACTGATTTTTGCAGTGTTTTAGATCACAGGCTTGCTTTTTGAGACCTTTGGGTCGAGTCTTACGTGCAGCGGTTATGATGGAAGTCTAATTTTGGGCTTCTGAAGTGTTTCTGCCCTGCCTTTCTTTTTGCATTTGTGTTGGGTTTATGCTGTTGTCTTTAGTGAACAATAAAGACATGTCTGTTTTTACCCTTGTGAAATAAGATGAACAAATTTTCAACTTCTATTCATTTCAATTTCTTTCTTTCTGCACACTGGCACACAAACCCACCAAGCTTTGTGTTATTCTGGTATTTGGTGTCACAGCAGTTAGTGGCCTTTTGGGCTTTTGGCAGCGTCTTCTGGTCTCCACTCCCCCACTCCTCCCTCCTCCCTCCTCCCCTCATCAACAGTGGCCAGACAGCCATCCAACCCTGCCAGCTCTGGGGGGAGGCTGGCGACTGCTCCGTTCCAGCTCCTAAATCAGAGACTGTGTTTAGATCTCCCCTGTAGAGCGGCGCTTGTGATGAGCTCTGCTGCGCTCCGCTCTTCCAAGATGAAAGAAGGAAGCGTTGAAGAAGCTTCACGCACTTATACTCACCCCAGTTTGTCCATTTAGAGCTGAGTTAGGATCTTTCTGGTTTAGCAGCCTGCCTAAATTCTCCCCCTTTCTCCTCCATCAGCTGATGTTACATTATAAAAAGACTATCAGGGACAAATAATGTTGTGGTGGTTTTGAAGAAGCAGAAGCACTCAAGGAAAATATCAAAGCACACAGATATAGAACACAAACCCATCTAATTTAGACAAAGACGGCAACTTTCCTTTTCTTTTGATGATGTTGAAAGGCTTGGACTGGACTGAAGTGCACCACCTCAAGCTACATTCTTTGCAAGGGACAACAAATCCTCACAGAGAGCTATTCAACATAATACAGAGAAGTTTAAGTGCACCATCAACAAAAGTGCATCTGCTTTACCTAAAGCTCCATTTTACTAGCTTTAGATTCACTTCATTATCACTATCTGGATTTAAGGGCTTCCTGCAGGCTTTTTTGTCCCCTTATACATTTGATATACATGTATTTGAACATTTTTTCCACTTTGCATTTCCATTTTCTTGAAAGCAGTACACATATTCCCCAATGTTTGGCACAGACTTTCAGAAACATCTTTGATGATGATAAAGTAACTTTTACACAAAGCTCCTGTTGAGTCTTTCCAGTGCGAAACTGAGGAAATTGAATTGCCCGTGTCTTCACAGTGGATTTGGAAGAGGGTTTTCCGTGCCAGCTGCCAGGAAGCTATTTGTAGTGGCACAACTAGAGTTTGAATTTAGGTACCAGAAATGTGTGTGAGTGTGCGGTTGTGTGTGTATTAGAGAAGTTCTTTCTACTTCTCTGAAAATGCCACAGAGACCTCCCACACTGCATCTGCCCTGAACAATACTGCATCCTGAAACACAGATTGAAAGTGCTTAAAGCTGTGGACAGGACTTGAATTTAACTGATATTGCTAATTATTATACAGACAGAGAATCACCTCATCAAATGTTGAGGGGGTCATTATTGGTGGTTAAATAACCGGACTGACTATGGGCTTTATATAAATGGTATATCCTGTGAGTTCAAGAGCAGTGAATTCTTCATTTTTTTTAACACTTTCTTAAAGAAACAGTCAACATTTTGGGAAATACACTCACACATATTTCCCAAAATATCAAACTATTCCTTTAATCTTGGACTAAATATTGTTTTGCAATCAAAAATAGATTTGTCTCAGTGAAACTCAATGAGAACCAAATGTGTTTAATCTTCTCGGGAGCATGGCGATCTATCACAATGGTGCCATTCATCACTTCCTGACGCAGTGTAATCAGCACACGGGCACATGGGAATAAAACTGGTCAGTCACCGGGCTACTGCTGACTACAGAGTGCTAATTCTGTGAGCACAAGGGGCAAGTCAGCACAGAGCACACTTCCTTTCTAATCCGTCTACCCCTTTCAATTCACCTGGGGCATCTCTTCTGGCAGAACAATAGCCATCCACCTGATCTGATTTCTACCTGGCATAACCATTTCTCTGTGGAGACCTTTTCACTGTTGCCTCCCTCACAGGGACTTCCTTTGTTGATGCAAGATGGAAGATCAGTTGAGCAGGTGGGGGGAACAATGATTCTCATTCATCCAAAGCAAAACTCTGAGCCAGGCAGCATGAAATCACTCCGAGTTTACATTTCAGACTTTACAAGCCTTGAGAAATATCTAGTGTCCAAGGAGACATACACTGATGTAAATACACAAAGTTGTTGCAGGCCCCGAACCTTTACTGCTCTTTATCTATCACTGATAACAGCTACAACCTGAAGAAAAATCAAAATGCTTTATCTTTTCTGGCATATACCACAGCCTGCCCAGGGGCTTATGTAAACTGAGTTTTAACGCAGCCTTGGCCGAGAGACATGTTTTACTGCCCGCTATCTTTCTGAAATTAACTTGGGTGTCAGAAAAGGGGACAGATAGAGTCCGCTTTGTGTCTTTTCAACAAGAGGATCTTTGTGTCAGCCAGGAGCAATGAAACAACACTCAGATAAGCAGCCATCAATCGCATTCCTTCATAACATCACTTGCAATAACAGCAAGCTTTAGGTTGCCAAGCATGAAGTCTGGTTTAGAAACATTGCTGGCGTAGGTTACAAGTAGTTGTTCCCAACCTAGAGGTCCACACAAGAGTTTGCAAGAAGATTAACAAGATACCAAAACAGAAAAAAAATATTTTTGTCGCACATAATCCTTTTTTTCTTTCCTTTTAGACATTTCTCTAATTTTTGCTTTTTTAGCCATGCTAGCAGTGTGGGTCCATGACATTGTCAGTCGGTCAGTCCACAACTTTTCTCCAGACTGAAATAGCTCCACAGCTATTTGATGGATAGCGATGAAATCTCGAACAGCCATTCACCCAGACCTGGTATCTTACTGACTGTGGTGATCCCCTGACTCCACAAGCTCCACCATTTGTGGCTTGAATGGAAATGTCTCAACAACTATTGGTCGGATTTATATGACGTTTGGACAATAGCATGTTGACATTATCATTTAGCTCAAGGCACCACTATGCTAAGATAAGGCTGGCAAAATTCTATATCTTTGTTATTGTCAACGTATCCAATGAAAAGACCAAAACCAACAATATCAACATGCCTGTCTGTGGCACTCAGCCCCAAGCTCATTTGTTGCTACTGAAGACATAAATCTTTAAAAATGGGTTACAAATAGTATAGTTTCTTTTTTTTTTTCTTTTAAAAAAAGGCTTGATAATTTCCTAAAACAGCTGGGCAATGTACTTAGTTATGAAATGTTACTCAAACAGAAATATCAAGTGTACTTTGGGGGATTATTTTCAGCCGTACACATTCAGTGCTATTGTGAGTACTTACGGCAGCAGGTCGGAGTATGTGGGATTGACTAAAAAGCAAACATACAGTGCTCGTATTCATCATAATGAAGGAACAATGATGCCCAGTGCATCAGTGTGGCTCGTTGATGTGTTTCTGACAGTTTTTGAACAACTGAGGTCGACGGGAATACTGGCTAGTAGGATCAGTTCATTGGTGGTTTTAGTCTTTTCATCGGACTTGATAAAAAGAAACATACAGAATATCACCAGACTGATCTTTTAAGTGCAGCCTCACAGAGACTCTAGCACTGCTGTTGACTATTAGTCTCGTTTCTTGTGAATTGCTGGATAATGTTACCTCTTCAGATTTCTTAAAATTACTCAAACAAGAGAGAAAAAATTATTCATCATGGCTGAACTGTTCACAACCCATAAAACACATGCACCCGTTGACAAGGGTCACAAGGAGACATTGCTTCATCTTGAGGGGTCACAAGCTAAAAAATTTGAGAACCCTGAATTTGGTTTCTGGTGTCACTCAGTAGCCAAGCTAGACTCTTTTAACAGCCTCATGGCTCATTCCAACCTGCATGGCGTCAAAGTACAAGGAAACTGTTAGATCTGAGAGGAGGTACAAAAACAAAAGAAACCCAACTGCTGAGACGGAGTCTATCAAACTAAGATTGTCTCAGCATTTTATGAGCTTGTGGGGAGGTTCGTCTGCACGTCTGTCTCCACGGAGCATTTATTTGTTTAACTCTGTGGTGAGAAGAGCCTCTGTCACAGAATAACAACAGCCAAGACTCCTGATTTCCTGCAAACTGCATCACATAAAAAGCCTCTGAGCTGTGAGGCGGTTGAGTTGAAATGGACTCGAGGCATCAGATGAGAGGGGAACAGACAGGGAGACATGCAGTGGGCAGAGCAGTGGAAGGAACGAGACAAAAACAAAGACGGAGTCAAATGCAGCTTCCCTTCACAAGGGAAGCAGCCTGGAAAAATAATTGTTGAGAGGAGACAGAGAAAAGCCACTAATGACAGCAGACAATAAAAACCGGCCAGTACTGTAGCGTCTTCCCTGCCAGAATGACAATAACGCAGGCACCGGCAGTCCTCCTGTTAGTAAGGTCTGCAGAGGGATTGACCAGCCACAACCACACCACCTGAAAATAGAGCTTTGTCTCCGAATAGACTGTTATTAGTTCGTCTAAACACAGGGTCAATAACACTGTTACTGCACCTCCTAGACACTGAGGAATAGCTACAGTGCTAGCTAATTGGGTGGTCAGGATTATTTTGACGAGCAGTGAGTAGAAATTTAATTATATGGTGGTAGTTTCTGGTGGGGTGTCTGTGTGTTTGTGTGTGTGTGTGTGTGTGTGTGTGTGTGTGGTGGGGGCGGGGGGGCCAATCTTTGTATTTACAAATTTACACAAAAGGGAATCATTCATTGTTTGTTTGACTTTTGCCTAAACAGCAATGGTCCAAATATGCAGAAAACCAAACCAAAGTTTTTGCTGACTGTGACTGCTGACTGTTTAAAAACTCAAAATACAATAAAAAGAAAGAGAAAAATAATTTCAAGACTTTTTATTACTAAACTCTCTCTAAGGCATCAGTATGTGTCCACAGGTCGTTCTAACATCTTGCAGTGAATAAAATAAAACAATACAAAAATCAGTTTTGCTATGTGCTACAAATGTCATTAGACAGCTCTTGGTAAATGAAACTCGACAGACAATAATAATAAGCATTATAAACATTCATTTTCCCCTTCAAGTATTCTACTATCCAAAGTGACTAGTGTAAAATTGGCTGAGGAAATAAAATATGTTCATGATTATTTACATGTTACAGGTCCAATGTGTGTGTACGAGTGTGTGTGGATATAAAAAACATGACCGAAAACAACTCGGTTAGAAATGTTTCCGCTGTGTTTTTGGTAGCGAGCATGCGCACAAACACAGAGAGATACACACACAGACATGCAGACACAGACACACACACAGTGATGTGACTGACTGGCTTTGAAGTTTTAAAACAGAGCAAAAAGGTTAAGCAGTTCAGTACAGCAAAACAACACTTAAGACTTGAGTTGATCCAAACGGTGACACCGACAGGCTGCATCCACCTCTCCTGTCGAGGTCCATTAGTCCACAGATAAAACTCTCGTACCTGGAGCACAATTTAAGTGCTCTCAGCCCAGTTTTCCTGCTGTCTAACATCTCTCATTCAGAATTAAAGAGAGACATGGAAATACAGGAAAATGGACAAACATGGAAATAAAAGTTAATTCTTGAACTCTTTAAAAAAACAACCCCAACTCAAGGTTGACTCACTGGCTTTCTCTAGAATTTTTAACCGAATCATATGGTCTTTATCTGTGGATGGAGTTTGCTCAGTTTTCATGACATGCAAGCTATATGCTGTCATGATGGTATCAATAGCCCTTTTAAGACTTTTCGCTCATGTTGCCTTTTAAGTTTTTAAGCACTGGCTGAAGACCTGGTAAAATGGTTGAAAGCTCTGGTGAACAAAGCTAGTAAGGGGGCCTTTATTTGGGATTGTTTTGTCAAAGTCTGGAAAGTCTCTTTTTATAGGGTTCCACCCAGTGAAAACCACCAAAAGTACGTTCACATGAACATTAACAGCCCATGGTTCGTTGTGATGATCAAGTGTTAGGTGAGCTCATATACTGATCATGGAGGAAAAAAATAAATAAATCAGACATAGGATGTGCCACTCTAAGCCAGTATACTGGTGTACCTATTTGATTGATTGTTTCCATTATAGTTTATTGTTTGAGTAGTTTCAAGACCATCTCAAAACATTACGTCCACCTTTGTATAAAGAGACATTTGTGATCTGGATATGAGGCTGCAAAAGAAACAGGAAATCCAAAAATTAGACCTGAAGCAGGATATGAACTGGACTACAATGTGCTGCAAACACACTTGCTGTGGACACTCCCTGGAGGATGTTCTTTACAAGTAATAACACTTTGTGGACAACCATCCAACCAGAACAGTGTCATTTTTTCCTTCATACACAAGCACAGAAAGGAGCCCAGTCAGCCGAATGTCTCTTTGGTTTAACCAACTGAAACAAGGAGATGGTTTAGTTTTTTGACTGCTACATAATCCTGGTGAAACATCACTCATGATACGCTGGACAAAGACAACACACAGTGCACCCCGACTTCAAAGCTACAACATCAGCACACATCAGGAGATTAAATATACACACCTTCAATTGTAGTTGATTTATACAACAGCAATGACTGATGGTGGTTTCATAAACTGCCACGAGTTTATCCAAGCAAGGCGTACCGTATTGTACATACACACCCATGTGTGTATTTTAAGGTTATATACACATATGCACAAACAGACTTTTGGCTGACTTTTGCATTTTGATTCATGTCAAATATCTGTTTCTAATACAAGAATGTGTAGGAGGGGGGCAGCTGGTGCAGAAGAGATCAGGTACTGTATGTACACTTATATACATAATATACATCAACACTCAGTAAACTTGTTTAAACTCCAGCTAGTGATCACACCTTCAGAGAGAATCTTATTTATACAAAGACAAAAGGCTCTCCTGATATTTTCCCCTCCAGAGCCACATGACACATTAATGTGTCAACTGCTTCAGGATTTATAGGAATCTCACGTACATAAAGAGGGGGGAAAAAAAAAAAATGGGATGGACATCGCCATATTTCACCTGTGAAGAAAGATAAACATTGAAATCTTGGACAACAGCCGATAGTCCTGCAGCACCACTGCACCCGTCACAGTACCGTTTTTCTAGGCACAGAGATTTAAGACCCAGCTAATGAAATGTCATCAGCAATCAATAAAACACACTGTCAATGAGACCTGAGGGCCTCAATGAAAACTGACGTTGTCATATTTATCGCAGAGATTTGACGGATTAGCTAAAATTAATCCGGTCTGACAATTTTACACACTGTCAACTCAGCAAAATGATCTTCAGAGACAAAAGCTTTCAAAAAAGAAAAAAGAAAAAAAAAAAACACTTAAGAATCACATTAACTTTCCATTTCCTGACTTGGGTGAAAAATTAGGGCCAAAGATGATTGAGCAGGGGAGTTATTAACTTTAAAATGCTTCATCACTGTACACTCCTAGCTTTTATGGTTGTCCTGTGATTCTCTAGAAGACTCTGTACATGTATACAGAAGCCATTTTAGAACAACAAGACTGAGGGATATAAAACTCTGCTCCATTATAAACTTTTAGGCCTTGCTGTCATTGTCTGACTGACCTGTATAATCTTAGCTGTTTACATTTAGGAATAACACAAGCAAGCCTTTACTCTACTGGAGCAACTAGTGCAAAATTGTGAAGTTTTATTTTCTATTAGTATGATGGTGGATTTCAATATTTTCAGGGCATATCAACTAAAATGTAATTGTTGTGATTATTATTTATGTGCGCTTTTAGGCCTATTACCCCATTTTCTCGCCTCTTTGCCACTGACCAGAAACATGAAGCAGTTCAAAGTCAATTTTACCCATAAAACATCATACAGCATGAAATGTCATGAATCGTCGAATACACTACAGCTCCACTAAAATGCCAAAAAAAATACGTTTCTAAAAGAAGGGTCACTTAAAGGGAGTTTTTTCGGAATTGTAACCCAGGGTGAGACAAACTCGTTGAGGCCTTTTTGATGTCTACAAGGTATACTGAATGGTGCCAAATTTAGCCAAGTTTAGCTCATTTCTTGGGTGTCTAACGGGAGAAATATCAGCTCAGATACAAGTCTGGAACATTTAACTTTAAATTTTAAAGGTTGAAGGCTAATTTAAATAAAGTACATACTCAAATTTCCATAAATCTGTCGCAAATTTCTGTATTAAAAAGTGACCTTTTATCAGACAGCTGACCAACAGCAATAGTTGCAGAAACAAAGAGGCAATTTGTGAAAATGCTGTTTAGAAATGCTAGGTTAAGTACAAATGATCAATGATTAACCCTCAGTGTTTTTGAGGAGAGCTACTGGTATGAGATGCAGGAACAGACCTAGAGTAGCCTATACAGATATTAATTCAAATATTATACAGAGACACAGGAAAGGCATCCCTGAGTTTTTCTCACTCTGCATGTGCTGGAAAAACAGTACAACTTGCCAGAAGCCAAACTCTCCCTTAATTGAAATTAAGCATTATTACACAAGAGTGTGGAAAAAAAAAATTGCCTGCTGACCAAATCCAAGTTAGGTTTCACAACCACCGGCAACACTAAAGCTTTAATCAACAATGTTAGCCTTCTGCAATAAGCACGATTAAGGAGAACAAGAAAAAACTAAATTAAATGAACCTTCACAAGTGTACAACCAAACAACATACATTTCGTCCGGAAAAGTTCATTCATAAGTCTGGAATGGAGTATTTACACTGTGCAAATGAAACATCGAGCAGAGAGTGTTCATGTCTTAAGAGTTCTTCTGAGTTCCTGTTGAATCATTTCTTGTGGTTCCAGGTCCATTAGAAGCAGATGGTTAAGGCCGGGGCTCCATTGCTGCACCTCTTACTTCATACATGCTTCACAAACCAGCCTGACCGGAGTCTCCTGAAATGCACCCAACCGTTTTGCTTTTATTTGTTCCTTTCAGTCAAATTACCTTCAGCTGTTGCAGCTAATGTCTTTGAATTGTTATAACTTCATTTAAACATTTTCATACGTGTTACAAGAAGCCTTTGTTTTGGCAAAGTTTCCTTCTTCGTACTTACTGTTTAAAAAAAGACAAAGAAAAAAACTAAAAATTTAATAAAAAAAGAAACCGTTTAAAAGCAAGTCCTCTTTTTCGAATAAAATGTTGGGATTTTTTCCTCTCTATGCGAGTCACTGTAGCTCTGACAAAGGCTCTGCTCTCTGCAATAGACTGCTGCAGCTTTGTACAGATATTTACACTACCTGACCTTAACAGTCAATAACAACACACCTGCCCGCACTGAACATACAGTCAACGTCACACTATCGCATCTAAGTGGCTCCTTAAAACGGACCTTGTGGTAGATTGGGGATAAGTAACCATCCCATAATTGTTTTCTTTTTTTGTTTTTGTGATCAGTGCTTGATCTGAGGGCAGAGGTCTGGAATTTAGAAAAAGATGACGTCCTCCTTGTTGAGGTCTTCTGTGGAGATCTTGTATGTTGGCGGCATGCTGGGGCTGTGGCTGCGCCCGTGATTTACCTGGACATGGGCCTGCGCATTCAGACTGAGGCCCTGCGGCTGCACGTGGGACTGGAACTGGAGAAATCCGGTGCTCTGTGAGTGGGGAGGCACGCTGGGAGGCTGTATGGAGGGCTGAGGATGGGACTGTGCAAGGGGTATGGGGGGCTTCTGAACATTTGGAGGGTGGGAGGTGCTGATGGAAGAGCTGGTTTGGCTGTCTGGTCCAGCGCTGTCTGGAGGACTGAGTTGATCTTGTCAGAGACATAGAAGAAAGGCCATTACAGAACAAGGAATTGCACCAAAAATAGCATAAAAGACAACTCGCAGATTAGTCATTTGTACCAGTTTAATACAGATGGGCCCACTCATTCTAAATGCAATCTCTCACACGAAATCGTGCCAGTGTTTTTTGCCAGTGGTTATAGTGAGGGCACACGATTTGAGTGTTAAAATGTCTCTGTCAGCATTATAGCCTGCAATTAATCACAGTGAAGCATGTGAAATTGATAGGTGTTTACACAGGGTGAGGCTGGGTATAAAGGCAGCTTCAGAGAGGAACGTGATCGGGTGGGGTCGGGTTTGCCCAGGTGGAGAATGTGTGAGTCTGTGAGAACAGAAGTTTAATAATGCAGTAGGCAAAGACAGACAGGAAGAGATGGGGTTTGTCCTAACGGAGCGAAGGAGGGAGTGTTTGTGTGTGAGCATGTGTGTTCATGAACAGTATGTATGTATAAATAAATAGGTACCTGCATGGTGATGCAGGGATGACAGCGAGAGCTGCTGGTGGGGGCTGATGGAGCGCTTGGCCTTGAGGGCATTTTCGTCTCGGCCAGCAGACAGCTTCAGCGGCAGCATCTGCTTCATATCCACTGAGGCTGAGAGGAGAAGGAGGGAGGAGAACGGGGGGGGCAAAGAAAACAAGAGACAGAGATAGAAGGTGATTTAATTGTAAGATTAGATTGCATTGGTAAACTGAAGCAGTCTGGCCTGGCCCCAATTTAGACAGCTAATGTGACCCTAATGAGCCCCTTAACTGATGCTGATCAGGTCAAGCTCATGTCAGGCCCAGATGGCTTGGATATCAGTGACAGTGAGGAAGAAAAACCCATTGTAAAACTAGTATAGTGCAATGATAAACATCACCTGCAAGAGTAAGAGAGGAATAAACCTCAGTGAAACACTCAAAACACTCTTTAAAAGGGTCTACCTTTTATTATACTTTTTATATTAATATTAGTTGGTGTATGTTGCACTGTAGGCAACTCCTGCAAGGGGAAAAAAAATCAAAAAATCAAATAAAAACCCAGTCTTAATGTCTGCCCAGTGAACTGCAGACTGATAGAAATACCTGACCTGTAACAGGTCACACACTCACCCCCCTTTGCTGTGACACTCCTGCACTTTCTCTCACAAGTGCAACCCAAAGCAAGTACAGACAAGTACTAAACCACCTTATATCATACTGCGTCACATATTTGGTACCTTTTTAGAAAGCTACTCAAAATCAGTTTGTCAGGTGTTTACCTGAATGAGTTATGTGGATTCAACCTGTGACTATTTAGTTTTAAAACAGTCTCCATAATCATTCTAACCATCCTGCCACCTACTAATCATGTCTAACTCCTTACCCGTGCTGTCAGTGCGATGCGAAGCTTTGACACTCTTGCTTCCTTTCCCTTTGCCGCTGCTGAAGGCGGCCAGCTTGGTGGGGATCTGCTGCTGCACCCCGACCAGTTTGTGCTGCTGGTTGGTGGTGCTGAAGAGATGGAGCGGCACTTCTGTCTTCAGCGGCAGGGTGGAAGAGCCCGTCTCCCGCCGCAACATCAATTCAGGGCGTTCTGGATAGTCAGCTGGTGCTACGGACAGGCTGGCGCGCACCAGGGGCTTCGGAGGCAGGGGCAGGTCGGAGATGCTGGTGGAGCTGGTTAGGCCAGAGGACATGAGGAGCTCCCCGTTCAGACTGCCAGACAGAGGAGCCACCTGGAGGAGGAAGAAAACTGCACATTATTTGCTGAGATGTGACTGAAGTCTTCTTCAATGTTGCAAACATCTTCATATAAGACTAAAAATTTCAGTATTCAAGTTCACAAAGGAAAGCTCCCCAAATCTGCACTATAATTATCCATATTTGTGGCCGGATTCAGTTTGGAATCTGAGCTTTGAAAGGTCATGTTTGCATGGTGTGTGTGTGTGTGTGTGTGTGTGTGTGTGTGTGTGTGTGTGTGTGTGTGTGTGTGTGTGTGTGTGTGTGTGTATAAGCAGGCTTCGCTGTGGGTTATGTATGACAGTATTTTTTTTGAAGGGGGGAAAAAAAAAAAAAAAAAAAAAAAAACTTAAAACAGCTTCTTAAGAGTACAGAAGACACACAGATACACACTATAAATCTTCTGTGTGATCCCATGTCATTACAGAAAGACAATCTGTTGAGGAGCACAGTATTTATGGGCTAAAGAGGGAATCGGAAACATATGCGACTCTTTCTGCTGAGCACACACTTTGGTAAGTTTGGTAACAGGCTTTTGATGTGTTCCAAGAGGCTCAAAGACAATACGCACACACACACACACACACACACACACAAAATGAGAAACATAAAACCCTTAAAAGTCCCTGTGCACATAAAGGCATGTCTAACAGGCCGTGCTGTTAGACAAGCAAGGGAACAAGAAAATAGCTCTCTTGAAATCAGTGGATGAAAGACACTGACCGCATTGTACAATTAATTTTAATAGACTGAAGGAAAGACGATCTAGAGATCAAGTCAACATCATCATCCAATCGGCATTGAATTTGGATTTCTGCAACAATGGAGTGGTGTAGTGTTTGTATTTGTTAGTAATCCCGTGTGTTGCATTACAACAACTATAAAAAGCATCTCTTTACTGTGCTATTGTAAGACTTCCTACGCCACTAAGACCGAAGCTTAAACCCTTCAACAAACACTGTGACACAATGTGTTGCACAAGGCTATTTGTCAAAACAAGAAACACAAGCACCCAAACAGTTGCCATTTTTGGTTGTTCAGAATCTACTTTGCATCTTTGTACAGCCACAGCACAATCTTTGAAGCTTGGGTTGGTCATAGTCACAACAAAAATTTTAATCGACTGGTAATCCTTTTCATTCACACGTTTAAAAAGATGGATTGGTGAAATGGCAGGAAAGGTGAGGTTTCTGAAAACCAGTTCCCTGAAGAAATTCTCAAGATATCTGGGGCTCACTCTTTTCCAATACAGACAACTATATGGTAGTAAAAAAACCTACTGAAACAAGCTTCAGAAATAACAACTCTCTGCATATACTCACATAGCAGCATTTTTATATGTCTGCCTTATTATAATGTAATATTACTTGTGTAACAGCGTTTTTAAATTCACAAGCTGACAAAATAAAAAAAATAAAAAAGGTAAAGTCAGTAAGGGTTATTTCCATCAGTACCAGAGAAAAATATTTTTTAGTGAAGAGTGAGAAAAAGATGATAAAAACGTAACAAGATCACTTGCACATGTAAAAGTTCAAGTTGTCCCTTTGTTCATGACCTCACAGCAGGTCGGTTCGATCACACCCAATACATGCATCATAAAAACCCCAAATCAGTTTAGATCATGGTTTGATCAGTGTGTATGTTTTTTTGATTTGAGCTACCAGTAGTCACTAGTTAGTGTCTGTATACATTTGTTTATTAGACCAAGGACGCAAAGTCTCTGAAACATGAGTCAGCAAGAGTCTCCATTAAAATGGCACAAGGATTAATAATAATACAATTCATTATATCTCATAAAATAAATGTTTTTTTCACAAACATCTGAGGGTAAAAAAATCACGACAACATTCCATCAATTAGTATTTTACATTAATTGGTTAAATAATTAATTTGGAAGTGAAATAACAGCATGAGGCTACTGACACAAACTGCCTTTTATCTGATATTTAGAATAAGGCTGACCTCACTATTATCACTAAACAAATATGTCAGTCCACCAAGTTTTGACTGGAGCATCTTTAACTTTAAGTATGGCAAGTCTGTAGTTGCACTGTTTGGTATGCAGTCCACATGCTACAAGATTGATGATGATGCAGAAGACTTCCTGTGGCAATTGGGGGAAGCATGATGACTATGTTTTACAAGGGACTGTAAAACACAGACTCCTCTGACTGTGACTATGGGTGTGTGTGCATGTGTTTGTGGAGACCGTAGCTTCCCCAGCTGTAACAGCAGAGCATGACGGGATGACCCGGGGCAGAGAGGGGCCCGGAATTGGGGAAAGTCTCTATAGCTCCTTCCCACCAGTAAATCCCCATTTCTTCTTCCGCCCTTCATCATTCTCTGTCTTTCAGCACTCACTCATCTTGGCACACAGATGTTGCAATGTTCCCAGGACAAGGTGATCGGCTTTAACCGGCATAAACAGCAGGTTTCCAGGGCAGTAAACCATGCGGAGGGTGCAGAGCACAACGACACTAGACTGACAGCACATAAACAATTAGCACTGGCTGTCTTCCAGAGGCCTCTGTTAATGACAGGCTTGGACTAGCTAATTACACAGCCAAGTTCCTCTCATCCTGAAAACTGCCTGGATACTCCCATATCATACATATCTCCACCAACACTACTCAGTGTGTTGCCTTCTACACAAAGGAAAGCACTGGGAAGGAGATCTTGGTTGCTGAATCCTACGTGGACTGGATGATTGGTGGAAGGATTGGTGGACTTCAGAATGAGTTTCTATGGGTCCTGGGCAGTCCTGATCCAGGGTGAATATATGACATTAGCAAACACTGTAGACCTAAACTTGTCTAATCCAAAAATCAAACTATGTCTAGGTAATTCATGCCATCTATAAATATGGTAATTACTGTATGAAGTGTGAAACTTTGTATGAAGTTTGGTGATTAGCACTGACTCAGCCATTTATACACTGATTCAGTGTCATTTGTTCATTAATTGATCAGTCTACTGACAGAAAATTATTCCTCAACCACTTAAATAATCAATTCATAAATGACTTAGAAGATTAATCAAAAACTGCAAAACATTCTCTGATTCCAACTTTTCCTACATAAAGATTAGTTTCGGTTATATCACATGGACACTAAGGAGCTGTGATGGACATTTTTCACTGTTTTCTGACATTTTATAGACTTCAGAGCTTTAAAGATTGGTCAATTAATGGAGCAGCCTTTTGACAGATAAATAATGAGCAACTATTCTAATAACTGATGAGTCATTAAGGTTTGTTTTCAAGAAAAAAATACCACACATCGAATGGTTTTAGCTTCTTAAATATGAGAATTTGCTGCTTTTTTTGTCTTACACTATAGTAAATTGAATATTCTTTTGGTTTTAGATGGTTGGGTGGACAAAACAAGACCTTTCATAATGTCACCTTGGACTTCAGGAAATTGTGATGTCCATTTTATGTAGTTTTCTGATGTTTTATAGACCAAATGATGGAATGATTAATCAAGAAAATCTGCAGATTAATGGATAATGAAAATAATAATGTTGTAGCTATAAAACAATTTATTCATGAATTACAAAAATAAGAGGCAGATTAATCTATTATGAAAATAATAACAATATGTTGCAGCCCTACATCACATTACCTATCTCAAGAATTAAAAACAAACAAGATCCAAGGAAAAGTGTAGCTTTTACTTTAGATCTCAAGTACATTTTTGTCCCTGCCAGAGCAAATGATTAACTTCAACTGACTAATTTGACAACATTTTAGTTGAAGACAGAACAGTACTGAACACGTTGTAACAGGTGGGAAGCAGCTACAGTGACAGATGGCGTAGAGAAAATATCTGCCCTGGAACTTGGTGTTCTGTCTTAGCTCTGCAAATCAACCTCTAAAGGCTGATTATAGAAGAAGCAAGTCACAAGCATCTAGGTGTGTTTGTGTGTGTGTACATGGTGAGGGTGTTGATTGCTAAAGAGTAACTCAATGGGGTTTTTTCAGACCACAGGAACACTTTGAGACAGCAGCAACACAAATCAGCCTGAAGACTGAAGCCAAAGATGGGAAGAGATAACTGAGTGTGTAGAAGACACTAATATATCTCATTCTTTAGGACTGACCTTCTAACGTTTCTCTTGACTTTTTCCAAACTTCCTATGTTTTAACAATGTTCTCTGTCATGTTTTTGTAGTTACTCACACCAGGTACCAATTCAGTTTTACAGTTTTCTGCTCTGGAGCAAAAGAAAAGTTACCGAAGGAAGTGCAATGGTTATACATTGATGCATATCCCTTGAAAGACTTTCCCAGTAGGCCAGGGATTTAATTTTGTTGTAACCCCCGTTTTCACCCTTTAGTTTTCAGTCCATTAAATAAGGTTGGTGTATGTTTATTTCCTATTTTTTCCATTGACTCTTGCTGTATAGTGTAGGTCATTTTTTTTTCTTGACTGATAACTGTCATTCAGATCTCCAAGATTCCAGCTCAAGCCTCAATTAAGCACATGCTTTATGACTTTACATTCACTGGACTATTTTGCAGTCTAACCCAAGGCTCTATTCTTGATCACAGCCAATAAAAAAGCCTGAGCCCAATGCTTTCCTTATCAAGAGGCCAAGTATGATCAAATGAGATAACACATGAAAGGGACGTTCCTCTGAAGTCAGGACATGCCGCAGCTAGAACCGTTCTTGCACAAACTCTCACATGTTAAGAAAGGCAAACACACACTGAGGCATGTTTTTTTTTTTTATGAGGTCTAATCATAGCTCTATGGGCTTGCTGATGAGTCTTAATGTTGGGTGGTGGCGATTAAACGTCTGTTGGTATCAGGCTGGCTTGGGGCCTGGAACAGATCCTGAGGTCAGAGCAGATGAAAAGATCCTTTGATGTGTTTGACGCAAAGGGGGAACAAACCACTTCCAAAATCTCCTGAACCAAAGCCAAGAAAGTCCAACAGCAGAGCTGACGGTAGAGAACTGCAACACACTACTTAACTGGTCTAAAACAAATATTATGGGCATGATTTAATGGGGTGCTGAGTGGGGATAGGGTCTAGATCTGAGCTGCTACAGGTCGTATCTTGCAGTCTATGTAACAAACAAGCAAATCACACAGCAGTCTTACCCACCGTCGCTGTATCAGCGAAGGCTTCTGTAATTACCAGAGTCTCTGCATTTCCCACCACAACAGATTAGGTAAATTTAGGCCAGAGGCTCCTTCACTTTACAAGACCAGAGGCTGTGGTTTTTCAAGAGTCACTACGAATTGTTCCGGGTACAGCTCACAGTCAAAGGCCTGCCTTCTGCAGCCAGTAATAAGATAAGTGCAATAACGCAAGTCAGCTGGTTGTGTCTGTGTACATCTTTGGTTAAGACTCAAGTGAACTAAGGACTGAGGGATGTTTTTGAAAGGTCTTCTTACCATGAACATTTTGGGGTGACACAGAAACATGGATGGTAGATAGGCAGACAGATGTCTGAAGATGATGTGAGTAAAGTTACAGTATATGAATAAGAATAAAAAAAAGGGAATGTACAGTCGCAAAAAAGCACTGTAAATTTTTGAGACATGTCAGGACTTGAATGGACAGCACTGTGTCATCTGTCAGTTAGTAAGCTTGGAATGCAGGACAATGAAGGACTGGCGAATCAGAGATACCTGTCAGGCATCAACGAGGTAGGAATGCCAGACAGCAGAGAGGGACTAATGACACCACTGGAGACAGCCTCAGTCAGAAAAACACATCCGTATGGTAGCATGTGTATCAGTGCTGCTCTGGTAGAAAGCTAAATAGTGAATCTGAGTGTATATTTATATTGTGATATAAAATTACCCATACTGTGATAGAGGAATTTATCCTTATCTTCCACCTTTAATAAGGATACCATAAACTGTCACATCAGTCTGTATCCTCTTGGTTTGTTAAAAAGATAAAGTGTATGTCAAGATAAAACTTCCAACGTTTCAGTTACCTTTACCTCTCCTCAGCTTGTCACAGAGAATGCTAATCAACCAAACTGTGACTGTGATAAAGGCTTTTGAAATCAGCCTTTCCAAAGTTCCTCTCTAGTGAAACTCAAACAATGGCCCGCATTGTACTGAAAGAAGAGCAACAGGGATAGAAGTAGAGAAACACAGGAAGGAGAGCAGAGTAAAAGACGTAAAAGGGAGGTAAAGAGAAAGACTGCTCCCAGTAGAGGTGGATTGTTGAGTTGAGTGGTTAGAATTGTATTCAGCTGTATGTGTGTTTGTGACTATACTCATCTGTAACACAGGTTGTGGGAGATGAAACCAATGCTTCTTTTCCTCCAGTAAGAGGACCTGAACTCAGGACCTAAAAGTTCCTTAAGCACCACATTTATGTTTCCACTGCACTGCAATGGTAATTGGTGGTTACACAAATCAGACTGATCAAGAAATATAAATCCAAAATTTGAGATGTCATTTGTGTATTGTGTGACAGGAAATCTGATGTTAGGAGAGAGATATGCAGAAGTTGAAAAGGAGATTAAAAACTACAGAGAGGCAAGATGGGACGTGTTGCAGCCACAAGTAGAGAAGAAAGGAAAGACTGTAAATGCAAACAATTTTCTGTGGCTTTAAAATTACATGAAGCGCTTCACTATGAAATCGAATGTAATATAATCTTGCACATGAATAATTAAAATATTGTATATTTGGTACTTCAGTGTTTCGGATGCTCCAGTACCTTGGAAGGGCGGGTACAAGATTCATACCCAGGGGATGGGATCGAAAGAAAGAGAGAGACTGGGTACGTAAAGGTTTGAAGAAAGAAACTAGAATGAGAAATTGCCAAAGAGCAGGCAAGAGAGACAGGAAAGCCCCTTAAAATTCTTTATCCTGTGAGTAATTGTCACCAACGATTTCTGGTTTTGCCCTTCTCCTCATTTCCTTCCTTCCTACACAGAACTTTCAAAAGGTGCTGTAATATACTCTTATATGACCTTAAATTTAAAATGTAATATTTCAAAATATATATTTCAAAAGCATTTTTTTTACCTGTAAACTATATGAATTTAAAAAAAATTGTATACAGTTAGTCATGATTCAATAAAACTGTGAAAAATACCTTGAAGTTATGATTTTAAGGGCATCCAAAATAAATCACATTGTTTTGCAAACTGAACAAATTTTACATTTGTTAGCTCTAGCTTCATTTATAGTTTCCACTTCTGTGTGGCTGTTAGGGTCCACATGGCGTAAATTTATCCATCTGCCAATGGATGAATGCTGACCGTACAACTTAATAAACGTGTGTGAACACATCTACGTATGCAGATGCCCAATGTAGTATAAACAGAGCAGTGTGCATGTCTGATGTCTGATGAAAATTAAATATTTTCTCCACTAGCAACAGCTACCTTGTTAGTCTTGTACTGTATGATGAGCCACTTTCTCCAAATATAAGACATACTGTGATATCTATATTAGCAAATTCTGTATTTCGTTTTACTGTTATTTGCGTACGTATGAGCATTATCGTCCCCACCACAGGTTCCCCACCTCAATGGTCTTCCTCTTGATCTTCTTCTGGTGTTCCAGGCGTTCCTTTTCTTTCTCCACAGCTCTGGTGGACTCTCTCAGTCTCTCCAAGTCCTGCTGGTACGTCTCTCTCTGCCTGTCCAGCTCCTCCCTCTCTTTTGCCAGATGTTCCTGCACCCAAACAAAAATGATTTGCATTGTTGCAAAGTTTCTGTAGAATATTGACGTCTAATTTCCAAATCAGGCATAGAGCAATTGTGCCAGAAATTCAGGAAAAGGACAGTGCACCTCACCTCCAGCCACCTGCACTCCTCCTCCCTTTGTCGGAGCCTGGCCTCAGTAGTCTCAACTTGCTGGCGGTGCCTCTCCCTCTCCTTCTCCCAGCGCTGCTGCTCCTGCCGGTGCTGAGACTGCAGTTTGTGGAAGCTGGCCAGCTCTTCTCTCTGCAGGGCCAGAGTCCGCTGCTTTTCCTGCTCCAGGAGCACGTTCCCTCGGTGGCGACCGGGCAGGGATGCTCGCTCTGTCAAAGAGACCCGCTGCAGCTCGATGTGACTGTCCTGCTGTGATATGATGGCCTGAAGACAGAGACGGGGACAGGAGAAAATAACATCATACAGCAACATACTGAGACAATGTTTATTTGCTGTTACAGTGAAACAGAAATTCAACATGTTTGTTATGAAAGTTATCAAGTTAAAGTTAACCAAACTGCAAACACAAACACCCAATAATCAATTAAAGTTATTTCTTTCGCTGCTTCATTTCTTCACATTTTCAGATAAAGCATAAACAGTTCGGGGGACAGTATTACCTGCAGACTGTAGAGCCTTTGGGAGAGCATCAACACTCTGTCAAAGAACTGGACCAGAGAAAGATAATATATATATATATTAAGTTGTCAGTATCAAATAACCACCAACATCTCCAAAACAATACAAGATTTCATTGTATTAGCTACTCATGGGTACATCCTTTCAGTTCAGCAGGCATGGCTCTGAATATCGAATCCAGTAGTTATGTGTAGCAAGAGGTGACAGATCAGAGAAGGAGAGTTTACCTCAGCCTCGGGGAAGGAGTTAGACCAGATGCGGTTCCATCTGGCAGGAGAGCAGGAGCTCTCATCAACCTGAGCAATAACAGTCAGACACACAGAAAGTCATACAAATGAAGCAACATCACAAACACACTGCGAGTAGTGTGCTGTACTGCTACAAATGGTAGGCCCTGAAAACATTTGGAACATCTGAAATTTTTCATGGTAAATTTTGAAAGGGGGGGGGTGTCAATAATTTGATTTGTTTTTAAAAGTCTTTACTTTGGTGCATAAAACATCATAATATAAACTGATACACAATTCACAATTAACCAAAACAGCAAATTATTTCTTAATTTCTGTCCATCCTACACATTGAGCTGTTGTTCTCAGACATGGTGTTGGAAAAGGTAAAACTATTACTATTTTGTTTGGCAAATAATGTTGTTATTTATTATGTTGTATGTATGTTATTATGAGTAAAACTGGCTTTGTTTGTCACACACCGCACATTGCCAGCAACATGTCGTTTTATATATTTTATCTGCCTTATCATTCTCAAACACAAGGATTTACTGGAAGGTATATCAATGTTCAGAGTACAAGGTTTTATCAAGGTTTTATCTATTTATAAACAAATGAAGTGACCTGTGAGAACAGGGTTACAGTAAACATCAGGTAATGGAAACTTTCCAGATGACTTAGTCTGTTTACTGTTTACAGGAAATAACTCTGTGACTCATCCCAGTGAGTATATGATGAGCTCCTACCGTTTTCTCCAGGGTGTGGCTGCCACAGAGGTCTTTAAGCTGGGGGTCGGAGCTGGCTCTCTGGCTTCTGTCTCTGTTTCTGGACTCGCCAGAAGATTTCTTCTTCACACTGGCATCTGGCACGGACACATCAACACAAACACAAGCAGAAAC
Source organism: Xiphias gladius (assembly GCF_016859285.1). Lineage (NCBI taxonomy): Eukaryota > Metazoa > Chordata > Actinopteri > Istiophoriformes > Xiphiidae > Xiphias > Xiphias gladius. The sequence continues at coordinate 16,044,659 of NC_053405.1, forward strand.
AGACAGAGTGACAAACACACAGAAATAATTAAACCACACTGATACATATATATTCACAATCACAAACAATGCACAGAAACCACACACAAATACATGTAAAACTATGACCATAACTGTCTTGAAATCTTTTTTTTTTAGTTGCATATTCTGCCTTTGTCACCAAGAATTTAGTTATTAGATAAATATACACATAAATTCAAATAATAAAACCAATTCAAGGAATCAACAGTTTTTGAACAAATTATTATTAATTCATAATCTATTTATGGCATAAAAGCCACTGAAATACAACTGCAAATTCCATTAGACGGTGGACTTCCTCAGGGCATGGAGTGTGCTGCACTCACTCTTACTGAGGATGGTGGGGCTGCTGTCATAGCCCCCAAAGGTATCTGCTCGCCTTGGCAGAACCCCTGAACCACCTCCTTCCTCCACTTGACAGGTTGGAGCCTCGTCCCTCACTCCGGACTGCAGCAAGTTCTGGAGATTCTCCACTGAAGTGAAAGAGTGGACAAGTTATTGTTGAAAAGCTGGGCAGAGAGAGAGAGGTTTAGGGCAACAGAGGCAAATTCAACAATGGTACTATCCACTTATTTATTACACAGCTGCAGTGAGCAGTACATAAACATAAAGTGACAAAATGTATGTAAAATTCACTCAATGTCATCATGCCATGTCTCTGTGCCTAAAGCAGACACTCTATACATCATGCAGCATTGTCCTACCCTCAGTGATAGCTCCTTTGAGCAGGGCCTCCCCCTGCTGGAGGTCTGAGGCATCTCCTCGAAGCAGAAGTCTAGAACGTGAAGCTGTGTCCTCTAGACCTGCGACAGACTCTGCCATGTCCGCAAACAGCTGCAGCTTCTCGGTAAGAGCCTGCATGATTACTGCATCCTTCTGGCTCAGCCGCTCTACATTGGAAAACATAAAATATTAAAAGAAGGGACTCAGACCTTAAAAAAAAGAATCATGATTCTCAGTTTGTCACAAGCCTACATCATACAGCAACCATTATTCTTTAAAGATACCTATAGATTTTTAGGTGTTTTAAACAGAAATGGCAGCTTTAAAAATAATTTGTATCCTTAAACAGTTTGAGGAGTTGTAGAGAATCAAAAATCAAAGCAACTTCTACAAATTTATTGTGAGCATGATCCATGAGCAGCCCCTAGTGGTCTGTTATAGCTAATTTTCGAGTGCATTGCTTGAGGTCTGTCAATGCTTCTGATCACCTTGAAACTCTTTGAACCTGGAAGCTCGTGCCTCTTCCTCCTCGCTGAATAGCCTCTCCTCTGTATGAGGACAGCTAAGAGAGGGAGAGGACAGAAACCAGTACAGGTGGGCCGGTGCAGAGACAAAGGAAGCAAACTAAGTAAAGCTCCTATGACATATTATTACAATAATATTTTGTCTACACTTTCCACTATGTGTAAATCATTAACATAATTTTCCAAAATTTTAGAACAGCATAGCTATTTTGGATTATTCTGAAACAGAATAAAAAATTGTTGTGTGCCGGTGACAGAAAAAACATGTCTCCCCTCACAAAAAATCCTTCTCTCTGAGAAACTGCAGCTACCTCTCAACAGCTTGCCGTATGTTTGTCATCCAAGTGTTTCGCTCCTCCTTGGAGGTGGTGTGGATCTCGTACATCTCTGGCTCATTGGAGGAGGCACAGATAAGAAACATGGCTCTCTCCTCATGGGCCACTTCCCTGACTATCAGCTTCTGAAGAGAAATCACTGACGGCTTGTTATCCTGGTTGGATCACAATAACAAGGAAAGGAACAAAAAGGGATTACTGAGATTACTGATAACAATTACTTAATAAAAAGTGATAAATGACATTCATAGATGAGGATTACAGATCATGCATTACCTACAAAATAGGATTCTGAAAGTGAATATTCTATTCCCGCTCATCTTACTGTGCATTACTTGATTATTCCTCTTTAATACAGATACTGTTTTTGTTATACTGACAGAAAAGATCAAAGATAAATCACTTACCACTGTAGCAAATACATATCTCTGGTCCTTCTCTTGTAACAAAAGCAACACATCTGACAGAAGCACTGCAAGAATATCTGGAAAGACAAATCAGAGATGACAATTTCAGGCTTCAGCGTGCAAGCTGGAAAGAAGGCAGATGATAATAGACTAGACACATTCCGAACGTGAGGATCTTTTTTACTGCTAATACATTCCAAAACCTTGCAAAGGACCAGCTTGACACATTATTGATTTCTTTTTTATAGAACAGCATATATATGCACACTACTAGATAGTAGATCAGTAAAGTATTTTGTTTTATCATGTTGTATCATACCTTTGAGCCTGCCGGAAGCAGCTTTCCAGTTGACTGTGCCCTCATGAAGCAGCCGTCTCCTGCCCGGAGCCAGGTCCTCCCTGCGAAACACTCGGCCACCCTTGATTTTTCCCAGTGCCTTTGGCTCCATCTTGTTGTGTATGTCTCTGAGTCGAGATGTCTTTTCGAAGAGATTGACCAGCGTGTCCACCTGAATGATGGTGTCTTTAATCCGACCCAGAGCCTGAGTCAGATCCTCGTGCTCCTCTGTTCCCGCTAGAGACAGAAAAACAATTTTATACTTTATAGATATAGCAAAATCAAACTATAACGAGTGAAGTTATTCCTCACTAAATACACTGGTGTACCCTTTTCAGTAGTGATTGTAATTTATTTAGGATAAAAATGCATGTGAAATGCTGGACCTTCAGTGTTGTGCAGGATGCGCTCCACGAGCACTGGGTACTTGGTAATGCGCTGTGTCACCAATAGAATACATTCGGTCACTCCTAACCTCCGCACAATGGACAGGTTGTTGATTTTCTGATATGAAAAACAACATGATTTAATTTAACATGTATCAGACTGGAAGTGGATTGAATATTCTATACTGCAGAGGTACTGTAGACTAAATCCACATAAATATGCTAATGTGCCTTACCCGTATGATGTTTTGGAACTTTTTGTTGTTTTGCAGCTGTTCTTTGTAGTAGCTGACAGCCTCAGTGTGGTGACTGCAGAAATCTCCATAGCTGTCCTTCATCCTCTCTCCTATTTCACCTGAGAACTGGAGAACAAAGGAAACTGTCATAATTTTTTTTGCACTCTGTGTTTGTGTGCTGGCCCATACAGGGATTCAAGCAAAAAAAAAAAAAAAGCAAACTTTTTTCCCCAAGTCTTATTCCCCATCTACAACTAGTAAAACAAGTTACAAAGGAGGCCCTCACATTAGCGAGTGTATGTATATATGTGTGTATATATATATATATAAATATATATATATATATATATATATATATATATATATATATATATATATATATATTTTTTTTTTTTTTTTTTTCTCTTAAAAACAAAAGGCGGTTGCCGCACAACATTTTTAGAGTGGCTGCTTTTCCCGTCGCTCTGCGGTCGCTTCCCAGAGGTTTTCATGTAAAAAAGGCAAAGGCAGCAAGAAAAAGGAGGACAGTGTGTACACAACCTTAGCCCTTGACACCTGCCAAACAAGTACGATAATGAGAATTGAGAATCACCCCATGCAGAAATGTTGATGTTCTCTCATGCAGCCACTTTTTTGCCACTACTGCCATACTGAATTCTCTTGGTGTGTGTTTTTTAATACTGTTCAAACACTGGCTGTTTGAATTTTTAGCCCCACAAACTTAAAGGTTTGTCGTTATACCCAGTTTCGCAGAGCCAAGCCCATCCCATTTCTGACAGTGTTATCAATATCTGATACATCGGAGCCTTCCTTCAGTAAAAGCGCGTCCATGCTAGCTAACCTGATTCACCTGGTATTGCAATTCCTAAGTCCTGTGACACCATAGGCCAAATTCTGCTAAGGGTACCCGTGTGCCATGTAAACCATTTTTAAAAATAAAATACTATTTATACTATGTCTTGGCCACATACTTGATGGTTATACACATGTATTATACTGTTTACATATAACTTGTGTATCATATTGTGCATGTGTAGCTCCATCGCATGATGTATTTGAAGGAAAACGATGCTGGGCATTTGTATGCATGCGTGCTCTAGTTAGAGATGCTACATATCTACTGCTTACCTGTGTGATTAGAATGTCTGCCACTCTGTTTATAGTGTAGTTCCTGTCATTGGACGAGACAAGGTTTTCTCGCCGCCGCTCTTTAAGACAAGACAGGAAATGTGTGTGAAGCTCCAGAAGGTTTTCCAAGCGGGGGAACAGACAGTCCAGCCTGCCCGAGTCCATCTGGAGGTTCTCCTTCAGCTCTCGAACGTAGACACGCAGCATTATCTTCAGTGTTCGCACGTGGTGCATCTCTGTCTGCATCAGCTCTGTACAATGACATGAAGTTAGATGTTTATGTTCTGCCATGTAAAGCACATACATTTATAATGCATCTGGGGATGCGGAGTTAGAAAGACGTTAGCCTAATCTGCTTGTCACTAGCCGTCTGAGGCTACATTAGCCGCTACTAGCGAAACACATCCGAATTTCCACCTGAACTGTCGGTGGTCAAGTTGCATTGTGGGCAATGTAGGCGCCACATTTTGACAAGAAAGAGCGATTAATGGAATAAAAAAGAAAAAAATCTCTCGTTCTACTGCTTCGATTTCAATACGTTTTTTTAAAAGACTCTCTATCATGAGTCCAACAATGATATAGAAGTGCAATGCTTAATCAGTGGAGAACACTTTAAAAAGTCAAATTCCTGTCAGTGACCTTTTCTGATTTTCCTTGCCATTGTGTGTAGCACTGACGAACCAGGATGACAGTTCACCAAAACTATCCAGTCAATGACCCATGGGACAGGTAACTAATTTATTGAAGGTACAGGTGTGAACACACCCTGAGAAATCACACTTACCATATATCACGTCCTGTCTCTTCACCATTTCTTTAGTGTGCCTTTTAACATACTGCTGGTCAACTGTCAAACTCCATGACTCTGCCTCCAGGTCCTGGGCATCAGACTCCAGATCAGCCCGCACTGCTGCATAGTGAGCATCTGAAGAGAGGAGCAGAGGCGTCAAAAACTATGATCCATTACAATGTTACAATCTCGATATGGCAGGAAATAGCACAATGTTGGGGGCCCATGTTTAGGTCAGTGTTTTCACAGACGGTCAGAGGTCGAGAAAAGCAGAAATGCATCTCTGAAAGAATCCAGTCTGTTAAGAATTCATAGTCAAGCATAGCGCAAGCAGCTAAGCAGGATGGAGGAACTTCTGACATGTGGGGCTGAACTTGGATTGTGCGGCTGAAGGTCGGTCTCTTCATCACTAAGGAGACGGCAACTCTCAAATTCTCTCAAAAATGATTGATGACACAAAATGAACAGATGTAGTTTCCTCTAAAGGACAACAGTTAACTGAAGTCCTCAGATGACTTTAGCAGGATCCTCTATATTTTGTACCATTCATAGATCATGAACAAAGATTTTCAATAGATGATCCCCTCAGAAAAGGTTTCCAGGTTTCCAAATACTTTTTGTGAAGCCTCCAAGTTTAAGAATAGTTCACTGATGACTTCATGTCTCATCTTTTTGTGTTTTGACAGGGCTGAAAATGATATATGGAGATAGTGACAAGGAAATCTGATCTTCACAATTACGACTCAACAATCCAATTTGTCGAACCAACTTTTTTAAAATCTGAAATAAAAGGCTTTACCCACCAAACTTTGATCACGTTTTGACCTGTCATGGCAGCAATGCATTGCAAATGTAACTTGTTCTTGTAGAGCACATTAATAAGAATGGAAATTAAGGTAAGAAAAAAAAAAGAATGAGGGACTATATCAACCCTGCACCTGATGGTATGGGTGTGTCCCATAAAACAATAAATCCTGAAACATGGCAGCCAGGAAAAAAGATGGAAGGTTAGTACACAGTTAGCCTGTTTGTCTCTCCCACACACTCCAGCTTAATGAGACCGGGTGACGTAATCCCTGACTCAACAAAACACACTCCAGACCCTCTCCTCCATGGATTTAAGAAAACTCCCTGAAGACAAACTATCACTCTGCACTCAGGAAAACACACAGATCTTAGAAGACTAAACAGGCTGAGAAAGGGTAGGTATATTAGAAAGAAGAGTGTTACCACTATAGCGATTTCCCTCAGAGTAAACAACTTCAACCAAGAGTGGAACTGTTAAAATTCAACTTCGATCCCCATCTTAGTCAGTCAACTCACCTTCTACGATGATGGACTCGGTGGTGGAGGGTGCGAGGGAAATGGCGTCTTCATTGCAGCGTTTGGAGCGGAGAGCATCTGTCTCATCCATCTCCCCAGGGAGGGATCTGAGGGATGACAACCACAGGTCCAAGGTGGCATACATGTTGACGATACAACTCAATCCCTCTAGCCAGTGGTAGCCTAAATACACTTAAGACCCAACATGCGCATACAAAGCTCCACAGTGGCATTCACATAAAATTAGAAACAAAAGCAAAACCCATGTTGGTACATTTTTCTTTCCTTCCTTTCTTCTTTCCTCCATACTGTTGCCCAGCTGTCGCTCTCTCTTTTCTGCTCTCTTTAACACCTTTCCCAATTCTCTGCATCTCTCTCTCTTTCCAACTTTTCTTCGCAATGCAGCGTAAAAGTAGTCCACTTCTGAGAATCGTCTAGCTTCGGTTTAAAAAGGCCATATTATTAGAAAAGACAGCTTGCCTTGATATGTCAACTATAAATACACATCTTACAATGAAAAAGAAAAAATCGTATTTGAGCAGCAAAGAGAAGAATCTAAAAATATTCAGCATTAACATACAGCAGATCCTGCAAACATCCACAGCATTATAGATTTGAGAGAAAGATCATTGTTGTTTTTGCTCATTTTTGTGGCGTTTATTTGAACTTCTCAACTCCAAGTCAAAAAGAATCCTGTCATTCTGGGGCAATCTTTTTAAAAGTAAACTAGTAAGAAAGAAAAAAAGAAATTTTTTAAAAAGTCTGTTCAAAAAAAGTGTACCTTGCAGAGCAGAGATACTCACCCTGAGCTGTTGTGGTGACGGAGGCTGTGGCCAAGGCTGGAGGCAGGGGCTGCAGTGGAGCTGATGGTATGGGTGGCAGTCAGCTGAGTGTTAGGTCCCCACTGACAAATGGTCATGCCTGGGGCGCTGAGAAAACCTGGGTGGCCATCCAGGGTCTGTGATGAGGCTGGGCCCGCCTGATCCCTCTCTCTGTCTCGGTCTTTTAGCGCTGGGGAGGAAAGACAAGAGGCAGGTGAATGGAGGGAATGAGACGGGACGGGGGTGGAACATGAGGAGAAGCGAGGAGAGGAGAGAGAGAAAGGGGAAGATGACCAGCGGAGAGGAAAAGAGGACGAGGAGGCGAGTGGGTGCTTGTTTGACTCCAGTCCGAGGCGACCCCAGTACTTTTTCAGCCAAGATCGAGGCAGGGATCGGAAGAAATGGCAGGTGATCAGATCACGGTGCATCAGCACTCGCATCCCCACACGTCCAGACAGACCCCACGATGAGGCGGAGGATGATGGGGAGGAAGAGGAGGATGGTTTAGTAATTCTGGAGCACGCGCTGGAGGCCCTCGTGGTTTGGCCAGCACCTTCGGTAACAGCTAGCTCCATTGGGAATGTCTCAAACTAAAAGGTGTTGAAGACTGAGGACTGTAATAATCCAAAGTCTACAGTAAGGTTTTAAAGTCTCCGTCGCAGTATCAGTAGATACTATTGCAAAAGTAGTGAGCAATGTGCTTTCACTAGTGCAAATCAGGAGATGCAGAGGACAGCACACAGCCTGGTTTTATACACAACCCGCCAAGATCCGTCATTTCCAATCTCCTGTAGCAACTTCTGGAAAGAATCCCACCCTTTTTTATTTTTCGCACTTTCTGATTCTTCACTTTTCCTCAATTCCTGTCTCCACTCCTTGTCTCCCCGACCCCCTGCACAAGCTACTGATTGGCCAGAACAGGATATGAGGAGAAATCAGGTGTGGCCAACAGGACTCCAGCTGGTCCAAAGAGAATAACAACTGCTACAGGAGATTAACTTAAATTGCTACGGCTGCAGCTGCTCATGTCTCCTGTGGGTTCGATCACATGCAACAGGACCTGCGAAATGTTACAATTACCACTGACTGAACTTTCCTGGGATGGACAACTTCATGATAATGAAGTTTAATAAGTGAAATGACCTTTAATCTAACCTTTTACAAAAGAAGAAAATAACATTGTAAGGAAGAATCTGACAACATTCCCTGAAATTAACAATTTGCAAAGATCTGACTTTGTTTTGTCTCTATCTCTCTCTCTCTCTCTCTATCTATATCCATCCATCTATCCATATCTCTCTCTATATCCATCCATCTATATCTATATCTATCTATCTATCTATCTATCTATCTATCTATCTATCTATCTATCTATATATATATATATATATATATATATATATATCTATATATATATATATATATATATAGAGAGAGAGAGAGAGAGAGAAATATAAAGATATAGATATATATATAGATATAGTATGTATACTATTACTAAATCTATCCTGAATTTGGACAAGAACTGAACCACAAGTAAATCACCTGACTGTTCCTAACAATAGCTAATCATCACCTTTGTCTACAGCCTGTTGGAGGCCAATCTCCCCCTCTACACTCAGTCTGTAGGATGACACACACATACACCGTTAAGACCCACACAACACACACATACGGTAAGAAAAAGATCTGCAATCTGAAGAAATAAGACGGTTCTTTCCTCATCTTTTGAATCCTCTTCAAACCAACAGAGAGGCAACCAGCTCTCTTTAATTTGACACAAGGGAACTAAAGGCAACGGTAACACATCTGCACATGCATGTTCTACTTACCAAGGTTAAGAGATCCTGATGAGCGGTTCTTTGGTAGAGAATCTCTCTGTGTGGAGAAAGTAAAGACAGACAGTATTTTTCATGGCCATTTTCTCAAGCTTTTGTCAGGTGAGTGACAGATTACAAATTGCCTAAAAATAACATACTCTTACTGTACTTTCTTTACAAGACGAGACTGCACACAGGGCAAAGGACTTTGCTTAACAAGCCAAGTCCATCTCAGGCAGATTCATATTCAAGAGCTGACCGAGGCATGTAATCTTCAGTGGAGTTGTCTTAAAAGCCCAGGCTCGAAAGGTGCTCAAAGCTCCCTGCCAAATGTGGAATTATGCTTCTCTGTTGAGGTACTACAGTAGCTACATGTACATCTAACGGTACATAGAGGGTTCACTTATAGCTAATGTGCGCCACCTCAAAAAATTAACGAGAGCATAAGGAATGGGATATGTGGAGAAATCAAACTGAAGAAAAGTTGAGGAAAAGCTCAGAAATCTGTTTCCATCCCGGGTTAAATCTACCCTATAAATTATGCAACTATAACTCAAATTCGGCATCATAGGAATCTACGACAAAACTGCTAATACACTGTGACAAAGAGGCACAAATCTACCTTAAGCAACTGTCACACCAATACTGCCTTTGGTTTTATTAATCTTTAGTTTTTTCTCTCTGAAATTCGTATTGTGCTACTGATCCAACAACAGACCATTTGCATGTGCATATAACTAGTCAATATATGCAAAATAACTACTAGGATTACTTCCTTGTAGCATCGGTCCTTGTTTTTCTGTGCTCCAGTGTAGTGTTTACCTTATTCTTGCTGCTGGTGCACTCACCAAGCAGAGACTTGCAGCTCTTGTGAACGTTCACAGCACAATCTGAAAAACAGCAAGACAGGAACGCAGGATCAGTGTCGCATTAGTCTTGATAGACCAGTTGTATACAGTATATAGAGTGCACAGTATACAGAGGCAACAGTAGTCATTTTTCAATTGAATATGGATGGGAACAATGAAACAGTTAACAAAGTCTGAGATTTCAAAATCAATCCAACAGCTGCTGAAGGCAGAATTCGGGCAATGATTCAAACAAGACATGGCATAGCCTTTTCAACTGCCACTATCAGTGCTTGCAATGTCAAGCTCTTGTTTTAAGACAAATATTCTCATCACAGAGGGGAGAAATCACTTCTGGCTACATGAGACTGGTTCAGCAGTAACTCAGTGAGTTCTGTTTGCTTACAAGTACTGAACATGATACAGAGTTTTAGTGTAGGCAGGTCAGGAACTTCCTTTTTCTCAGCAATACGCTTCACTTTTTGTCCACTTTTCTCCCTGTATGCAAAACAAAACTAGTGTTGTCAGGTGTAGATGGAGTGACCGATTGTTCCTCTGCTGATTAACAACGATACACATCAGAGATGTGTAGGAAAAACATACTGTGGGCAAAGAGCTCTCTCCTCCATGTTCTACTCAATTACTGGACAGACAAAAAACTGGTAAAACAAAACAGTTAAGTCTTTCTGCCTGGCTCCATACTGTATAAAAGGTACGCACCAGAAGCCTTCCTCGAAGGACTATGCTGGCCAAACAAATTTATCATCACAATGCAAAGTCTGATCCCAACCTAGCCAGGTAAAACCAGGCTGATGTGGACAAGGAACATATGGCCTTCGATGCAAAACATATGATGTGCACAAGTGTACAAATGCATAAACACACTGAAATGAGAGCTGCTTCTCTGTATAGAGGCTGATCATTGGAAGTGGGGTTGTTGAGTTTAACAAACTTATTGAAGTTAGTAATTTGGTGAAAAGCAGACCAACTGACTGCATCAAGTGAGTCTATACTGGAAAATACAAGGGTCAAAAAAGAAAGAAAGAAAAAGCCTGAAGTTTGTGTGTGTTTTTATTATTTTTAGTTAACCAGTTACTATTTTTCCCCCCCTCAACTTGCATTTCGTTATTTATAATCATTTTTTTCCCTGTGGAATGATTAGCGATCCTCTTTAAAAAAAGTACCTCAAACTTGACCATGAACTAGGATTTAATGCAAGTGAACAAAGTGAACATGGCACTTTAAAACCAACTTCTCCCGACACTGCCCCATCTACATTTACCATATCACATGAGCCAAGGGGCAGTATGGTGATTGTTTGAATCTTGTTTACAAAGGCTCTGCTTTTGTTAACAACACAGTGTAAACATGACCCATACTAGTAACTTCCACTAACTGTTGCACAGACTACTGTAAAGGCTTCTATTGCTTATTTCCCTTTTGTGTGCTGGTTCAGTGAACACAATGACAAAAACACTCCTTCCTGTACAGTACAAGCATGAAGCAATGAGAGAAATGACCATTTGTGTGCAGGTGAATTGAGGAGGACATAAAGAATAGATGCGCATATTATGAGAGTCCTTTATAGAAAAGAGTCTTAGCATAATCTGTCATCATTTGCACTTTTACATTTAAAAATATAGTCCTATCCAATCTATTATTTCCAATTCATTCACAATCTCTAACCTACTTCTTCTTTCTCCCTCTCACTGGCAATAAATGAACAATTTCTGGCTGAGCTTAAGGAAAAGAAAACAGAAACTGGCTTCTGAATAATCTTCACCAGCAGTGCTGTGTCTGTCTTTGAGTTGGTTCCAGCAGTACTGAACTGATGCTGATACAGAGCAGCCCAACATTTGCCCAAGAGCACAAAACATCTAATACGAACTTCACCTTTTTAGATCTTATAGTTTCAGATCAAATAGTCCTGTTTAGATTATAGTTAGTTTCTTTTTCCTTTAGAGGAAGAAATGAGCACTGAAGTCATTAAGTCAACATACTCGTCAGCAGACGTGCCAGGCAAATCCAGAGATAATTTTCCACCTCGCTCCAACTAATATGCAAAATTCCAATTTCTCTGCCAGCCTGGCTCTTCCAGACAAAAGACAAAAAGTACAACATACCATCAATGTCTAAATAAATCTACCATGCCAGTAATACATCTGCTAACCATCCTCAACAAAGCTGGAACACACTGACTGGGCGAGGCTGGGAAAAGTATTGCTAAAAACAGGAAAAGATAAGACCTGACAGATAAGCAGATCTAAATGTTATAAAAAGCCATGTCATTACAACAACATCACCTCAAGTCATCACCGAAGAAGTCAAGAGTAAGCCATTTCTGTTTGGGAATGTGTAGGTGTGGTGATTAAATTTAAAATGCATTCAAAACAATTTTTGCTTGACAAAAGTAAAAAATATCCCAAGATAAGGAAGAACACTGTGTTGTCTGTTTACCGATATGACAGAGCTTATCACAAATAACTTCTTGCAGCTACAGACCACCTCAATGTTTGGCAGTCACATGATGTGATACCCAGTGAGGAAAATAAACCAATGCTGCACTAGAAAATAAGTCACAACCAACAGATCAAAGTATACACAGCTTTGACATCAGGCCAGAATATACTGTGTCACTGTGATTTTATATCATCACGTCTTCATCTCTTGAGCAGTGTGATTAAGTTCCAGTCACTTAGTCATGTCAGCAGCACTGTTGTTTGTAGATGAGCCACGATAAACTCAGCCCCCAACAAAAACCACCACCACACCCAAGGACTGCTGACTGGTAAGTACCCTATCACACAGCAAGCACACTTGTGGTGTACAGCGCACACTTCAGTGAGTCAGTCAGTGAACTAGAAATACAAACGAGGTCTAGGTCACCACTGTGATCACCTGAAGGATTTTTTCCTGATGCTTGCCCTGGGCAGCGAAAAAAAGAAGTTAACCAGCATTTCAACAGACAGGTGAAAATAAAATATCAAAACAAGTTTAAAATCACATGTGTTACTACTTTTATTCCAGATAAAGAAATTATTGCTTAATTTTATCTTATGGGAAGATGCTGGAAGCAACAGTGGGCCAGATAGCAAAGGGTGGATTCTTCCAGGGAAACGTTACCTCATACAACAGCCTGCAAATAGTCAAATTCAAGACAGTGTGTGTGAAATTATAGGTGGTTTTGCAGATGTTATCACAGTAACTACACTAACTGTATATTTTACATTACTGATGAAAATTCCCTAAAGCACGGTGTAAGTTTTTAGACACTGGTTTCGATTTAAATGACTAAGAATATGAAAAATTGCAAATGACACATGAGCATGCTTGAGACAAGCAAATCATTACAGATTTTATAAGCTTTGTATTTTTGTCAATTATATGTTGGACATGTGCAGTAAACAGTAAAACTCCCTCCAACATTTGCACCTTTAGAGGAACAGCTAAACAGCAACCTTTTAATGCGAGAAAAAGAAAAAAAAATAAATCAAATGATTTTTTTCTTGACATCTTTTGTTGTTGTTAGACCTGTCTGGTTTGGCTTTCAGTTTCTTGTTCTGGAGCATTCTGAAAAAAATCCTGTCTATCTGTCCAAGCACAAACACAGACACGTATATTATTACCATCTTATATTATTATTTATTATCTATATACATTATTTGGAACATGCACATACACACATACAAAACAACAGGGAGTTGTCCTTTAAAGTAATGTAAATGCAACAGTCCTACCAAGGACTGAATTACAGGCGCAAAATCATGTAGGCTAGTTAAAGTGTGCAGTGTTTCTATGAGCCATAGCATTTGATTTTAGGTGATGTGGTGGTCTACTATTCACATATGACAGGAGGTTCAGGTTAAGTGTTAAACAGCATGTTTCCCCTGCTTATAAACTAAGCCCTTACTCAGCTTAACTTTAGACTGTATGACCACCATTTTGAAGTTAAGTCAATGTGTAGGTTAGATAAATCTTTCCTGCGGTTCCCTTTCACTGTTTTTGATGCAGAAAATAACCATGGTAAAACCACTTGTGCTTCTATCACCCTTTGCAGTTCATAGATAAACCCTGCTACCTCAAATAGTTGTAAACACCAACCTGGAGGAAAAGAGGTTGTGACAGCTGTCTTTAAGTTATTACTGTCTTACACAAAAGCCCAAAACTGACATCACCTGCTTCCTTTGCTTCATGCCATGCATAAGTGTATAAGAGCTTACTTAATTCCATGAGACAATAGGGACAAAAACGTCAACACTTCGGGCTAACTCTGAAGCAGCCGGCCAAACCATGACATCATCTGGTGAAACAGGAGGAACTGGGGCTCAGGGAGCCTTTCACTCAGTGAAGCAAAACATCTCCGACGGTTACATTTCTCACCCAAAAAGAAGGGTCATGATTACCACTTAAAACCAGTAGCATTTTGACAATACTTGAAGAAGGAGGTAGGGGCATATCTAGAGCTAAATAAATGCTACACACTTCGAAGTGGTGCTGGAAAAATTAGTCGATTAATCATACAGACAATAAACACAGCCAGCTAAATACAGCCAGCTATTCTGATCATTGATTCATTGTTTTTGTAACTTTTCAAGCACAGATGCCAAACATTGTTTAGTTTCAGTTTGTTTTTGTTTTTTTGTTTGTTTTTTTTTGTTTAAATTGTAAGGATTAAGTGCTTTCCTTTGTCACATACAATATATATAGGTAACTAATATCATTGGGGCTTTGACTACTGGTTGAATAAAAGAAGCAATCAGAACACACCAGCTTAGGGTCCTGGAAATTACGACGACATTTCCACTATTTTCTGACATTTTATAGACAAAATGGTTAATCAATTAATTGAGAAAATTAACTGGCAGATTAATGGATAGCGGATAGAGTTGCAGCCCTACGTCTACATAAACAATCCCAAGATTTATTATTTTACTCCTTCAACACATTACTCCTATGCTGTTTGTTCTGCTGACTAATTAGGCTGATAGATAGTATGAGAAGTAGATGATAACAACAGTTTAAGAGGTGAAAGTCTACTAAGAGACACTCACATGAGACGTGGAGCCAATCAAAGCCTTAAATCTGGTCAAAGGCAGACGCCCAGAGAGTCAGGCTTGCTGGAAGGCAAAGCAGTGATGCATGGAGAAGTGCTGTGCTAACAGGGTGAGATGGGTGAGACCCAGAGTCAGTGGAGTGGGCTGTTATGCACTGGCAGACCTGCCAAGCACAATTAGCACCATGTGACCCAGTCAAAGAGAAAACTCAGTCAGAACAGAGAGGTAGAGGAGCGAGGGGACAGGCTGAATGGTCACCCCCCAGCCAGGGCCATTCCTATTGCCTGATGCTAATAAAGCGCTGGTACAAGGCATCACCTGCCCGGCTGCGGAATTACAAGAATTTGACACTCAAGAATAACACTGTTCAACACATCGAGAAGCATGGGGTCTCACAATTACGAGCCCGTTAGCTGCCCGAGTCTCTGAGCCAACTGTAAACGGGGTGGGAACACTAGCAATACAGGACTGTTTTAACACAGACAGATGAATCTCGCCATCTAACTGTAAATGTGAATATGGTTACTTGAACTAATCTTTCATTTTCCCACCATATTAGAGGCAACATCTGAGCAGGCTAGAACCGTTTTAACAGCTGACTTGGGGTAAATATCAGAAGTAACCTGGGAAGCTATCGTTAGCTAAGTTAGCAATCACCTGTTGAGCTTCATGCAGTCTCATACCGAAGACAAACTCCTAAAAGCTCACATGAAGTGAAACTGGAGGGAAGTTGCGCAACGTTCAGTCACGAAGACAAACAGAGCTGATGTGGTTGTGTGTTCGTTCAATAAACTCTCTCACTTTAAGCTAATTAAAGCCAACTGCTCACCCAATTAACATTGTTTTTCAAATAGAAGCGGTTGTAGGCAGGCTAACAACGCTAGCGTTAAGTGGCTAACAGCTAGTCAGCTATATATTCAGTCTGACTGGCACCAGTTTGCGAAAAAAATAAAAATCTAAAGATACTTTAGAAATGGGTTCCCCTTGTTAATAAACCGACTCAAACTTGACATTTACGCCAAGCCTTCAGAAGACAAACGCGAGAAGCGGTTGGTTGGCTATTATTAGCAATTAGCTGGCTGTCTAGCTAGCGGCCAGGATGTCTGAAAAGTCCCATTGAGCGAAACAACGGGAGCGATCCACCTGATCCCGCTTCAGACCATCGCTGCAGTAACTGCCTCTTACCGTTCCAGCAAAACCCGGGTTTATCTGAATCAGCGGCACCCAGAGGGAAGTGTAGTCTGCCCGTGAGCTAGATAAATCGGTTCGGCCATTGAAGATCAGTAGCAACAAGTATACCACATTCTTGGTTTTGTCCAGTTTTGCGTCCTACTCTGCACTGGGAACAATCTCTGGCACACAAACGATGCATTCCACAGGCCGATTCTCGGCTGAATCCCCACAGGGCTTGGTTCAAATTAAAGGGACACTCACTTGTTTTCTCTCGTCTGTGTGTGTGTGTGTGTGTGTGTGTGTGTGTGTGTGTGTGTGTGTGTACCAGCAATACAACAACTGCCAACATTTAGGATATGTGACTTTTTGGGTGATGAATGGAGAGCTGCCACAGAAAGAAAGAGAGTGAGATAGATGTGTTATTGGTTTCTGGTTATTTTCTAAAAGAAGGAGTGCTGACTGAATCACACTGGATAGGTGGTGCCCTGTGTCTTCTGAAATATGCAAGGACAACTTTGTACAATTAGCACACTATTAAAAACAATCATACATTTTATCCCTTGCTACCAGACTGTAAGATTTATAAATGTTCTGCACACATTATGGGCTTTGTCTCCCACAGAACAGAAGGAGCAAGGAAACTCACGAGGCTACAGCCATGAAATAATTAAGTGGAAGCACAGAATGACTAACTGCTCCTCTCTTTGCAGGGACAGTTCTGTTTCCTCGTTGGAAACTTTATTTGGTGATGTGAAATTCTCCAGAAGCAGACCACATGGCTTATGAGAAAACATTGTCCGAATTACAGTAATGCCCACAAATGTGTCCACATGGCTGATTACACATAAGTCTGGTTGTGATGATGAAAAGGAAATACCCTGAGAGATCAATAGAGAACGTCTCCCTTCAACTACAGTATGCAGTTTCTACGAATCGCAAGAGTAACACTTTAATTCTAATTTTTATATATAATAAAGATACAAGATCCATTGTTTTAGTCTGATGTTTTTTCTTCTGAGAATGAACATGCGTGTATGTGTGACAAATAGATCATGTGCATAAGTGATGTATCTAGGTACATTTATTCGAGTACAATTAAATTTTGAACTTCACTCCGTCTCCACTTTATGCAACTTTATAAATGCAATCACTACATTTCGGAGGCAACTGCTGCACTTTTTACTCCACTTATCAGCTGCAGTTTCTAGTTATTTTACAGATTAAACCTGCATGTATAAAACATAGAATTAGTTTACAGAATATGGTGGATAGTTGTAGATTAAATTACCTAATCTAATAGTATATAAAGTAATTAAAATTAGCTCTGCATTGACGACTAAAATGCTGCTTACAAATTAATACAGCTACAATATTATTCCAATATACTGTAAATGATAAAATGTATGGTAAATATTTTCCAAAGAATGGCGCCCTGCGGCATACTGAGTACATTTGCTACTTTTTTACATTTAGCCTTTTTTTTGGCAACTACTGCATTTAAAATGTGCTATTAAAGTTGATGGGATTTTACACTGTTATATGTTTATTTCTGTTAGTACTTTAGAACTGTGTTGTTGTACTATATGAGTAATTGAATAGTACTTAAGCAAACATCTATACATCTATTACCCAAAGCTGTGGTACTAATAATAATATACAACATTCGTTTTCTGATAATTCTGAACGCACTTATTTGATCACTTTAAACTTTTGATTATTCTGTTGGTAGGTGGCCTACTTTCTCAAATGTACACTTTTTCAGACTAAAAGGTGAATGACTTTCACCAAGTTTTTTACGAAGCCTGACCTCTTGGATCAGAGTTTTTCCAGTGTACTGTATTCCCCACTGCCTGTACCAAGCAAACAGTTTTACGTCTTTCACTGGGTATCACGTGCTTATCAGCTGACCTGGAGGCTGCGTAGGAGTGGCGCAACAGTGACATAAAGAGGAACCGTGGGGCGTTGAAATGTCCTGTACAGGTCTACTCCATGAAAGGACAGAGAAAGCTGGTTGCCTCAGGACAAAACAGGGCATGCTCTCTCATTGTAAGAGTTCATCCAGCACACAAAAGATACAGGAAATGTGAAGACTATTGCAAGCCAGAGGAACAAAGTTAAGACATGGCTACGGATTCACATAAACATCTGTCAGCAGATGGTGATAATACATCAGATAACACATCTAAACAAGTGAGCTGAGTTGTGCAACACAGAACACGCACAGTAGTGATGCAGCGTGAAAAAGGCTACAGAAGGAGTTGCAGACCATGTCAGTGTTTTTGTATGAAATCTTCACAATTTCAAATGCAGTTTGAAGAGGAACTGAAACGGAACACCATCGTCCTTACAGCACAAAAGTGCAAACGAAAAGCAGTCACTATGATGAGTGGCACATGATGTAATCATCGCTTTCTCGGTTAAGGCATAGTTGTGAAGACAAAGTAAAAACTTGCTATTTTAAATTTAATGCTTTTTTTTCGCAACACAACAATGTCTGCATGTGTGTTAATACAACATAAAGTCAGAAGTAGTCATGTATGTACCTAAAAAAATATGTGGGTGTTTCCTGATGAGTTCATGAATATAGGATTTATTATACTTTGTGGTTGAGTGTGATTGTATGTGAGTGATTATGTGTGTGTGTGTGTGTGTGTGTGTGTGTGTGTGTGTGTGTGTGTGTGTGTGTGTGTGTTTGTGTGTGTTTGTGTGGCTGTGTTTGTTTGCCGTTTGTTTGTGTTTGTGCACCAATAACTGGGTGAGTGAGCATGCATGCAGCAGCATGGGTATGAATCGATACGAGTTTGTGTGTGAGCGCAACATCTCTGCACATGTGTGTCATCCTGAGCACAAGCGCGGGTGCATGTACACCTGTGGTTGTTGTGTTACTCACTCATGCACTGCAGGCCATGCTTTTTCTGCAGAGTCTTGCCGCACAATGAGCAGGTGGCACAGCTGGAAAAAGCGCCTGGCACCAAATGGTGCCAGCCGCTGGTGCTGCTGCCACATGCTTTCTCTTTGGCTTCCCTCTCCTTCTCCTTCCCCCTCTCTTTCTGCTGCTCTTTTTCTCGGTTCTTACCCTGCAGAGAAACAAGAAAAGCAAACACAGCAGGAGGTTTTTATATGCAAATTTTGCGTGTTTTCTGTCACTGCGACACACTGCATTGCTGGGTATGACATCACATAACCACGTCGGAGGCAGGATATGTAACAGGGTGTGTATAAGTAGATTAGTGCAGTGTGTGCAGCAACAGGCACAACAGTAAACTGTTCACACCTCAGGATTTGGTCTTTGTAATATTAGGAAATACAGCAGTGAGCAGCCACTGTAATCAGTTTTTTTGAATACTACATTAAAATGTGATGGAGCATTTTGTCCCAGGATTCTTAGCTCTTAAAGAAAACTGTAATTCTTATTGGGTCACATATGTCACCACATTTCAGGCAGCAAAGTGACAAAATGCACCATTTGTCTGTGCTATGGGTTTACCTTATCTTTATTGAAGGAGCCAGTCATCCTGTTCCTCAAAGAGCTAAGAGTCCTCTTCACCTTGGTGCCTTTCTCCACTTTCTCTGTACGATCCTCCTCTTCCTCATTCCTGGTAGAAGTGGCAGTGGATTCAATGCCACGAAAAAGAAAGGAAATACCAACATATAGAACCGGCCTTATGGTTTTTATGTCGGCCAGAATTTAATCACCCCATCCTTACATTTGAAAATCGATAATAGTTGCTTGTTTATTTGATCATCTTGAAACTCTATTTTGTATCTTTTAAAACCATAAGTCAAGACAGGACTGTGTTTGTCTTGTGTACGTTATATGACATATATCCTAACTGTTATGTTCTTAGTTGATTGTCAATCTGGAAAACAACAAAGATGAAATGAATTGAGGGAAACAGGCAATTTTGCTGAATAGTTACAGTAACAATGATGAGTGGTTGATGATTGGCTGGATCGTTTCCATGAAAAGAAACCACATGACTATAGAACCAAGAGCGGCTTTCACAGTACTGACACTATGTCTCATACCAATTGGCTTTGACCATAACCCATTATAGACAGCTATTGAAACACCTCTATGCAAACGGTTGAGACTCATAGCCACCGTTTAAAGATCTCCTAATTCTGTGAACAATTTTTGCCATAACTGTGAACATTCCTACAGCTTCAGTGACAGGAGAACAATGATAAGAACAGCACTTACTCGTTAGAAAGGAACTCATACCAAGTGACATTTCCTGAATCTCTGGCATCTGATCTGCTGTTCCTCTGCTTTGCTCTGAGATAGACAATGAGATGATTTTAATTCAGAGAGAGAATCAGTTTGAATGGCAAACTGGCCCAAATATGAGCCACGTATACTGAGATTTTAAACTCTTTAAAACAACATGCTGAAACATTGTAATAAGAGGCTGCTACCACAGTGCAAGCGAATAGTGTTGGGAAAAGGAAAGACAATCTGAGTATAACATAGTTTAGCCAGCAGTAAACTGAGAAAGAGATGGGTTTCCCTCAGTCAGCAAGGTTTCAGTGTCAGGTGAGTTCAACATCAACTGTGGATTTTGTGAAGAAAAAAAAAACTAGACCTTCACAGACCTTTTCCAGTTTTAATGGCATAGCGCGTCAGTGCACAAACAGGCACATGCAAACACACATGCCAAAGACATGCATGCATAAACAATACAATGTGTACGCAAACACACACCCACACAGTGCATTGCTTCCCCTGTTTATAATGTGGCCTGCCCTGCTGCTTTAAAAGACTGAGAGGACGTTTGAACAGCAGAAGGAGCAAGCAGACTGTCCTCTCCTGTTTACTTACCCATGGTACAGCTTTAGCTCCTGCAGAACTTTCTGTACCATCAGCCTAAGACAAACAAGACACTGAGGCTGAGTGGGGGCTGCAAGAAGACAGGAGAGGAGAGGAAAGGAGGGAAGAGGGCACGACTGCTGGGAGCTGGCTGTCAAACTGTGATTTAGAGAAGAAACCTCCCTTGTCTGCTGCGTCCACACAATCACAAGACACACACACACACTCACAGTCACATTACCACACATTAACCGTATACACACACACACACACACACACACTCTCACAGTCACATTACCACAAATTAACCGTACACACACACACACACACACGCACGCACGCACGCACACACACACACACACACACACACACACACACACACACACACACACACTAAGGGGCCATCTAAGGAGCTGGGAGAGAGGACTGTGGGAGGAGGTTGCAGACTTGGAGCAGAAATGTCAGGAGGAAATGGGGAAAGCCCCTCTGTTATGTGGGAGTTAGAGTGCTATAGCAGACTCTAACAATTCAAAACTACAGAACAGTATGTGCGCTACTGTACCGCACCATTCAAAAGCTGCTGGCACTATTTACACCAAACACATGCCTCTTGTGAATCAAACTAGAAGAGTATCTTTTTTTTTTCTTCCAAGCATCAATAAACCTGATGTACTAGTCAGACAGAAGCATCTACTAGAAAGGAAATAGATATTTCACCACATATTCCAAGTCAGAAAGGGCTCTGTAATCTCCAGCGGCAGACATAAGTGATGATGGTGTAGACTTACATATGGCTCTGCCCCTCAGTAGAATGTAGGTTTTCTTCACGTTCAAACTCCTCTGCTACGTGAGCAAAGGAGAAAAAGGTCAAATATGATGAAAACAGCGGCCTGCTCAGTGTAAAAGACATAAACTAACATATACTCTATATGAACACTCAGCCCCACCTCCTGCTGCCCTTGCGGCCTGTTTGGATGTCTGTACAACACGAGAAACGTGCGCCGCACGGGAACATTCGTCTGTGGCGAGGATGTCTGAGCGGGAATACAGATGTCGGCCAGGCGCACCACTGGCCTGAAAACCCGTGAAGAATAAACACATATGTACATGTGTGCATTTGATCTGTTTTACCTCCTCTCTCTAACGTACAGCAGACACACTTATGATGATAGCTTTAATTAAGAATAGCATTTATTAGTTGGCAATTCACATGTAGTCATTATTGGTCACATTGGTAATAAGTTATTTGTCTGCAGGCTGTCACAAAATTACAAATTATGTACAATCTAAGTCTCAGTGTTTGTTTCACATTCCACATTGTGGCCACCCATCAGCATTATTCCCTTAAAAGATCAGTCTGGCAATATTCTGCATTTTTCATATTGTCAGTAAAAATCCAATGAAAAGACCAACAAAAACAATGCACTGATCTATATTATCTAGCCAAAGCCTGAAATATCTTATTCTTCTGTGCCCACTGTTGTCCAAAAACTATTAAAAACACATAAATGAGCCACACTCTTAGACTGGTTCACAGGTTCCTTCATTGTGATGAACATGGGCACTGTAGTTTTTTTCTCAGTCAATTTCACACACGTCGTTCTGCTGTCGTAAATACTACACTAGAGCCCCAAATGTGTATTAATCCACAGTCCAAAACACTCCCCAACGACACACTATTGACTCCTGTTTGAGAATAAAAAGGCTGAAACCACAGTGCTCATCTGTTTTAGGAAATCATTTAGCCTCTTTTAAAACTAAAGTATATATTTGTGACTCGTTTTTAAAGATTTAAGTGTTCAGTGGGAACCTGTGAACATGGAGGTGAGTGCCACAGACATGGTAAGGAAGTTGAGAAACTGACAAACGCACTGTTGGGTTTTGGTTTTGAAATTACATTTGTTGACAGTAAAAAAACTTTTGAATATCTCCAGCCTTATCCTTTTAGTATAGCATGTCACTATTCCTTATTACCATGCTAGTGACCCTGGACCTGGGACAGGGGACCCTCAGCCTGGGACCATCAGTCTCCTCCTGAGGAAAGGCTGTGCAGCTGTAGGTCTGCTGCTGGGTGGGCTGGAAGACACTGTTCTGTCTCTCCTCATCATCCTCTCTCTCTCCGTCGCTATCCATGGCCATGGTATCCAGACTCAGTCTGACAGCACAGAATAGCAACAAACACACAAGAAGGGGGTTAACGAGCCCTGAAATATATCTCTTTACCAAACAAAATATTTGAGCTAGACACTATGACCTGTGTTTATTTTTGTGTTCTTTTTCGGTTTTGTTTCTTGTTGCACTGTGTATGTTCACATCTCAAATTTGTCTTGACAGCATTAAGAAGCTGTGAAAGAACAACCACCTAAACCACCAGAAACTGTTAAATAACACAGTGAAAGCAGCAACACTGAGAGTCACAGTGAGCAATGCTGGGTGATACTAAAAAAAAGTTAAATTTCTGTTATCGTGTAGAAAAATAGGAAGGACTTAAGATACGGGTTATGAGGAAAGCGCAGTAATGAAATTCCTCTGAATTGTTTCTGTTTATCTTTAACAACTACTCATCTCGCTGTTCCTCCATCTGTCCATCCATCCTTACCTCCTCCCCAGGGTAATGGGGGACACAGGGACACCCCAACTGTGCCTTCGAGACGTTGACATGGATCTGACCAGGATAGGAAAGCTGTCCTCATCTGGATCTCCGTCAAAATCCATTGTGTTTTCCATCTTTACTTCCTCTGATCCTATTAATCCTTTTGCTGTTTCCACTGTTCCCAAAAGTCCATTCAGATTTATTGTCAAACTAAGCCCCACTGCAGGGCCTGAGGAGTCACCACTGTCAATGATACAACCTGGCAATAATTTAGGACTAAGCTCAGTGACCACAAAGCTGCGATGACGTTCCTCCGCTGGCTGTATATAGTAGGGCAGTGAATGCGTCGTTACCTGAGGAGAGAGTGTGGTCAGAGAAGTCTGTACAGGTAGGTTGATGGCAGGAGTGTCTCTGTTTACAGAGAACTGTAGGTCAACAGTTAGGGTTTTGCTCTCTGGGTCTCTGGTTACTGTGGATGCAGTAGACTGTGGGGCCGGTATCCCTCCCTCCAAGTCTTTGAAGTACTGAGAGTCTCTGAGAGAAGAGCTGAGGCCCAGCAGGTCCTCCACGCAGTGGTAGTCACTGACTACTGAACACGCATCCTACAAATCAGCGAGGAAGGCATTGAGATAAAATGGAGCCGTGGAAAATTTTAAAAGAAAGGAGAGAGAGAAAGAAGAGGATAAACAAGCAGAACAGAGAAGATATAAACAAGATATCCTGAACATCAGCCGCAGTTCAAATTCAAGTAACAAGAGGAAGAGTCTGCAGCCATGCTAGTGGCTCTGTTATGCCATACTTAGGCACAGCAGTGTTTTAAGCTAAATGGTCACATCAGCATGTTCACAGTGACAATGCTGACATGATGATGTTTAGCATGTTCGCCATCTTATCTAAGAGGGTTAGCATGCTAATATTCGCTAATTAGCACAAAGTACAGATGACGCTGATGGGAATGTCATTAGGTTTTAAGTATTGGACAAAGTGAAATTTTGACCTAATAATGGCACTAGATGAAAGGTCAGGGGATCAAAAGTTATTACATTTCATTCTCCGGTGATTTGAATTTCTCTACCAAATTTCACAGCAATCCACAGTGGTTCAAGATTTTTCAATAAAATTCACAAATTTCAACCTCATGGTGGCACTAGGGGAGAAGTCAAGGGATCAGTGAAGTCATTAGAATTTATCCTCTGAGGCAAATTTCATGGCAATCTATCCCATAGTTATCAAAATAATCCACTCAAAACTGCAAATGTCAAGCTCATGGTGGGGCCAGACGAAAAGTGAAGGGATCACCAAAGTCATTAGGCTACATCTGGGAAAAGGAGAAAAACAAATTAGAAAACAATGATCCAAAATGAAGAATATAAAGTTTTACCTGGTAGTCACTGGTATTAACAAAGAAGACATCCTCAGCAATTGAGGAAGGGGACAGTGAGGAGGAAGATCCTTTCCCACTGGGAGCAGGAGGCTGGCCACAGGGCTGACTACATGGCTTGCACTCTGATGCTAGAAAATAATGGATTTGATGTTTGTGAGTTATAAAAAAATTCTTAAAAATGCAATACATTTAACAGGACCATAAGGAGATAAAGAAAACAAAGAAGGGCAGACATAGCTGGTTTCAACAGCTACATAACACCTGTGTAATTTAAGCGATTTTGTGTATGATAGAAGAAAAAACTCTGTAACAGCCCCTGCTCCAGCCCCTCATTGAAAGCTCCTTTACATTTCCATTGCATAAACAGATTCCTTGATTCAGATGATGCCACAAACCACCGTCACCACTGGCAACTGCTAAGTGAGCCAGCATTAGTCTCCATGTCAGTGGTGGGGAGCTGAAGATTTTTCCCCCACTGAGCTTTCAGTAGCCTGAGAAGCTGCTTGCCTGTGGTAAATGATATAATATACAATAATAAGTGCATGCTATATGGAGGAGATGTACGGTACAGAGGCAAACTGACTTTGGTAACACATATTTGAGGTAAAATGTGTAATATTGAAACATTTCGTAATTTATGAAAAATTGTGTGTCGTGGTGTCTAAAAAGCCTGCAAAGGCACCTGAGTGTGTAATGTTCACTGTTAGGGTTTCAGCACCACCATGCCCATCTGCGGAGGGGAGAGCCACAGTTACGACAGGTTAGATCATCCTCATTTCATAAGGGACACCTCCTGTGAACCCGAGCCTTAGCCTAAGCCAGCCTGGCTCCATAGGGCCTGACTCAGTTCCCCTTTAACACAATTACCCTGTTTCTTTTCCCCAGTGAAGCTTAATTTTCTTGATATGACCAGGGCAAACAGGTATTCTAAGAAACAGCTCCCGCTAATGATATACATGTTATTTCAGTGAGGAAAGGAAGGGTGAGCTAGGCCTGGAAGTGAGGAGGCACTGCAGGACGGACCTATCTGGATTATAGAATTGAAACATAAATATGCTAGGATGTAGGTCACTAAAAGAATAGAAGAGAATAATTAAAATGTTTCACTGTTGTCTTTTCTCTTTTGTTTTCATGAAGAAAACCTACATTCTACTGCTCACTTTTCTGAACTTGTTTATCTTTTCACCGCTTGGTCACAACATAACAAGCTGTAAATACAACATTGATATATATATATATATATATATATATATATATATATATATATATAAAAATAGTTGTTATGGTGAATGCCTACTTACACCTTCAACAGACATGGCGCAACATTAACATTCATTTTGAGTTATCTTTCTGTCCACCTGACAAATGTAAGTGCAATATTCACACTTCTTTTACCTCCAGTTTGGTCTCCGCCACCTCTTAAAGAAATAAGTGCTCCACTCTGTTCACCAGCTATAGTAGTTGATAACTTTGCACATCTGTTTTTTGATGCTGGGCAGGTAATGTTAGACTACAATGGGTTTATCAAAAGTTTTATGCTGAAAACAGCTGTCTACTGCGGCTGGAACCAAGGTTGCTGAGAGCTGTGAGACTGAACAGTAAATCTGCGGGCTGTAAAATCCAGACAAAATATGCTAAAAGAGGCTAAAATGCTATACAGATTGACTCGTTTCACATTAAACACTGTCATTTGATACATTGTTAATATAAGAATATTAATAAGAGCAGCTTTAAAAACTGAAAAACAGTTCTATAAACCATTATACTAACTACATTACATTGGATTATGGACATATTCTGTATGCTTATTTGGAAGCCACAACCCTTATACCATTGGACGTTATCCCACCTATGAAAAGCTCAGACGGCTATCACTGACATTTAGAAGGCATCAGCAGAACTGCATTTTCATTGCTATCTACAGTATGTTGCCAAACCTTATATCTGTGACAAATGACGTCACAAGATAAATGATCTTTAAAAGTTCCTCGTAATAACTCCAAACTAGTTGGAGACATTCATTCCACTTTTATTTTCACTGTATTGTGTGGCTAACTCTACTTGTCGCAAAATTGTCTTATTGTATACATGTGGTTTTTTCTCCCTTGCAAAAGAGATCTTGACCCTCAATGAGACTTCCTGAATAAATAAAGGTTAACTAATTAGCTAACTATAGCCGTCACAACAGGCAGGTTTGAAATAAATTTTAAAAAAGCGGAATCAGTTCAGCTTGATCCAGGATCTGAGAGTCCGATATCAGACTCAAACAGAAACTTTAATATCCCTCTGTGCCAGTTAATCTGTGATATTACCAGCAGACAATGAGTTTGCAGTAAGGGATCCCAGGTAGTGTCGTGCAGTGAGATGAAATGCAGACAGGCCAAACTCTGAGTCCTGCACCATGTCCTGCTATAAGCCAACAGCAAACACTCCTCTCTTCAGCGTGACAGCCAGAGATGCACTCAAATAAACACACAGACAGACACACTGTAGCTCTATTTTCTATATTTCTAAATCACTGGCCGAGGCTGCAGGGACGGCAGTGTCCCCGCTGGAGGGAGAATTTGTTTGCATCCAAATCCCACTTGTGTTAAGTGTAAACTTAGACACTCAGTACAGACACTGCAGCGGCTGTTTGATGCTGTCTTGTAGAGCCGCTATAGCCTTTTATGGTTGGCCTCTCATATCTGCTAATACATCACACAACGATGAAACATCAGTGTGTCCGTGTATATGTGTGTGTATATGTGTGTGTGTGCCTGCTCAGGTGTGTGTGTGTATGTATCCATAACCATTTTGCCACTGTCATAGTCAGCTGTTTTCCCGACAGTTTGGCTCCACATAACAAAGGGTGGTCTGCTGCTAGAACTAATGACTACTATCGACTAATAAATCACAACATTGCTTTAACAACTTGCCTAAAACTCTTTAAATCAATTACTAAGTATTTACTCAGTATTACACTTCATATTGTGACTCTTTTTTCTCTACAATGTATTTCCACTACTGTAACATCTGTCTACAGGTCATAGATTGTCTTGCTCTACACACTTCATGTCTCTCCATCGTAGAAGAGGGATCTCTCTTCTCATTTTCCTCCCGTTAAATGTTTTTGTGGACTTTTTCCTTGTTGAAATCCATGGTCTAAGGGTAGAGGGTGTCATATGTTGCACAGATTGCAAAGCTCTGATTTTGGGCTTCATAACTGAAATTGGCTTGACTCGGCTTGACAAACAGGCCTACAATAAATCAGAGATTATACTGAATTTATGTCTGTTTTATTTGACTGGGAAAAAGTAAAACAACATTGGTCTGGACTGTTCTTATGACAACATATTTAACAAATGCTCTAGTGCAGGATTTTACTTTTTTATTTCTCTAAATTATTAAAAATTTTTGCACTTTTTTAAAACTGAAGGAGAACAGCAATTCAAACAAATGAACACTACTTTAAATCTATATAAATAGTTCTATATAATAAGTACAGTTATATAGAATGGTATAGGAGAAATGTATTTTTAATAATGCGAAATATAAATGACAAACTTGTATGTGACAGTATGTAACATTGTAATTGTTTAGTGTTTTGATGGGTTATGTGAAAAAAAGGAAAAATTGAACAAAGGTGACAAGACGGACTGTACCTGAGTACATTTACTGTACTTGAGTACATTTGTAAAGCTACGTGACAATCATAATAGGAACTTGGGCATCATTCTGATTTTGACATTCACACACACACACACACACACACACACACACACACACACACACACACACACACACACACACGCACACACACACACACACACACACACACACACCAATGCACAGGCACAGACAACAGACTCACACTTGTCTACCAGTCCAGGTACTGAATGGTCATCATGACCTTAATCCAAACACTTTGTCACAAAGGCAAAGTAGTCAAAAATATGTTTTAAGTATTAAACAGTATATTCATTATAGTTGCGTTTCAAGTGTGACTTTTGTCCTGTCATCTACAGTTTCTGTAGATGAGTAGCATATGGCCTCGGTGTGTGTGTTTGTGTGTGTGAGGGTGTGAGTGTGTGTGTGTGTGTGTGTGTGTGTGTGTGTGTGTGTGTGTGTGTGTGTGCGTGAGAGACAGATGTTGTGTGTAGGTGAGAACAGAACACATAGGCTGTTAGATCTGAGGTTGAAGCACAGATCAAAACAACTGTCATCTCCAGATCATCTTTGAATAGAAATTTGTCTGGCTGCTGTTTCAAAGCGCTGAGCTACACAGAGACGACAACTGAAGCAAAATGGAAGCATCCTGCGTGGCTTCTTTATGTCTAATATGTCATATTCCTCTGAAGATAACAGCATGGGAACAGAGAGCATGAAATAACTCGAGTTCTGTGTGTTATAGAGCAGGCTATGAGAGAAAAATTAACAGAATGGCGTATGGTGTGCACAAAGCTCCACTTGTCAGTCTTTTTCACAGTGAACTCAAGCTTTCTTAATGGATTTACTTGAAAACTGTAAAATCACACCAATGCTACACCAAACCTCATTTAAAAAACTCCTCATTTAGGCGGCTACAGGTTACAGTAGCAGCACTATAGACATAAAATGATATGTTTCCAATAAATGATCAGAAGTGTTAAATTTTGACATTTCCACATTCTCACATCTTAAACACCACACCAGGGTTAGAAATGACTCACTAAACTTTGCACCGCAATGTCATCTGAAACACTGCAGCCGTTATTCACCACAAACCTCAACAGGTCAAAATGGTGACCAACAATTTCATGAAAAGAACTGAATGGGCGTGAAGATGAAGAGAAATGAAGGAAAAAGAGCCAAGAGCAACACACACTTGCAACATCCTAAGGTCACATCCAGTCCACGACCTCTGCTGGATGACAAGTGCTTCTTCTGTCTATGCAGTTTTTCCTCTCAGTCTTCACTCTGTGCTGTCTAGCAAACCAAAAAAAACAAACCAAAAAAACACCTGAACTATAACTTAAATTTAAATCCAGATTTCCCTCGTACCTCTCTTGAAGGACCATCTCTTCATCCAGAGTTTGGAGAAAGAGGGCCAGGAGTGGTTAAGAGGAGAGTCCGCCATAGGAGCAGCACAGTGGGGAGGCCAGCTGGAACTGGAGCTCACTTAAACTGGAGCTCTGGCACCCAGCAAGAGGAAGATTGGGGAGGAGGGGGGGGGTTCGAAAAAGAGAGAGAGAGGGGAAGAGAGAGAGTCCAAGGTTCGGATCAGGCAGGGAGCTGCTGGTTGGGGATTACCTCCCCAAAGACTCCAGTGCAGTGAGAGAAAGAGCAGCAAAGGAAAAAAGGAAAGGGGTGACAGTGGGAGGGGAGGTAAGAAGAGAAAAGGAGGAGCTGAAGACGAAGTGGTTTGCTTTGGACATGTTGGAAATTTTGAATTCTTTTTCATGGCTGTTTCAAGCTTTAGGTTTTCCTTTAAGACCATCATCAGGAGCAGGTAACAACAACTAAAAATACACGCCACCGTCCTTTTTTTTTTGAGTAACTCTACTTTTCCAAGTTGTATATATCAGTGGATCTCCAAGTTTATGGGGAAAAAAATGTTATGGCAGAAAAGGTCTTTACTGTAGACATTTTGTAAGCTGACTGGAATCACACAAGACCAGAAATGGGTGTTTGGGGATGACACAAAGGTGATAAGTGGGATGAGAAAAGAAGGTAATGTGCATTTTAATAGTCCAGGATACTCAGATATGAGTCAAATGCCTCAGAAAAGAATGTTTTTAGTGTCCACTTTAAAGATGACATTGGAAACAGGCCAGAAACAGAAAAAGAGAAGGAAGTACGCAATGAAAGTGTAAATGCTGTTTTTTTTTT
Organism: Xiphias gladius; assembly: GCF_016859285.1. Lineage (NCBI taxonomy): Eukaryota > Metazoa > Chordata > Actinopteri > Istiophoriformes > Xiphiidae > Xiphias > Xiphias gladius. Next base: position 16,075,222 of record NC_053405.1, read on the forward strand.
TTTTCTTATTCTGAGTCACAGGTAGACGAACCGAAAAAGTGAAGAGTTTAGTCTTTTAAAATGCTAAAAAAAACTGCATGTGCAGAAGAGTGATAACTGTACAGGCGAGGATGTATACCTCACTGCTACAGCTACTAGACACAGAGGCTGACAACTGTTGCAAACGTTGTGCTTCTTAATTTGCGAAAGTGTAACCTTGGATGACTTTCAAGTTCAGCTCGCTGCACAACAAGTGGAAAGTCTTCTAACTTTCCCGCAGACAGGGGAAGCAAAAACACTGGCAAAGAGATTGCAAGCGGAAATGTGTTAAAAGCAGAACTCTATTGTAGAAAAGTACCTCACATTTCAGACAATGCATAAGCAAATGCAAGGGATGAAGTGGGCCCTAGCGTGGAGAGAGCTGCTTGAAACCTGTAAAAGGTCATGACAAGAATCAACCAAAAAAGCAACAGAAACTCTACTTACGATTGATGATAGGTAACAGGTGGCAGCACGGAATCCTTTCTGAGTCCCAAAATAAGCCACAGAGAGGAGAAAAATTGGGGTAAAAATTCCTTCCAGTCTGACTGTGCTGTGTGAAAGCGTCAGGTCCGTCCTAACACTGAGCGTGGAGAGCCAGCAGCCTGCCACAGGATCTCAACCCCGCTTCCTCTTTTTCTCAGTTTGTGCAGCTGAGGACCAAGTGCAGCTGATTGGCTCACACATGCAGTTTCACACATCACTGCTGCGTCGAAACATGCTTTGGCAGCGCAGCACTATAGTATGAAGTGAAACTACACTTCTGAAGCAAAGTCTTCTGTTGACAATGAGTGACCAGGTTTATTGACAATAAACCGTTGCTCTGACCTCACAGACTCTTAAAAACATGTGATTGTGTCTAGAGCTCAGATGGATTTCATCTTACACTGAACTAAACTGAAACTTAACAGCAACGCATTGACGGTTGTATACCAGTCAGCGAGATGTAGTGTTATCTCACGATTCTGATCTGCAGGATTGTGTTCTGCATCTCCCATGTTTTGCAGCTTCACACTCCTCTTCCCACTCCTTCACAGGTTTGAAAAACGGGGTTAGGAGGAGCAAGTTGCGTTTATAGTGGTTTGCTATCATATAGTATCAGGAAATACAGTAGAGTAATACTGGGCAGACAGTATGTCACCTTCCTTGGTTTTGCAGTTGGAAAAAGCTTAATAAAAAATGTCATATATATATATATATATATATATATGACGAAATTGACCAGGAGGAGGTTTATTTGTCCACTTCGGACCATTTCAGCAGCCAGCAGTTAGGTCTATGGCTGAACTACGATGGTGAAGTGTGGGTGTTTTCACACCCACAATTCTTTCAAGGTGCTTGAAAAAATGTTTTTGAACGATGCACCGATAAGACTGAAAGTATGGCACACAGAAACAAAAGCAAAGCACAAGGTATGATAAACAGTGCTTATGGTATACACTGTATATTATAACCAGTCACTACAGCTATATAAAATAGCAGAGTGAAAGTATAAAGTAGCATAAAATGGAAATACTAAAGGTAAAATCTACTTCTTGCTTTCATCTACTGGTAGAAAAAAAAAAAAAGAGTTCCACTTATTAGGTTTTTTTTTCCCCTGAGCTCTCTGAACTGCATCTCGGTCTTCGTCAGTCAACTGTCAACAATTAGTCCTATGGCCATATATTAGTTAAAAGGAGACTTGCAATTCTGTGTCATATAATTTCTGGTTGCCAGGCTCAGTCAATAGTTAAGAAGTGCGAGAAGACACATATTCTCCATAATTTTATTCATAATTTTAATATAAACAGTTAATTGTTGAATAATTTACACACAGCAAGATTTTTATTTCCATATCATTGCAACATTTTCTGTACATGTCACTACTTGACTCTCCTTTGAAAACATAGAAAAAATAAATTGTCAAGCGTTCATTTAGTCATGGCACATTTTTGATCCTGTACAATATGCACGTATTTCTTTGTGTGTGTGTTAGTGTGTGTGTGTTAGTGTGTGTGTGTGTGTGTTTATGTATGTGTGTTGATATATGTGATACATAAAGATAATGGCACATTTGGATCCAGTGTGAGGGATGAAGCGATCTCTGTGGGTTGCGGGTTTGGGGGTTTGGACTGTACATACACACATATACACCTGCTGTCTGCATACGCACCGATGTCTCAACATAATGTACACACAACATATCCCAAAATTAATACATCAGCATATTCATCGGCAATAAAAATGACATTAATAAAGAGGTATCCTGCAAGACTACACACTGCATTCTGGGGACCACCTATGTGCACCGAGGGGAGAAAGAGACTTGAAGGACACACAGAGGAGGAGGGAGGAGAGCAGCGAGACAAAGAAAGCCGTGATAAAGATTTCAACTGAGGACAACACGGACACAACTCCACTGATTTAAACTACGTCCAACACAGGGAACAGGATAGAGACAAATATAAGGTATAGGTGTGTAAACTGGAGCAGACCACTGGACCGACAGATGACTTAGAAGTCAAGAGGAGGCTGCTTTTCCTCAGATTTGTCCTCTAAAAAATAGGGTCACCACACCTGCAACCTGCTGTCTGTCTGCAAACAGCAGCGTCTCTCTCCCTCATCAATAACACAAACAGGAACACTTCATCATCACACTACTGACAGACAGTACTTAATTAATTTACAGCCAAAGGTTTTTCTCCTTTACACTCAGCCTCGTTGAGGGAATAGTCTGACATTTTGGGAAAGAAGCTTGTTCCCTGTCAGACAGGAAGGTAAAGACTGATACCACTCTCATGTTGTCCATTAAATGTAAGAGTCAGGCAGCAGATGGTTAGCTTAGCTTAGCATAAAGAGTGGAAACGGGGGGAAACAGGTGGCCTGGCTCTGTCACCTAAACTAAAAGCACCTGAAAGCTCACAAAGTAACACATGACGTTCAGTTTGCTTAAAAAACTACGTTTATAAACATCTTTTTTTTTTTTTTAGGGCAGTACGTGCGAGGCTATTTCTTGACCTGGAACAGTTGCCGGGCAACCAGCAGCGACTCCAAGAAGATGCTCCTACCAGCCATGAAATGGTCTGACACATAATGCCCCCGTAAAATGGCAAACCGATGTTTTTACACTAGTGTTTTAGCACGGATTAAACAAACAAGATATAATGTGTTAAATCATGAATCTAAGAGGTGCTGTGGGGTGGATTTTGTTACCACAGATCAGCTGTTTCCTGCCGCTGGCTGTAGCTTGATGTCTAGCGCAGAGGCATGAGAGTGACATGGATCTTCTCATCTAACTCTCCGTTAAAAAGCGAATGAGTGTATTTTTCCCGAAATGTCAAACTATTCCTGTAACACCTCCAGCTTTACAGTCTAAACTTAAAGATGCATGGTTGTTGAACCATCAGTAAAGTTTTCTTTTTTAGCTTATTCAGGATTTTATCACTCATATTTCCTCTTCAAAAGGATGTGCAGTGGTCTTTTCCAGTTTTTCACATAAAAAAAAAAAAACAACACACATTTGCAAACTAAACACACATCTCTTGTCAGAAACAATTCCATACAACAACATCTGTGATAGGTGATGTATTTGTGACACGATAAAGGCTTTATGGGTGACATTTTGCTGTGGCTGGGTGGGGTGGTTCAATGAATGACCTCTTGTCGGCCAACATTCAGAGCATGCATCTGATTAAGAGCAGGGTTCACTGCGAAACATTTCAGGCCACATACTGTTTACGTCTTGTTACACAGGGTTAAGCCCTCAGACTGGAGTTGTGCTGCTCCTGTTTAATACATTGACAGACTTGACTCTGCTCTTTTCTGTGTAGTGGGTTGTGTCATGAACAAAAAACAAAAAGAAAAACAAACAAAAAAAATCTATCTTTTTAAATTTAGAAAAAAGTTATATACACATTGATAACAATGTTAAATTCATAATGTACAAGAGTAGTAAAAGTTTACAGTCAGAAAAAGTAATTGTATTTGCCCTCCCTACTTTGGCTAAAAAAAATAGAAATCAACATCTCTAAAATGTAATACTTTTTATCTTTTTCTTTAAAACAAAACAATAATACATACAATGCTTTGTTCTCACCCTGCGCTGCCTTACTAGCATGCTCTGTCCAACTGCTTTCTAGGTCATCAGAGTTCAACAAAACAAACCTAAACTTCCCTAAAATCAAGTGCTTTCGTTTTTCAGAAGCCAAGGTGATCTGCTGCTATTTACAGTTAAGAGCTTATTTTCGAAAATCATGGAACAACTAAATGCATTTCAAATGGAAATCACCAACTGTAATGCAGTCACTTGTTGCTAATCATGGGTTTTTGCATGTGCTTTGGGGCGTCGCTGTCAAAACAGACTGATGAGAAGCAAAATCGGTAAGCATCAAATTATCAAGCTATCCGCTGGTATAGAGAATTCATTTTCCATGCACAAAGCAAGCCAGAGCTTAGCAGAGTAGAGACACAAGTTCAACAATTTTTTTTTTTTTTTGGTAAAAATATTCAGTCATATAATCCCAAATTACAGTATTTTCTCAACAAGCAGTTAGAATGTTTTTCTCTTCGGTTACAACTAAAGAAAACAGAATGCATAAAATCATAATTCACGTGTTTTCATTTCATGTTTGGAGGTGGAAAATCCTCTTCAGTGATTGGTGGAGACATGCCAGTCAGTGGCGCTAAGGGGGGGTTGGGGGTTGGGGGGACTGGGTGGGAGGGGTCAGGTGGGCCATCAGTCTGAGCAAGGCACTGTGGGTCGGGGCCCTGTTTGCTTTGCCACCCCTGACCTGCAACGCTCCCATCCAATCGCTAGAGGGCAGTCCAAACCACATCACGTCAGAGAGAGAGAGAGAGGAGAATTCCTGATTATCTTCAAAAGGGGGAGAAAACATTTCAGACTTTTGAAAAGGGTGTTTGGGTTTATGTTGTTGAAACTTGTCCTTGGGCTTATCATTTCCATTTTGCTTTTTTTGTTTTGTTTTGTTTTTGCAAGGATGCTGAGAACTTGCGCTTCAGTCAGAGTAGATAAAAGGTAGGTAGGTAGCTCTTCTTCCTCCTCGTCCTCTTTATCCTCCAACCACAAAGCATCAGGCCGCCTCCCTGAGACGAAAAGTTACAATCTAGATTTCATGTCTGTAAATAGTTCTTATGGCACACAGGATTGTCCCAGTCCAGCTTTTTTTTTTTCCTTTGCAGAGAGGGGGGGAGGGGGGTCCTCCTCCTTAAAACTTTTTAACCAGCCCAGATGTCAGTGTCCTGATCATCCACAACAGACCCAATCCATGGCATTGACAGAAAATAAAGGTCATCTCTTGATATTCACAGTAGAAAAAATATACATATAAAACAAAAAAAATCTGAACAGAAAAACAGACAAATGAACCAACAATGACTGGAGGAGACGTGGGATTTGAACGCTAACTGTTTTGACCACAAAGAGACAGATTGACAGACTGAAGAAGAGTAGGGCTCTCTTCCAGACAACATGTTTAGTCTGGATGTGATTTTAAAAAGCATGAGGGTCCATGGCTGAGCTCGGTTAGTCTTGATATGCACTGAGGGTAACAAGACTTTCTTTTTTTTTTTCTTTTCTTTTTTTTACTCATGCTAATGTCTCATCCCCAGAAACCAGTAGAGCCACTACTACATACAGTCCAGAGGTTTGGTGTACATGGAAAAGGGGAGTACGCACAGTAAAGCTACGTTGCTTCTTCCAGCACCCGGGGTAGCCTCTTGTGAGTGCTTTTATAAGCTGTAGTAATACTCAGGATAGACCGTCCATAAAGCCAATTTACTGTCTGATATTCAACACTTAATAAGTGCTACGGGTAAAAATATGAGGGATAGTACTTCTAAAACGCTACACTGATGACTTGAAATGAGATCAAAACATTTAGAACAAAAAAGGGCCATAATATTATGGGCCGTGCTCCTAACAATATAGACATACTGCAGGATTGTGAAAACTCTCCCCGGGACACAAGAAGAAGGTGAAACTGAGAAAACAAAGAGGCAGAGGGATTTAATACACCACAGTGAAAAGGAATTCATCAGCAGTGTTGGTAATGTACAATAAAAGTGATATTATTTGAAATGGTGGGATATTGAGTGACTGACGGGGATGATTTAGGCTCTTTAGACTGATTCCTCCATATGCACTGAGGTAGACTCTGGCCAAACACAAAGACGACGACGATTACTTACTTACTTACTTACTAACTAACTAACTGACTAGCTCTCCTGCTCTTCACCACCAGCCGCTCCTCCTGTACAATAACAAACTAGGCTTTTACATCGCTCCACTCTCAAACACCTTATAAATGCTTGACTAAAAAGCTAACTGTGTTATTCTTATACAATGACAATGATCATAATAAAATAAATATCTGGTATTTCAAAGATATGGGCACCATCTTAATTAAAAATTGCATATGCGTGTGAACACCACCAAAAGATAAGCAACCTAGGTCAAGGTGGAGGCGAGAGCTATGTCCCAATTCCATACTACATACGAATTCTAACTGGGTTTTGAGTATGTAGAGTGTTTAATTAATTACTCTCAAAGATATAAAGCATACTAACTGCCAAAACAGTTTACTGTTAAGATCAGAGAGTGGTATTAGTACTTAGCATGGAACTGGTACACAGCTAATGTCCACCATTATTCTGTCATGTACACACAACTGATGGGCATCAGATTTTTTTTTATATATCTTTTTATTCTGTTTTTATTTTCCAAACTATGTCACAGATTATTTACAAAGTAAAAAAAGCCAAAGATTGTAACTCCTCAGAATAATTAGCTAAAATTTACATCATAACCTTGGGCGCCTCTGAGTGCCAACAGCACAGACTCTGGCCAATCCACAGTGTCACCGCTAAAGCACTGGGTGAACTTTAGTGTTCAAACCTCAAAACAAAAACGTGCCCCAAAGACTTCTACTTCTCTTCCAGCAAAGAACAAACTTGTAAGCCTACAAACACAAATAAATGCAGATGCAGCTTTGATTTCTATGTCTCTCCTGCCTCATGAGAAAAAATACAGAGAGAGCACAGAGGCCTGTGTGTGTGCGCGTGGGTGTGTGATACACTAGCCAATACAACTAGCCTGGACGTGGCTCTGGGTTTGAGAAGGCACTGGTAAAATGTGGAGGCAGCTTCTCCGCTTTCTCTGACTCCGATTATGTGGGTTCTCGTTGTTGACAGAAAGCTGCCAACACTTTGGCTATTCTATAAGTGCTGAATGCTGTTCGGCTAGATTGGCAACCACACTGGTCTTTCAAGAAAAAAAAAAGTTCATCATCTCTACTTGTCTGCTGACTATCGCCTCCCACGTCATTGACTGGTGTGGTTAGAGAGTGAGAGAAGAGCATTCACAAAGGATATGCTGTGCCCTTTTGGCCCTGAAAAAAAGTCAAAAGTTGTAGTGAATTAGAGATCTTAAGAGACATATTGAGGGGTTAGCAATGAGGACCGCTAAATTTTCTGTAGCTTTGTGTAAGGGCACAGTTGGAGGGAATGTTTTTGATTCCCGGCAGGAGGGACAAACTTTAGAAAAATGTAACAAATTTCTTGTAGGGTGAATGTTTAGTAAAATGTTTCTGCCGCTGTATCGCTAGCAATCGATTATTTAGAAGGAAAAACAGTCTTTCACGTGTGCAGTGATGGGGTGTGGTGATGGTATCAGCAGGCAGGCAAAACAGGGAGGACTAGAGAACGAGCAGTTCAAACTAAATCCTGGAATGTCAGACCTGAGTGAAATAGCTGCTGTACACCGTGTCCTGACTGCCTAACTGCATGTGATAGCAGAGAGAATAATAGGATTAACAATCACTCACACTGCCTCTCTCTCAGACACACTGGAAGATAGAGAGACAGAGACACTGCCCCCCTCTCCCTGCTACCTGCTGTGGACTCTGAATACACTTGGAACTTTCCATATTTCTCCAGCCCTTGACCACAAAACGTGGAAATTTCCACTAGCCTGATTTTGAGCAGTGAGTTCGGCAGCCAATGGGAAGCCTCGGGAAGACTGAGGAGGGAGAGAGTGCAGGAGGTGTGTGTGGTGCAGAGCAAGCCTAAAAGAACGACAATGAGAGGGGACTGTAATGTGTGAATCTTATAAAACCTTCCATCTTACACTGAGGTCCTGAACTGTGCCAGATCTCAGGTCAGATAGGAAGTGAGTGCTAACGCTCTTCGATTTAAAGTCTGAGGACTTTTAGGTCTGGTCGTAAACCAGACAAAAAGATTTTTTTAAAAAGGCCTCGGCATCCACTTGTCCTGCATTTAGCTGAGAGCTGGTGTTAATTTCCACCCTGCTCTGACCCAAGCAGCACAGACAGAACTGAAAAGCCATTACTGTTATGCTAACATAAGCAAGTACAATCACTAAGCCGGGACAAGCTCTCGACACACTCTCTAACCTCACGGACAGTTAACACTGACAACCAGCACAATCACAGGAAAGACATAATAAACCTGTGATAACAAACAAATACAGAATTCAACTCCAGCGTGATCTGACCAGAGAAAGACAGCAGACACGAACACAAACACCCATCAGGTACACTTCAACCTAGAAAGACCTCATTCCCCTTTCATATAAAGCTTTTTGTTTTTTGGTTATTCCATTGTTGTTGGGTTTTTTTTGTTTTGTTTTTTTTTCATTGTTGTTGTAGCAGTAAAGTTGCCTCCAAATACTGACAGCTCTCAGTGGGGACGAGGTTTATCTAAAAAAAAAAAAAAAAAAAATAGATGAGTTGACAATAATTTGGGGCTTTGCCCTTTCCCATCCAGATGGAGAGAGCACTGATCGTAGATTAGTATGATTTCCGGGGCTATAAAAATAAGAAATTAAAAAAAAAAAAACCCAGGAAAGAAAAAAATCTTGCAAAACAAAATACTAGCAAAGCTTTAGATGAATAATCTTACAAATATGAACTATTTACAAAAACATCAGTATGTCATATATTATATATAAAATATTGGTACAGAAATACCAATATTCCATATATACTATATATATATTATATATATTTATATATTTCTATACCCACTAAAATATATCAAAGCAGCAGCTATTGGTCAGTCTGAGGAACTCTTTTGTCCAATTCTTAACTGTTTAAATATCCTTCAGCCATATAGTGAGGACACAGAAATAAAACAGAGAGAAAGGAAGAGAGAGTAGAAGGGAAAATACCAACAAAAGTAAATAAATTAAAACTATTCACCAAAAACCCGATGAATCTGTGTGTAGTTTGGAATTCTGCAGAACCAAAAAGAAAAACAAACAAATAAAAAGAAAACATTCCTCTAGGAATAGATGTTTTGTTCTAGCATCAAGTCTTTGCAAGTCATCCCACCGTTCCAAACTGATTAAGTCATTGTTCAAAAGGAAATTAGTATAAGCGCTGATAGACACTTCTCTTTGTTTATAGGCCACATATAAAAAGGCCACTATCTGAGTAAAAAGATTTCACTTGGAGAAAAAAACAAAGCACAGAAAAGTGGAAATGCAGATTTGGTGGGGGTGAAAAGGAGGGACAAGTCTTGAGGAGGTTGAGCATAAGCAGCCTTCTTGGTTGTCTAAGGTTTGTTGTGTTCACAGTTTTTTTTCTCTCTCTGTTTCCATCACGATGAGTCCTGGAAACGTGGCAATGGTGAAAAACAATAGATAGGTAATCTGGTAATAGAGAGTCCGATGTGTTGTGGAGGAAGTTAAAAAAGTGTTACACCATGTTTGCATCCCTTGCTTGCCTGTGTTTGGCAGCTATGAGGAAGAAAATAAAAAGTCCTGAGATCTGTGTCTTTTTTGAAGGGCTTCTCCAAGAATAACAAAATCATTAGAAAATGATGAGAGGAACATGAAGGATACAGAAAAATGGACTGGAAGAGAAAGAAGGGTTGGAAAGGAGTAGGGAAGGTTAAACAAATTCATTTAGGAAACAGGAAATGTTAGGAAGGGCTGGATCTGGGCAACGATAAGATTCGTCCATTTTTCTTGCCACCGTTCATGTGTGTGTAGGGGACATGCTCCTCATAGTTCCCCCTGAGGGCCACCGAGGGCCCGCTGTCCCTGCCTAAGCTTTCCTCTCTCTGGGAGTATGAAGACGGGTCCAGAGGGATGCTTTCCATGTTGTCCAGGTCCAGGTCAAACTCCTCTGTCTCCGGGACTTTGTTCTCCTCACTGTAGAAGAAGGAGACCTCCTGGAAAGAGGGGTGCAGGTCCTCCCGCAGCATATCAATGATCTCGTGGAACATCGGCCGCATCTTGGGGTTGTACTGCCAGCACATCTGCATTAGGTTGTGCCTGGGAAGGAGGATTGGATACCAAAAAAAAAAAAAAAAAGAGACAATGTTTTTAACAGGAAAGAAAGATTTAAACAGTGATGAGAAAAATGTCCATGTGAAAGGTGGTGGACAATGTTAAAGTTGAGGTATAGGAGAATAACTGGCAAGCAAAATTTTCACAGATTTACCAAAACATGAGACAAAATGTACCTTTCGATGACCCCTAAAGGTAAGAAGTTAGTGATAGCAAAGTTCATTCATCATTCATACATATAAAGAATGATCATGATTATAATTAAAAAAAAAAAAAGTTATCACAGAGTTAACTTCCAGCCAAGTTACTGTGTCACACTGTCAGGATAACTGTTGATGGTTAAAGTAGTGTCTGTATTTACTCACATTCTTTCCGGGCAGTTGTCTGGCCGGTCTAGGTATCCTCCATCCATTACAAACTTTAGAACCTGTTCGTTGGATAAACCCTGGTAAGGCTGCTCTGCTAGTGTACTGATCTCCCAAAGCACAACACCAAATGACCTGCAGAGAGAGGGCGACACACACACACACACACACACACACACACACACACACACACACACACACACACACACACACACACACACACACACACACACACACACACACACACACAGAGGCAAATGTGATCAAATGCAATGTAATCAGGTTTTAAAAGACTGCACTACAACTGCTAAGGTAGGCCTTACCAGCAGTCAGAGTGGGCAGTGAAGACTCCGTCCTTCAGAGACTCAGGAGCCATCCACCTGACAGGAAGCAGGCCCTTCCCTCCTTTACGGTAGTAGTCAGTCTCATAGATGTCTCGCGTCATACCAAAGTCTATGAGAAAGAGAGAGAGCTCAATACGTAAAACTGTAAGCATACAATAAAACATTTTCCCCACTGATAATTACACTCTGTGACAACTGATTTAATTCCACCATAACACAGAACTAACAACAAGGAAAACAAACACAAGCTACAGTACCTCCAATCTTGACAGTGAAGTCCTCTGCCACCATGCAGTTCCTGGCTGCCAGGTCTCTGTGGACAAACTTCTTGGCATTGAGGTAGGCCATGCCGTCTGCAATTTCTGCAGCCATCTGGATCATCTCCTTCAGTGTGGGTGGTGGACGGCCTGATGGGTTGTTCTACAAAACAAACAATACAACAATACATGTATGCAGTCTGTCAGTGATGAAGACCGAGCTTCCTTTAGCTGTAATGATTACTTCCACTCGGGTGGACTTTTTGACATGCAGAGATGGGATTTCAGTGAGACTTACCTCAGAGTCCGGCCTGAGACTCCGCAGGTAGCTCTTCAAGTCACCGTGGGTCATCAGCTCCATCACCACCAGGGTGGGCTGAGCTTTGGACACCACACCTAACAAACGTACCTGCATAGAGAAAAATAAAGAGAAACACACATAGTCATACACATGCGAACTGAACAATGTTTACGCTTACATTGGCTGGCTAGAATGACTGGTAAAAACAACGAGTTTATGTTAAATTGTCCACAGAGTTTTGGTCACTTAAGTTTGGGGCACTACATATAAAAAGGACTATAATTTCCACACTGCTCATCACAAAATGTGGATGTTAACACCTTCATATTTAACATGAAGGCTTTTAATCTTACCTCACAATCACTGTTACATTTAAAATCTCTCAGTATTAATATTTTACTTCAGTGTGTGTATGGTATCCTAATTTACTTCACTTTTAACAGAAACACTTCTGCTGTAAACTAGGCAGCAGACAAGACAACACATTAATAAATCATCGCAACAGTGTCAGTTCTTCATCAGAGGGAATATAGTATAAATTCCTCCCCATATCTCAACATGATTTTTCCAGCTGACAGTACAACATATGGCAAGTTAATTGGTGCTAGGTATGTTGTTAAATAAAACAGTAACTGTAGGCACAATTTCTTTCCAAGTGTAAACATTTGTTTTGGGAATCAAACTGTGTGTCAGTATGGCAGCATCAAGACAACAAGTGAATCATGATTCTGTGAGTCATACATGTTCATGCTGGTTTCTATAAAAATTTCAGAAAACTGTAACGGACTGTAATTCACAAGTGTATTGATAGCTGCTTCAGTGTTAGTCAGTAATTAAGCTGTCAGAGGAAACATTTTAAAAGTGCTTTTGCAGACATGTCGTACCACGTGGTGACAACTGAAGGCCTTCATGACCGAGGCTTCGTTGAGGAACTCGATCCTCTCCCGCAGGCTGGCTGATTCATTGACCGTCTTGACAGCTACGCGTGTCTCCGGGTCTCCTTTGACGATGTCCTTGGCAATTCCCTCGTACACCATGCCGAAGGAGCCCTGACCCAGCTCTCTGAGCACCGTGATCTTCTCCCGGGGCACCTCCCACTCATCAGGAACATAGACTACACAAAACAGACGCAAATTACCATTTTGATTAAGTGAAGCCTTCACAAATGATCAAGAGGCGGTATCTATCTTTATGAATACAGTTACAATAATTTCAAACTGACTATCATCTGAAGATATGAGAATGCACAAAGTGTAATCTTAATAATTTTCTTATGATGCTCTTCTTACCATCGTTAGCACTGATGTACTCAGGGTTTGAGGAGGCAATTAGAGGTCCTGTCGGGCCTTCTGTTTGCCTGTAACACAACCACAGAATGCATCTGAGACGCTGAAAACGGTAATGAGACGTGAGCTTTCTCCTCTATGTCATGCCCTTCTTGTTTCATATACAATCTGTCTTGTTTATTTTTCCTGTCCCATACTCCTGATAGCTACTGGGCTCAAAGTATTCAAACACCCGCAACTTCAAATCCCACGACAGGTTTTTAAACAAAATAAGCACCATCCACTCGTTGATGTCACAGGGTGTAATCTACACAGTTTGTGTCCAACAGGGTGGATCACTCTGATAAAGAGCCTGCCAGTCAAAGGCCATACCTTTTCTTGAAGATCCAAAAGACTCCACCTCCTGCAAAAAGCAACAGGATGAAGCAGACGACCGGACCAATAACAATCCAAATTAAACCTGGATCCGCTGCAATAGGCACAGAAATGAGCAGTCAGTTAACTTGGGGGATTGCAGTGTATGAAAGACAGAACTGCAGTAAAGACTAATAATGTCTAAAATATGATAACAATGATAACAAGCTGAAATAGGCCTTGTTTATTAAATACAAATTAAAAACAATTTTTCTGTACAAATATGGAATGAATGCATTCTTGCATTCAGAAAAAAATGAAACAAACGTCTAGAGAGTTTTTTTCCAATCAAAACATACAATGTTTACAGTTTTGAAGTAAATTACTTGTTTGACCTTGTCTGCTCTAACCAGCATCAAATCAATGGCAATAACATATGAGCAGTTTATGAACTTCCAGATGCCTGTGAGTAATGCAGTACTGTTATACATGTGAGTTCAGTCAAGTCAGAGATATAGCCTCCCGCCTTACGATTGGGCATGAAGAAGTAAGTGGTTTCTGTAAAAGAGCCATTTCCTGCCAAGGAGGTGGCGCGGACCCTCACGCTGTAGTTTCCAGGCTGCACAAGCGAAAGCTTCGTGCCACCTGATTTGAGGTAGGCCGGCCGTGACACACAAGTTGTGTGAACCTGGAAGGAAGAAAAAAAAACAAATCAGTATGAAGAATCACGAGAGATAATAAAAAAGTTTTGGAGAGGATTCTTGGCATTTAATAAACACCCAATATTGCAATGAAAAGGCACACTGAAAAACATTAACTTTTATTCAACTTTCGTTAATAATGAAATAATGGTAAGGATTCACACTAAATATTTTCAAGTTGAATCAATGTAATTCCATTCGTCTAACTAGAACCGAGTTTTTAAAGTCATACCGGAACTGTATTTTCACATTGCCATTTTTTCAACCTCTGGCTTATTAAGCAACAGTAATTTGAGATTCAGTGTCCTTACTGATGGAAATAAGAAGAGCGAGCGTTTTTTCCTCCAATCTCAGACTCTTGAACCTGAGTCACTCCACTACATGGTCTCACATTGGGAAGCTCATCACCAGTTATGCATTTTCTAACTGGGTCTGCATAAAAGGCCTGAGTTTTCCTACAACATATGAAAAATCAGGCCTTACCTGACTCAGTATGCCACCTACGTCTTGGTACAGGCCATGGTTATCTCTCGCCTTGACTACTGCAGTGCCCTTCTAGTGGGCTTCCCCTCATGCACAGTGAAAATCTTACAGATGGTCCAGAATACGTTGATGCATCTAGTATTCGATCAGCCTAGAAGGGCACATGTACTTTCACTGCTCATTGACTTCACTCGCTACCGATGGCTGTCACTAATCAAATTCAAGTCACTAATGCTTGTCTACAGAGGGACTTCTGGGTCTGCCACCATCTATTTGAACTCAATTGTACAGGCTTACGCTCCTTCTTGGCCACTGCATTCCTCCAAGGAAGGTAATCTGGCATTGCCATCCCTGCTCTCGTTTGTGGTTCCCCAATGGTGGAACAAGCTACTAAATGTTATCAGAGCAGGGGCATCCCTCTCAAGAATCTCTTGAAGACTCATATCTTCTGAGATCAACTCCTCTCCTAACACATCTAACACCCTAATGTACCTAACTAGCAATTACTGTGCAGTTCTTTACCTGATCTCCTTGCACTTGGTCTTCTGAACAGATCTAGTGCTTAGTGCTTACTTCAAGGTCTCCTACTGTACTGAAGCATTAGTGATGTCCCCCACTAGTAAGTCACTTTGGATAAAAGCGTCTGACAAATGAGTGAATGTAAATGTAAATGTAAAAATGCAGGAAGACACATAAAATGTGCTTTACATCCATGAGTCGGTTGCCCTGGTGCATGCTGGGAGGTACTGCTACACTCTTACTTCAGGATGCTACAATATAAATTTTATTAATTCTATATCCTATTAATCCAATAAGAATTTTTAATATTTGTCCTCCACCAACAGCTTAATTTAATCCAAATAAGAAATAAAATATATATACTCTAAAATTAAAAACCTTAGACTACAAGAATAAATCAATAATTTTAGACTGCTGAGAATAAAAAGTATGCTTTTTTCAGCACACTTCTGAAATGGTTAAAAAAAATTTGAGTTTAAATATTTTATTGTACAACATCAATTTTATATTTAATGTTCAAAAATTACAGTACTCATTAGTCAATGCAAACTTGAATTTAAAAAAAAAAATGAAATGAAAAAACTTTTAGCATGTATGCCAATTAAAAGGGGCAGTCAGTCAGAGGTCTGCTCAGCAAACATGTTAAAATTTGTCAAGATTCAGTGTTTGTGTTTAGTCTTGACATATGCCACCACTGTGCAATAAACCAAATAATATATCTGAACCTCTGACATGCTTTGAACATCCAGATCAGTTTGTTTCCATTGCAGGGTGTGTTAGTGAGTGGTGTGTTTTTAGTGCAGCTTAGTGCACTGGAGATGTCGTCTGAGATCAGTCCATCCCTGCCACTGCATTCTAGTTTTCTTTCCTGCCTCTGTCACTATGGTAACAGAGTTGCTACTGGCTCCTAGGGTCAGGCGGTGCAGCAATGAATAGCAATGAGAGATGAATTCACACATTTGCAGCAAGTAAACAACAACATGCACGCGTACACACACACACGTACACACACACACGTACACACACACACACACACACACACACACACACACACACACACACACACACACACACACACAAACACACACAAACACAAACACAGTCACAGACGAGCACTTATGCGCACAAACACAGAAATTATAATATGTAAACACACGCAGCAGAAAGCGATAACACACACAGTGGTAGCACTGGCAGTTTGTCAACCAATATTTCCTTTGTTTCTCTCTCCATATAAGGACCGGACAGAATTTGAGTAGATACAGCAAATCTCTGCTTTCCTACCTGCATCTACTCTCCACTGTCTACCCAGATCCTTCCTTCTTCTGTCTGCATTTCTTCTCACCTTCATCCACGTTTTCTTGCGCAACTCTCTCCCTTTAAGCCCTGTATTTCTCCTTCCTACAGAGTCTACCAAGATCATTTCTGCTGGCTCTTTCCCTCCTGCACCTCTGCTTCCTTCAGATGATGAAAAAAGATACATGTTCCCTCCTTCCCCTGACTTTTTCCTCTATCCTCACACTCTAAAATTTGGACGATGGTTGATACTGACCTCTGTGTCCCCAACCTTCCTGTAGAATACCTCATACAGGATGATGAGGCCGTTAGGGGAGCGCGGTGCATTCCATTTGATAAGCACATAGGGAGGTTCGGCTGTCACTATTTCATGGGTCACAAGGCCTGGGATGTCGTCTGCTTTTTCTGTAGGTACCAGACATAAAGGAAAACACTTAACATCTACATTATAAAGCACTGTGTTTCCACATTGTTCTTATTGTGGCCACTTCCTTCTGACTGCCTCTAGAAAGAAATCTGATATTCACTGCTTTTTGGCTGCACATGGAAACTGCATACATTTTCTAACTATTTGAGTTTATTCTGATCACTTATGGCCTTTGTTAATGCTTCATGTATGGGAAAATCTCAGGTGTCTCTGTGATTTTTCCTACAATCACTGATATACAAATGGGATGGACAAAATATTAGAAACACCTGTACAGTGCATTACAATTCAACAGCAACACAAACTGAAGCCTCCAAAATGACCTTAAAATTGAATCAACACCTCTGTGAAACAGTTTTAACAAAAACTGAACATTGTAACCTTCGTGAGGGTAGAATTTATTGCAGGACTGTTTTATTTGACTGCATTAGTTTTAGCTACCGTAGGTTACCTAATAAACTGGCAACTGAGTGTATATACTGTAAGTTTGAGGTTTGTATTTGTTCTTACCCTCAGGCATGGTTCGGGCACTGACATAGGTGGCCATGCTGCAGCGTTTGATGTCTGTCGGATGGTTGCAGGCCATGATTTCTATCTTATAACTGGTAAAGTGGTGCAGGTTGGAGATAACTGTTGACTCCTTTGAGAGCACCTTTAGCTCCACCTGAGCAGAAAAGATGAAAAATCTAATTACTCCAATGGCATCAGTCCCTGGCACTGCGATCATGTAGAAAAAGCTATTTTTAGATTTATTTCAGATCAGTATAAACATGTCATGGAATACAGCATCTTCCTGTGCCATTCTGAGGCTAACTTATGTAGGAAAATGCTCTTCCTTGCATTTTTCCTTGTAGTGATGCGATTTCAGAAAAAAACTAGTATATTTTTATTTTCTTAACGTGAAACATGAGATGGAAACGTCAACAACAAATGTTCAGCAAATACTTCTTCACAAAAATGATATACTGATAATTATTTGTATGGTATACAAAATATAAAACGTCTGAGACCTTGGATCCCTCTTCATCCTCGTCATCGTCTTCAGGGGTGGCGGTGCTGGAGCCAAATGGCAGACTGGGGGCTGTGGTAAGGAAGTGAGGGGTTTGGGTGGCGTTGGCAACTCCCACTGAGCGTCGTCGACGAGACGGTCTGTAGAAACAGAGCAACAGGTAAATCTGTTAGCAAATGTTAGGAAAAAAACGCAAACTGGAGAAAATAATAATTGAAGTTCTTGTTGAAGTTAATTTTTGGAGATTCTACATGAGTCTGAGGCAACCAATGACAAATTATCGACACAAAAGTCAGAAGCATTTCATGTGCGTTCGAGTCAGCAGATTGCAGATGGAGCAGTAGTGTGGAGGAAGGCCAGTGAGGACCTCTGCTCACACTAACCTTTAAAGTGTTTGGCAAGTTTGACTGCGTGACATTTATCCACAAATACCACCTACTGCTTAGCTGGAAGATCTACTGACACTCACCACTCACTGGGTGGTGCCAATGAGTCAATTTCACTTTACCCTCAGTGACTGTCAGTGTAAGTCAAATGACAAAGGCCATAACCGCAGACCAAAATAAGACCCAGAAGTCCTGCAGTGCACCTTTGTGTAAGATAAAGTAGAATCATTGTTCGTGAATTTAAAAAAAAAAAAAAAAAAAAACTATCTTCCTTAGTGTCCGTGAGCAATGCACTTTGCCCCAAGATGCTGCAGTGGAGTCTCTCCCTCACTGTACAGGAAAGTGTAGTGAGTTAATTTTAATCAATACTTGCTCAGGTAGAGAAAAATACAAAGCTTCCTCCGTCCCTTTGCGTGATGGAAAAAGAAAGCACAAGGAGTTTTTTTATGTGCTTCAGTGTATGCAGCTGACCTTGGCTGATTCAGTAGCATGCGTTCAAAATGCAGCTGAGGTGTGTGTGAGTTTGGATGTTTGCGTGTGTCCAAATGGCAGTCTGCATGACTGCACCCCTGACTGGCATGAATGATAATTGGCACAGTAATCGCTCCCCTAGGGAAGCGGAGGGTTTGTGTGTGTGTGTCAGCGGAGAGGGTAGGGGCACCGGTGCCAAGATGGAGTGGCCAAGACAGTGGTGCCCTGTACAAAAACAAGGGTCTACATAAACCACACACACACACAGACAAAGTTGGCACAGTCGTTTTGAGATGCACATCATGTTTGCAGAGACAAAAGAGGAGTGATGTAGTTTGTGTGGAGTTTGGGGGGCTCCAGCGTTGCTGCTGCATGGCCACAAACAGAAACTTAACAACGCAAGAAGCTCTTATTGGTGCTACTGTAGCACTAAATATACTAAACTTTGAATGTACATAAGCTTTTTAAACAAGCACAAATTCCTTAAAGCGTGTGACCAGACTGCTGTACACTACTGTGGGGGCAACTTCATTGTGGCCACTGTATCAAGAAAGAAGCTTAACATTGGCCTGTACTTGTTTGAAATTTTCAGTTCATAAATATAGCCTGACTACTGTGATTACAGATTGGTTACTTCAGCTTGTTTCAGTCTGTATGAAACACTAATAACTTAAAGATTCCTTTCTGCTGGTGGTGTTGGTGTGGAGTTTTTGGCATCTTGGTTAAAAAATGCTCTGAAATAAAACATTTCAAAATAGAAACTGTTAAAATTCTGATATTGCTGGGATCAAGACTCAACCTCTGAATCATTTGTTGACGCCCCATTAAGTCATCTGTCCGACCAAGAACATACGAGAAAAAAGAAAAGAAACTTGTAGATTCTCTTAGACCTTTTGGGGAAAACCAAAGTCACTAAAGTCACTAGTGATCTCAGTGAACATGTCATAGTTCCAATAATAAAACGACTGACAGTAAAAAGTGAAATAAACTGTTTTACTGTTGAGCTTAAACATTACGGTTACTCTAAAACACTAGACATGGTCTCTACCCTTGAAAATGGGGCTGAGACGAGTTAGTCATGAACTGTAACATTTAATTACAATCTGAGACATAAACCTGCTCTCGAAGACTTCATTGTGGAGGTAGTTCTCGAAGGTCTTTCGGTACTCTATCTCCTCCTGCTCCTTTTTTAGCTGGCTGTCTGTCTTGGGGCAGGCGCAGCACCTGCCCCCTGATGTGGGTTCATCTGTGTGGTTCCACTTCTGCTCATCCTCACTGTCCAGATGGGTTGGGGTACGAGATGGCAGCTTCATTCCTGGGTATGAGAAAAAGGTGTGAGGGAAAGCCAGAGAAACAAATGTGAAATGAGCAGCGGCTGTTTTTTTTTTGCCAACATTCCCCTTGACAGACTCAAGTGCAGCAACCTGTGGATACTGACCTTGTAGGCAGTAGTCGAACTTGTAGAGGTCACTGTCCTCAGGCTGCTTGCGACATATGACCCGGTAGTGGGTGATGTTGCCATTGGGACTGGTTGGTGGCTTCCACTTCAGGATGATCTGGGAGGATGAGTTGGAGGAGGAGATGGGGTCTAGAGGCACTGAGGGCTCTGAGAAGGACAGAGAAGGATAGCGAGACAATTGTAAGGACATCATTGGTATTGTATGACATTAGGCCTGGTTCAGACCGATTTTAGCCCTAGTGAAAAACCACGCCCCCCTCATTCATTTGAAAGATACACGTTCTTAGGGTGCCAATGCAATGGGCATCGGCAAAAGCAACAAAATTGGAGACAACTTTACATCATCTGACAAGGCACTGTCCAATCAAATCAATCAAATCGTTTATTTTAACACATGGATGTTTTCGGTCTGAATACCTGCTGAGTTTTAGAAGTTACCTTAACTGTTTGAGCGTATTTTCTGAAACACTGACCTCTCCTACACAGTATAACATTAATTTACACTGTGATTCAAAATTAATTAGAACTCATCATTTGATCAGTTCATCACTGCTCATCATTGCCAGAAGGTTACCTGCGGAGTTAGGGTTCTTGACTGCCTGTGGTATTGCTATATGGTGTAATGATTTGATTAGGTCCCCGTTTTGTTTGCACATTTACGTGCATGTTTGTAGAGATGACACTTTTCACATTCCTACCAGGTTTTCTCTCTGTTCTTATGATTGACAGTTGGTGTTGGTAACAAGCCAAAAAACATAGTGATGCCTGGAAAAAGGTTGGGAGGAAGATAGTCTGATTTACTGGATGTAGGCTGTGAGTATAAGCCTGCCATTGGCTGTGTGTCTCACGTGGCATTCTCCTTCCCTTACACATTTTCAAAATCCCCTTCACTAAGGGAAACAACAACAACCTCCTCTAGCTGAAAATGGCAAGTTTTGACAATGTGGATCGTGCAGTCAACACGTTTCTTCTACTGTTATTTGTGGCATTTTCTTAGCAGGGATTTAGCCATTTAAATGACAGTGCTCACCTCCTCATGTACAAATGTTCTACCAAGACAAGCCCCCCCCCCCCAACACTATTTTGCAGGGGCACCATAACTTCATCCTGGGCTTAGCACCACCCAAGATGATTGTGATTGGTTTAAAGAAATACAAACAAGCCAGAGCGTTTTTTCCCCTTTAGCAGAATGACATTGTTTGCAGCCAGACCATTCTCTAGCACTGACACAGCACTGTGGAGATACGTCTGGCTGTGCAAAACTAGGAGGAAGAAGACTGCTACCAAGCAAACATAGATGTAAACAATGCAGGTTGAAAATATGGAAAACATGTTGCAAATAATTTATGAAGAAGGAAATGCATTCAGCATTTTGGTTATGCCTCAAATACACAAGACAATGTGTTTTGGTGAATAACACTGAATATAAACAGAGCTGTGTTCATTTACAGAATAAACTCAACAGGGTACCTTTAGGCCAAAAAGTCAGAAGAGCAAAAAATTGTCAGTCTGTATATAGTTTCTTCAACATCCATTTGTAAAGTCAGATATTCTCTACAGTCAGCTAAACAGTCTCCATTGAATCCAATGTCCAAAACAAAGTACAAAGTCTATAGAAAACCACATTTTCCTGAAATGTGCATGTGTCTCAATGTGGTATTACTCACTGGAGGCATTGGTGCGGACGTAGATGATCTCGCTCTTGGCTCCATGAACCTGGTTCTCATCAGATGCAGACAATTGGGTTTTAACCATGATGGCATACTGGGTCCAGGGTTTCAATGGTCGGATTAGGTACCCCGGATCCTCTGCTTTCTTGCTGTCCGTGGAACGGGATGGAGGATCAACATCAGCAATTGCCCAGCTGTTAGAGCCACAAGCGTCCTGGCCATCAAACTCCGTCACATTCTTATATGGCCTGGAGCAGATGGAAAGAAAGTGGTCAGAAGAAATGAACCAGCTACTCAAAGTCAGCCTCAGATATTTTTTGGATATGTTTTTCAAGTGGTAAAAGCTGTTCCTGGTTAAGTAACTGATGTAACTAAGTTATGGTCAGTCCAAAATAACTCAGAGGTTCTTGGCTTAGTCACTGTAGTTATTCTGGGTGTGAATAAATTTCCTGTCTCTGGTTTTTTGAACATACTACAAGTCTTGTCAGTCTTGTCTTTATTCAGCTGTAAATCACTTCTTGACATCCAGCAGTTGATATCATCGATACAGTTTACCAGTTTGCGTATTAGACTAAGATCATCAGAAGACAGCTGTGTGTCATCTATATATGAATGACAGTAAGTATGGATTAAAAAGCAAAGGTCCAAGAACTGACCCTTGTGGAACCTCTGAGAAAAACTTTTCAGCAGATTTAAAGCCACTGAGGTAAGAGGAAAAATAGTTAGGAATATGACCTGCTCCAGACTAACTGAATCTGGAAGTCTCTTGATTAAAATATCATAACTGACAGGATCAAAGGCAGCAGTAAGAGTAAGCAAGGCCAGTTAAATTAAGCATAGTGGATGCTCAATGTGACTAACTGCCATGACATAACTTTGGTATGTTTTAAAACATGTTAGGAAAAAAATCCCTGAATTTTTGTCTAATACTTACGCCTCTTTGTAGAGAACCATAAATCCCAACAGGTCTCTAAAGTCTAAGGGCCAAAACGGCTCCCACTTCAACATAATCATATTCGATGTGGTCTTGATCACGGTGAATTTCAGCAGCTTGGTCTCACCTACGTGACAAAACAGATGTGTCTTTGGTAAAAGAGTAAAATGAACAGTAGAACCTCCAACATATCACTCCAGCACAAATAAATCTCTGCGATTGTTTTTTTTAAATAAAATTATGTGCCAAAACATAAAGCTTAGACCTGTAAAAGGCTCATCACATACAGTAGGGATGTCCTGATAAGCTTTTATGATGAGATTTTTTTTTTTGAGTCTGCCAATATTAAGAATAAGATGATACTTATATTGTTATTATATTATTATGCAATCTGATATTTGGATATAAAGAAGCTTCACAATGTGTTTTTAGCCTAAAGAGGACCTACATTAACATGTCTGACAACTGAAACGCTCTGCAATAAAAAATGTAGCTGCAAAATTCTAGAACAAGATAGAACTAAAATATTAACATTTTAAAACAAGTATAATCAGTAAATTAGTGAAAATCAGCATCATCAGCCCATAAACATTAATTAAATGACAATGTAAAGTCTGACATTTAAGTTATCTTACATGAGGCTTGGTCCCCGTTGTTGCGTACAGCGATGTCATTCTTTTGGTTGCGCTCCTTGGTTCCTGTTACCTCCTCCATCTTTCTGATTTCAGACATGCAAAGTTTGGAGTTGTAGTGGAAGAACATACGACCACGCTGGATGGTCAGGTTGTGCTTGGACCAATCCCACAGTTCTCGCAGGTTCTGGTTATCCAGCGCATAGAAGGCATAAATACTAAGAGAGAGACAAGGGGAAGACATACAAAGATGTTAAATACAATGTAAGATACACTGTTTGTTTAAACTAAAGGAGAGGAGAGGAGAGGAGAGTAGAGGGGAGAGGAGAGGAGAGGACTTACTCTGTCTCAAGATGCTCCCCCCTGATGATGCGTAGTTTACGGAGGAAGGAGAGGGAGACCAGGGCGTACGCTCTGCGAACAGTCAGGTAACCTGTGATCTCCTCAATCTGGCCTAAACTAGCCTCCAACTCAGCAGCTATGTTATCTGCCAGGAGAAAGACAGTTGGTCATACAGATAGCCACTAGGTGCTGGCAGAAGACAGATAGATGGTCACATGATAAGACAAATACAAACGTTTGAATGTACAACCAGACAGACAAACTGAATGACTGTGAGTCCTGATAAAGAGCGGAACACAGACCTTAGAAGTCTTAGCAATGGAGGAAGGAGGAGACAGAAACAGTGAGAGAAACAGAGCCTCTACAGGAGGCCCAACAGACAGCGAGGTGTAGTAGTACTCACTCCCTCCTCGAATCTTGATGATCATGTTGCCGTGGAGAACAGTGCAGCCTCTCAATGCCTGGGCTGAAGTTACAGAGTCAATTGTCTTATTTCCCACACACAGTTTAGGACACAGGCCTGCACATGGCAAACACGTCAACCTACACATACACAGAGACATGAATACAGATTAGGACCAGCAACACAACATGAACATCCTAATGAATGAGGTGAGGGTGTGTGTGTCTCATGAAAAAACACTTCCATGTGTTGTTAATTCAGTCATTATGTCATTATTGGCAGACAACCTTATTGATGCAGATCAATATAGAAAAGCAGAGATATTATATGACATTAATCAAAATGGGATGATGGTGCTCGATACATTCCAAAGCTAAAAACTGATGTCATGATCATTTCTAAAATGACATGCTAAGTTTCAGGGTGCTTGGAGACTTCAAGGAAATATTGCAGAGTAATGCCTTTAGTGGAAATAAACAACCACCTAGTCACTGAGCGAAGAAAACAAAAAATACCATGAATGCTTCTTTGTGCAGATATGAGAAATGGAATGGAGCAGGCTTGAATGGTATGACGCAGGAATGCTCAGTGACGTGCTGGTGTTGCGTTGGTTGGGACCGGGAATGACATGGCATATTCATACAACAAGGCTGAAACTGCTCAAAGGAATTTAACTGATAAACATTTCTTCTACTCACTGGAATCTATACTGATTTTTTAAATACAGGGAGAAATGGCCTAAAGTGTAACTTAAAGTGTAACTTCACCCCCAGCTCTAGGTCTAACTCCAACAACACCAGAATTTGATGCGTGATGTGTGACGCAAGAGTTGCAATTCTGATTGCAAATGAACATAGCAGTATTTTGCTGTCGAGGGACCTGCAGCCATCTGCAACCACTGTCTTAGCCATATGAGGGTCGGAAGGGAAAGAATGCAGTTCGGTGGTGCATCTACACCCGTCAAAAGCACAAAATTGAAAAATACTAAGTTCAAGGTTAGCAACAAAATAGAGTAAACTCCTGTGAATGAAGAGTCTCAGTCAGTATATATTTGAAAATGAGCCCAGTTACC